>NC_134455.1:71697688-72897688 GCF_047948215.1 Lycorma delicatula
TCTGACGTGTGCGTTTATTTGCCTTTTTTTCGATCGAGTAAAGCAAACATGTTTTTTTATTTTCTGAAGAATTCACATGCCTCTTTAATTTTCAAATGTAAATAAAGATTAAATTTTAATTTTGTGTCAATTTTAATTTTTGTGTCAATTTTTTTAAAGTTTTTATTTTTTTAACTTCATTTTAGCCGGTTCTGTAGCGAAATGGTAAAATCTTTCCCTTTCATCTGGAGGGATTCAAGACCCGATCAGGAATGATATTTTTAACTCTAAAAAAAAGTAAGATGTATTTCATTATTATTCATTGTTAGCTGTTACAGGATACCAGCCAGAATGAAATATAATATGAAAGAGTAAATTACTGTTGACCTTTTTTACTTCAAGTCAAATATTAACATTGAACACATCGTTCCAAGAGAATAAAAAGCCGTATGTTATTAAAGGATTCATGATTTTTCAAATATTCTATTATACTGTAGATATTAAAAATTAAAAAATTTAAATTTGGTTTTATGTTAATCCAAGGTATACCTATATTCATAAATCAGTCAAATTAAAAAAAAATTAACAAAGTTTTCTTCTACATAACGTAAAATTAAAAAGTAAAAATTCTGTTAAATTTATTGTTTTTAATTTAAGAAAAAAGGTTTTTTTCTAATTTTGTTAGAGAATAAAATAAAAGTAAAATATTATTGTTAATTTAATTATGATTTCGCTCGTAAAACCACTTCTTCTAAAAAAAATATATATGTTTATAAAAAGAAAAGAAATACTTTGGTATCAACTACTGAATTATACCTTTAACAACTCTATATTAGCCTTACTTCCCCACTACTCCACTGTATAGCTCTCAAATGAAAATAATGTTATGAAAGTCCCCCCTTCTGTAGTTTGTTACGACACATGGCCTGCAGGACTATAGAAAATTTAGAACCAACGTTGTACGGTAATCCATTAAGTTCGCCCGCCCGTTCTCTTTCTTGTAGGTAATGTATCAAACCTACAACTTTCTACGGTTTTCATAAAGCATCTTTGAGATAATTTCATAATACACAATTTTCTTTGTAAGAAAAGGTAGTAACCGTTGAGTGAAATGGTTACGCAACCTTTATATAACACGACAAACTCTTACAACTTCTCTCTACATCGCATAATTTACAAATAAAACAAAAAAAAAATTAAAACAATAGTCGGTACGTAGAGCAATCTTATTAAAGTTAATCCATTAAAATGTAAATATAAATTCAACTATTACTGTTAAATGTAATTTAGTATATTTAAATTTGACGTATTCAAAAGGAAACTTTCATTAAACCAAATGAAAGTTTGTGGAAGAGTCTGCACTAACTATCACACAATTTTGAGGACATTGTGTATGTAATAATACTCCTACTTCCTAGGAACATTCTTCCATACCAATTAACTCAGTAAAACTTGAATTAATGAAATTTAGTTTGGAAAGTAAATTTCCCTTAATGGAGAGAATTTCGCTGAGTTAAATTTTTTCAAAATTATTTAAAAAAATAATTACTTTTGTTAAAATAATATTCCAGGATAATTAATATTATTGTAATTGTACACTAAGTTGTCAACCTTCGTGACGGGATGTTAATATCTTAGCCTTTATTCTAAGTTAAATATCGTACAGGCTTGTAATTTTTCACGTGTTACATAACTCCTTTCTCACTACAAGTAAATATTATAAGATCAAGTACCTTTATTGGGGGCAGTAATAATTATTTATGAATAATTATGATTATTAAATTATAAAAATTATCTAAGAAAGCTCGGATAACCTCTAAAATACAATAGGTTAAATAATTAAAGCCATTTTATAATATAATATATATTTGTTGCAGTTAAATATTTACTATCTCTTCCCTCAGAACAATGAATAAGTATGTTTTCAATCATTATAATTAACTATTAAGAAGAGAAAACCGACAGAGATTTTTATTCCTCTGTATTCCATTTTATTCTGGCTGGCACCATGAAACAGCTACCGATATAATGGAATTAATTTTTTGTAGCCTGTGAAAAATGCCATCCGTGACTGAGACTCAAACCCTGAAACTCAGGATGAATCGAACTCCACAGAGACTAATATATAGAATCAAATTTTAAACGGAATGTGCGTTAACTCTTTAAAAAAATGAATAAATAAAAGTAACACAGAATAAGATTAACAGTTTGAAAGCGTTAAGTGAAAAAAAGTTAATACCTATTTAAAGACAAGTTTACTGAATATTCCAAAGAACTGATATATCTAAACTATTTTGCAGATCTAATTAACATTTAAATTGACTATCATAAAATCAGTTAGTTGACATGCATCATAATATGTAATGGTTGAATCATTAATCTAAATAATTTTTGTACTCACGATTTTTTAAAGTAAGCTCAATGTAATATTTTATTTTAGAGTGAAGTATATATAGGCATAACAAGTGTTAATAAATAATAACTAAAAACTAAGAAATTGATTAAAAGACATGTAAAGTAAAATGATGTGGTGTTAATTGCTATAATGTTAATTAAGTAACCTTAGTGTAATATCAGTTTAATTGTATTATCTACTAAGAGTTTAAAACATTGAACGTAACACACATTTAAGGAACCTTTTTTATATAAATTAAAATCAAGAGCAAGGAAAATAGGACACTTTCTGGTAACAACTAAAACTAATTGTTGCATTGTATTTTAAGTGCCATATCCGTAAAAATTAAATGCAACCTGATAGATCATTGAATTCACTTCAAAAATGACCGAGCATTCTCAAGAATGTTCCGTATCAGTACCAAACCTGGAAGAATTGTAGGAGGTTTCTACTCTGCAAATGACTCCTTTGTTGTATTTTTTTCACCACTAGGAGAACAAAGTATAATAAATATCATTACTTTTAGGAAAGGAAATCTAATTGGTGATTGAAATCATTTCAAAAGAAAGGGCGGGATAAATTCTAAAGTAGAAAATTATTTCTAAATACTTAATAATTTTCATATAAAAAATAATCTATAACTTTGTATCAAATGTAAAAAAAAAAATTTAAGAGAAAAGTTTTGAAATTTTGAATGAAGAAATAATAGTACAGAGTGAGCAGAATCTGTGTAGAATAGTAAAAAATATTTTTATTACTTTTCCAACTAATAAAGCGTAAGGGATAGTATTTAAGGAAAAATATTTTAAAAAAATTTTAATTAAGGTTTTGATTTAGCTATTCGGCAAACAAATAAAAAAAAAATTGTAAAATTATTTAAAAAATTTACAATTGTTTTGTAAGTGATTTTTTTAGTTTTACATAATTAGAAGGAAAAAAATTATTTTTTTTCGTTTCATCATTTATATCACTAAATGAAATCTCCCGTTGTTTTCATGATATCCAGCGTAAAATTCGGTGGCCAAAAACACTTTTAATAAAGTGTTTATTCTGTATTAAAGTACTTAATTAGAAAAAAATTGATTAAAAAACAAATTAAGAAAATTAATATAAAAATCCTTTACAGGGCAAAACAACATAATCAGTGTGGTTTACAATGAATTATTAATTTAAGGTACTTTATTTAAGAATTAAAATGTAAGGTAATTTATTTTCTTTAAGGTCATGACTTTTGTGACTAAGCTATAAGGAGTCATAATCATTCCTGGAGATTCAGGATACTGTCCACCTTCTATATTCAAAGTAATTGGAAAAACTGACAAGCAAAAACGTCACTTCTTAAATGAATTCATGTTTTTCTCAAATTCTGTGTATGAGAGGTTAGAAATATAATTACTTGATGTATACTTTAACCTCATCAGAACGAGCTCCTGTAAGTACTTGTAGAGTTTGCCAAAATTCCTCAGACGTTAGCAAAGTATTAGTACAATTTTTGGGAGTTTTATTCAGGGCCACAAAATCATCTTAATGAGTCATTTTATTCTTATCCCAAACAGCGAGTTTGCAGGCTCGAAGAACATCTGTCACATTACTTTGTTTTGAAATATAGCAAAGCGGTGTATCTACGCGTGTGAGACTGGGAGGTAGCTTGAATGCGGTGTGAGCTGTCTTATCTCCTTCCTAACGTTATAGCCATAACTGAGGACCAACAGCCACAGCGATGTCATGATTACTTCTTATTTTGGCCAGAAGTAAATTGATCTATCAATAATATTTTCCCTGTACCCACAGGGCCTTTCAAGAAAAATACTTGTCCAGTTTTAGAATGAATGCTCTAGGATCTGACTGTAAACAAAGAATTGTACGTCTGTTAAAGAATCTTCACCAGCTGATACTTGTACTAACAAATATTCTAAAGTAGACTTGGACTAATTTGGTTATGGAAATATTTTTTCAGATAGTCTCTATTATCTAAATCTTCATCAGAATTTTTCGGATGAGAAGCCATATTCCATCAAGCTTTGACTTTGCCAAAGCAACTACTACATCTTCAAAACCTCAACTGCTTGAGCACTGTTCTATCGTCTACTAAACAATGTATGTAGACTGTCTATGTTTTACTGTCTAATGTCTTATAGGTTGGTATGAAAATAAGATGCAGATATTATAAACTGTTTTTAAACAGAAAAAAGACACTTCTTCAACATGAAGACGAAGATAACATTCGGAGATGTTTGGGTAGGTGGTATATCACCATTATAAGGCGTGCTTTTTTTGTCACCTAGCCTACTTTCAACATTATTACCTCGTTTTGTTCTAACAAACGTGTTGTTTCACCAAATAAAATTTGAAGGAACCTCAGGATACAGAATTTTTTACAAATTCATTAGATTTGCATAACTCGAAAAATTCCAAAAGTATTGTTTCAGATTGATTTGTGGCCTTATTTACTAAATTGCTGGTTGTAAAATATACACGCTGACCATTTCCAAGATGTATGTCGAGAACAACAGTAATAGGCTCGAATAAGATATCCGAAAATCCTCCAGATGATAGCCCTGATAACGTTCACCTGCATGAGTTCGCTCATGCATATATTAAGGACATCGTGTAAACGATGATGGAAATTAGATAATTTCCCAATTTGATCAGCACTAAAGTCCCTTCTTCTTTTTCAGATTTTTTTTACTGTTTCGAATGAAATTCAACTTTGCAGTGAACTTTACCATACATATAAACCAAATATTGGCTTAATATAACAAAAACATTGCATTAAATTTTAAGCATATTAGCATGCTTCAGAGACTGTTTTTTCAATGGCTTTTTTGTTTACGGGAATTATTAAGGCAAATCAGCACTTCTATTGTGCTGTGAGAGGATACTGAAGAGTGTCCTCCTTTCCGAACGATCCCAGTGTTAGGGGGTCGTTCGGAAAGTTTTTGGCTTGACACAGAGGTGAATCGAATTACATATTTATCAAAGTATAGTCCAGATGGCCTTCGCGTGCTTATGGTTGCTTGTTTGTGTTGAGAAAACATATTGATACAAAAAAAAAATGGATGAAATTCAGTCACTATAAAATACTTTAAAGGATTCTTCCTTTCGCTTTTTATGGTAAAAAATAGGTTGTTTCATTTAAGCATGGTTGTATATCCATTCAAGATGAACGTTCGGAACGTGCAAAAAACAGTTACGATTGACCTTGTCAGAAAACTCTGCAACGCCGAATTAAAGGACACGAGAATGCTGATATTAAAAACGTCTCCAGAGGCCATATGTACATTTACACGATATTCTGGATATGAAAGTGGGTGGTTGCCTCGTTTGTTATTCCACCCAAAACACATTAGACAGAATATTTCTAGATAATGTTAAAATTTTTTTAAAAGCAATTCCTCTTAAGTTTGTTCGAACTACTAGCCAAAAAAAACTGCATTTTCACCACAATAATACGCCTGCACCCTCTCATGTTGTTACTGCAAAAGTTGAAGAGCTACGGCAGTGTTTCTCAACCTTTGGGAGGCGCCCCCTCTAGGGAGCCACGGTAATACTAAATGAGAGGGACAAGCATATCAAAAAGAAAATGGTGTTAAAAAATGTATTAATTTACTGAAAGGAAAGCAAAACAAAGTACAATCTGATATAATAAATAATAAAATATACATTTACACTGATGTAATTCACTTATAAAAAGGAGTAGGATTATGTCATTACTATACAATCTCGAATATGTCGACCAAGTAGCTCAATTCTACCACAAATAAACCACCTCGAAACTTCTTGGCTTCCGGTCGGATTTCCTCTTCTAGAAAAATAACTATTTCATCTCTTAAGTCATAAACACATTGCAAAAATTTCCCATGTGATAACCATCTTGCCTTACAATAAAATAATTACGCTAAATGTACTGCACCCATACCGATGTTCAACACGCAACATCGAAGCAGTCGGTTCGTTTTGTGTGAGCTCCAGTATATGGAATTTTAGAACTGATTTATTGTTTTATACCAATATTTTTGTTTTTGAGTAGATTGTATAAGTGCTTGTTGTTTGTATATTCCCATTTTAATAATTATTCATAACTTTTGTTGCTTGGGTAGCCAATAGTCTATCTAGGCAATATTTTTGGGTGGGTAGTTTATTTATTTAGACTGCCCTCCTGGGTTGGTTATTTATCAGAACTTCCTATCAGGTCCTTCTTTACTGTTTACGAAATAATTTTTTTTACATCACATCTTTATTTACCACCCCCACCCCGGACGCGGTCAAGCAGTTAAGCATAAACTCAGTTCCGAGGGGTGCCATTGTCTCAAACTACCTCAGCGGGAACAAAACCCCACACAGGGAGTCAACACTCGGTCGTTTATTGTCATGCCATACCTCTAATGAGGGACACTTAGAGGGGTCACCTCACCGGGACTTCGGTGTTTATGCGTCGCTTTTAATGAAGAACCCCCAAAGGAAAAGTTGCCGCAAGGAAGTCCTCGCCCGATCATTGATCATGGGTTACCGGACCCTTCCGCCCATCACGGAGGAGGCTTTTTTTTTTTTGTTTTCAGCTCCCCTGGGCCGGACCGACTTGTTGGTATTATGCCGCCCAGGGGAGTGTCTTTAAACTCAAATAGGCCTCCCCACCTACCGGCTATATACCGGCATGGCAGGTCGGCCTACCGGTTAGCTCTTTTTGAGAGTTCTTTATTAATATTGCCCTTTTGGACACCACGCCAGACCCAGTTAGCCGCGACGCGGCGCCGGGTCCCTTCAGTATTCAGTGTGCTCTTACCTGACTGTTACCCGTGGAGTCCTTGGTGGCTCATCAGTGCCAACACACAGCAGCATGCTCACACACCTCACCAGCAAGGCTGTCCACCCAGTTCTATTCTAGCCAACACCTTGTCTTCTCTCATCGGAGTATTTCTGTACAACAACTTGTCTTACAAAACTAGCAAAATTATTCCAGTTTGACTCGCTTCTTAGCATGTAGTCTATTGTTGTCTCTGGAGTTATACCTGTGAGTGCCTTACTATGTCTAAGTGTGTCCCACCTATTGCACTCAAAAAAGGTGTGCTCAGCATCATCTATCTCGTTGCAGTAGTTGCAAATTGGCTCTTCTCTCTTGCCTATTTTGTGCAGGTAGTTATTGAAGGAACCATGTCCTGTAAAAAACTGCGATAGGTGATGATCAACCTCACCGAATCTTCTCGACAACCATGGCTTGATGTTGGGGATGAGGGTTCTCGTCCATCGACCCACAGCTTCCTGCGACCATCTTTCCTGCCAGATATTATAAACGGCATCCCTGACCTCTTGTTCTGGCTTGCCTTGTGCCCTCTCCACCCTCTTTTTTGCGAACCTCTTGTTCTGGCTTGCCTTGTGCCCTCTTCACCCTCTTTTTTGCGATTAGGTCAATACGAGGTGTACCCGATAACACGCACAGGGCGGCATAGGACACTGTCCTGTATGCGGACACAACACCTAGGAGCACACACCTGTGCGTCCTCGCCAGCCTCTCTTTGTTGCGCCTGATGGCGATAGAGCGCCACCAGGCCGGAACGGCATACATAAGCGAAGACACGACGGTGGTCGCCAGTAAACGGGGGGTCAGGGGTCTATAGGTTATATCTTCCTCTGAAGAGGTGCCTTTAGGTAGGAATACCACTCTGGCCTCCTTCCAGCAGTCGGGGAAGTCTCCGTTCTCCATGCCGTGGCTGGCAATCTCGAGCATCTCCCAGGGAGCCTTCTGAACCAGCCCCTTGATAACTGCCGCGGGAATCTTGTCCAGGCCAGGGCTCTTTTTGGTTGCCACACTCCTCGCCGCAAGTTGTAGCTCTTCCATGGTGAATCTTCTATTGTCGCAAGGTGTGGATCTCACGATATCAGGCACTGTATGCGGGAACAACCTGGCTACCTCCCTTACAACACTGGTCTTATTGAGGATAGGCATACGTCTCCCGAACTTTTTGGTCACAATACGATATGCCTGGCTCCAGGGATTGCTGTCAAGCTCTTCGCAGAGCCTGATCCAGCAATCCTTTTTACGTCTCTTAATAGCCTTATTGAGCGTTCTTCTTACCTCGAGGTATCTATTGGCTATTTCCTGGTACCCTTCTCTGTTATTTCTAAGAATACGTTGTTTCCTTCTCCTAAGGGACTGGAGCTCTTGTCTCATTGCTTCAATTTCAGCAGTCCATCAATATACGGAGCGCCTCCTTGTATTGTTATCTGCCATTCTACTTCAAATGGACATTCTGTCAATTTTCTGCTTTATTTTATTAGATAAAGCCTCAGGTGATTGTTGATGTCTATCAGACAGTCTACTTGCATTCCTGTTGAAGATTTGCTCTATTTGTACTGATGAGAATTTCGGTGGGGGAGAGTGCACTTCACTCCTGAAATCTACGTCTTTCATATCCAAGATAGAGGCGCGGTGATCGCTCGCTATATCTTCTGAGAGAACCATCCACTGGTACTGATAACTCCTTCACCTACAGTCCAGGATGGTGAGGTCAAGCACCGACCGATGACCTCTCGCTACGTACGTGGGCGTATCGTCATTAATGCAGATGCAGCCGGCAGTTTCCAGGAGATCGGCAAGGATCTGTCCCCTCCTGTTGGTGTGTCGACTGCCAGCCGCCACCATTTTGCTGTTAAAATCACCCAACACTACGATCCTCTTGGTTGAATTGGTAATCACACCTTGTAAAGTGTCGATGAAGTTAGTAAAGTCCGCGATCGCAATGTTGGGCGAAATGTACACACCCACGAATAGATTTGTTTCGGTCTCAACAGACACCACGCCACTACCTCTAAACTTGAAATTCCATTGTATACTATGACTTACGCCATAATGGCAACATCTCCCGACATATCAACAGTCCATCCAAGTTTGTCAGCTTCATATTTATTGGGTTCGGTGACCACAAGGAGGTCTACGTTCTTGTCTGCAACAACACGACTGATTAAGTCGTGAGCGAGAATACTCCTATTGGCATTTGCTAACATAGTCCTAATCATGCAATTTTTTCTTACATTGCCATGCTCCAGTCCTGTGTTCACCGCTCTTACAATCGAGGCATTGCTTAGGTTCAAGACAATCCGCTATCTTGTGACCTCTGCTACCGCAGTTGAAGCACAAATCGAGCCTATCTGGGCCCTTACATTCGTGCCTTCTATGGCCCGTGCCCCAACAACGGTAGCACCTGTCTTCATCTTCCCGGATGTACGCCCGGCAAATAATCCATCCGATTCTTATTCTTTCCTCGACCAGTTTGCATGCCGCTCTGTAAGAGGTCATGACAGTAATATTTTGTGTCTCGCCAAAACCTTTTCTCATGGATGTTATCTTGACTTCCTCGCTAGAACCCACGCGATTTATAATGGCGGCCATAACCTCTTGCTCTGTTGTGTCATGCTCGACATCTCGGATGTGCACAACAGTTCTCCTTCCAGCTCTGCTTTTTATATCAACGTGAAGGTCGGCAGCCTTGTCCCTCAGGATAGATGTAAATTGTTCCGCTTTCTCTGCACCCTGTATCCTATCGTGGAGCTCCCCGTTACGGCCCTTTCGCAATGAGATGACGTTATTTGCCTCCTCGCTGGTGACAGCATCCTTCATGGACCGGAGGAGCTCCGCGTACGTTTTTCCTTCTGCCTTAACAATCACTGTTCGGCTTTGCTCCACCGGTGGAGTAGCCTTCTTTATCGGGATTTGATTACTACCGATGTGCCTGGTCCCACCATCCCCTTGGAGAGTTAACACATATACAGGTGTTTCCCTTGCTCTGAAGATATAGAATATGATCTTGGCAAAATTTCCCATACTGCCCGAAGGCAGTATGTACGCTGAATTTGGTGACTGTATAGCTATCTTTTTGAACGCCTTCAATAAACAAGAAAGGGTTTCCTTTTCCGGGGCTCCCGAGTCATAATGTATCTTAAATTTCTTCTTCTTTTCTTCAACGGTTTGGTCTCCTATTAGAGTTATTTCGTCTTTTATGATGTCAACAGCTGCGAGTTTGTTACCCATATCCTGCTCACCTACTCTCCTTAAATCTCTAAGAGTACAAGTGTCTTTGACTTCAGGTGGAAGGTCAGTAACCAACTTTAGCTTGCCCCTAAGTGAGTTAGGCCACCTTTTAGGGAGGAGCTCAATGAGTTCTTCATCACTCAAATCGCTGGTCAAAATATACTCCATGTAATCGTCACCCGCAATAGGGTCTGTTTGGGTAGCTTGGGAAGTCTTTGTGTCTGGAGAGGACAGCTCGGAAAGCGCATTCAGACCCTCGTATACTCGCCTTAGATCCTGTTCATGGGTCACAATGTACTTATTCAAACCTGGCCCTAAATGCTGTTTCAACGATATCAGTATCAGACCCAATTGGTATGCTAGACTGCTCACTGTATCGGGTGCCTCTTCTTCCTCCTCGGAAGATCCTTGACGGAGCCTCTTCTTCCCTTTTAGATCGGTTTTCTTGACCGTCGCCGATTTTGTCATTCTGCTGCTACTTTGGGCGGATGTCCTATCCATAGGGAGTGAACCACGTCTTCGCATGATATAGTACTGTACCCAGGGGGCCGTCCCAAGTTCTACAAATACCCACTCGGAGGAGGGGCCCCAAAAAAAGTTTTGGTGGTTGTGTTGAGGGGGGTAAGAAAAATATATGTGACCGAAAATGGGGTCAAAACATTTGGGGGGGTCGTGTGGGTAGGGGGTTAGGGAAGTTTTTGGACGAATTTATGTCCAGGTAGGAAGGAAATCGAGTGGGTAGTTCTCGAGATATTAGTAGAAATGTAATTCCCTAATAAAACAGCTCTGAGGACTTAGAAAAAATCTCTACTAGTACGACGGTAATACGAGAGAATAATTAAAAGTCCTTGTTTACTACAATAATCACGCCTGTATGAGCCTGTGTATTAACTTAGAAAGATTTCGCTAAGAATTGAATAATTCTAACCTCAAATTCACTATATAACTTATTAAAAAAGTAGTTTTAATTCACTTGATCGTACTTAAAGTAACTTCCAATAAAACTACAATGCACTAGAAACGTAAAAACGCATTCACCTGTTATAAATCTTCAGTTTTAGAAGGTAAAAAACACAATATCCACAGCTCACTAATAAAGCTGAAAAAAACTCTAATAACTTTTTTAGTCCGTGACCGAATTCAAAAAACTTACTATACTTGTCCGTTATCCTTATCACTTTAGTTCCTAAATGCCGTATCTGAAATATAAACCAAAAAAAACAATCTAAAACACTAAAAAGCGTGGAGCGGTACACAACACGTCTGTTCACAGCGATGTCCAGAACTCGACTTCCGGAGGAGGCTGTCCCCGCAAACACCACGCCAGGACAGGCACTGCCAATTCATTACACGGTTGAAGCCTTTCAACCTCGACCCCCGGGTGCATGTCCATTCAACTTGCAAGAGGGACAGCGAGCTTCCCGCTTGCAGTCCTTCCGCAAGTGGCCGGCCTCTCCACAGATAAAGCAGTGGTCACTTCTGTCAGGGCCGCAGCAAGATTGGGCCCATCACCCAAACTCCAGCACCGGAAACATAGGTCATCGAAGCTGCACCGTGTTACTCTACAGGCCAACACCCAATACGGATCCGCCCATCTGACAACAATTTTTCCACACGGATGGATAACTTACGACATAATTAATTTAATTATTCTATTTTATTTACATTTATTTTTGTAACAGCTGTTTGTTTGAAACAGCTGTTAATTTTTCAACATTTTTTGTGTTTGTTTTTATAGAGGTTTGCCATTCGTCGGATCTTGTTAGTAAACAAACATCGTTTCGTTTTGTTTACTGGTGTTTGTTTCTTTTTCAGTATTGTTATTAGTGGTTTTGGGTATTTATTTTTGTGTTATATGTTAATATCATGTCCGAGCAGGAAGGCAGATGACCAGGGTACGCCCACGTGGGATAAACCCAGTGAGGTCGTTGCTGAGTTGCAGTTGACGTTTCGTCCTCTTCTTCTGCAGAGGAGGATCCCCAGGCTGGGGCATCATGAACAGACTGGCAAGAATGTTTACATCCAGTATTGTCAGAGAATGGCTGAGGATGTCGGAAGTTGAATTGTGCTCACTATGTTATGTAATGAACGCTTTGATGAGTAAAGATTATAGAGTACTCTAGGACTGCTCGAGGAAAAATCATTCCTAAATTAAAGAAGCTTAACCCTATCATGAATGTCGTGGCAGACGGGTGTGAGCAGTTAGCTGCTATTCCGGCTGAGACTTTGGGTGGACGAATTTCAGGTGGTATCTAAAGGTTGATAAGTCCGATATGAGAGTCTATCCTAAAAACAAGAGGCATCCAGGAATCACGGTTTATGATATAGATCGGCGACTGTGAGGATGAGTTGATGACTCTCATTAGAGAGCAGAATACTCAGATGGACGAGCCTTCTTTGAAGTCTGATTGTCGGTTTATTGTTTAAACCGGATAAGCGCGAGGCAGAGAACTACCACAGTATCTTCGAGGTAAGTAATACTTTATTTAATAGCTTCACTAAGGAGGAAAGGTTGTTTATAGACTTCTCTTTTAGTCGAGTTAAGGAATATTTATATGTCCAGCGTTATTTGAAGTGCTGCAGGTATGGTCACACGGTGAAGTTCTGTAATCATCCTGCAGTATTTGCTCGTTGTGGAAACGAGGAGAACAAGTGTGACGAGGGTCTTAAGACATCAGAGCATCCAACTTGCATTAATTGCAAGTGCAGCCGAAAAACCACAAGCACCCTGTCAATAGTAAATAACGTGGACACTATCTGAGAGCTGTTGAAATGTATTACAACTCAATTTTTAATGGTTAGATTTGGTCAGTTAAATGCACAGGGTGCCTACGTTGTTCAACTTTAACTTGTTGAGATAGCGAATCAGTACGAGGTTTGTCCTGAAAGAGTACCGAGGACGCCAAAGTCCGCGTGATGAGTGTGATAAAAGCTATTATTTTGTTCTCCTTAAGTGCGTCCAGAGTATTGTAAGATTGAGTTTGGTTTCTGTGATTTTCGAGCTCTTGGTTGAATGTGTACCCTTCAACGGTTTCGGGCTTTCTAGATTTTAGACTACGACTCCACTTACAACTAAGTGTGTTTAGAATTGTCCTATCTGAATTTTGCCGAAATAATAAGGTGCTATTTATTCGACACGTACCCGCCTCATCGCTGCTGAAAGGTAGCAAAGACTCCTGGTCGTCAGTCCCCGTCACAAGCAAGGAAATACTCCTTAGTCCTGCTTTCCTTCCTTATTAGAACGAGGGCCGTAATCCATGTTTATTTTATAACCGATCCAGAAGCATCCAAGAGGTACAAAGAGTAACAGGCAAATAGAGAAGGTCCCTATGAGTCACATTTGTGTGCTTGCCCAGAGTTATTGGTAGGAGGAAGAGAGTGAGCAATGTCGTTGCAGGCTAGTGAGGCGGAAGTATCTCTGGCCATGGTAGAGGAAGCGATGCTAGTTAAATCCAAACCGAAAAAGGAAGGCGGAACTTTCCCCTTCCTCCTCAGGATCAGATGGCGAGTTCTCCAATATGAATGTAGGGACATCCACCCGGGTAGAAAGAGGCGACCCACTCGTCGAAGAGTTTCGTGCAGCTACGGGTAAACTTGGCAGTTCTACCTAGATACTTCTCGCAGCCCAGCAGAGCATCGATTTATTGGAATTCGTAGAAGACCCGCTCAGCATCAGTGCACGGACGAGGAGCAGGATATTGCCTAGACTTAGGCATGTGAAGGGAGTTCTTTCCGCTTTGGCGGAAGGCTTTGAGAAGTTGGCCTCCCGGCCCAAGGAGGTCAAAGTTGTGCAGGCATCACCGGCTTCAGCTCCTGTACGACCAGGGCCGAAGTCTTTCGGGGTAAACGTGATTCTAGCTAAGTCTCGTGATTCTAGTAAGCTAACGTGATTAAGCACAGCCCGAGGTATTATTTGTCAACAAGGTTGAGGAGTCTACTAAGATTAGTAGACAACTCAAGGAGAACTCCAAGGTTGCCCTTCGTGGTAAGCGGAAGAACCTCAAATTTAAAGAAATGAAAGAAACTAGCAAGGGTCTGGTAGAAGTTGCCAGCGATAAGGAGACTGTCCGAGTTATCGCGGAGTCTTACGTGAAGAAGCATGAGGTCAATGCGGACCCATGACCACATTCTTCTTCTTTTGTGGGTCCTCACCTTTGATGATGTTCTACAATTGGACTATCAATACAATGTGGAAACAATAGCCTATGCGGATGATTTGGCAGTCCTTGTACAGGGCAAGACGGAATTGGAGGTGCAAGAGAAGGCCAATATGGCGCTTGCAAAGATACATGAATGGTTGCAAGGAAAGGGACTTATGTTATCAATTAATAAATGTAAGTTCATCACGTTTACTGGTAGAAGAGTTATAGAACGTCTGAACATTGTTGTGAATGGACAGGAAATAATGGAGACAAGCTGCCTGAAATATCTGGGAATTCTCTTTCACAGAAATTATGCCTTTTCTGAACATAATTAACATTGTTGAACACAAGTATCATGTTGTTCGCTTTATGCAATAAAGCGGACAACATGATAAAAGGGTTAACTATGATCATGTCAACAAAGAAGGCTCCTAGAGCGTCCAAAAGAATGGTGACAGCGTCGGCAGTTGTATCATCTTTATTGTATGCAGTGCCTGTAAAAATAGACTTGTGAGAACGCATAGGAGGCTGTTGTTGGGAGTGGTTTCCGCTTACAGAACAGTCTCCTATGAGGCACTTTGCGTTTTGGCAGCAGTACCTCCAATCGACTTAATGGCCCATTACAGGGTAGAGATATCGCAAGGACTGGAAACTCAGGAGGCTAAGCATAGGCTGATAACTAGGTGGAAAGAAAGGTGGAGAGAGGTAGGACCTGCTGGCAGGACAAAACAGCTAATCCCTGACCTTGAGAGTTGGATCAATAGGAAACACGGGGAGGTGGACTTCTTTTTGTCGCAGTACTTTACGGGCCACGGTAATTTTAATTATTACCTTCACAGAGTTGGGAGAAGACAAACGCCGGCCTGTATGTACTGCGGCATTGAGGACGATGCAGACCATACCTTCAAGGAATGCATCAGATGGATACAAAATAGACGGGACACAAGTTTATCAACGATGAGACCTGAGGAGATTAGGAGTAGCATACTACATAGTGAGGACAATTGTAAAAGAATTGAAGGAACTATCAGGAATATCTTAACAGTAAAAAACGAAGACGATAGGAAACTGGGCTTCTGAGTGAATAGATTAGGGTAGGGTGGATAGCCCCAGTGGTGAGGGCTGGCATGCTTAGGTGTGTCAGTTCCAAGGATCCACTGGGGACTCCGAGTGAGAATAGGTCTATACAAGTGTAAAAGACCCATCAATGCGTCACGACTTTCCAAGATTTGGCGTAGCGATACAGAAGGGCAAATGAGACTCAAAAGACCTGACCGGTGGGCCAACCTGCCTTGCCGGACATACAGCCGGTAGGTGGGGAGGCCCATTAGAGTATAACAGGCACTTCCCTGGGTGGCATAATCCCAACCAGTCGGACCGGCCCAGGGGAGCAGAGTCAAAAAAAAAAAGAAAAAAAAAGGGGTACCCAAAACGCAAGCATAGGCTCCAGCTCATTGTCTTTGTCATTAACCCCGGCTGCTACCTGAAAAGTATCTGTTCCTTAATAAGGGATCTGTCCCTTATTAGGGAGCAGAACACCGATTTAGATGAGGCTGCATTTAAGTAAGAGTGTATGCTACTGTTCAAGACTGGGAAGCTTATGCCAAAAGTTATCACGGTGTTTATGGTGCTGGTCTCTTTAAGAAGTTTGTGTCTGAAGGTAGGTTGTATCTTGATCTCATGTCCTGTCGAGTTAGGGAGTACATTGGAGTGCAAAAGTGCTTTAAGTACTGTCGTTCTTGCCACAGATGCAAATTCTGTAAGGATCCTTCAATATGCGCGAATTGTGGCAAGGAAGATCACAAGCGTGACGATTGTCCACAGAAAGCCGAGGCTACATCCTGCATAAACTGTAAAAGGCTACGCAAAGAGTGCAGACATTCGGTCAATAGTAAAGACTGTGGCTGTTGCGGTAGACTGTGTGGTAGGATTGTACTTCAATTCCCTGGAATTTAGGACTTCTCATTGTTGCTTGGTGTCTGTGTGAATTAGTGTTAGTGTCTGTGTATGTAAGGTGAACTGTTGTTGTGAGTCTCGGTGTTGTTTTTTTTTTTTTTGAAGCACCTTTAGAAGCAGGGTGATCTACTAGGTCATGCGGTTTTTGCATGCAAGGTCTCTTCACATGCAAGATGATTTGCCCATTCCTCGATGAAAAAGGCTATGATTTAGGTCTATTGCGATTGTCAAATCGCTTCTTTGGCACGAGTTAGGGGATGAAGTGTGGGCATTTCCTGCGGGCTTTTGTTCCTGCTTGCAGGTACGCTTTTGCATCGGGAATGGGTTGATCAAATCTCCTTAGTTTGAGTTTCCTCGGTCTTGATTGAAGTGCTGTTTGAGTAGTTATAGGGAACCTGGTACAGAATTATTTCTTGGCAGTTTCTAATGCTGTATTTTGCAATTTTAAAAACCGTGCCGAATTGGTAATCGTTGAAGATTTCATCTGGTACCTGGCGAGAGAACGGATTGCCGAGGGAAATTAGGGTTCCGCCTGGTCTTTCCTGTGCAATTCCTTTTTCCACCAAAAAGTAATACCTTACCACCGTAATGTGTTATTTCAGAGGATGAATGAGGATGAGTGTGAATGAAAATGATGTGTAGTTTGTACAGTCTTCAGGTCAACCATTTCTGAGACGTGTGATTAACTGAAACCCAACAACCTAAGTACACCAACATCCACGATCTAGTCTTCAAATCCCTATAAATGTAACTAACTTTAGTGGGTTTTAAACCTTAGAACTCCCGACTTCGAAATCAGCTGATTTGCGATGACGAGTTTACTACTGGACCATCCCGGTGGGCAGGAGCCTTCGACCTGAGACTAAACAAGACTACACTTAATTCACAGTCCTCATTTATATCCTCATTCATCCTTTGAAGCAATACGTTACGGTGGTTCGAAAGCTAAACAGAAAAAAGTCCATAATAAATCAATTAAATAAGAAATAACATGCTTCCATGATTAAATAAATATTCATCACAGTTTTGTAAAAAAATAATTGTGTAAGCATACACAAACCATATTTTAAATAAAGATATAAATGTTTTCAATATATCTTTTTCTTATTATGGTTAATGTGTACGTTGCAATTAGTTAAAGTAGTAAACCATAAGCTTTCCGGTCTCCGTAGCGCGAGTGGTAGCGTCTCGGCCTTTCATCCGGAGTTCCCGGGTTCGAATCCCGGTCAGGCATGGCATTTTCACACACGCTACAAATCATTCATCTCATCCTCTGAAGCAATACCTAACGGTGGTCCCGGTGGTTAAACAAAACAAAAAAAGTAAAAAAATAAACGTTAACAATAAGCAACCCCCAACATAGCCCGAGGAGATGAGGATGGTATTATGGACACGTAAATTAGTTGTAGTACTGTATAGACTCAGGCCGAACATATAAATTGGTGATTAATTAAAAATTCTAATAAAATGTAAAGTAAAACTGTCATTCATAAAAATGTATTTATTCATTTTTTTCACGGTTAATATATATATTTAAAAACAATTTTATTTTTAAAACTTACTGATTAGAAATTTCCATTCGATTTACAGTAGAACGACTACCTGGGATTGGTTGAAATGGAATGAAGTTAATAGTGGGATTTTAACTTTTGATAGGTGAATTCCAGTAATCTGTATGAACTTTTTTTCGTGAAACTTCAGCAGTCTGAACAAAATAATAAAACTTTTATTATATTCCTGTTACTTCCATTTTCCACTGCTTGCGTTCTTCAACCGTGTCTTGATCTCTTTTTTCTCTCTAATATTGGTCTTATTTCATTGATTTCTTTGTTCAGATCTATTCTTAAAATTTTTGCCATGTAAATAAAATCACTATCTGTTTCATCTTTGTATATCAACTTTTACGTACTTATTATAATTAATATACAAGTTATTACATTCGGTGAGTATATCTTCATTATACTTAATAAATGTTATATTCATTTATCCTAAAACATTTGTATTATACAGTATAAATAAATTTCATTAGTA
This sequence comes from Lycorma delicatula, assembly GCF_047948215.1. Lineage (NCBI taxonomy): Eukaryota > Metazoa > Arthropoda > Insecta > Hemiptera > Fulgoridae > Lycorma > Lycorma delicatula. Next base: position 71,716,218 of record NC_134455.1, read on the forward strand.
TACTAATAATTTGACAAATTATTCACGTTAAAACATTACCATATGTTAATATTTAACTGTAAAAGGATATTTGTACACCAAGTACAGATGCGTATTGATAAGGAATTAATGTCAAACTTGACTTTTGCACTTACTACTATAAAATAAATGAATAAACATAAAAGTAAATAAATAATTTTTTGCAAATATATATTTATTCCGACCATATAGTCATACAGATCTTGTCAGGAGTGGTAGAGTACCATTAGTACAGTAATATTACATCGTGGATGATGGTGTACTTTGGTGGTTGGGTTTCAATTAATCACACGTCTCAGGAATGGTTGACCTGAAGACTACACTTCATTTACATAAATACATATCATCGTCATTCATCCTCTGAAGTAATACCTTATGGTGGTTCCTGAGACTAAACAGAAAAATACAGTAAAAAAGAAGTGGTGGGGTAATTGTTTCCTTACAATAGCAGCTACTCTAGAATTTGACTAGAATAATTAAAGAAAACCTTAATTCATTGTATAAAAGTAATTACACTAATCTAATTCCTTAATATAAATAAAGCTGTATTGGGAAAGTTCAGAATAAAGAACACCGATTTCGTCCGCATTAATACATAAAATTATAATAAGAAATTAAACAAATATACGAAAATAATATATAATAAACCAGCATCCTGTCTCGTATATGTATAAAAGATTTCCAAACGCTTCTTTTTCGTGTAATATAGCTTTAAAAAATTTTCTTTCGATTTTTACAACAGGAGTAATATTCACTGCAGCCAAAATTCTATCTAAAAAAATGTCATCCAAGGCATTTTAAATCAAGAGAAATATTGTGAAAATGGTGAAGGAAAATTTGAAATATTCAATAGTAATAGTTTTCTATTTATTTTTTATTAACTAATTTGAAGTCGGTATTTTTCAATATTGACACAATTGTTGTTTTGTTTTAAATTATAACCAATACTTTTCTGCTGCGTATTGATCAATTTAGTTTTTTAAAATCAAATTTTTAATAAAATTTAATTTTAGTTGATGTTACTTTATTGACTGTCGTAAATAGATTCTCTACATTTTGTTGCAAAATTTTATTTATTATGAGGAACAACGATGTTTGTATGTAAACCTAAAAAAATTGTGTTCTGCTATACTATGTGTTTTAAAATAATTTTGTCAGAAATTACAAGAGATACAGAGATCTGTGATCTGGTTTTATCCAATTTTTCAGGTCAAACACCATATAAAACTTCTTTAAGTTGAACAAATTTAAGTTGAAGAGTTTCAGTATGTTTTCATACATTTCCTGAAATTTTTTTCGTATCTTCATTAGACATCATATACATAAACAACAGTTAATATGCTAAAGTTTAAACGGTTAGTTTATTAAAAATGCTAAAATATTAGTTCTGTAAAAAAGTACCTCGAAGGATGTTCATAAAATGAATGTATTATAAAATATAAATGTAACCCATTTCTGGGATTTATCTTCGGTTTCGCTGTTTAAATCTATAGGATGGAACAAATTCCTTGTTTGTATGATATGATTTCTTAAAACAATACTTTTATACAACTTCAGTTCTTACACAATTTGTTATCTATGAATCGACGACATGTCATTCAAATAGAAAAAAAATCGGTGAAAAAAGAAGGGTTGGAATAACTTCCTTGAAATTGTTTTTGAGAGAGCAATTCATATGGCGTATTTCAAATACCCATAGGGTTTTAAAACATTAATAGATTACGCAATATTCCGTTTGTACCTCAATTTTCTACGAGTATTCTAAAAAAGTTAAAAATAGAAAAAACTGTTTTTCTATTTTGTCCAAAGTTTACTACCATCAATGTCTCGCATACAGAAATTTTGAGCCATTTTTAAAAAATTTCTGTTAATCCAGTCCGGAAATAATAATCAAATACAGTCCAACAAACAAGTAAGTATGTACACACATCTTCCGGAAGATTCAGTGGTTTATGATTTAATCATACTCAGGGCTTTGGGAAACGTAGATATTCGAAAAACCCAACATCAGAATTCTGGACCGCACCATAGATACTGCTGTTACGGAGCAGCAATTGAACTATAACTGGAAAAATAAATAGAAAATTATTAATAATTTCGAATTAGTATAAGTGTTTATTGAATAAGTAATGCATTTTTCTTTAAGTATAAATTATTAACTGTTGACGAGTAGTGTTCAATGAGGAGGTCCGACGTTACCGAGTGTCAAATGCGCAGAGTCGCTTAGCTTTATGGATACATATGGTAAGATTTCTTCACAAGTAAGATTTAACAAATTTAAAATATTCAATGAATTTGAAAACATATTGGGGCTATCGTTAAGAATGTTTTGTAGTTTTAACAAAATATTAATATGAAATCCAAATGATGTTTGGAGGTACATCATTATTGACTTTATATTAGTATTTATTAATTAGTATTTATAGCATTTGGATGCCAGTCGTTGGAATTTAATGAATAGTTTCAAGGTACTGGCTTATGAGTGGATAGAACAAATCACCAAACTACAGTTGAATATAGAAAATGTTTTGAGACAAAATATTGGCAAAAACGATTTTTAGGAAGTAACTGCAACTTTATTCATCTCAGAACTACAATAATTTGGTATATTCACAAACAAATAAATTAATATACAGTTAATTTTTAATTATATATATTCATAAATGTATACAAAAACCAACTTGAAGCGCTAATATACGAGTATATTATAAATTTTAGTTATATTTGAATATGGATAACTATTAACATGAGAAAGTAAATAGTAATTTCTACTTTTCGAAAACTTACAAAATAATATATCAATTAGTAAACCGATAATATGAATGTTATATGAAAACATTCATATAACATAAAATGAAATCAAATACAAAGCTTAAGACTAAATTATGTATAATGAAAAATAATTTGTTTTATTAGTAACGTGGAATGATTAAAACTGAATGGAAGTTATTTATTTTGGCAAGCAGAGCACTTGCACTCCATTAAGCATAAATCAATAAATTCTCATTCATTACTACCAATCATTAAAAATGAATTCCCATTCCATTTTTCTACTTTAACAATGAAAACAGTGGTTAAAAATATTTATGTTTGCCATTTCCCTTTTATTAATATTTCATGCCAAAAAATACAGTCTACTAAATGTATTTTAATCGATTAGTTATAATATATATAGATATAGTTTATATCTACATATTAATCTATATAAGAATTGGAGTATGTAAATTTCAGGGATATCACCTGTATATATTTATATACAATACAACAAAACAAAACTGGAGATTCAGCTACGATGGAGATCATAAATAGAATATTTCGAAACAGAAATAAAAGAGTTAACTGCGTATATGATTTTTCCAGAAATTTACCGGATAAAGAGGGTAATATATATTTTGGATTTAAAAAAATCTTAAAAATAAATGATTACAGCCTTACAAGTGATTTTTGTTTGATTTTAAAACTTTAATGAAATTTTTCCTGAATCTCTCAGTTCCCCCCTCCAAAAAAAAAAAAAAATGGGTTACAGCATTAGAAGTGAATGAAGAAGATTTCATTATGTTATCAACAAAAGAAAGATCTTAGCGCGGATATGTTTCTGTAGATAGATTTCTGGAGGAAAACTACATTACATATATGTACAGTACATTACTACATGTTTATAATTCGTTCAATTTAATTTGTTTAATACTTAGATAAGAATAAGTGTATATATATATATATATATACACTAGCACATCCCATCACGGCTTTGTCCCGTCGCGGTCACTTTTTTATTTTATGTTTTTAAGTCAAGAAACCTGACGCAGGTGCAACCAAACCCGTCGCACAGCCAATAAGAGAGGCAGTGGCTGCCTTCATTAAGCCACAGCCCCCTATACCGTTGCACCGCTGTCGAAAATAATTTTTAAATATTTATCTGAAGAACATTTGCAAGCCTAAAAAAGAGTATCCCGTCACGGTTTCGCCCGCCCTATCGCAGTCAGGAAATATTTAGCTGGTCGTGGCTCGTTTCGCTCACCCTTCCCGTTTAGACAGACGTCCCTTGGATCCCGCTGTATTTATTAAATCCATGCTTGTAAGAATAATGATAAATAAAAATTAATGATAAAATAAAATTAAAATTAAAAAAGTAAAATGAAAATTTACAGGCATCGGTGTTCACAAAACAGCAGAGCTTTCATTTTTATCCAGTTTACAAAGCCCAACTTATGGGTCAAAATTTATATCAGGTTGTGGTTTGGTATGCGTAAGCTTTGTTTAAGGGTAAAAAAATAAATAAAATTAAAATAATGTTAGTCGTTTACTTTCAGCTATCTAGCAGTTTAAACAAAGCCATGAACCATAAAATTGATGAGATACTGTTTTTGTTTTTTTATAATAAATGTTATGATTTTGCTAAGGTTCGTTAGTAGTAAGCCTTTATTAAAAACGTTAACATAACGATTATAGGTTAACGTTTTACGAAAACTCAATACATAAAACTAAAAAAGGCGAACCAGTATTTACAAAAGTATTTCATATATGTAATATATTTTTTCTTTTAATAGATTTTTAGTTCTAATAATGTTCAGTTTATTTAAATACAGTTGAAGTTTTATAATATTTAATGTCTATTAATAAGTACTTATTTTATAAAAGTGGCCATAAATTATGATAATAGTGTATTCATTATTTTATGCGCTCATCTCACACATTGATTGATAATATGAATTGATCTTCTTAGCTTTAAAGATAGTTTACCCTCTATAGATTACGTCGGTGAAAAATTAAGTCAAACGTAATGTATGTAAGTAATCAAGTAACGTATATTTATAAAAATTTCTCTTGAGTAATAAATTTACGGAATCTCTGGTAAACGTATCTCCCTACCCTTTGACCACTTATGTTAAATGAAATGTGTGACGTTTATATAGGATAATGCACGTTTTGCATTTTTTTATAAGAATCTTTTCAATTCAGTTTGAGTATCAACATACGATAATTGACGATAAAGTGGCTTATTTTCATTTAACCCTAAGTTAAATTGCCAAATTATACAACTAAATTTTTCCCCGGCCTCTTTATGGGGATTTTAATAAGACCAAAGTCTATCAAAAGTCTCATCTACATAAGTGATATTAAAATTATCTGAAAACATTTTATTATATTTTATTTAATCAATATATTAACTTAATATTATGTAGTTGTGGAAAATCATTATTATTTTAATAAAATTCGAGTGACAGAAATTGGAAACAAATGTATTATATTATATATAACTGCACCATGAAGATAATGCGATAAATTGAAAGATTAAGTTTATCCTAAAATGAGCTTATGACAACAAGAATGACAAAATTTATCGTTTAAAATTTACTTTTAAAAATTTGAATGACTTAGTTAACTTGATTTCTTGTTATTAACTAAAAAAACGGATGTTCGATTAATCAGTTTTATGTTGGCAGTCAATCCTGTCTAGGCAGTTACGTTGCCTAGACAGGAGTGACACTGCCTATTCTGGACACTGCCAGGTTCTACGAATCTACAACCAATCTTGGTTGGAGGTTCGTAGAAACTTTTACATTAATATTTTCTTCTGAAATACCTCTATAAACTGGTAAGATAATAGGAAAATGATAATGTTAAAAATGTTAATTTTTAGTAAAAATTTAATAAATATTCAATGTAGCAAACGGCATATAAATATATGCCGTATTATATACCGTATAATACGTATAATACGGTATATATTATATATATACCGTAGCATCTAAATATTAGATGCAAACGGTTGCGATTTAAAATTACCGAATGATTGTATAATATTCCACAGGTATTCTAGTATTGTGGAATTCTACACTTTGTTATTGTGGAATAATTAATTATTCTTTTATTAGAACGTTACAAAGCAAAATCTAAATTTTTTCTAACATTTTTCGGTGTGGGATGCACTAAAGTTTTGCTGAAAAACTTACTGATCTCAAATTTCTATGGATAATATTGAAAGAGAACTTAACAAATATAATTAAACTTATTAAATTTTATTTATTGGTATATTAAATGTTTAATATATTCCGAATAGTTGGATTAGTAAGCGTGTTCCGTTTTGGGGACGGGGAAAGTAAGATCGCATGAATGGATATTGTCAATGGTTCGGTTTGTGAGAAGGTGTTTTTAACAATTATTAACAGAATATTTATTTATCTTTTTATCTGGATTCAATTAGATCAAATTTAAAATTGTTCCAGATCGATTGTCATTTTACCGGATGATTTATCTTCTGTAATTCAATTTATTTATTTAATGTGGGTTGTGGGTTTTTTCAATACAGTTAAGAATTTTTTTTTGTTTTTTTTTTTTAGAAAGAGGTTACATGAATCAATAGTGTCCATTTTTAAGCCTTAGGGCTAATGGTATTCTTTTGTCATGAATATAATTCACTTAAGTTGTAGCATCATTCATATTTGTCAGACGTATCAAAAATTATCAAAAATTAATAAAACTAGAACAAAGATTAAAAATATTAGTAATTATTATTCTTGTAAATAAGCCTGCTTAACACTTATAATATTCATAACAAAATATTTTTCTCATTAAATTTTATATAATGGTGTAACGTAGCTTTTATAAGGTGTATGACTTGATGTGTGCCATTGCGTTTATCCAAGATTAAGAGTAGTGATTTATTACATATATTACATAGGCTACAATGTACACATAAGTGTACATATTTTTGTGATTTGTTCTGTTATTCTGTCAGATCTCAAACCAGATATGTATTTAGAATTCTTGATATTCACAACAGATTCCTGTTTCTGTATGTTTAAAAAAGTATGGGTTGTTATCCAGTTACATAAACTGTAAAAGAGCAAGAGTAAAATAATCTGTATTTTCAATTTAATATATTATGTAACGATTTCTGATGATTCATATTCAAAAACGTTTTTAATTTGTTTACTTCCTTGTACGAAGTAAAGGAAGTATAGTAATCGCGAAAAATATCAGTTGTCAGATTTCAACGGAAATATCAATTTTGACCATCTCTGAATCCATTTTGACTAGTTTCTGCATGATGTCTGTACGTATGTATCTCGCATAACTCAATAACGTTTAGCCGTATAATGTTGAAATTTTGTATTTAGGTCTGTTTTAACACCGAAATGTGCAACTTTCCTTTTTAGTGCAATCGAATGGGCCAAAAATATGTATACAGGGGGTTTTAATTTCAAAACATTTGGATTGTGGACTTTTTCTTAACTGCAGTAATAAGCGCTCATAGAGAGCTTTTCAATGATATATCATAAGTGGTAGTTATTTTCATTGGTTACAGAGTTATAGCCATATAAACTTTTAATTAATGAAATATTTGGATCTTACATGGGAAGACACATCGGTTCGAATCCGACTTCATACACATATTTTTTTTTTTTAGCTTTTTGTTTAAATTTAAATACATTGATTTAATAATAATTAACTGCTGATTGAAAAAGAAACATTAAAACTGAATAATAATTCAATAATAACAATACAATATATATATATATATATACAGTTAGATTCGAACCGATCTGTGCATAGTTACGGATCCGACACGTTTCTTACTCCATATATCTAATTGAGCGACGTGAAACAAAATTAATATGTAAAGTAATATATAATATATAAACAAATTTTTAGGGCCATTTTTCTTCAGTATAATTGAAATTGCGTGCTAGTATTTTGTAATGAATACATATAAACAGTCTACTATTCACACACGCAATATGGTTCAGATCGGTGCCCGGAAGCCCGTGCCTTACCCTTGTTAGCTACAGTAATATGGATCTTAGTTCCCTTATATTGATTAGAAAGGTGTAAGAATTACAGTTATTTAAAGAGTGATAAAGCGATTTTTACTCTATCCTAATAATTGAGGTAAGATTGTTGAATTAATAACTGTATAAATATTTAGTGTTAATATAAACTAATAATTTACCAATTGTGTAACTATCCAATTTATTAAAGAATTGGAGAATAGTATCTCACTTTCAAATGAAATAAGTTTAAATGAAATGCAACAAAACATGAGTATATGTAATTTAATAGGCGTACAAGGAAGTCATGTGGTGTCCACATCAGATTTGTTTTACTCGTAAATTCATTAGTTTCATTTTTATAGTTGTTATATTTTTTAATAAATTTTACTGTTCCATCTGAAAGTTTTTATCTCAGATTATAATATTTAATTTATTAATTAAGGTTTCATTAAATTTTTCTATAATTGGACATTTTCAGAGCGGTAAAATTTTTATTTTTATTAAATATATTAAATTTTTACGTTCAAATTCAAATCCTTTAACAGTACGTAATTTTAAGCATATGATTAATAACAACTGTTGTTACACCAAGAATATATTTTTGTTGGTTGTACCCAAACATATTTTAAAATTGTATCAACATTAGATAACTATAATTTGCGCTCATATTTTGGAAAAACTATATCGGATGATTATAAATCATTTGTTTCTAATGGTATTTTTCTTTTTGGAAAATATTATTCGGGTTTTGTGCATTTCGCTTAGTTTAATGATTTGTTCATCTCTAATTTAATTGCTGGCTTGGTTCTGAGTAACAAATTTTGATAAATTTATTTTTGTATAAATTTTAAAAATTTCCTACTGATTTATATAAATCTTGATTTGTTTGGATTATTTGAGATTACAATTTTTTTGGTTTTCATTTCTTCATTTAAAATAGGGATATAATTTGTATTATCAAATCATCCAAACAAATTAAATATTGTGTAATTACGATGAACAAAAGCGTGCTATAAGATAACCATGCAGTAATTAAATTTTTTTTTTTTACAATGCTTGTTATGTTAGTATGGTTGGATACAAGGAAAGTCGAGGAAATTTTATTTATTTTAAATTTCATGGCCCATTTAAAAAAAAATGTAAATGACATATTCTTAAAACACCAACTTGAATATGGAATATAAATCCCATATTCATAACATATTCGATTTCATCAATGAAATTCATTTAATGTATATAAATTTTATCCAAAATTATATTGTGGATTTTCATTATACCAGGTGATTCATCAAGGATTTCACCACGTTAGAAGCATTTAAAAATTTAATTAGATAACATACTGATTCGGTTGAGGTCTCTTTCATAGTAAAACACATCAAGTTTCAACTCGTGCAGTTCATTAATATCGAATTCGATTACTAGCGCTGTAACCAATGTTGTTAGAAATTGATAAATTTACTGGTGCGGAACGAGCTCGCTGTGTATTTTGGTTTCACGATTTGTAGTCAGCAACAGCAGTTCAACGTAATTTTCGTAGAGAGTTTGGTAGACAGCCTCCCCTAGTAAGCATATACTTTGCTCTTGGTATCATACCTTCATTGAGAGTGGTTGTTCTTCCAGACAGAACGGCTTGTTTTTTTTCTAGAAGGCAACCGTAAATGATATAGTTTATCTGGACACGTTTCAAAATTTTCTAATTTTTCAGTTAGACGATGATGATCCATTATTACAGCAACACGGGTCACCAACTCACTACCGTCTAGAAGTCCGAGATTTTTTTTAATACTCGATTCCCAGGTCAGTGGATCGATCGTGAAGGTTCACTTTCATGGCCATCTCGCCCCCCAGGATTTGACACAAATAGTTTTTTCCTGTGGGGCTTCATTAAAAATCGAATGTATCTTTGCCTGATGATCTTTTTGAGCTGATTTCGAATTAACGCCGCAACTGCAGAGGTAATGCAGCTACTTACTGGATACAGTCTCGAATGAAATCGTCTTGAGATAGGGTATAAGTTATAAATGGAAGCTATACCAAACCGAAGTGAATATTGGGTGACAAATTTGATGTGTTTTTCTATGAAATGAGACTTCAATGAAGACGGTAAATTATCTCAGTAAATCTGTATATGCTTCTAAATTTGTGAAGTCTTTTTTTAATCACCCGGTATTAAAATATGTGACTATGAATTCAATATTATATGATTTTTATTAGTTATTATCAAAAAATTCAATGGTGAAAAAAGTTACAATAATCTTCTAAAGCACAGAACATAATTACACATAATTTTTCCTTTTGATCATTTTCTCACTCTCATAAATCTCTGATGTATTATACAAAATTAAAACAGCAGAAATATCATTTTAAGACAATTACTATTTTATTTAAATTTAACCTGTTAAAAATTTTAAATTCTTATTCTACGAAATAAAAGACACAATAGCTTCTGCAGTTACAAAGCAGAATATTACAAATGGATTTGGTGTATTTTACGTTGTTTAACTTTCAAAACAAGACGTTATAAAAATAAAATAACAAAACAAAACAATACCTTAGTACTGTCAAAAAAAAAAGAATCACAAGTAGAATAGAATATATTTATTTACTAACATCCAAAAAATAATTACGTGAAAATAATAGATGTTTATTGCAACAAACTAAAATATGTTTCAAATTGTTAATTCAAAGCATTTATTTTCACTTGTCTTTGCAACCGACTTTAATGACAAGTGCTGCTGTTTTCACACTATCATGAACTGATATTAATGCTGATGGTTTTATTTTAATTAGACATAATCATGTTTAGAGCAAGGTCGCAAAGTAGTTTTGATTTGAACTAAAGCATTTCATTTAGTTTTTTGTTTTGTTTCCTTTTGTGTGTTTCTTGTCAATGATGGTGAATTTGTATTTTTTTCTCTATGGTATGCTTTGTAAATGTTGACTTTACCTTGCTGTTGAGAGCTTTTATGTGTTCATTATATTTCTGGTTGAATTTGCGTCCCGCTTAGTTGCATTAATAAGTTGATTAATAATGATTGATTTTTTTTTTTGTCTTCAGTCACTTTACTGGTGCCATGCAGCTCTCCAAGATTCAATATCTAGTGCCAGTCGTTTCATTTCGGTATTTTCCTATATCCTACATCTCTAACAATTTATTTTACATATTCCAAACGTTGCCTACCTGCAAAATGTTTTCCATTTACAAATCCCTTCAATATTAAGCGACCATTCTAGGATGCCTTAATATGTGACCTGTAAGTATGTCTCTTCTATTAAGTATGTTTTCCAAATCCTTCTCTCTTCATCAATTTGCAGCAAAATCTCTTCATTTGTCATTTATCCACCCATCTGATTTCTAACCTGACCCACCAAGCTTCTAAGGTTTTATCATGATAATAACACTCTTTTTGAAGTCTGACAGAACTTCCCTTTTTTTGTAAATATTACACACCGGTTTATATAATCTATCTATCGCTTCCTCACCTGCACTGCGGTGTAATTCTACAAGTATCCGGTCTATCCCAAGAGCCTATCTGCCACTAAAATCTTTTAATGCTCTATTAAATTCTGATCCCAGTATTTATCTTCTTTTTCATCCTCTTTGGAGGAAGAAGAGGAGGTTTCTTCCTCTATATAAACAGTTTCTAATTCATTTCCTCCGTATAACTCTTCAGTATATTCCATCCACCTATCGACCATTTTATTCGTATTATAAATCGATTTACCATCTTTGTTCAACAGATTATTAGATTTTAAATCTATGTACCACAGAATACACCTTAACTTTCCTGTATGCTTCTGGCTATTTTACCAATCATCATCTCTCTTTCCACTTGTGAACACTTTTTTTTTTAATCCACTCTTCTTTCGCTAGTTTGCACTTCCGGCTTATAGTATTTCTTAATTGTCGATGGTTCCTTTTACCTTCTTCATTACTAGCATTCTTATACTTTCTACGTTCATTCATCAACTCCAATATATCCTCTGATATCCAAGATTTTCTACCAGTTCTCTTTTTCCGCCTAAGTTCATTTCTGCTGATATACTTTTTAACATTCTCCCATTCTTCTTGTATATTTTCTACCTTACCTTTTTTACTCAGACATTTTATGATATCCTCCTCAAACATTTTCTTTACCTCCTCTTCCTAAAGCTTCTCTAAATACCACTGATTCATCTGACACCTTTAGGTTTTTAAACTCCAATCTAGATTTTATTATCAATAAATTATGGTCGCTATCAATGTCTGCTCCAGGATAAGTTTTGTAGTCGACAAGTTGATTTCTAAATCTTACCATGATGTAATCTATCTGATACCTTGCACTATCACGAGGCTGTTTCCATATGTATATTCTTCTATTATAATTTTTAAACTGGATGTAGGCAATTACTAAATTATACTTTGTGCAAAACTCAATGAGTCAGTCCCCTCTTTCATTCCTTTTTCCCAGCCCGTATTCATCCATAATATTTTCTTCCTTGCCTTTCCCAATGCGTGCATTCCAGTCTCTAACCATTATTAAATTTTCATCCCCTTTTATGTGTTTAATTGCTTCCCCTCATCATCATCATGGGCGCTTGTAGGCATATAGACGTTAACAATCGCTGTCGGTTTAGGTTTTGATTTTATCCTTATTACAATGATTCTACCGCTATGCATTTTGAAATACTCTACTCACTTCCCTATCTTCTTGTTCATTATGAAACCTACTCCTGCCTGCCCATTAATTAAATCTGACCAAAAGTCGTTTTCCTCTTTCCACCGAACCTCCCTAATTCCTACTATATCTACGTTTATCCTATCCATTTCCCTCTTTAAATTTTCTAACCTACCAACCTTTTTTAGACTACTAACATTCCACGCTCCGACTTGTAGAATGTTTACCAACGCAATATTTTACCAAAAAGCGTCTCCATCTTTGTTACATAGAAATGCAGAAAGCTACATTTTCTTGCGAAAAAAACAGTAGCATATTTCCATTGCTTTCAGTGCGCAGTACTCATGGGGATTGAGTGATGGTGGTATGGCCGTTTAAATCAATTCAGGACATTAAAATAAACAAAAATATTCGTGTGGACGAATAACCACATGAATTTTTAATTTTAATTTAAATGAAATTTGATGTAAATGTACATCTTATACGAAGTAAATCAAGTTTTATCTTTAAGAATTCCAAAATGAAGGCCCGTAAAATTTATTAATAATTCACATCTCCATAAACATTTACTTCCGTTATTATTGATATAAATAATTAGTATCTTTTAGTGAAGAAGTAAATAAAAGTATAATTATTTCGTACTATATTTTTACTATTTTTTTAAAAATATTTGTAATAATATTTCAATTATCGGTATTTAATAATTTTATTTTATCTAATTTAAAAATTATTATCATATCTCAGCTGGTTATCAGCCACCAATTTGAACAATAGATGCACAAATCTTGCCGTTAGCGTGGCTAGATGAAAACTTTAAAGGCGTTCATTTTGAATAAGATTTTAAACTTATATATCTTGTGGAAGATAATGTTAGATACATGATTATTAAACTTCATTAAAATATCTTAATCCGTTTTATGATATAAAGTTTTATTAAAAAACGCAAAACTGCAGAAAGAAAGAAAAAGAAACGACGTAGAATATTTGTCCATATGAATTTTTTTGTTTATTTTAATGATCTGAATCAGTCCGTTAAGTCTGAACACACACGCGCAGTGAGAGAGAGGGTGGGTATTTATTATTAATAATAAATATATATTTATTATTTATATTCGCCATTTTGTATTTTTAAAATAAAAATATCTTTACTCAGGAATGGATAATTGTATCACCTGAAATTTCATCTACTGCTAGGGTACTAGAGGTTTATTTGTATAAAAATAATTAAACTGATCACTCAATCCATTTCAAAATGGCGGCCATGTAAACTTTTTAAGTTTTAATATCTTTGCAACCATTGGTCTATTTAAATGTTACATTATACAAAAACAAAAAAAAACTTTATGCATTTTATTTACAAGAAAGATGGTTCTTTATTTATTCAAATCTGTTTATAAACAACAAAGTTATTGCAAAGCGTTATGGAAGTTAGTCACACTAGATTAAAAAACCAGTTTTTATTTCCTCCCGGATAAAATTAAATAACTCGACACGACCTCAACTGGAATAATTTTATAAATGTTATCATGCAATAAATTATAGTAATTTAATAATATTGAAAATCTAAAAAAAAATTAATTATAATAATTAAATTAACGTGTCGGACTTAAGAGTTTAATTTTTTTATTATTTTACATAAAATATAATAGTATCGAAGTTTTTTAACAAAACATTTTTTTTCTGTAATAGGAATTTTTTTTTGTCTGCGTATATTTATTGATACTATTTTATGTGCTTGAGTTGGAAATCATAATACTTCTTTATTAGTAATCCAAGAGCAATTTTTAAAAAAGATTATTATATTTTCTTTTTTTATTACTACAAGAGTTTTAAATTTAATTAAACAGAATAGTTTTTATTGTAGCTTGATTTTAATAAACTAATAATACATCGATTTTCTTACAGATAGATTAATTTATAATTAAAATCCTCTTATATTTACTTATAAACAAGCAAAAAATCTAACAACAAAATTAATTTACGCGAATTTTTCTCTTTGAATATTAAGTAAATGTTTGTTTTACAATAATCACTTTTAAGATATTTTATAAAAATTAAAATTAAATTCAACTGTGTACATTTAAGACAGGGATGTATTCTTTGTATAATTTATTTTGCCCTTTTCAATTCTCAATCGCTAATCACTGACAGTTGTCAGTATAATTATTAATAGTTAAAAAATTACTAAATATGTTAAATTAAAACTTTACTGACCAATTCATTTATTTAATAAAAAACCCTCTTTTTCAAAAACAGTTAAAAATTGCTGTTTAAAATAGAACAATTTTATGTTACTAAAACTCCGATAAAATTTGATTAAATCACCTCGCGAAATGTTTAACACAAAATTTGGTTAGAATTTTTAGATTGTGATCGCTTAATTTCAATTGCAAACAAATACTTTAAGATATTTAACAATTTTAACGTCATTAAAATTTTAAAAGTTTTATTATTTTTATATTTCGTAAAATTTTTAATATAGCAGTGGATATTTAATATCCAGTTTTCATTAGATACTCACTGCTGAATAAGATGTAACACACTGAAAAAATATCAAATGAAATGTTTCTTTGGAAGGTATTGTTTTGTTGTGAATCATGAATATTAAAAAAAGATCTGAAATCTGATCATTAAGGATATTAACGAAAATTAAATGGATAGATTAAAAATTGAAGATTTAATTTTAGGACAATGAAGGTTCGTTATTAGCGTCCGGAGGCAATGATTCTATAAGAACAGCATGCGCTACTTATAACATATATATAAACTAAATACAAAAAGGAATAAAAAATAAAATACACAATTTCACAGGAAAAATAGAGAAAAGTAAAGCACAATATAAAATACCAAAAACCGTATTATAATAGATTTTACATAATCGAATATAATTTTCCGGCTGTAAGAAACATTAAGTTATTCGATAATATTCTCATATTGTTTCCTAGAGTAACCTGGATATCACTTAATTTAAATTTCCGAAGCAATGCCGCTTAACACACACAATCCACAAAGATGTGGTGTATCGTTAGTTGGGAGTCGCAGCGAATACAAACGAGTGCATCGATCTGATACATTAGGTGTCCATGTGTAAGATTAGTATGCCCTATTCGTAAACGGCAAATAATTACCTCTAATCGACGGTTATTCTTGATTAATCGGATCGGAGTTTATTATTTACTGTAGTAATCCAATCAACTTGCCAGCTTCCTCGAAGAATGAATTTAATAGATTTAATAAAATCGGTAGTGGTAACACGAGTGGTGAAAGACAGTTGCCTACATGCGTCTTCAGCAGCAGAATCCGCACATTACCGAGAATTCCCACACGGCTAGTGATCCAGCAGAAACTCACTTGTGTGTTGCGATGGTTGAACTCAGCGATTGCATTATTAAATTCGGTGACAAAATAATGTCTAGAATACAAATCTTCTAAAGCTTGTAATGCACTGTACGAATCGGTACAAGTGAGGATGTGACGGTATTTTGGATTAATAATATTAAAAACCTTATTGATGGCGTACAGTTCAGCATTGTAAACACTTGTAATAACAGGTAGACTGAACATACAGTTTCTGTCATTTATAACAAAAGTGCATCCAACGGTATCATTCTGTTTTGAACTATCAGTGTATTCTACTGCGTCTGGGTTTGTCTTGGATTGAAGTAAGTAAAACATTTGCTGAAATACGATAGAAGTGATTTTTTATTATAAAGTATGCGGAGGTCATAATAAAATTTTTTGGGGTCGAGTCTCCACTGAGGATATGATGAACAGGGGTAGGTTGGGTAAATAGAAAGTGTCAAAATATAAAAGGTACAATAAACGCCGAATATGAACGGAAATTCGTGTTGAAAACGTGAATGGTTTACATACCGTTGTACATGACAGTTTGCGAGTACTGCTTTAAAAACAGGGTGATTTGGTTGTCCTTTAAAAGGGACAGGATGCTAGCAGCTGGTCTCATTTATCGCAAACTCGTGGCTTACCGCAATCAACAAGTTTGCTTGCGACAGAGCTTGATCTAAAGGTACCTGTAGCAAGACGAAGAAAAGCGTGATGTACAGCACCCAGTATCTTGATCACGGTGAGACGCGCCGTGACGCACGTTTGAAGTAATGGTAAGCTAATACATCAGATATATAAAAAAAAAATAACAGATTCATTAAAATAATTCTAGAAGGATCATTAGAATGTCCAAAGAAGAGAGGATAGGACAATTTAAAGTATAAGGAAATCTAAATGCAAATAATAACTATTAGAAACTCAAATCTGTAGCTGAATATAGAGGAGAATAGAGATGAACATTATGAAATAGATCTGCTTGAGGGCATTTAAAAATATAATGAAACTTATTTTTCTTTGACTTTATGAACCAAAATACAAAGAAGATAAAATATTTTCTGCATTATTGTTACATAAAAAAAAAAAAAGTTATTCTGTATAAAATATTTCTCTTTTTGTATTAGTAGAAGAAGCCAGGATCACATGCTTGCGGCGTAGTATAACAGACAGGACTAGAAAAAATGAACATGTCATAAATACTAGATAGAAAGAAATAAAGGAAATAAAGAAAAGGAAAACTGTACAAAAGTGGTTTGCTAACGCAAAATATACTGCTTGACTAAAATTAGCTAGATAATATAATTTAAAGTAAAAGTTTTCCTTAATCCATTTCTTCATATTCTTTAAAAAATTTGATTTTATAAATCTAAATTAAAAAAAAATACAAGGGATTAAATCTATTAATTACTAGAATTTAATAATGTAATTGTCTTCTAATGACCATTAAAAAATTTAAGTAAATATATATATATATATTTACGTGCTTTTCTTTAAACTTACAATGGCTCACCCATGTTCTCAAATTTTGTAGCCTTCTTAATTTAACTCATTTTCCGACGTCCTACAGTGATGAAATTTTACACAGCGACGTAAGTTAGGTGACAACACCATATTCTATTGTCACATATATTTCTGTATTTTGTATGTATGTATATATATATATATATATATATATGAATATTTCTGTATATAATACAATGGGAACATGTTGGGAAGAAAGCAGACTTGATAATATGTAGTTATCGATCAAGTTCATTTAGACTGTCAATTCAGTACAAACAGATGAGATGGCTGTTGAAGCGGATTTTAATGTAACTTGTGTAAATTTATCTTCTATATTTTATGTACGGTAACCATCTGATTTAGTTATAAATAAATAGTATCATTTATAAAAATTGAAATTAATTATCCAGGTTAAACTATAAAATATAACTGCATATAAATATTTTTTTTTTATTTGCAAAAGAATTAAAACAACTAAAAGTAAAAATTTCATGTCAGTTTAAATATTTATAAAATTAAAAAAGAAAGAAATACTGGTAAAACTAACATTTTACGACAAGATTTTATACCCTCAGAGAATTTAATTTGATTTTATAATAATAACACTTTTTATAGTAGATAGAATATTTTAAAATTTAATTAATAATAATCTAAAATAAAGAGATTACTAAAATTAGATTTTAACAATTTCATTTAGTTACGTTAAAAAGTAGAAAATAAAAATGTTTTAAAAGAAATATTATACTTTTTATAAAAGAAATAAAAAATAACAAAAAAAAAGTCCATACTAAAAAGTAAAAAAAGGAAGTTGTTATCAAGAGAAACGAAGTTCAAAAAAATATGATGTGGATACCACTTGACTTCCTTGTACGCCCATTAAATTACATATACACATTTTTTTCATAACTTCATTTAAACTTATTTCATTTGAAAGTAAGATATGATCTTCCAATTCTTTTATAAAGTAGGCAGTTACACAGTGGCTGAAATATTAGTTTTTATTAACATCAGATCATTATATACCATTATTAATCTAGCAAACTTAAATAATAGGATACAGTAAAATTCCCTTTATTACTCGTATTACTAGATCAGTATTATTCGTATCTTTGTGAGTTGCTGCTTAACAAAAGTTTAAGATTTCTAGTGTGTCGTATAAATAAAAGTTAATAATAATAATTAAACTATTCTGTTTAGTGAACTGTATTCTGGCTACAAATGTTAACTTCGACTTTACGGAGTAAAATATTCAGTTTTTATTTCCGGATTATTTGTTGAATAATTAAAAATGTAAAAGAAACAATCACAAAGAAAAATAAAGATAACTCCAAAGAGCCATAAGAAGATGAATATGAGTAGGAAGAAAATATTAAGAACAAGGTAAGAATAAATAAATTAAGAGAAGATAAAAATATAAAGAGGAAGAGAATGTTAAGAAAAAGGAAACAAAAAAATGATTAAGAACGGATGATGAACATAAAGAGAGAGAAAATTTGAAAACTAGAGAACGTGTACCCAAATTAAGACCAGAATAATTATTTCAAATCGAAAGAGCGATTTAAATGATTGACAACAAAAAACGAATTGATACACATCTCCAACTTAGGGAGAATACTGTCATCAGAGTATAGTAATACAAATATCAGAGGAGTAATAAATTAAAGATAAGATTATTTTGCAATTTATTAGAGATCGCGTAAATATGCCTCAGTGTATTTGTTGTTCTTGTGAGCGTCTATTTTTCAGTCACTCTGTAGTTAACTTTAATGTTAATAAAATCAAACAGAAGTTCCAGAATAATTAAATAAACTAAAACAGAAATTAAAGTAGAAAATCCAAAAATAATACATTTCTAAATAAAAATTTTCAATTAATATTAAGTAATCAGACGTTTCACCAAATTATTACATATTCACATAATTAATAATGCCTATGAAATTACGTATAAACATTTTTAAAAGTACATAAAATATTATTTCACTGACAACTTTTGATTTTTTTTGATATTTTTTTACAATTTTATTTTTTCGTTTTTTTTTACAATCACGGGATAATAATTATTAATAAATCAATATATTCAAATTTAAAAAAAAAGGAATTGAAGTCTGAGTCGAACCGATGTGCCCACCGTAGTAAGATCCAAATATTTCATTAATTGAAATTTCATTTGGCTATAACTCTGGAACCAATGAAAATAAGTACTAGTTATCATATATCGTTGAAAAGCTTTCAATAACAGCTTATTACTGAAATTTGGATTTTTGGCTTTTTTTGACACTTTTCTTTTAGTCGATTGCAATCAAAACGAGGTACTCAACTAAATGTAAAACAGTCCTAAATCCAAAGTGTCAATATCAAACGGCTAATCGTTTTTGAGTTATACGAGATACGTACATACATACATACGGGCATCATGCCGAAACTAGTCACAATGGATTCAGGTATGGTTAAAATAGATATTTCCGTTGAAATCTGAAAACCAAAATTTTTCGTGATCACAATGCTTCCTTTATTTCGTACAAGGAAGTAAAAAAATTACTTTCAAGAAAACTACTTTTAATTTTTTTATTGATGCATGACTAAAAAGAAAAGCGTGGGACGCTAATATATAATAAAATACATATATATATTTTTTAATTACTAACGAAAAGAATAATTTACAATAATTTTTATTCAAAATTTTGTTTAAATTTAAACTTATTTTTTATTTATACCATTATACTTACTTAAACCTATATTAAAATTATAAATGTTAATTTTAAATTTATAATGGGATTATTGGTAATAATTACCTCATGTATTTGTCATTTATACATCATTATGGGTTGTAATATTTAAACCATTAGCATAAATAGAAACACTATTTTGACAAACTAATTTTGGATCTTTTCTATTTCTCTTCTACAATGGTTATTTTTATCTTTACATTTTTGTATTTAAATTTGGGGTTGTTTTCAGGAAATCTGGTAGCCACTTTTTCAATTTTTTTTCCAAATTTGTGTGTATTTGCAGAGAAATGCTAAATATAATCTTACCAATCTTAACCTACGCTCTCTATGAAACATAAACTACGTAACATATTCGCGGTGGGCCATGGCACCGCCTGTTTTTTAGTTATGTCATATTATCTCTTCTAACAGATTTGTAAATCTTTTTAAAATGTATAAATGGCTAATGGATTCATATAATTATACTCAACATATTTGTTCAATTATGATATCATGCGGACTTTCTTTATCGTGTAAACAGTGTTGTTTACACCCTACATCGGCATTTTACTTCTCTTGAATTTCTTTTCTTGGAAACATATTGTTCTAAATTAGTTCTTTTTAAAAATATTAAAGGAATAACGTTAGTAAATATGTAAAAATAGTCTTTAATTAATCATTGTACATATTGTCTAAAAGATAAATGTATTAGAATGTACATTATAATGTGCAAGGATTGACCTTGAGACTTTGATGATGGTAATTGCAAAAAAACCTCAACTGCAAACTGGAGTCTTTTAAACTGAAACGGAAAGTTATTAGGTGTGATAGGAATTTTAGGGGTAAATACTTTGCCACAGCCTGTTCAAATATTTGCTTTGATGATATGTTTTGTTAGAGGTCTAACTTTCAATGGAGTTCCATTACATAAGAGTGGTGGTTTCAGATTTCTCAAAACTGTAATCGGTACACCTACTTTTAGTTTTAATGTGTAAGCTGATAATCCTGATATTCAAAAAGAATTCAAATACTCAATCGGATAATGAACTGCATCCTTTCCACTCAAAACTATATTAATGGAGTAGTATATTATTTCCGACTCCTGGAAATTCTTGCAGTATGTAGCTATTTATTGAATTTGCTTGTGCTATAATATCGTTTCTTGGTGTTAGTAACACAAGCTTACATAACCTCGAATCATCGTGGTTATGTAAGCATGATGGTTCGTGCTTACATAACCACAAAACCAAGATTTATAGAGCTACTGATATAGCGCTCTATAAATCTTTTCAGTCAACTCCGCCATTGAAGAAACTGTACCGCATAATGTTGGTGGCAGAGGGGCGGAGCGAGTATTGCGGCGCTCTTATCACAATAATTTGTGGGCGTGTCAAGAAAGTAAGTGAATAAAATTTGTAATAAATTCGGTTTTTATTTAACATATCGATATAAAAAAAAAAGTGGAAACCTGCTCCGCGCCAGCTATAAGCGTAAAAATTTCACTGAAATCGGTTCAGAAGATTCTGAGATTAGCGCGGACAAAAAACCCAAGAGATATATTTATTAGTATAGATATCGATTTTAATTAGTTTAAAATTAATTTCATATAAATTTGTTTCAAATAATTTATTTCAAATATGGTAGTGCTAACAGCTGATTCCAACAATTAAGTTCTACAATTGAAACGCATGAGCTGTTTAGCAAAAATATGATCAAAAATTTCTGTGTAGTAGGATTCTAGATCATATAACCTTTGCATCGGTATTTCGGCGCTAAATACCAATGGATTATTACCTTCTTTTTCCTATGCTGCTGAACGATAAAAACAACATTCTGTTGTGGAAGAAAAAAATTTAATTTAGTGCATTAAACGTAGCTCTGAAATCTTCTGTTGCTGTTTTATATAAATTTCTGTCGAGTTTTTAAATAATGCTAATTAAAAAAACACAAAAATTCTGGTTTTTCATTTAACTCGAAATTAAATACGCAATCCGACTTTTGTTTTTCATTCTAAAGCCGGTAAAACTCATAATATGTTTTAAATTGATTTTATTTCACAATTTAAACACATTTACATAACTAGTAATTATTATAAAAATTATGTATATGAAATAATATTATATAGTTTTAACTGAAGAATAAATAATTAAACAGACAATAGCTATGTAATGTTCAGGACGTGTAGCTTGGTTCATAAAAATACTGGTTGATTTAAAGTAGTTATGGGATATTCTTCGTTCCAAATCTTTTCAATTTGTAGATACACCCAGTCCGAAAAATAAATAGATAATTCGGAATTTATTTCAGTGAATTAAAAGTAATTGTAATCTCTGTAAGTAATAAACAGAGAATAGATTTCTTGTCATTTCTACACAAGAAAAACATACAACATTTCAGTTTGTACAGGCCAGTAACCTTTACAGTAAAGCAAATTTTATTTTAACGGCTAAATTAAAATGTCACATTGAGGTTAGAAAGTTATAACAAAAATAATGATGCTGTAACTTATCTATGTTACAGCTACCATTTTTTTTCTTTTTTTTTTAAAAAGAATATTTTATACTTATTTTTTTATAAAGGTAGGAAAGTTTATTAGAAATAATTCTAATATTATCCATTAGAGATCGACGTCAAGTAGTCCTTTAATTTTTTTACCTATCTTAATAGATAGATAATCTGATAATTAAAAGAATCACAAAAGAAATTAAAAAGGATTTTTAAATACTTGCTTTTCTCCAAAAGAAAAAATGATGGTACGTAGGTTTCTTTGTTTGTAATTGCACACATTTTTATTTTAGCTGCTATTGGCGCAGAGCGGACCTCGTGGTCATCGGGCATCAACGCACTGCGTATGAACGATTTATTCGTTCGAACAATTTATACTTCTTTGTATGAACGATCTAAAATTGTATTTGTGTTTTGGGGATAAAAAATAAACAGTGGGGTTAGAGTTGTATTAAAAAATCATAACTCATGAAACAGCTAAAAACATTCAAGATTTTGACATTTTTCCAAAAGTTTGTAAAAGAGTTTTGAAGAACAAGAGGTGTAAAAGGCTTTGTTGTTAGTATGCTAAATTCATAGCATGGTAATTTTCAAGATTACCTGATAGAATAGGCAGACGCGCGTCGCCGTCACGTATGTTTTGCGAAGATGAGGACTCAGTAGAACATACAGTCTTCAAATGCCGAAAGTGGAACATACAAGGGATAGGACGGGTATCGCACAGTGCACACCAGATACCCTTGTGAACTACATGTTACAAAGCGAGGAACATTGGAGAAGAGGCAACACATACGCCACGGAGGTAATCAGGAGTAAAAATCAAGAGGAGCGGCGCCGGGGCGGGAGAACAGCCCCAGTGGTGAGGGCTGGTATGCCCAGATGTGCCAGTGACTATGATCCTCTGGGGATGGTAGGCACAGTAAAAGAGAAAAACCCGGCGCAGTGTTTTGGATAGTTATGTCCGGACACAGCGTCAAGAAAGGGCACAATAAAGGACTCCTCAAAAGAGCTGACCGGCGAGCCGACCTACCATGCCGGATATACAGCCGGTTGGTGGGAAGGCTCGTTAGAGTAACCAGACACTCCTCTGGGTGGAGGTATAGCCAACAGTCCGGACCGACCAAGAGCAGTAGAGGAAGCAAAAAGGGTACAAAATATGTTGGCGATTCAAAAAAAAATAACAGGATCTTCAAAAATTTATTTTAAAGCAAAATAATTACCACTAATTGATATAATAAGCTAAAATTTGTGTATATTTATAAAAAAAAATAAACAACCGGGTAAAAATGATTACGCAAACTGAAATCCAGTCACAGCTATTTATTGATTACAAAGATACACAAATCACGTCTAAGCATGTTTGCAAAATAAGTTGTCAGATTTGAAGAATATCTTCTTAATTGATACTCTTATTATGTCATGTTGTTATTTACTATTATTTTCAAAAGCGAAATTTTCATCGGTAGAATTAATGTTTTTTTGAAGATGGATCAGTGCCCGAATATATAACATTGAAATATTTATTGACTAATGATTTTAAATGGTAAGAGCACAATCACGACATTTTCACCTTTTTCAAATAAATAGGCTCCATTTATTTGAATAATTTCATGTAAACGAAATTATACCTTTTGAAGTTTTATTACATTTAATAAAAAAAAAAAATTGAATGATTAACGGTTACATTTTCACAATCTGTTTTATTTAAGAATTTAGTAATAATACCAAATAATTTTATGTAATTAAAAAAGTTTGAAAGTTGAGATTTTTTGTTTGCTAATTCATAATTTTATTTAAGAACAAAAAACGGGCTGA
This sequence comes from Lycorma delicatula, assembly GCF_047948215.1. Classification (NCBI taxonomy): domain Eukaryota; kingdom Metazoa; phylum Arthropoda; class Insecta; order Hemiptera; family Fulgoridae; genus Lycorma; species Lycorma delicatula. The sequence continues at coordinate 71,740,542 of NC_134455.1, forward strand.
TGTTTTACGTTTAAGATTTTGATCCGTTAACTTTGTTGCTGACCAATTCAGGTAGATTGGTCGATAACTAAAAATAAAATAAATCTAAAAATAGTCAAGAATTAAAACTTTTTAGTTAGGTACCCGGTAAAATATTTATTACAAAAAAACTGTTTATATTGTATATAAAAAAACGATTCTATGGAATTTAATGAACAGTGGACGAAACCAGGTACATGACACTTTGTTAATTTATTCCTTTAACTAGCAATAAAGCCCGTAGCATGATAAAATACAACGGGCAATAGAAAACAGTTGTTGGCAACTTCTTTCATTAAATGCAAACTATGGAAGCGTATGTAGGATGAAAATTCTCCATCTATCACGTGTTTTAAAATTTGTTTATACTTTTATTTTTTATTTTTTTATTTTAAGCCGCCGGTGGAGAGGTTTTATTGTTTTTTTTTTTTTGGAATGCATAGTTTTTATTACACTCTCCTTTTTTTAAAAAAATTATCTATTCATTTATGAAGCTTAAAAATATTTGAGATAGTTTTGTAAATAGTTGTTTCTTAGGTTTAGAAAAGAACAGATGTGGTCACACATGACTTGTATGCCTAATTAATAACATATACACTTTTTTTTTTTTTTAAATGAAAAGTACATAAAATTTTATTTTGTTTATTACTTCTGATATTTTTTCGTATTTTTTTTTTATTTTACTCTTTTTATTGAATTATTGTTTATTGTAATTTTTTTTTATAATCACCGGTTAATAGTTATTAATAAATCAATACATTTAAATTAAAAAAAAGTTAAAAAAATACAAAGTTGAAGTCGGATTCGAACCGATGTGCCTTCCCCTTGTAAGATCCAAATATTTATTTACTTAAAATTTTATTTTATTATATTTCTGGAACCAATGAAAATAAGTACCACTTATGATAAGCTCTCGATGAAAAGCTCTCAAAGAAGCTTATTACTGCAATTAAGAAAAAGTCCAAAACCCAAATTTTTGGGGATTTTGGGCTTTTTTGGACACTTTTAGTTCAGTCGATTGCAATTAAAATGGGAGGTGCACAACTGGATGTTACAACTGTCCTAAATGGAAAATTTCAATATACTACGGCTAATCGCTTTTGAGTTATGAGAGATACATACGTACCTACATACATACATACATACATACAGACGTCACGCCGAAACAAGTCAAAATGGATTCAGGGATGGTCAAAACGGATATTTCCGTTGACATCTGGAAACCGAAAGTTTTTGCGATCACAATACTTCCTTTACTTTGTACAAGGAAGTAAAAAAGGAGTAAAATTACTGCAACAAAAAGTATTTTTGTAATCAAAGTTAATGAAAATAAACTAACAATTGTACAACTTGACTTCTGTTCTAGCACTGACTTGGCTGCCGTGTAACTTAATTGAAATTATAGGAATTAATTGGTTTGGGAAGGAGTCGATGCATACAATTTACGAAGGCATGTAATTAAGTAACAGGAAACGACAGCTATTTTCAAGTACATAATTGATACACTCTCCATATACATACTCCGCTAACTCAATACGACTAAAATATAAAAAAAAGTAATACATGAATCGCCTGAATATAAAAGGTCACGTTGTGTTAAAATTAAACTTCCTTTTTTTTCCTTTTTTCTCTCCTTCACAGTGATATATCCATCCAACAATGTATAAACCATCTGTTTCGTAACTGCCGTATCTGTTATGACTTCTTAAATGTTTAATCCAATGTCTTCTTGTCCTACTAGTCACTTCCAATTATCCGGTTTGTATAAATACAGTTCTTGGATAATTTTTAAAAAGGCGTAGGAGTAGTATAGCAACCCACATATTTTATTCGTTCTGTTATACGTTATATTCCAAGTGTATTGATTATTCTTTCTGCTTCGTTCCTTTTCCATTCGATTTCATTCCTTAATTTTTTTTTCTTAATTTTATTTCAGTGTAGGCTATACGTTATTTCTTTTTTAACCTTTTTTTATCGTTTTCACTACTTTTAGTTTTTTCCTTTCTCTATCTGTCTTTCTTTCATTCATTCTTTTTTCTCTTAATCCAATTTCCTTCACTACCATAGGGTAGTGAAAAATAATAGTATTTGTCCTATTATTTCTTTTATTTTTCACATCTCGGTCTCTACAATTCTCGCCCCTTCATCCGTTCACTGTTGCTCATTTTGATTTTTGATTTATTTTTCATCTCTTTATCTTCTCCTCTCTTCGCTTTCACACTATGTCTGTCTCTTTTCTCTTATTTTTATATAGTACAATAATTATTTTATTTTCTATGCTATTAAGACATTTTAATAAAGTTTTTAACTTTTTATTTTATACTTAATCTTCGCATTGTTTGTTTTAGTTTAAATTTATAAAATTAAATTAATACTATAATTTGGCTACTTCTACCATGTAACTTCTAAATAACTGCATACTACTACTAAATATATACTACTGCCGGCCTCCGTGGCGCGAGTGGTAGCGTCTCGGCCTTTCACCCGGAGGTCCCGGGTTCGAATCCCGGTCAGGCATGGCATTTTTCACACACGCTACAAATCGTTCATCTCATCCTCTGTACAGTAATCCTTAACTGCGGCCCCGGAGGTTAAACAGAAAAAATATATATATATACTACTGTATATAATTACATATAACTTCTTCTAAGATTTACCATAAATAAATTACAACTAGATATTATACTTTACATTTGTCATAACTGTTATGTTATACCTTATATTTATATTTATATTTATCATACATCCTGCTGAAGACTGAAATGGGAGCTTTCTATAATATGTTATTCAGAATATTTGTTTATGTTAAAAGTAAAAAAAATATTTTGTAATTAACATAAAATAATAAGTTGATGGTAAAAAAGCTGTTTAACAATTACGATGTAGAAATAAAATACTGTTACTAGTAAAATTAAGGAAAAAATTAAAAATAATATTAATAATTTCTCCAACTTGCAACATAACTTACTACAAAAATGATGCTTCTTAAAACAATAACTAATAAACAAAGAGAAATCTCAGACCTGTTTTCTGAACATTATATTTCATTGTTAATAAGCTTCCCATATAGTTTTTTTTTTGTTTATTAGAATCTATTCAGAGTAATATTTCATAAAGCTTACAGGATTTTGAAGTTATACAAGTGCTACTGGTTTTTTTTACTTGCATGAAATTTCTGCTTAGCACGATATCTTATGAAGAATTCAATTCATATAGAGATGACAACACATACTACTAAATCTTCAAATTCTATCAATTAATCTGTTTTAATCAGTAATTTTAATATCCTATTATATATTGAAAATTCAGACGATTATATTTTAAAGATTATTTTTTTACTCCTATTACTTTATTTAATATAAAACTTGAAGGCTTTTAGTAGAATTAGGAATTTTGTTAGACGTAAAGTCATTGATATTTTTTCTTATGAATTAAAACACTTAATTTCCTATGCACAGTATTTGTTTTATTTTTGTTATGAAATATTCATTTTTACTATTTAATGAACTAATTTTATTGTTTATTTTAATAGCTATAATGCCACTGCCACTCTAGTGAGTTCAAAACGTTTATATATGTTTTTTAGTATTTAAACATTTTTTGTGTTTCTCCTGTCTTCTGCACATTATTAAATATGTAAAAAGACTTACAAAGTTTGTAATAAATCGATACAAAAAATTCTGAATGTTTTTCTTTTTCACAATAACTCTTGTCCTAAACTTGTAATGAAATCTACATAAGTGGCATCGAGTTTATTTATATTGTATATTTTATTCCAGTGTAATCATTCTTATTATTTTAGTTTTTAAACTTAGTTCGTCAATCTATTGTTATCCCAGACGGGTTCCTTTATACTCCTATTTACCTATCTACCTTTAAACGAGAAATCTCTTTGGAAGCATCATAGTTTCCGATACAAATCTATCATCTATTTCAAAATTTATGATCTGTATCTTTACGTCCTTGATTAAAATTATCTTTGATAAAAAAGAATTTGCTTTCATGATGTGACTTAAATAAACGTAAGACAAATAAACGTGTCTTTTATTGCTTCAGTTCTGAACGTATTCATCAGCTTGTGTTGTTTGTCATTAGCTAAATTCAAGAAAATGAATCATCTATTTTTTTATCATTAATTACGAGTATTAATAATATTCTCAGTGGTATAAAATTATTCATATGTAAACTGTTCAGATTTTGTTTTGAACGAATTGACACATCATTTACTTAAGGAAAATTTCAAACAATTTAGTTAGTTAGGTGTTTAGTCTAGGAACAAATTCAGAAAGAATTATTGACCTTGTTTTTAATTTTTCAATAAAAATGGAAAAAATTAACACCAGAACTAATCTTTTAAGCAGAAAGTAAAACAGCTGTTTTTTCCATTTATTTCTAAATCGCCTTTGGGTTATTTTTAATTACTATTCATTGAGTTCTTTTTAATATTAAATTCTACTACTGTATTTTTTACTTGTTTCATTTCTTTATTGCTGCTTAAACATTTATCTTAATTTTTTATAATTCCTTTTTTCAAGTCTTCAAAAATTCCTAAAATATTTTATAATAAAGAGAGGCGATTATATTTTTATATAGCTATTTGTATTTGAATACAACTGGTTCAATTACTGAATTTTAGTATCGTTTTCTCGTAAGAATTATGCTAATAAAAAGGACTTTATAAAAGTACTTAATAGGCTTATGAAAGAAACGAGATCTTTCCCAATAAATTTTTACAGAAATAAACATTTTTTCATTAACAATTTGATTTCCTCATTACAATTAAGAATTGCTTAGGCATTATACAACTAGAATATCAAAAGTAAAAATGATGGATTAAATTTGCAAATTATAATGTACCATAATGGTTTATATTCTTATCACCATACAAATTGATAGAATATAATGATTAAAAATCTTCCTTATCTCTACTTAAAATTGAGATTAGATTGAAAATTAATATAAATCTATTGAATTAAATTATTTTTATTGTCAAAGCATCATTGACTCGCAATTGAGAATACTTATTTTTAAAATAAATTTTTATACGTGTTAGGTGAAAAACCGAATAGATAAAAGTATTTTTTAAAATGGTGGTAATACGTCAACGTAATTTGAGTAAAGAAAGTAAAATTTAATTATAGGATTTGAAGATAAAATTCAAATTTACTGTACTTTAGTAAATAAATGATCATAAACTAGAATTATAATTACAGGAAAATAAATTTATCTACATTTTGCATTGTAATGTAAACTATCCTATAACGATATAATACCTTAACGTGACTACCATTGAGTGATACTCAGCGATTGTCAGGTCATGCAAACTAGTATGTTCACTCGGCCGGACAGTAAAGCCGCGTTCCTAAAATTGAATCTGTTAACATCGCTTGGTACTCGTACTGTGTGATATGTATGATTTGCGGAGAATGTAATGTTCTTGACGTGCATGGCTTATCATAGCTGATGTAAATTATTTTATAATTAAACTATACAAATTATACCTATTGTATAATTAATTGAATGAGTGGTAGGCTATGAAATACAAAAATTATAAATTTTCAATTGAACTTGTAATTCAGTTGAACTATTTAGGTACTGACTGCATACAGTATAATGAATAAAAACTATATTAATTTTCTTTTTAAATTATTTTTTAAGTATTTTATTTTTAAATTATTTTTCAAGTATTTTATTTTTAAATTATTTTTCAAGTATTTTATTTTTAAATTATTTTTTAAGTATTTTATTTTTACATTTTTTTATATCATTCTGAAAACTTATATATATATATATATTTTTTTTTTAATTTGGGAAATAAGTGATAAAAAAATTAAAATGATGAAAAATATATAATTTTTATTTGTTTATTATTAATTATATATATATATATATATAATGTAACCGAAATTTTACGAAAATCAATAGATTAGAACTACAAAAAGAACCATAAAAAATATTTTACTTTTATTAATTTTTAAAAAATAATTATTATAATTATAAAACGTATTTTTAATTTTATTTTTTATGTTCAACAATCTTTTTCAAAAACGTTTGATTTACTATTTATACACATTTTGGAAATTGGTGAACAATAAACACGGAACGTATTGACTATTCATTTTCTGCATTTTCTGTTGAATTAGCATATTTCGTTAGAAACCAGCCGTTTTTAAAAGAATTAGAAAATTGTTTATTTATTATTTTACTGAAGTCTATACATTTAAAAAATAATAAAGGAAAACACTTACAATTTTAATAAATATATTATAATATAATTTAAGCTTTCCTTTGGTACAGTAAGTTAATTTTTCATTATCGTTTAAAACGTTTTCATCTGTATTTTTATCCTTCTTGATAATTTTTCTTTAAAGAATCGCTTTTCTAGAACTATGTTTCTTGAAAGAATCATGTTTTTTCAAAGGTGTTTTTCATTCACTATAATAATAGACTTAACTTAATTAACACTGAAATCTCTTTATATTTTAAACCTCTTTTCTTATATATATAATACAGTGTCCCACGAAGGACACACTCTACTAATGAAAATAATAAAATCAATTCGTATAAACATAGGTCAGGAATTGCTTTGTTTTCGAATTACTGCTAGCGAAAAATTTCGCTCGGTTTCAGCTCTTCTAATAAAAAGAAGCCCTACTGTAATTTTTGGGACCCAAATTGAAGACTATAGTAAGTGGTTTTTATTTAATTTGAGTTGGTAAATATGATAAAACAACACAAAATTCGGTGTCAGAAAATATTTTTTTTAGATTTGTAATACAATAGCTTTGTTAAATATGTAATAAAGATAAATGAAGATTTAGTAACAAAACTTTTAGAGAAATTAATTCTGAGAAAATTAATGTTAATATAGCCAATAAAAATAAAAAAAAGTATTGTTTTATAAATTTTGTATTTCTTCTAAAATTATTTCCAGTGATAGGCGTTTTTGTTTCAAAAAAAAATTGTTTATTAGATACAAAAAGAATAATACGATTTTTCTGTTTATTTTTTGTCTGTTTTGCTTCAATACAAAACTGATTTTTAAAGTTTTTATTTACTTTTCATTGGCCGTATTTATAGTAATTTTGTGAGAATTAATTCTCTACAATTTTTTTTTACTAAATCTTCTGTATTTATTAATCATTTATCAAAGCTATTCTACTACAAACCTAAAAAAAACTTGTTTTTCGACACAGAGTTTTTTTGTTTTACGTCGGATATCATGAGAACTACTGGAGTTACCGTTTTGGACCCTGTTTTATCCTATTTACCAGCCCAAATTAAATAATAAACCACCAAATTCATCTTAATTTTTCTGTTTATAAGATAATCTCACGATTCGAAAATGTTTTTAATTAAGCAAGATCAGTTTCCTCTTTTGTTGTAAAATTTCGTTTTAATCAACTCGAATGCTGTAATTTAATTATCGAAAATGAATTACACAAAAACAGCAATCTACATCTTATCTATTGGATTGATTTTTATTTGAGTTTTGTTGGTTTTTTCTTTTGATTTCTTTTAAGAATATATCCTGAATATATTTTTAAATTGTTTCTTTGTATTTGGTACTGCAACTCTAAATCCATAAATTCAACAATTGTATTAAACTTGTTTACCATTTATTTTTGTTATAGGCTTATTAATTTTTCTTAGCACAAGAAAATTTTGAAAATAAATACAGGTTAATTCACGAAAAAGGTAACAACAAACTTTCTGGATATGTTCTACTGGTGAAGGAAGGAGGAAGTAAAAAGTGTGCATTTTTTACTTCCTTGTACGACGTAAAGGAAGTATTGTGATCGCAAAAAATTATAGTTTACAGATTTCAACGGAAATATCCATTTCTACTATTCCTGAATCCATTTTGATTAGTTTCGGCGTGACGTCTGTACGTACGTGTGTACGTACGTACGTACGAATCTAGCTCGCATTACTCAAAAACGATTAGCCGTAGGATGTTGAAATTTTGTATTTAGGACTGTTGTAACATCGAGTTGTGCATCTCTCCTTTTAACTGCAGTCGACTTTTCCAAAAATGTTCAAAAAAACCCAAAATCCAAAACATTGAAATTTTGGACTTTTTCTTAACTGCAGTAATAAGACATCGGTGATAGCTGTTAACAATGTATCATAAGTGGTATTTATTTAATCGGTTCCAGAGTTATAGCCAAGTAAAAATTTTAATTAATGAAATATTTGAATCTTAAAAAGGGAAGGCACATCGGTTCGAATTCGACTTCATTTCCTTCTTCTGTTTTTTTTCTTAATATAAGTATATCAATTTATTAATAATTATTAACCTGTGATTGTAAAAAATTACAATAAATAATAACATTAAAAAAAAACAGAAGTTATTAAGGAAATAAAATTTTATGTACTTTTAAAAATGTACAATGTTTTAAAATGGCATACAAGGTAGTCATTGTGTCTACATCAGATTTTTATGTTCAGCTTAAAACAACTTTGTTAAATGTACAATAAAGACACTAATTTTTTTAAACATAGTTGTAGAGAATTTGATTTAGATTAAAATATTTATTATATTAATATAGCCTACAGAAATATACAAATCTGACAATTTTTTTTATTATAAAACCAAACTTATCAAACCTGGCAAATTTTAACTTTGCAGTAAACGAAGCGAAATTTTCGGCATCATAAAAAATCAATTAAATATTTTAGAAAAATAAAAACAATCAACATTTGAATATTCTTTAAAGATATATTTTGTCTTTTATACTTGATTTACCAAGAAATACTAAAAATGCAACAGTAGAACCAACTTTTTTTCAATTTGTCTCGTTTCATATAAAAGCATTATATCTACCCCTTAATTTGGGTGCCATGAATTATACTTTTTTACCCAAGGCATAAAATTCACGATGAAATCTTTCGCCAGTCGAAACTTTTAACAAAACCTTTCTATGTTTCAAAACGAATCTATGTTTATATATATATTTTCTTCTTTATCTTTACCAATATAAAATGTCCTGAAACTTTGTTATATTCTTCATAAATCAAACAGTAGGTAGATTTGATAGTATCTATAAACTTTCTATTTTATAAATTAAAAAAAAATATCATAATTTGATAAAATAACTTATTCAAATAATGCAATTTTTTCAATGACATTTTACATTATTTTACCGATGCGTAACAGAGGCCGGTGACGGAAAGGCACGAGCAGTTACTGGGCTCAAAGATTAAATAAAAGAAAGGACTGATACTCATTTTGACATGCAGTTAAATTTTATAAAGAATATCATGTATTTTTGGATTAATGATATTTATCTTTGCACAAAAAAATTACCCTTTACTTACTAATTGATTTTATAATTTTTTTCCTAATAAATTCATTATTTAGATTTCATTCAAAAGATTATTTAAAGAAAAAATAATTATGTATTAAATACATATTATGATTAGAATACTTCATTATTATTTTTTTCATTCTGCTGACTTCTGATGTTGATTGATAGCGTCTTTATGATTTATCCGGTTATGGATTAGAATCCCGGTTATGGCATTATTACATTCACAAAAAAAAATCGACAAAATTAAATAACTAGTTTTGTTGTAGCCTATAGTTATTAGAGGAAATAAATTGTTGGGTACCGAAATGTTATTTTATCGACAATATCCAAACCAACAATATCTTTTACAATTTAAAGTTTTTTTTTTTAGTATTAAGGCTATTTTTCTTGTTTCCTTTTGTTTAATGTAATAGTTTAAAATAAATACTGATTAAATAAGTGATAGTTATTAGTATAGTGAAGTAGTGTGAGGTAGTGAAGTTGTTAACAGTTTATTTCCATAATAAATAGTCATCATCATCATCAGATTTCTGTTTACATAAAAAGCACAGTGAGTTATTGTAAGTATGAGAACTTTCCTATAATGTATTTTAAATATTTTTTTTTGTCATTGCTTTTAATATACTTTTTTCGTAATGAAATGTTTTGTAATATATACATGTCACAACCCTTGATGCATTCTCTATCGCTGTGAGAGATGAATTTACGAGAGGTTATTTCTAATAAAGATTGTTTCATTGTAAAAAAAATTATTGTGAAAACTTTATAAATATTTTTTTTATTTATCTTAACTATATACCTTATACTACTCTGTATAATCGCCACGTGAATTAAGAAATTTATCGTAGCGATACACCAGCTTCAATATACCCTCGTCGTATTATCTTCCCGCCAGTCCATTTAGCCACTGATTATCAGTATTTTTAAGTTCATAGTCACACGCGAATTGCTTACTACTCAAAAATTTTTTCTATTTCCCAAACAAATTGTAATCTGAAGGAGCTAAGTCTGGACTATATGGTTGGTGATCATAAATTTCCCATCCAAATTTTCTCAATAAATCACATGTCGGACCTCCAACATGAGGCCGTGCAACTTTCCGTGTATCTTTCCACAAACAGGACGACGCCGTCGGTCAGCCGCCACGTCGCGATTTTGAATGGCGCGAGTTTTATAGTAGGCTTCTGCATTTATAGTCGTTCCACGTGGCATGAAATCAATCAGCAGTATGCAAAACCGATTCCAAATGACTATGGTCATCAGTTTGCGTCCAAATGGCTGTGGCTTGCCATTTATGGTCTGTTTGGTTATTGAAGATGACGCCATTCACTTGATTGTTGGCTCTCTGGCGTGTGATAAGAAATCCATGTTTCATCGCCGGTAACATCTGAATTAAGGAACTCATCACCTTTTTGTAGTGTATCAAAAATTCCAAGCAGATCCCTTTCGAATTTTTTTGTGACGTTCCGTTAATACGTATGGCATCCAACATGCACAAACATTTCTAAATGGTCAACATGGAAGTGCAATGGAAATGCACAAGCCTAAATGGTCATGAACAATGCGACCAATAACAGCTCTTCAAATATCAGGAAAATAAAGAGCCAGGTCCGAAATCTTTGAGCGACGATCTTTGTTGATTTCTTCATCGACACGTTTCAACAAGTCCTCGGTGATTATCTAGGGTCTCCCTGAACGTCCTTCATTTAGCACATTAATTCTGTTATTCCTAAACCTTTCACACCATTTTCGGACGTTCCTTTTATTCATTACACTATCACCGTACACAGCAACCAACTGCCTATGAATCTCATCCGGCTTAACTTTTTGATGATTTACAAAACTTATGACTCCGCGTATTTCACAGCCGGCGGGAACACCGATTTTCCTATTCATTTTATAACGTAATAACTCACACGTAATCAATGATATTATAATACGACAACTTAGAGGCAACAATTCATTGTGAATATTACTAGCGTGGCTATGAACGAAACAGGTTCGCGAACCTTACCGATAGAAATCTCCCAGCGGGTCTTTACTTTAGTGATATCCCTCGTGTCTCTCACTATTTTCTGGATACAATTCATTTGTTTAGTACAAATATCATACTGTAGATTATATGTAAGATAAAAATAAAAAAATTGGTGAATATAAACAAAAGAATATAAAGTTAGCAAAAATGACGGTCAACCAAAATTCACCTTAACAGCTTAGGTTAGCGTAGTGAGAGATAAATAAAATATCTCTCATGGCAGAACTAGTGACCTATAATCCATTTCAAATGTAATGCTGAAGTTTAACTTCTGAGAAATTGTTTTAATAATGATGTATTGAACTCATGTCAATTAGGTTAAAGTTCAGTATAAAATTAAAGTTAGAAAACAATTTTAGTTATCATTTTTACAATATTATCTTTAGAATTCTCAAAATTATTTGTTTGATTTGGAACAATAACAGAAAAATGCGTATAAATTCATGAACAAGATAAAAACATACATTTTTTCTATACGTCTTCTTGGTGGATCTGTCTTGCAACAGGTTTCAACTTTTTCCACTTTTTTCGACCTTAAGCTTCTCTTTTCATTTGCCAATAACTTCTTTCCCTTCTTATGCCCGTTGTCATTCCTATCTTTCTTCTACCCTTTACAAGTTTTTATTCTTATTTTATCTTTAATTATCCTCAGCTGTACTCAATCACGTCCCAAAATATATCCTATCCTTTCCCTAATGATGCCTTTCTCTTCCTTACTGTGTTAAAAATTCTCCTCTCCTCTACTTTTCTTCTTAGTACATCGTCATTTCTCACATTGTCAATCCATCTTATTTTATCTGCTCTCCCCCATACCTACAGTACATCTCAAAACATTCCAAATATTTTTATTTTTTCGTTTTTATTGCCCATGTCTCACATCGTACAACGCCACGCCCCACACAAAGCATTTGGCAAATTTCTTTACCAATGCTACTGGTATTTTCTTTGTAGTATTCTTCCACCTTCTCAAAATGCTCCTTTTCCCATAGCAATTCTGTTTCTATCTCATTGTACTAAACTACCTTGATACGTTAACGATTTAATTTATTCTATTAATTTTCTGTTACCAATAACAATACCAATTTAACAGTATCCTCTGCCTTTCATATACTCATAACTTTAATTTTACTTATATTAATTTTCATTCCCAATTCTTCACCAGTACTTGCAATTCTTTCCACCATTACTTGCAGCTCTTCTTCTGACTCAGCTATTACAGCTTGATCATCAGCATACTTGATTGATTTCATTCTTTCTCCTCCTACTACAAGACTTCTTGAATTTTCTGAGGCCTTTTCTACCAATTTCTACCCATAAACATTAAAAAGTGCTCTTCACATGTTTGTGAACAGCACTTTTTAATGATGCTTCATGATAGTATCATGTTTTTAAGGATGCTGTAGCATCCTTGCCTTATCTCTCTGCCAGTACTTAGTTGTTCTCTTTCTTCATTTTCCACCAGGACAACTACTTTCTGTCTTACATAAGATCATTTATCAGCCTTTTATGTTTCCAATTCAAGGCAGTACTCTTTAAAATCTCCATTAGCTTCTTCCAGTTCACTCTATCAAAAGCTTTCTCTCAGGCTAAAATGCACACCTATATTTCCTTCTTCACATCCATCATTCTTTCAGCCAGCAGTCTCAAACATCCCATGGTATCTCATGTTCCTCTTCGCTTACTGAACCCATACTGGTGATCTCCCACATTTTCCAATATTTTCTTTTCTATTCTACTTAATAAAACATTTGCTATTGTCTTTCTTACCTGAAATATAAAACTGACTGTTCTATACTCTGGACATTTTTAGCATTGCTCTTTTTGATAGTGGAACTATAGTTGGTTCTTCAGGGCTTGCACCTGTTTCTTAAATTCTACTTACTGGATTTTTTATTCTTGAGATAATTTTATTTCCCAAAAATTTCAGAGCTTCAGATGGTACTTTTTCACATTCTGTGGCTTTCTTCCACTGTTTTGGAAGAAAGTTTGGTTTGTACTGTTTTTTCCACTTACCAACCCAAAATCTCCTTACTCTCATTTTCTTAATTCTACCATATTTGTTCTTTTGTATATTCAATATTCCTTTATTAGCCTGAGCATTAGACAATTCTTGCATATACTCTACGCATTCTTATTTATTTTATTCTTCATTAGAAGTTATTTTACCATTCTTGTTTACCAGTTCTTGTCTACTTATTTTCCTCAGCTTTCTCCATGTTATGTTTTTTACTGTTATGAACATTTCTTCCATATTACCTTTCCTTTCCAGATCTTCCATCTCTTCACATTGCTTTTCCATTAATTTCTGCTTTGCCTTATCAGTCTTCTCAGCCTCTCAGTTCATTAGTAATTTCTTTATATTTTTACTTCCCTTCTTCAACACACTTAAATTTTTTTTTCTCCATCATTCCTAACATATCTTCAATGATCCAATGTTTTTTGTTTCTTGTTCTGTTTACCATTAGTGTTCTTTCTTCCAAGGTGTTAATTTTGCATTCTTAATATCACCCCTCTCTTCTAATTCTACTTTGATTGGTATCATATTTTCGAATTTCTTCTCAATCCCATGTTCATAGTTTTTTCTGGTATTATTCTTCAACTTCCGTACATCATACTTATTCTCAAACCGCTTTCTTTTAATGGTTTCAGTCTTTCTCTAACATCCATGACCAGCAGGTTGTGATGTGTATTTAAAATCATACCTGTCAGTGATCTGTATTACTGACAGGTATGATTTTGGTAATAGTTTTATCTAGCTTCTTTTGATGTATTACACCCACTCCTTTTTCTCTGTGCTCCCTTCCTTTATAAATCATCTAATATTCTCCTGTTTCAAATTCACCTTTTCCTTCCCAATTTATTTCACTCAATCCTAGGATACAGATGTTATGTCTGCAATTATTTTGTTAGATTCCTTAACTTCCCTCTCATGTTGTTGTTTTTAACATTCCAGGTTCCTACTCTCATGCAATATGTCTTTCTCTTTCTTCTTTATTTCAAACTGCTTGGCTACTCTGTAAAAGTACCTAACCAGAGATCTGATTGTGGGCATATTACTCGAGAATATTTCATTTCAGGGCCGATCATGCTTTCACATTTCATTCCAGTGGGACGAGGGATAGTCTGAGGAATATTTCATGCGATGGTTTCCCGTTGCCTTCCACATTCCTCTGCCATTGACCATCTAGTGGCTCTTCTGCCTTTTCAGATGATTTCTTATCTCAAGGACAAGACAGTGCCTATACTTCCATTTGCTCATCCATCCTCCAAAGAGGTTTTGGAATTTGATGAAAGAGATTCCCTAATCCTGGGGGATACTTCATCCCTGTATTCCTTAGCTGCATGCATATACCATAAATAGCATATACAATCGTTGCCCCATCTCTACCATGGGAAGATGAATGCCAGAATTTTCCCTTCACTGAATCCATGACTCTAAGGCATTTCCTAGATTATCCAGAACTTTTCTAGGTTTCTACAAGTATTACAATGGTAATACTTGAGTAGCTACTAAGGAATATAATTGAAAATTTCTTAACAAAACTACTAGAATTTTACTTTGTAAAAAGAAGTATTCAAACTTCATATCCTAAATAACGGACATTCTGGGAATGCCTGTATAAGTTTCTTCAAAATAAGTTGCCTCAGATTTTAGAGGATGTCCCTCTGGTAACACAAATAGATATATATTTCGAGGAAGACATTGCGCTAACTCATTTTGATCGCCATTTTACTCAGCAACTTAATTTAATATTTCTGAATAGGTTAATTTTCTGAGATGGTCCACCAACTCCCCTATTGGAATCCTTTAAATTCCATTTTAGCATGTTGACAACATGAGGTGCCCATAAAATGGATTACGAGCAGTGTATGCTAAAGATTCTGTAATGAGAAATTACTTTTTTATAGAATCATGTTTGCTGCCAAAGAAATAAAAAACAGCCCTAATATTTAAGAGAAGACGGTTGTGGTCATTGAGTTGAAATGTGTGTCATTGTGTATTGGTTAAACATTTTGAATTGCAAATGTAATATTATTGCTATTACTTAATTAAATGGGTAACTAAATCATTTTTTTTATATAAATCTATTTTTAAAGAAGTAAGCTTACATTTAAACTTATCTTTTTTTAGATCAAGAAATTTTCATAATCCTTTACCTGTGTTTGGTTTATACATAATATAAGGAAAAAAATGTAAATATTAGTAGTATACATCGTTATGACAAATTCAAGCATAAAATCTAATAAATATAATTTAAATGAGACAATTATATATCAGATAAAAGCCGTACTTACATAAATAAATAAAAAATTATAATGGTTATTTGTTCTAATTCGTTTGGCATTAAATTAAATTAATTTCTCCGAGAAGGTTTCTAAGATCGCAGTCAGAACTAAAATTAAAATAGAGAAAGTAACTCTTCATTTGCCATCACCTGTGGAGTGAAATAAATTTTTACCACTTTTGCTGGAGCAAGAAAAAAGAAGAGGAAAATTATCAATAAAAGGAAAAAGGTAGAAGGGATGCAAAGATTAAACATCCACGACAGTCACGGAGAGACAGAAAACCGCTCTGTTATTTTGTAAAAACCAAATTGAAATTGAACGATCTGTTAAATGTTTTTGTCGGAACAAAAAACAGGTCAAATAAACAAGATATCGTAAAACATATATATAAACACTCGGTTGTATTTATATATAAATTGCTCTGTTAACACTTGCTCTAACAATTGCTCTGTTTAATATTGTAGTCCACTTTATGAATTTTAGTAAATTATGTAAGCATTATCTTGACAGACGTTCTTTGTTTTTACAGAACCGAATAATTACATTAAATTGTACATACTTTTTTCTCTCCACTTAATTTCTTGTACATAGTTAAACATTTTTCGCCAGTTAAGTATTTCTACCAGTGAATTAATATCCAAAAAAGGGTGTTTTTTAATAAATAAAAAAATTTACTGCTAAAAAGGCTTATTTTCAAATAAATTAAATATTTATCTATGAAAAATTAGTGCTACAACAGTGAGGATCCACTTAAATTTTTATTCAGTTTCCAGTCGAATGGTTTCATTACTAGTTAGTGTCATATTCTAACAGTTTTCAAAAGAATATAAAAACCATTCTAAGAGAGTTTTTTCTTTACTATTGTGTTGCTAAGTAGGGCTTTTCAGTGGTCATTTTAAATCTACAAATCTCAACTGTTCCTAATAACACCACAGATAAGAACAAGGTTCTCTACTGATTATTTTACATGAAAATATATGGCAAATGGATTGTATTAAATTTTAAATTGCATAAATTATTAATCAATTACACATTTACACTTATACTATTTAAATATTACTTTAATACTTAATGTAATACAACAGGTTACATTACAATTTTACGTCTGCCTGTTGATCGGGTGGATCGAATCCTCATTAATGATAGCAATACTATTGCTACTGCCTATAAAGTGAAATATTTGGGTATTTTGTTCTGTTAGGATAAAAATTATTTCATTTTTAACAGAATCAAACAGTTCCGATTTGCTTTGGAGTGCTTTAAAAACGGTAAGCTTACAATTGTAATTAATTATTTATTGTACTTAAATATATTCCTGTCTAAACTTTAATGCCATCTCTAAAGGTTCCCTAAAAAAATTAGAAAAATTTTATAAGGTAGAAAAAAGACATGTCAGAACATTATCTCATACATAAGTATAAATCTTATCGAAAGATACTTAAAAATGAAATATGTTAACTTATCATTTTGTTTATACTATGACTGTGCAATGTTTGCTAAAATGAATAGTAGCTTATTCTTAAAAATTAACAGTAACCACCTCTATCAAACTGGAGAACGGAACTGTTTTCGTATAATTCAACACTATACTTCGGCTTACGAAGAAGGGCTTTATCATGAATGTATTGCCAGTTTTAAAAATGACGAAAATTTGAAAAATGTTTCCACTTATTTATTTAAAATAAATTGAAAGTTCTATTTTACTAAAACAACATTACTCTGTCGATGAACTTTTAAATAATTCTAAAAACCTCAAACTTTTTCTGCATCTTCAGCTCGTATATAAATGTTTACTCAAAATAATTTTCGGCAATGTCTTTTGAATTATTATTTCATCATTTGATCTTTTGAATTATTTTGAATTTGTTTCCTTTTCCCAGTTTTTCAGCTACTGCCGGGCGGGAGTGTGTGTCTAGAGATTAGCAACTCAATCACCGCTACCGACTTGCCAGGCTTGACGCAGCTCCAGATGTAGTGTAATGTGACTGTAAATGTACCGGTAAACATGCAGTCTGGAACAGATTTAGGTAGACCACTCCTGAGACGTATGGTTATTATCGGTATCCCCAGTCCAGTGTTCAAATGCACGTAAAAGCAACTGCAACTTCCTTTACAAGGATTTGAATGTTAGAACTCTCGATTTCAAAAATCACCTAATTTTATGATTGAGTGTAACCACTAAACCAATTCCCCGGGATCGTGAATTATTTTTATTGATTTTTAAATTTAAATTATTAATATGGACTATAGTCACATCTACTTTTTATTTTTTATTTTTATGGTTTTTACCCACGACGGAACGAAGACGATATATGCGTTTGGGGTAAGATATTGTGTGTGTCTGTGTCTGTGTGTGTGTGTGTGTGTGTGTGTGTGTGTGTGTGTGTGTGTGTGTGTGTGTGTGTGTGTGTGTGTGTGTGTGTGTGTGTGTTTGTAAATGTCTGTTACCTCTTTCCTTAAAAACTACTGGACCGATTTCGATGCGGTTTTTTGCATCATATAAGTATCACTTCAGAGCAGATTTGTAGGCATGGTTTATGGTTGTAGGTCTCCAGGGGGCGCTGCAGTAGATGTGTTTCTCTACAACGGCTTCGCGGGTTTGTAAAACTTTTAATTCTATCACTTATATTGTATACTTATAATTTATCTTATAATGATGCAATCTACATAATGAATTATTATATACCGATCACAAGAAAATATTCATTTAGATATGTCATTTAAGTTAACGAAGGTTACTTCATATAAATAAATATTTATATATGAAGGTTAGTTCATATATATAAATTATAGAATATTATTAATTTTTAGAGTAACTTGGATTAACCGAAAAAAAATACAATTATTTTTTTATTTTTTATTTTTAAATTTAAAATATATAAGTAACTTTGTGATTATATAGCCACTCTAATTACGTATATCTATAGAAATTTTGATTTTATAAAACTTACATTAGTTGATTTACATAAAAAAGCGTAGAAGTTTTATAAGCATTTGTGAAGGTTTATATAAATATATCTTCTAATAATATATGGACTGAATGTCGATAATTTGTCATTATTAGCATCAGAAAGGTTTTCACACTAATATAGTTCAATGTATGCTAAAATGTTTTTAGCATTAAATTGTATCTTAGTCAACCTCGACTGGATAAAGATTTTCTAGATTCATTTCTTTTTCACTATTTTTTTCTCATAATTTTATGTTACACTTTAAGATTAGTTTTTTCCATTGACATATAATTTAACCTGCTTATTATTTTTGTTCCAAAATATTTGCGATTTATCCTTTCAATCACAAAACATCGGTTTTTGTTTTAGCAATAAAGTTTTATTTTGTTTTTCTCTATCGTATGAAATTTTTACTGTGAAACTTTTTGCACTGTTCAATTTCCATTTTCTTTTTTTTTAATGACTAAGATTTTGCTTCAGTAAAAAAAAAAAATTAGAATGAAAGGCTAATTTATGCACATAATTCCGAATATATCGATGAGATCTCGTACTTTGATTTATATATATATATATATGAGAGGTATAGCATTCAGTTTAATATTCAAATAATATTAGGAAAGATAATAAAAAATATAACAGAATATTTTTAAAAAAACCCTGTAAAAATACAGATTAAAAAACAGATCCTGTAATTAGACGATATACCAAGCAAGAAATGCTAGCTAGATCTAATAGATTGTTAGCGACTGAACACGCAGAGCTATCAAGATAGTAATCAATGGTGATTGCAATACCGAACCAAATATACATTATCGGTATTCAGTATTTTTTTAAACGTTCTACCGGAATACCCGCGTTAATACCGATATTAGGGATTTATAAAAAATGTACAAAAACACAGTTGTTTCTTTGCCATATTTATTAGTTTTAAACAAAAAATGCATTAACTATAAAAATATAAATAATTTTGTTATGTACAAATATTAAAAAAAAGAAATGATGTAATCAAATATTATTAACAAGAGTAGTAAATAATAATTTATAACACGGAAACAAAAAATATAGTATAAAAAATAAATAAATACAGTACTGGAATAAAATAAAGGAACAAAACATACAGTATTATTTATTAATAAGAGTAAATATCACAAAAAAAGTTGCTGTGTATTCTACTATTATATAGTATCTATTAATAGAAAAATAACATTATTTATTAACTGCATATTTTTGAAATGTGATCGTAGAAAATTTAATGCATCTACCGAACTGTCATTAAGCCTGGAACGTATTTTGGTGCCCAAATTACCTGTAGATGAAAATGCATCCACGCTGGTTGATGGTACTGTTAATAATCAGGGATATACTTCCTCTAAATATTTCCTCGAACTCCTTCATCTTTAAACAACTCATATCAACTCTGACGAGAGACCGAGTTGTTTGCATTACTTTTGTATTATTTATTGTGGCAATTGTTTTTATTTTTAGCTAATTGTAATTTCTTCTCGAAAGACAATCTTTTCCGATGTTAACATCAAATCATCTTCGACGAATTCCTCTAGATAGGTTATCCAGAAGTGACCCTAGCGTGCCCTATTCGCAATCGGCAAATAATAACTTCCTCCCGACGGTTATTTTTGTATGAGAAGCTCTACGGTAGCACAGTATACTTAACTAGACAGAGTTTATTGTTAACAGTAGCATCCCACTAACAAAATTTAATCTTTTCTCTTTTTCTCTTTTTCCCTTATTCCCATTTTTCCTTTTTTGCATCTTCTCTTTTTACCTTTTTTCCTTCTTCCCTTTTCCCTTTTCTTCCTTGTTCCCTTTATCCCTGTTTCCTTATTTTCTTTTTTCCATATTTCGCAAAATATTTATTTTCACGTAACTAATATTTATTCTGAATATGAGCCATATCCGAACATAAATACAATTTTTCGAATTATCTCGACCCCAGCCCCACCTAGCGGGTTCAATTTTCGCAAAAATATTTATTTTCACGTAACTAAAATGTATCATGAATATAAGCCAAATTGGTCGATAAGTACAATTTTTCGAAATATTTCAACTTCAGTGCTACCTATTGGGTCCAAACTGATTTAGAAACCTTCGCGGGCGTGCGCACAAAACTCACCAAAGTTTCATTGCAGTTGGATGAATGGTACAGGAACGCATACAAGGCAAACAAACAAACAAAAAATCATTTTACACACATATATATATATATATATATATATATATATATAAGATACCGGTCATTTTACATATTCCCCATATTGGCATATTTTAAATATTAAAATAACTCGACTATTAGAGTATTTACTGAATTTATTATTAAATAATCAAAACATTACTGTTAATTAGTCGAGGTTGGCGAACGAAGCGAGCGTAGGTTATATTTGGTTAGATTATGTTAATTCCGTGTACTGACGAATATCAACATAACATAAACAAACATAACCTACGCTTGCTTCGCTAACTTCTTCTATTTAACATTAAATATGCAAATTATATATGTTATTTTCGAACATTGGAGGTGATTAATCAGTTCATCTGTAATTATGCCTAATCGCCGGATTAATAAAATTTACTGTAACATTATATATAAATTATTTTCACGCAATTCCATAAAAAATATTTTTTATAATTTATCCGACTTTTTCATGATAAAAATGAAATTGAAAACAGATTACAGCAATAATGATTTTAATTTAATTTTTCGTTTAATTTTAAAAATAAGATTTTTTTCATTGATTTAAACAAAATTATCAATAAAAAACTCGTGAATAAGTTTTATGCAAACATTTTCAATAAAGCTGTTTATTTTAATATTTTTATTTAATTAAAATTTATTAAAATATAATAATTGCAAACCTTCATCTACTAGAAGGATGTGTGAAAGATAAAAATTGTATGGAGAGAGAACTGTAAGGATACAACCCTCTATTTCATTTATAAAATGGTTATCTAAGGACATACCATGTATTAATTCTGTTAAAATTAAAAGATTACTACAAATACAAAGAGAACAGAGTAATATCAAACCAATCATATAATCAGAAATTAAAAAATTACAACGTTACAGGAACAAAAAATACTTTTATGTAAGATGAAATATATATTTCTTAGGCAAAAACATTTATATTTTAAGTGATTATTAAAACATATAAATTCTGTAGAGGTCTTGTAATAAATAATGATGAGAAAGATTTTTTACGTTCAGTGATTAATTACTGTGTCATAACATTTTGAGAATAAAACGAATAAACCGTTTTTAAATAAGATAAAAAAATAATTATATGAATAAATGCTAATGAAAAAAATCCTTTTTTTAAGTAAAAGAGGTAATTTCAAATATTAAAGGAAAAAAGTGTGTGAAACTGTTACTCTTAGTAAAATATTAAAGGAAAAGACGAACTTATTCGCTATTCTTTAAATAGTTTTTGCATAAATTCACCGTTAAAAACCTTCAATTATGTTTTCTTATGTAGGATTGTAGAAAATATTTTCGTTAATAAACGTACACAGGTTAATGTGTGTAATTAGACAAACAAGATAAGCTACTATATATATGGATTCCGACTAATTAAACATGCATCAAATGTTTTTGAAACTTCCCTATTACCATACAATTTTATTATTGGAAAATAATCGGACAAAATTAACAGAGTATGACCGAAACAACTTTATTTACAAAAATTATAGTTGTTTGAAATGGTAAAAATATAAAATTCAGGTCAAAATAAAATAATATTTGTAAAACAAACGGAAATGGTTCCAGCAAAGGGCTGGAGTTTGAAAACTCGTAAGGAGACACTTGGAAGTTATGAAAACTTGAAGAGATGACAGAGAATTTATTAAACATTAAATGAAGAAATATAATATTGTTTATCGATCAAACCAAATAAAAACTTTTATAAGAAAATTGGTTTGTATTTTCCATGGTAAATACAATATTAGCTTCTTATGTTTAGAAGAGATTGCAATCACATACAATAAATTTCAGATTGTCAATTCAAGATTTTTGAAAACTTTAGATTTTAAGAAGAGATTAATATTAAAAATTAAAAACCACGACTGTCAAAAAAAAACCATTACTCATTAATATAGAATAATTACAGAGCGTAAGGGTGAAAATTTTTATATAGTACTCGTATTTGTATATAGTGTAATGTTTTCCAAATTTTATAAATTTATTTAAAGTTACATAGGTGTATGTAGAAGTGTGAGATACGTGTAATACGTATATAGCGTATGACACTTCCGGTAACGTAAGGATTCCAGTGCTGAGTGTACATCTAAATCGGTTCAACCCTAGAGCTGCTACGGCGGAACAAACAAACATAGATACATGGATAAATACACCCTAAATACATAAATTAATAATTAAAGTTCCATTGTGATTTTGTATTATACTAGCAAATACCCCGTTTGAGTTTTGAAGATTGGTTGCGAATATAGAATAAAATTTCCTTATAAACGTCATCTGTTAGATCGAGATATAGCAGATATATGCTAAAGTTAACCTTCAACCTACTATCATG
Source organism: Lycorma delicatula (assembly GCF_047948215.1). Taxonomy (NCBI): domain Eukaryota; kingdom Metazoa; phylum Arthropoda; class Insecta; order Hemiptera; family Fulgoridae; genus Lycorma; species Lycorma delicatula. The sequence goes on from NC_134455.1 coordinate 71,763,688, forward strand.
CCGTATGAAATTTGAAAACTGGACGATTGTTTACAGAGATATGATAAGAGTATCCCTTTGCACCTCCAAAAACAGCGCCCCACTGGCACCCTGTTTTTTACCAGTTAATAGTGATGATTGGTCTAGCCTCGCACGAGAAGCTCGCATCATCTCATCACTCTAGCCTCGCAGGAAGTCCCCACGGGAAGCCCATAATTATCGAACAGAATCTTTTAAAATTTATTTAATATTACTTATCTTATTTAACGTAAATTTAATTCTATTATTTTTGTAATATTATTCATTTGATTGATTCGAATCAACCTGATCAAATCTAGCTCACGCAGTAATAGAGTCTTACGTTCACAGTTCATTAATTCAATTCATTAAAGTTTGCTTCAACCGGTAAATGGTGGAAAAACATACATACACCTACCCTAAATACATTAAACTCCTTTTTAGGCAGCCGTGTAATATAGCAATGGGGTAAAGATTTCTAAATCCTTTGATAAAACAAAAAAAATTCTTTAAAAATTATTAAAATTAAATTACTGTAACGAAAAGAGCCGTGAATATTGATTGGTAATGTACAGCAGATATATAATCGTATAATACTGATTACTATCACCATTTCTACCGGAATGTTTATGAGTAAAGCCGTCTCCTAACCGCATAAAAAAAAATTGATTGGATTGCATATGATACTAATCAGTAAATTGTTAATAACTTCCAATGTATTATTCAATGGAATGCCATGTAGTCTGCTGCCTATTAGTAATCCGTTACAAACAAATTCCAGGTGACTAACCCTTGTCTTACAAAATTGTTCAACAGATCAAAACATAATAATATGATGATTCTGATTTAATTTAATTTAGTGGAATCTATCCTAGAAAAATCGCTTTTCTTTACTTGTGTCATAAAAATAAAGTAAAAATAACTCGTAATACAAAAATTAAAGAATTATGATAAATGTTATATTTATCTTTAAAATATAAATTTTGAGAAAGTACGTTACTCTATATTAAAATTTCATCAAGTAAAACGCAAAAAAATTTTTGTTAGGCTCAATGTATTTCTTCCACATCCGACAAGGCTGTTGTCTGTTGAATTAGTGTCATTTCCGAAATTTATCACAATAACTTCAATAATATTTTTATACGTACTGCGCATCCCATGTTTTTCTTCTTCTTTAATTGCATGTCAAATACAATTTTTCTAAGCATTTGCTTCTACTATATTAACACTTTCTATCATTAATTTTTTTACAAAACATTACCTTAATGTTATATTATTAATCAATGTATCATGTGACTTGTGATTTGTAGTACAAGTCAATTTTATCGGGTAAAATTTCAAAAGTAAGAAGGAAGACGCATCACGACAAATGTTTTTGATTTTGGCGATTTCATCCACTTCATAATGAATATGTTTTTGTTTAACTGATTTTACAATTTTTTAAATTTGAACTTTTAACATGATTTCAATGTACGCAGTTTTTTCGATTTTAACCATTCGGCAATTTTTGATTTTATGTACAAAGCGTGTGAAATTTTTCCAGTTTTCAGGCAATAGTACGGCGCATTATCCATTATTATGACGGATCCTTCAGTAAAAAAATCCAAAAATTTTTTTTAATTCGCTGCTTAAAATTGTCTCCATTCATTTCGTAATGATACTTTTGGGAAAATCAGAATTCGAATACCCATAAACATTTCTTAAAAAATTCATTTTTACCTCCTACGTGGGTTAGTATTAATAATTAACCTTTTCCAGCCGGAGTTTACACCCCAGTTGACAAACCTCTCATAAAAGCGTCTTTGCGTTCTTTATTTCTTTATCCACCCACACCTTTTTCCGTACATGTTCCGCATTAACCAAAGTTTCATGTAGATAATAAATTGTCTTTCCCTCTTTATGAAATCGCTTAATTTTTCTTAAATATTCCCTACGCCATGAAGTACTTCGGGCTCAATCAATAAAATATTATTTTTTTTGGACATGAAACGAAAATTCATTAATTTTAAAACACGATGTAATGTAGTGTGTTTAAAACACTTCTAGAAAAATTCGGCAGTTTAGATTCGATATTCACGTCATTTAATATTCTGTTCAAAGAAAGCTCGTTATTGAAATAAAGCCAATGAACCTTTTGTTCTGGTAGCGGTTTCAGTAAATTCGCCTAACTTTTCAATCATTTACACAAGGTTTCGAGTCTTTTTAGGGCTAAAATATTTACCATCAATTTTTTGTTTCATTATTGAATTAAAAGTTGTTCTTTCGATATCGATTGTTATACTACTTGCTTCCCGAGCAACGTCTCTCACTTCAATTTCAAGGTTACCTTGTTTTAAGGTTATATATACGTTGTTAATTTTTTTTTTCGGAACTACTGAAGGGTTTTTCCGGTTTAATTTTCAAGACAGAATTACTCTGATAAATCCCGGCTGCAGTGTAAATTAAAATTAATAAAAATAACATTGAATATAACTTTTATAAAAATGAACTATAAAATCTTATCGTACTGTACAAAGTAACGGTCTATGTTATTCTGAAATGCTTTATTTCACTGAAATACTGGTGTGAAACATTACAAATGATGTTATAGTTATAAATATCAATAACAAAAGACTTAATAAAGTCTTTAATTACTTATCATCAGCTGCCACGGTGCCAGACAAATGATTGCTTACACTAGATTATTATACGCATAAAGCAATAATTGCCCTTCCAAATGGAAATCACAGAATGGTTCTATAAATATAAGTTTCTAAACTAGTCACAGAACATTGTTTCGTCATGTAAGAAAAGAGTAACAAATTTAGTCTGTATATTGGAGCTATTTTATATTGAATATTATGAAGACGATGACTTTTTTTTTTTAGATACGGATAAACCCAATATCATCTTGATGTCCCCCTTTTATAAAAATAAATAATATCATTAGATCTTTTATATCATTGGAATAAGTATATCATGATTTTTATTTTTATTTTTGTTTTACGTGGTTTTTCAGTGGGATCCACTAAAAAACCACTCCCTCACGCAACGTGATGCTGGAATTGCCGCTTGTGGCATAACCTCAGCACCACGCGCGTCACGGGCACACCTCACATTAATATAAATATTTACACCTCTCATTCTCACTCTACTTAAAAAAATATGTATATATACACTACATAACACATCCTGTTACCATTTACACTCAACATTTACAATCAATAATATATACAGCTAAGAATATATACACCACAGCTATGACGGCCTCAGACAACAAGAACGCGTCCCGCGGGAGCCGTTGGTGACGACAATGCCAAGGCAGCCCCCCCACCGGTCCCAAAAGGCTGGCGCCCATCACTGCTCTCAATCGACATCTCCGTTATTTTCTTCGTGGTCCTGTTCTATCATTTCTGTTGTAGCACTCTTTTAAACCACCGGGCACACGCAGTCCATTCCTCACTGAAAGAGAGCATCAAACGCGTGACTTCCCCCGGCAAGTTCAAATCGTCACGTGGTATATTTTGTTTCCATCTGGGACACATAAAGAAAGTGTGCTCCACGGTATCCACTTCATTACAATACTGGCACAGTTCTGTGCGCCTCTTTTTGATCCTGCAGAGGTAGACCCCGAACAACCCATGCCCTGGCAACCACTGAGCCGTCCAGAAGTCCACTCCTCCATGCAGTCTACGGATCCAGGCAGCCACCTCTAGGATCAAGGTATAGTATCAGTATCCTCCTTCGCACTCCGCCACCTCTCCTGCCAGTCAGCCAGCAAGCGGCCCCTCGCTATCTCTCTACAATCTGTGGCTCTATCTCTTCTTTCTTTGGCCCACAGGTCCAACGGCGGGCATACCAGCCACCACCAGTGCGGCATCCAATGATACGGTCCGGTAGAGCCGCGTAACTCTTATCCCCAGCCTCCTATATATGTCATTCCACCTCCGGGCATTTCTCACCTCTCCAAAGGCCTTCCACCATACCGGTGCCGCATACAAAATCATCGATACCAGGGTAGACGCCAACATTCAGCGCTTGAGTGTCTTAGGACCCCCGGCATTGGCCATAAGCCTCATCAATGCCGAGGACATTTTTTCCACCTTCGTGGCCACTTGCTGCACGTGAAGTGAGAAACCCCTTGACCTATGGAGCCACACTCCCAAGTATTTTGCCGCTTCCTTTGGGGCGATCATTTCTCCATCGACTTGGACAGCAAAAGGGTATATTCGCCGCCTCACTGTAATTGCTACAATTTCAGTTTTCTATGCTGACAGTTGCAGCCCCTGCATCTCAAGCCATAATTTGATCTTCTCAACGGTCCTCGTAGCTATCTTCACTACCCTCTCCAGCTCCTTCGCCGCCACTACTACCGCCAAATCATCGGCATATGCCACTAATTGTACTTCCGGCGGCCACTCCCGCCGAATAAGTTCATCATGATTGGAAACGAAAAATGCTGTGCCTTGCATGTTTAACGCACTCGACTTTTTCTGTTTCTCTTCTGCATGCGGAATGCATCACTAACCATATAATAATTAGATGATAAGAATTACTAACCAGTTCTATTTCTTATGAGTAGTAACATGTAAACGGCTGTAATTTACTTTAAAATCAACATTAATTTATTATTTATCTTAACAGCTCTCAAATTCATTCTTAAATAGCTCAAAAAAGTTTAAATTTACTGATGTTATTTACATAACGGCTTTAGAACTGATGAAGTTTACCTTTACATTTATAAAGTTATCTAAATCTCGGATTTATTAGGAAAAATAATTGATGAAATATGTATGTATATATATATATATATATATATATATATATATATATATATATAATGAAGGTAAATAGATAAGAAATAATATATACAGAATAAAAATATTTTTATGTGATTTTATTCTAAATGATTACAAACACCATTTCATGAATAAATTAAGCATTTAATCCAATTGCGTTACCGTAGTTAGAGTGTGAAATAAATTAATTTATTGGTGATTGGTGTAAAAATATACTCCATAGCAATTCAATAAAATTTTACTGCTTCAGAACAGTAATGCAATATTAGAGCAAACGTAATTACATCTTTTATAGGGATTTTTTATCGGAGTAAAGTTAACACCATTCTACTTAAATTTCAATCATTTTACTGCTGCATTTCTATCATCCAACATTTACAAATGCGGAAGATTTTTGTGCATATTGCTCATTCTATTATAAAAGTGGTGAATAAATATTTTGAATATCTGACTGATCATTCTAATTTAAATCAGAACACATCCTCCATAAAACGAAGACAAATACAAAAAAATGCCGGCAAAGGATTGCGTAACATTTCCAGCATTTTCCTTAACAGATGTTTATCTTAAAATTTTAAAATATTAATGATGTAGTTGTATTTACACTATAATAATCGGGAAAAAAATAAAGATGTTCAGTAAACAAATGTGGGTCCGATTTGACCCCTTAATCAAAAGACGTATCTAATATATATATATATATAAAATATATTATGTATATAAAATATGTATACGTATGTATAAATATTTGCACCAAATTTTTATCTCTTGGTCAATACGATTTTGAGAGACGTACGACTAAGGAGAAGACATTGTTTCTGTTTAAAAATAATGTTGATTACCCCCACCCGAAAATGTGTTGACTAAAAAATTTTGAAATTTTAAATGTCAAATGTTAAATGTCAATATTTCATCTAACTAAATCTCAATTTTTTATCGCTATACAAAGTCAAAAATTCAAATTAGCGAAACATCTCTCCTTTTTTAATTTTATCCAAATTGTAATACCACAATACCATCCATGTCCTATATACAGACATTTTGAGCCATCTTTTTAAGAATTTATTGTCATCTAGTCCGGTGTTAATAGTCAAAATTCATTCAAAAATATGAACGTAAATACATTTTGTGGAGACTTCTACATTGCTTTCTTTTGTTTTTTAGTCTAAAGGGGTTTTGAATATTTGCAAAACTCTCATTAACAAAATTTCGACCTATTGCTATATTTTGTCTTTATGTTTTTTAGCTATGTTGTTGAGCAGCAACAAACTCTAGCCAGGAAACTAGAAACAAATAAATTTAATTTTCTCTCATTTATATCTATTATTGAACTAAATTAAATTATAAAACATGACCAGGATTTACCTATGTTATTTACCCCCAATGCATAAGGTACATATTGATCAAAAGATTTTAAATATTTTTAATTAGACGTAATTTAAAACTAACGAATGTCAGTCTCGTTATAATGTACGTAATAGAGACTATAATCAGAATATTATAGAATGTATATATTCGATAAACTTGGTAACTAAGATAAAATATCGTTTGTATTACCGTTATAGAAATTAAAATACAATTTTAATTTCAATATTTACAATTTTAAGATTTTTTTAAATATGCTTAGGTAATAATTATTCACATTTCCAGAAACTCTAATTTTAGTAAAATGATATTCGAGCGAGAAAAAAACTTCCTTTATTAATTCAGTAGTGAGAATAAATCAAACTGTTTCATTTAGAGCTATGACCAAGTAATAAAGTTTTTTTTTTTAAGCAAATTTGAGTTTTTGAAAAAATATACACAGTACATTTTATTATCCATTTAAATATGGCTGAATTATTTCATTGCTTTTTTTTTTGTCTTCAGTCATTTGACTGGTTTGATGCAGCTCTCCAAGATTCCCTATCTAGTGCTAGTCGTTTCATTCAGTATACCCTCTTCATCCTACATCCCTAACAATTTGTTTTACATATTCCAAACGTGGCCTGCCTACACAATTTTTTCCTTCTACCTGTCCTTCCAATATTAAAGCGACTATTCTAGGATGCCTAAGTATGTGGCCTATAAGTCTGTCTCTTCTTTTAACTATATTTTTCCAAATGCTTCTTTCTTCATCTATTTGCCGCAATACCTCTTCATTTGTCACTTTATCCACCCATCTGATTTTTAACATTCTCCTATAGCACCACATTTCAAAAGCTTCTAATCTTTTCTTCTCAGATACTCCGATTGTCCAAGTTTCACTTCCATATAAAGCGACACTCGAAACATATACTTTCAAAAATCTTTTCCTGACATTTAAATTAAATTTGGATGTAAACAAATTATATTTCTTACTGAAGGCTCGTTTTGCTTGTGCTATTCGGCATTTTATATCGCTCCTGCTTCGTCCATCTTTAGTAATTCTACTTCCCAAATAACAAAATTCTTCTGTCTATCCTCCTCCTATTCTTTTCTCCTCCTATTTTCACATTCAGTGGTCCATCTTTGTTATTTCTACTACATTTCATTACTTTTGTTTTGTTCTTGTTTATATTCATGCGATAGTTCTTGCGTAGGACTTCATCTATGCCGTTCATTGTTTCTTCTAAATCCTTTTTACTCTCGGCTAGAATTACTATATCATCAGCAAATCGTAGCATCTTTATCTTTTCACCTTGTACTGTTACTCCGAATCTAAATTGTTCTTTAACATCATTAACTGCTAGTTCCATGTAAAGATTAAAAAGGAACGGAGATAGGTAACATCCTTGTCGGACTCCCTTTCTTATTTCGGCTTCTTTCTTATGTTCTTCAATTATTACTGTTGCTGTTTGGTTCCTGTACATGTTAGCAATTGTTCTTCTATCTCTGTATTTGGATCTCTCTCAAATACAGAGATTTCATTGCATAGAAATGAAACTTATAAAAAAGAATCTTCCTTTTTATCTAGTGTAAGAACCTGAAATGGATAGATATACCGATTGAATCACGAAGTTCTCCCGAAACTTTCATAACCTATTATACTCATGAAAAATAATGGAAAAAGTTCATATAAACATATCTCAAATTCATCGTTTGCGAGTTACGGCTAGTGAAATATTTCGCTCGAATTTCAGCAACTCAGGTGAAATGAGATCGTTTTGAAATTTTTAGGACATTAATTAAGAGGCAGAATTAGAGAATTTTATGATTATTGATTGGAGAATCGAATAATAGGTCCCAGAACTATATTTGCAGGAGTTTTTGAAAAATCTTTGGTGAATAACCAATACAATTTTAACGTACAATAATTTTGTTAAATGGGCAATAAACACGAACATATTTAAACAAAACTTGTAGAGAATTTAATTCTAAACAAAATGGTGTAAGATAAATTGAATAAACCAAAGAAAAGTAAGAACAATTCGAATTTTATTTAGAAAAAATACATTAGACAGAGTGCATTATATGTACTAGTTTATAACAAACGTCCAAAATTGACCCCGGCATTTGCAACACATTTCTTGGCTCGCATCTGTACTGCTTTTGTTGCACTTTGTAGTTTTTCAGGGCTGTCTTTAAGTTGCCTAGCCGCATCCTAATGCGGACAATTAATTCCGCAAAAGAATGTATTTTTGTTTTATATTCGAAATTTTTCATCCATTCCCAGACTGAAATATCTAAAGGAGATAGATCAGGCGATCGTGGAGGCCAGGCATGTAGAACTCCATGATTCATTTCTCAGGGAAATAATGATTTAAGTGAGTGGAAACGGCACAAGAGGGGTAAGGGAGGCGCTTCATTGTGCTGGAAGTATAGTTTACGTATCAGCGCTAGAGGAACATCTTCAAGCAACTGCAGCAATTCTTCTAGAAGAAAATCCATGAAGATCTTAGCATTTAAGCGGCCAGGTAAGTTTAAAGAGCTGATTGTGAAGAAGGCTGCACCGTACATTGACGCTAAATCGATACAGAAAATTTCCTTCCTCCTTTTCATGAAGATTTACTTCTGCCTGTGTCTGCTCATTGAGTAAGTTGCTAACGCCATCTCAAGTGAAATTTGCCTCGGTAAACAAAACATATTTGTAAAAGTTGTCAAATTGTATTTCATTAGTTGCAGAATCCCAAGCGAAGAAGAAGGAATCCTGGTAAATACGTTAATGATAAGGATAAAACTTGTTTTTTTTTAAGTGTTCTTCAAACCATCGAATGTGAAACTCCGATCCACTTAGAAAGACGTGAACTATTGACATCTGGACTACACTGAACTGCATCGATAATAATTTCATTAATAACAGCGTTCGTGTTGGACAGATCTCTCGTATCTGGTACAGATACTACGTAGTGAAGCTGTTTCCGAAGATTGAGAAAAGTCACGCTAATTGTTTTGGGATCTGGAATCATGCGATTCAGAAAACGTATTTTATATTCTGTTGCAGCAGTTGTAGGATTACCATTACATACACCCAAAATGAATACCATATCAGCGTATTTCTCTGATGTAAATACTTGCGTCATTACATCAATAGCAAACCAAACATGTTAAACGAAAATTCCCAGAAATACTTCGCTCACGACAGAAAAAATTTTAAATAACTTTTATAATAATTTCTTTACATGTCATAAATAAATAAAAAAATTATATAAAAAAGTTTTATTTATTTAATTTTATTTTACAACTGTTATGTAAAACAATAATTTTTAACAGTAAATTTTGTTTTTACAAATTTATCATATCACAAACAAAGAATTTGTTTTTCATTTACATAAAATAAGTAATATTCTGAAAAATTTTTAATGTAATTTTTCGAAATAAAATTCGAATTTTTCTTAGTTTTCCTTTCTTTTATTCAAGTTTTAAGACCACTTTGTTGAGAATTAAGTTCTCAACAAGTTTTGTTTAAATGTTTTATGTGTTTATTACCCATTTATTAAACTTATTGTGCGTCAAACATAAAAAAACACGGTTTTTTACCCAAATTGTTTGGGGTTACAGCCGAGATTTCTCAAAACCTACTTCAAACACGGTTCTTAGACCTACTTAATTCAATTTTTCAGTCGAAGATTATAAGATTATCAGTAATTCTGCTTCTTATTTACCTTCTTAAAACTTTTAGTACGACCTCAATTCATCGGGGTAGCTGAAATCCGAGCGTAATTTTTCACAGGCCGTAACTCGCAAACGAAGCACTTTAGAACGTATGTTCTAAAACAACTTTTACATTATTTCCACAACTTTTTTTATGGAGATCTTTTTCCATTATTTTTACGTGTAGAATATGTTACGAAAGTTCCGGGAAAACCTCGTGATACACCTGTATATATAGTTTTAATGTTCAAGTATTTTACACGAAATTTAGAAATAAAGTTAAAGACTCTCTTAGCTAATAATAATGCAGTCTTTGCCAAACTTTATCTGAAAAAACCAGTTAAATTAAATATATTTATTGACAATATTTGTATAAAACCTACTGACGAGTATTTTATCGATTATATTGATAATTAAATCAATTTTATAATATGATCTTTAAAATTAATTGAACAATTAAATATCAAAAATAAACTTAAAAGTAAAATTTTAATTTATTTAATGTGTGAACATAATTTTTTTAAATATTTGCCATAACTTTATGTTTGCGAGATATTCAAGTGTTAGGTGGAAATAATTTTGTAAATATAGTAAATAAATTGTTATTATAATAATAATGATGATGATAAAGGTGCTATTGGTAGTCAATTTGTTATGTGGCGTACCAACATTCATTCATCGTCTTTTTATTAAATCATGCACAAACTTCTCTTTTTACCTAAAGGCAATTAATTACTAATTAGATAATTTCAACATATGTTAATTAGTCAATATTTATAATAATTTTTAGTTCGTTGAATTTTTGTTATTTTTTTTTTCTGAATTTTTATGGGCATCGACTGCTAAGGTCATTAGCCCTCATCACAATCTTTAAAAGAAACTACTATCACCATCTGGATCGTCATATGTAAGGGTGTAAAGGGCCCTTACATTTTATTTAAAAGCACAAACTACACAAAACATTTAAGACATAAAGACAAGGACAATCACAAACACTTATGGGGTGTAAAGGGCCCCAATATTAAAATTTTAGATAGGTTCCCAAAAGACCATTAAATTAAAATTAAAACTTATCCTACCATATCTTTCTTTCTTTCTTCTACGAGTCTCATTTATAGTTTGTTTAAGCACCCTCGGGGCGACCAGAACCGCCGTTGAACAGTATATCAGTCGCGCCAGGGTGCCGTGGCAGTTGAATCCTTGTTATAAACAGGCTATAGGCATGCACAGCGTACACCCACAGCCTCGTGCCCTCAATCCACCTTTGAGGGTCCCCCATGCCATCATCGGACACACCCCAACTCACTGCTCTTGAATGCAGGTGAGCCAAAATGGCCTAGGCAAGAGGGCTACCTCCCGTCACTATACGTGCCACGTTTCGAGACTCCCTTATGTATATATGCATACATTTAAAATTAAAATTAAACTTATCAATACCATTTTTTCTTTATATATATATAAACTACCGCTTAGAGTTTCTTTTGTCACAGCTTTAACTTTCATTTTTATAGACTTTTAAGAAGTCCACTGGCGTGTAAAAATGCAACTATATTTTCTTCATTTCCATTATCCAGATCAGCAATAATATTATTTCTAAAACGGAACCTCTTATTATTTTTGTTATTTTTGAAAATTATAAAACTGTTACATTGACTGAAACGATTTCACTACCTGAAACGGTTATACATCAACTCATTCCAATGATTTTCGTAAAAAAAAATCAGTTTATTTTTAATCGCATTTAAAAAAATATGATGCTATTTTGATCATAATAAAATACTAAACAGTGTTTTTCACAAATTAAAAAATCAAAAAAAATTTATGCTAATGAGATATTATTGATATAAAATTTAACACGGCTGCCACTTAGAATTCGTTAACCAAAAGCTTTAAATAAAAATATTGGATTACACATATACCTGTATTAAATCTATAAGATATCTGTATTCGTTCTAGAGGTATAAATTTATACCTCAAAAACACAAAATGAGATATGGATGGTAAAATAAACGTTTCCAAATCTTCATTTTCTAGAAACTATTTTTGTAATGATTTGCTCACAAGTATTTTCACGTATTTAAAAACATTCTGTGTATTAATATAAATGTGTACATATAAATTATTTAAATTTATAATAGCTTACTTACAAAAAAATAAATTAATTATAAAATTTTTCAGTCAATTTGTATAAAGCTTTAGATGTACAGGATACAACTTAACTTTTAACAAGAAGTTCGACTTCTAGTTTAATTGTTTATTTAAACTAGTTTTTGTTTTTTATCATAACTTGAAATTTATTCAGATATTTAATTGTTGAAATTATTTGTTGAATTAATAAGATAATTAAAACTTCATTCTTTTGTGATAGTTTTTTGGAGAATAAAATAATCCGAATTCCTTAGGAATCAATTAGTCGTAAATTTTTATTGTCCTTGTCTCTTTTTAATTCATTTAATGGTAATTTTTTTTCAACAATTCTTAGATTTATCTAATATTATAGATAAATATCTTAAATACTAATTTTGATATGCTACCCATCTGGGAGTTAACGATTGTAAACTTTCATCGTTTTTCCTTTTAAACTTATTTTGAATTAAAGCAAATTTATTATTAATCAAATTTTATTCTAAGGGATTAAAAAGTACCCTTAGTCGATCAGTGGGACCAGAAAACTGAGTAATTAGCTATTGTAGCCGACAGTCCACCCATAATTAATTTTTTGATAAAAGTTCTAGATACAGATTATTTGTTTATATTTTTAATTAATCTGATTTTAATAGAAAGATTGGATGATAATTAATTGAAAGTAGTAAAAATTATTTGACCAATGAAATGAATTCATATAAATAAACAGGAAGGCATAATGGAAAGTCAGTAAGGGAGTAGTAGTATTATAAGTGCCATTGAACAAGAATAATTAAACCATTTAAACATAAACTTGAATGAACCCACCTCATTTAAGCATCAACCCCACCTCTGCTCTAGCTACTTTCATCTATGAATGGAATCAATTTCCAGAGCCTGGGTATACAAATGTGATTCAATGAGGCAGTTGAACGCGCAGACAGAATGTGAAATAATTGTTGTCTTCCTCCGTATGTTGTTTATACCGACGCGCCACACATTCTTTGTTGTGTAGGTGATGGTAGTTAGCAGTAACGAATATGAAGTGAAATTAAGTTTGAATAACACAAAATCACGGATTTGAGAATCATTTTGCATTAATTAACCTGCAAATTACACATAGAACTTCCTTTAAAAGTAAATAGAAAAATGTGATGTGGGCACCACATGAATTCCTTGTATGTCTATTAAATTACATATATACATTTTTGCTGCACTTCATTTAAACTTATTTTCTTTGAAAGTGAAATACTATCCTCTACCTTTAATAAAAATGGACAGTTACAGAATTGCTGAAATATTAGTTTTTATTATCATGAAATATTTATACAATTAATAATTCATCAATCTTACTTGAAATATTAGATTAGAGTAAAAGTTCCTTGATTACTCTTTAAATAAATTGTTGACCAATAATAAAAACTGATTGTTCTATTCCGTAAGGTCAAAATTAATATTTGTAACCAGTATACAGGAATTCACTAAACTAAGTAGTTTAATTATTATTACATTTTATTTACACGACGTACCAGAAATCTGAAATCTTTTTCAATCATAATTTCGTTGATTTTCTAAATTTGTCTTCCTGTCATCGTTAGTTACATATTGTTTATTTTACTTTATAACTCGTGTCAGGTAAACTGAGACATCTTGCATTTTCAAATACAGATAGATATATTTTAATTGAAAACAAGGTATTACATTGATTACTCTATTAAGAAATGTACAGTGAACAGTGTCTTTGCGATGTCTCTCGAAAATGATAGTGGAAGGTGGCAGGCGAACATTGCTGAAATATTTAGGGATCGTAAGCTTTCATTTAAAAAAGAAATTGGCGAAATCGTCGTAGTGGTTTGCTCTTTGATCCTTTGAAGGTTTACCCAAAAGAGGTGCATAGAGAAGTAGTGTTTTTCAGATATCTCTTGAAAATTGTGAGCAGAGGGAGCAGGGACCAGTGATGATATATATAGGGGGGAGGAAACTGTCGAGGTTTTATTATGATTTACCGTAGGAAATGAACAGTTACATTGAAGTCTTGCTTTTCAAAATCTCTCAAAACGTTTGGGCACAAGAGATCAGGCAAAATTGGTCCAGTGGTAGCGGATGGAGGGGGGGGGGGTCTTTGTAGGTTTTCCCCAATTATTTTAAATATATATAAAATAATATTAATAAAATATAAATTTCATATTATTATAATTACGGAAAAAGTATATTTCTTTGAGTAATCTGAACTTAACTTGGTTTAGCATATAGAATTAATATTATAAATTATACTTGTTTACTTTACTTTATGCAGATTTATACAGCTGCTGCTGCCTTACCGCTCCCAGCTTCCATCGAAGTTTGTCCAGGCAATCCACATTCATAAATCCTACCACCATCGCCTCGTTTATGACGTTCATCCACCTAGATATTGTCCGTCCCCGTTTTCTTCTGCCATGTTGTACTCATTCCAAAACATTTTTAGAGATACTCTCTTCCTCCGTTCAATGATACACTTACAAAACAACCCAATTGGCTTCTGCGAACATAATCTAAAATTACAAATTATAATTTATATAAATTTTATTTTAAAATTTCAGTGAAGTACAAGTCATATCATGTTAAAATAACTGTAGTTTAATTCTGATTGCAATAGGCTACCAATATTTATAATTCGTTATGAAATTGATTGAATAAATAATAATTTCTGTTATAATTATAAATTTAAATTCTATTCACACTAGAAATCAAACTCTAGTTATTCAATATTTTGATCAGAACATGTTACAAACACATTATATGTTGCAGATATTTAATAGAGCATTGGTTTTGTTAACGTTTTAACAAAACATGTCTGCGTATATATTGGATTTATTCTTACTGCTTTTCATATATTTAATTAGTGCTCGTATGTACATAAAATGTGATGTAACAATAATTAAAAAAAAATAAAAACAAGAAATTCATAGTTCCTAACGAACTATTCATTATTCCTTATTACATCTATATTATATAGTTTTACAAAATTTTCCAAATATATGTATATATATTTATAATGTTACAGTAATGAGGGAAGTTTGGAATTCGTGGATAGTTTGTTGCGCTTGTATTGGCTAAATTCGATGGTAACAGTATAAAATGGATTTTTTTTTTAATTCTCCTGCACCTCCATCCAAAGTCACCTAACAACGTAGATTCAGAATTTGTTTTATAATTACTTAAATTAGTTTGTGATCTTAAAGTTAAATTCAAATCCCAGGTTGTTAATGGGTATGACTTACGTGCTCAGAATGCATCAAAAGTTTCGACGTTTTTTAGTACGGCTTTTATCAGTAGAAAAATTTCCCATCGAAATATTATTCTATTTTGCCACGAAAATTCAAGCTCTTTTTGAATATCAAATCAGTATTTTCACTTTATTATTAGTTTGCGCTACTTCTCACTGAGTCGTGGAGGCAGTAATATTATTTAAAAAAGCATACAACAAAAGTTAAAAAGAAAGAATTATATATGTATGTATATCAGAATAAACATTGCAGAACCAGAACCAGATGTACAGAAGAAACAGGTGCAGAACAAACAGAAAATTGAAAACTTACTGAAATAATTTTCTTTACTATTGAAAATATTTATTCTAACTTATTTTTTGTTTCCGTCATCTATGTTAAGCCAATAATTTATACTACTTATACTAAATATGAATATTTAATTCTCTTATCCATGGAAATAACATATTTTGTTCTTTAACCCATTCTTTTGTTTGCAAAATAATACAGGATTCCATTAGTTAAAATTAGACAACGATTGATGAGTATAATCTATCAACTTTGAACTATACAAATCTACTCGCTGACCAACTTATGTAAAGACTATGAAACTCTTGTCTCATAGTTTTATTATTAATGAAGTAATAGTTTTAACAACATTAGTGTTGTAATATATTCATACACACATCCGACTAGAATACAACCATCGGTGATCAAATTTCCGTTGTTGATCTTTTCGTATAGCACCTTTTCGTATATATATATAAATCACGTAGATGGATTAGGATATTTTGATGAAATTTCGAGTGAATATACTCAATAATATTATTTTCTTCAAAATAAAAAATAAGGTTAAAAATTTACACTTGAAACATTCCAAAACAGCCAAAAAAAATGTTAGTGGTTTAATTTTTTTAAGCAATAACTGCTTCTTAAGTATTAATAATATCACGTTATACTTATTACAAATAATTTTAAGCCCAAATACATCAAAATCTGAAAAATAAACCAAAATTCATTAAAAAATTTTCTTTCATTCTTAAGGAATGATTTTTTATTAAAAAAAAAAATATATATATTAATTAAAACAAAATGGTGGACAGAGGGAAAATGAAGCGAAATAAATTTTTCCTCATGTACCTTTTTGTTTTTGCTTGAAGTGCTAATCAGTTTCTTAAATTTTGCCAAAAACTCTAAGGCATACATTAATATTTATCTAAGAAAAATGTAACTTCAGAGCTCTGGTCAGTCTTTGTACTTTTACTTATTTTAGATAACTCATAACAGTATTATTTCGCAAATTTTCGTCTTTTTACTCCATATTTTCCTTCTGATGTATTTTTAAATTTATCTGCCATGAGTCCAGTATGACAGACAGTGTTGAGCTCAATGTTTACGTTTCAGATAAAATTAGCATATCTAAAAGTTCTTGATTAATTTTAACGGTTTTAAGCCAGCGTTTTTACAACATGAAGATTTCAAACATCCAATGACTTATTCAATCATCAAGTTACAGTTATTACAACCTTTGGTACAAATCTATCTTATGTTTTTCAATATATTTTCATATGAGGATGTTTATACACAAACAATAGCTAGATTGTGTGGTCACAGAAATAAAGACACACTTTGCATTTTTACTCTCCCAGCTGAGTTAAAGCAGTGTATATAACGCATTATTTCATTGCAAAAGCGTACATTAATTTATTGTTTTTTTTCTGTTTTCCCCAGTCTTCCTTATGGCTTGGAAACATGTAAAATATAAGAAGTTGTACAAACTTTTTTTTATGAAAATAACTGGCTTCTGTATACAGCCCGGTAAATTGAATATTAGCGTCATTTTGGAAGGCTTGGAATGGTGTACTCCTAGAAATTGTAGCTATTTCTAGAGCTGAGTATTTGTCTCGTTGAAGAAGGAAATGGGAAACCACTTTATTCCTCACTTTCTCAGCCTTCTTAAATGATTTTGACAGGGGATTCTTAGAGAAATTATAAGACTTTCATCTTATCAGTTTGCGTACTACTATTACGGTTACGGTAATTAACATACAACAATACAAGAATAATATGAATCGTAAATGTAAAATGACGTTATTATATTTATTGGGATTATTTTAATAATTTCTTAGTTATGTTTAATTTAAGTTTTTCTATGCATAAATAAAACAACAATATTTTGTTTCAAAATAGTTCACCAATTCTTTCATAAGGCAAATATATTGCAGTAATGAAATAAAAGGATGTAATTTTTATAATTCGCTTTTTTATTTCCATTTTTTCTTAAAATTGAAAAATTACACAGAAAATGTAAAAAGTATTATCAACTCTTTTCCTATCAGTTTTAGTTGCAAGCAATTTTACTTTGTCGTTTAGTTTTTTATAATTTAAAATACAGATAGTTCAACAAATATGCTATCTGTAAGAAAAAAGTTATTTGCATGAATTGCAGAAGGCGACTCCAGTAAGAAAAAAGAATGCAGGAAATTGTAAAATTATTACTGTTGAACGTAAGATGATCTTTGGAATACGAAACCTACATTCTTTCACAAAAAGAGTTTCAACAAAGTTTTTGAAAACCCGTAAAAGAATAAACAAAATATTAGAAAAGCATCACCTGCTATTTCGCAATACCAATGTTTGGATGAAAAATCTTCCATTTGTCTTGCAGATAATTAATTTTTCACTTAATTTAAAAACAAGAAACGACTGCAGGACTACCAGGTAATCCGCCTTTACAAAATAAAAAACAGATGAATATAAGGAAAAATACTTTTAAAAATGCGCAAAAAAGCTCAGGGGATTATTTAGGAACTCCTCTTTTTTTGAAGTAAACAAAAAGAATATCTTTTTTTTTCTTTTTTTTTTGTCTTCAGTTATTTGACTGGTTTGATGCAGCTCTCCAAGATTCCCTATCTAGTGCTAGTCGTTTCATTTCAGTATACACTCTACATCCTACATCCCTAACAATTTGTTTTACATATTCCAAACGTGGCCTGCCTACACAATTTTTCCCTTCTACCTGTCCTTCCAATATTAAACCGACTATTCCAGGATGCCTTAGTACGTGGCCTATAAGTCTGTCTCTTCTTTTAACTATATTTTTCCAAATGCTTCTTTCTTCATCTATTTGCCGCAATACCTCTTCATTTGTCACTTTATCCACCCATCTGATTTTTAACATTCTCCTATAGCACCACATTTCATAAGCTTCTAATCTTTTCTGCTCAGATACTCCGATTGTCCAAGTTTCACTTCCATATAAAACGACACTCCAAACATACACTTTCAAAAATCTTTTCCTGACACTTAAATTAATTTCTGATGTAAACAAATTATATTTCTTACTGAAGGCTTGTTTAGCTTGTGCTATTCGGCATTTTATATCGCTCCTGCTTCGTCCATCTTTAGTAATTCTACTTCCCAAATAACAAAATTCTTCTACCTCCATAATCTTTTCTCCTCCTATTTTAAGATCTTAAAATATGGTTTTATTAACAGTTATATCAAGCGGTATAAAAATATAATAGAATTAATATTAATGATACTTAATATTTTTTTTACTAAACTAGTTAATTTTTAAATACTGGATTGTTATAATCCTTATTTTATTTTTCTAATTATATTGACGCAGTTTTTAATATTATATTAAATTTTTATTTTTAGAAGACAGTTTTAATTTGAATATTATGGACAGAATGTTTTATTCTGGGTTAAAATAATTATACAGTTTTATTACTGTTGTAATATATTTCTGAAAAAAATTTAAGTTTTATAGGACAGTAAAAGACAAATACAAAATGAAAATAAAGTACAAACATCAACCAGGAAATAATTTTTTTTTTCCTTTGTTTGAAAAAAAACGTTTAGTTAAGATATAATAGACGTCTGAACTATTTGCAGATAAATCGTTTCCCTCATCTAACATTACAATATCATCTAGCTGATAGTTAGATGATTGAAGGAGTTTAGAAAGTCTGAGAAAATAGGTCTCAGGATGCAATTAGTTACCTAATCCTTGGTAGGAAAAAATGGAAAAGTAAATGTTTTCTCTACATTTATTAAAAATGAATGATGTTACAGTTAAATGTTCCATTATTTATTTCGTAGTGTATTGTACAAGGAATAGTGAACATTTAAATATGAAATAATATTATATTCTATTTTAGTTAATGCAACAATATTTATTTTTTATGAAACAAAATATAAAATGGAAATTTTATGAAAGCAAAAGTTAAATTGATAGAAAAAAAACTGATAGAATGTTAATGGAATAATAAATTTTAGATCGCATTACAGAAAAAAAGTAGGATTTCTTTTATTTTAATCACTAAAAATCTAACTGGAATCCTTCGCACCCCTTTTATCTACTATTACTTTTTATTTTTTACTTTTAATTTTTTAATAAATTAAAAATTATTATTTTTTTTTTGTTTTTTATTTTTTATTTTTTTACAACTTTTCACTTATAAAAATTTTCTTGTCTTAATGTGAACTTTAAAATGATGTATCACTCAAAGGGTGTTACAATTTAAAATATTTGAGTTACAACCCCTGGGCCACCCCTCAAGAAACTGGTAAAATTTTATTTCTTGTCAAAAAGTAAAGTAGTTAGTTGACCAATACCTTCCTCAAACTTTCAGTAGTCTATCTGGAACAGTTTTAAAGTTGTTGAGGATTTTCCTTAGTATTGACTCAGCTGTATATTTTTAATATTTGATTGGAGATTTTTGTTTTAAAAATTAGTTTTAAAAAATATTACTAGTTCCAAAAAATAAATGATGTGGTAAAAAAATAAATAAAATATTAATCCTTTAAAATTCTTATTGAGTAATGATACGTATACTAATTTCTGTCTCTCTCCATGGTCTTGGAATATATTTAATAATAAAAATTGTAGAATTAATGCTTCATACATAGAATTTTATGTAATTTCAAGTTTCCATGTCAAACTGTTTCTAAGATATTAAGCTAAGGCCAACACACACATACACACACACACACACACAAAATCTGTATGCAATTTTTTTTCGGGATTTTGATATTTCTTGGTCTTGTGAACTAGAAAATATAATATAGGGTAGATGCGAATTTATCACTTTCGACTCCCTAACAATACTTTGAAATTATTATATATTTTATATTGGCAGAAAAAGTAAATTACATCTCTTCAAAGCTGATATCCCAAAGTAGTTAATATCTACTGATAAATACGAAATCGCTGGAGTTTCTCAAATCTCAAGTTCCGTTTCCACAATACAGTTTACATAGATGTACCAAATAAATTTTAATTAGTACCTGTTTCCCATAAAATAGGATGGTGGGTGGATTTGTTTATTTAATGTATGTGCTAACATTTTTATTTTAGCTGCTATAAGCGCAGAACGGACCACATGGTGCAACGGGCAGCTGCTGCGCGCAACGCATTGATTCATTCGTACGAACGATTTATACTTCTTTATACGAACGATTTATTTAAAATTATATTTGTGCTTTGCGAATAAAGAAGGAAAACATTGGGGGTTAGAGCTTTTTAAAAATTCACAACCCTAAACTGCAAAAAATGTTCAGGATTTTGCAGCTTTTTGTTGTAAACGATTTTTTTTTGTTAGTACGCTAAATTCATGAACGTTATTTAGTTACATTTTCCGGGTGGACTATACGCCCGTCTTTTTCTAGTTTATATAAAAAGTCATAATGCCTGTGCTAGCATAATATCAATAGCACTGAAAGTTTTTATTAGAATTTTTAAATATGATTATTTTTTATATTATTTTAATCAGATTCACTCTGATGATACATTTTGTTCTTCACTTCAGTATACTGAAGTGAAAAGAAAGATCCGTATATTTATATTTAAAGATTTTATTATTATCTTTTTTAATAAAAATTTTTATTTTAAAATTGTTAAAGCAACATTCTGATATGCTTTAGAATAAATACTTAATGGGAAAAAAATGAAAAAAGTTTTGATGTAACCATATTATTATATAATATAATACCCAGCGAAATATACTAATAAGAAAAAAATGTAACTTTAAGTTAAAAAAAAATAAAAGAGCTTGTTTCAGCATGCTAACGTATCAACCGACTTACAACTGATACAAACTCCGTAGAGAAAGCAAAGAAAGTCAAAGTTAAATGTGACATTATTCTTGCTCTTCAATAACCTCTTTGCACGACGCCTCTCACACTATTATCTCATTGTTCTTGCCCTGTGAGAAGTTGGAAAACGACCGTCTAACTAGCAAAGGTCGTTTATATCCAGTTAGAAAAGTTGTTTGGTAAAAATTAGAGTTTGTTTAACTTTTAACCCTTTCAAAATATATTTCACTGAAATTCCAATGAATTTCAACAAAATTAATATAAAATAGGGTATGTTTCTTAATAAAGAAAAAATATATTTCAGCGTTAAAATAATGTAGTACTAACTAAAAACACTTCTAAACTTTAAGATTGAGTTAAGTGGGTGAAAAAACTTTTTATTCTTTTTTTTGTTAGCGTTTAATTTTTTCCCTAGTTTTATGCGATTCTGTATTATTTCTTATTTTGTGCCTCATTCATTGAAGCTATAATCTCTCTTACAATAATCTCAAATCGTATTTTATGTTTGTATTCTTGTACTGCTTAACTCACGATTAGTAACTTCCGGTTCTAGAAAAAACCTATTTCAGTAACCTTCACAAAAGACCCACTAGCCTTAACTTTATTTTCATGAGATTCTATCATAAAATTTCCACTTGATAAAGATATTTTTATAACCTCTTCTTTTGGTATTTTATCAACTACCCGATTTTCAATTTTTTTATGTAAACACTTCTATACGTAAGCTTCTCATTTTTTTAGTTTCCCTGTTGAAATATTTTTAAAAGTTTCGTTCTAATTCAGAAAATTGTATTTGCAACCATTAGATTTCCTTAGTGTACTAGAGCTACTCAGGCTTGTATAAGTTTGCGTTTTATACACAATGTGATATTTAACTATGGAAACGGCTTTATACCGCACATCTGCTAGGTATTTGGAGGCAGAAAGAAATGGGGTTCTATATAGTTAAATAAAAATCTGCATTGTGGTAGGTTTTTAATGTTTGTCCGCCACTTGGATCCGCCATATTGAATCAAACTTAATTTTTTTAAGTAGGAAGGTATATGACTTGATTTTGATTTAAAATTTTACAAGAAAAACGACAACGAAACTCTTTTTTCTGTTAATGGTTTCGTATCGAGTTATAAGCATTCAAAACTGCAATGACGGAAAAATCGTATAACAATAAAACGAGGTAAAACGCATGCATGAACAATACTATTGCATTTTACATTCATAATGCATACAATAACAAACTTTAAACAGTGCATTATAATATAGATAATACAAGACAGTATAATATTGATAATAACAAAAAATAACTAATAACTAACAACACAACAACAAATTAAGCAGCTATATCATTTGATATTATTTTATGAATCAAAATTAACTTCCACTGTTAATGTTAGCTAATATTTATTAGTTTTTGTAAATGAAATAAATCCTGAAAAAAATCAGTTTGTGTCTCGACAACCTCGACATATATTAATTAACAAAAATTGTAGAATTAATGCTTCATACATACAGATTTTTTATCTAATTTCAAGTTTCTACTTCAAACTATTTCTAAGATATTAAGCTATGTAAGGCCAGAACGGACACACACACACACACACACGCACATCTATATGCAATTTTTTGCGGGATTTTCACATTTCATAGTCTTTTGAACCAGAAAAAGAAATATGTAGGGTAGATACGGATTGAACATTTTTGACTCGATATAATACTAACTGTTAATAATTATCAATAAATCAATAGATTTAAATTTAAAAAAAGTTGAAAAAATTGTTAAAAAGTTGTGTTATTATTAATAAGTAAATATTTAAATTAAAAAAATAAAGATGAAGTCTGATTCGAAGCCTTCCCTTGTAAGATACAAATATTTCATTAATTAAAATTTGCACACTAGAAGATCTGTAGCAAGGAAATGCTTCTGGTGTTTCGGTGGCACAATACTAGTCGCAATGGTTTTAATGTCTCATCGCTCGGACACGAAAAAGTAAAGTAAGTAATTAAAATTTTATCTGGCTTTTATTAATAAAAATTACGTCGGGGGAAAAATTGTGGTGAGGGTGTCATTGAAATTGTAATAATATCAATGTTTTGAAATTGATTTATTTTTTAATTTATTTAAACATTTTAGCATTATTTAATTTTTAAATAATAAAAGTAATAATAATAATAATAATAATAATAATAAAATTTTTATCACAATCACCTACACTCCTAAAAAATAAATTTTAGGTAACGTTTTATTAGTTATATGTTTTTCAACGAATTTTATTTTAGTTTATTCTATTTAATATACTAAACCTAGAAATATCCAAAAAAATTCTGGGAGATGTTTTTTAAGGTTGACGGATGAAATAAAAATTAAAAAAATACTGATTTTTAAATTTGCTTAAACTTTTTTTC
Organism: Lycorma delicatula; assembly: GCF_047948215.1. Lineage (NCBI taxonomy): Eukaryota > Metazoa > Arthropoda > Insecta > Hemiptera > Fulgoridae > Lycorma > Lycorma delicatula. Next base: position 71,787,389 of record NC_134455.1, read on the forward strand.
GTTTTATTTAAACATTCATGATAATTTTACATAAAACTTCATCATAAATTATCACAGTTACAAAATATAAATCTTAGGTAACTTTTTCTAACGCATCATTATTTTTCCGCTGAATAACAATAAATAACTAATGCCGGAAAAGTATTAAAAGTTTATATCAACCAACAATTTATAAAATTTTTACATCTATCTTGTGTGCCAAAATATCTGACCATCTAGAGCGGCATCGGATTATTGCGGAAGAACAGAAGGGTTGTTGAAAAAACAGTAAAAGTTGCAAGGAGCAGTTTAGTGGTGGACAGTGTTCTCTCTGCCTTGGCTAAAAAGAGTCGGTGTGATCTATAAACAGCTTATATAGACTTATATAGACTAGGAAAGCCTTTTTCGACTCTATGCCGCATTCTTGGCTCGTGGAGGTGCTTGTTTTATATAAGGTTGACCCCCTTCATCGTCCGGTTCCTGCCATGCGCAATGGATAAATGGTGCACCTGTCTTGTGTTGACCATCCCTAATAAGGAGACCGCGACCATTGGCGAGGTGGTGATTCAGCAAGGCATATTTCAGGGTGATGCTCTTAGTGCGCTCTGGTTTTGTATGGCGCTGAACCCTCTCTCCAACATCCTGAAATCGGCCAATGAGGGGTTTGCAATTGGCCAATACTCTTATACCCCCCTCATGTACTTGGATGATATAAAATTTCTTTCTGACCAGGAAGGGTGTCCAGCGGCTTGTTAGGTTGGTCGAGAAATTCAGTGTCGACATACGTATGAGGTTTGGTTTAGACAAGTGTAGAGTTAATGTCATGAGAAAAGGAGTTTGGTCGCGAACGGATGATTGTAGTGTGTCGTTCATGGATTCCCTTTCGTTGATGACAGCTATGCAGACTGGGGAAATCTACCGGTATCTTGGCTTCATTCAGGATGTGGGAATCAGCCACGACCAAGCAAAGGAGGCTCTTACATCTGGCCTCAAAGCTTGTGTGCGTGCTATCATGAAGTCGCAATTGAGCGGGGACAATAAAGTGAAGAGCATCAATACCTGCGCTGTAACGCTGGTTGCCTACAGTTTTGTAATTCTAAGATGGATGAAAACTGAGCTTGTGACTGGCTTTAAAGGGCTATATAACGCGATATTTCTCTCTTAAAAAATAAATAATAAAGTTACCGGAAGTAACAAAATGTTTTCTCTATGTTGCATTTTCTAAAAAAACAATAACATTTTTTTTTTTTTGAAAATTGGGTAAAATGCTATTTTTATTTTTAAATCTGATTGTTTTTCATATGTATAGCCAAGATTTTTTTACAAATAATTCATTAGTTAAAAAAAAAAGTAGTTTTTAATAAAAAATATATTTATATATATTAGTAATTAATAATTATGTTTATAAAATAAATATGTTAAGGATAACATATTACGTAGCTTAGTAATGAACTTAAATCATTTGATATTTAATGATGACAAAGCAAAAACATCTGAAATGACGTCAATACAGGGAGCTCACTTAAACTAATGACGTCAGAGGAACACTAACCTTTACCTTACTTAATGCATTTTTTAGCCAGTAATAATGTGTAAAAAGATCAATCCGTCCTGATTTTTTTTTTTATGAATAGAAGTACAAAAGAGTATAACTTAATTTAATAGCGTGGTTTATGATTACATATCTAATATTACATGAAAGTTTGGCGGCGAAGGGGTGTCTGTACGCGCTGCGACATTTTTTTCTATTTTGGAGTATGATTATTATTAATTGAAATTAATTCAAAAAATAACAAAATAATTTTTGAATAATCGAACAGAATAAATTTTATTTGTTCAACAACATGGAACTTTTAGTTTTTAATTGCTTCACATTGAAATATGAAAATTTCACATTTCAATGTGAAGCAATTAATTTGCATCAAATAATATAAACTTATGATAATGTTATTTTAATCAGTAAGTTATAAATCAATATTTTCAATTGTATTTTCTATTTTAACGCTTTAATACCAATATCTTAGAAGAAATAAAATATATATGAAATTGAATTGCTTAAAACTGTTTCCAAGTGGGATTTCATCATTCTCTCTCTGATCAATGTTTATTTAATTCAGTTCTTGTTGTCCTTCGACGTTTTCTGTTGTTTTCCTACGGTTTATTCTTCTTATTTTTATTTTCCCAGTATTATTTTCTTTTTCCTATTGTAGGAATTACTTATTTCTGTTATTTTTTATCTATATATGGTTATATTTTAAGTTGTCTTGAAGTTGATTGCATGAAAATAAATACATTCAGTACTCTGAATCTATAATCATACAAGACGTTCCTAATCTTTTCTATTTATTTAATGAACTGATGTGTGTGTGTGTGGTTGTGTGCGAGCGCGTTTTGATTCGAAGTTTGTAATCAACGGTATTTTGCATTACTAAGAAACAAAAGTTGATACATGTTATAAAAAATACATTGAATGTTGTATTGAATAGACTAACAGTGGCATGAGGAAATGTTCTTTTTACAAACGTGGCATTAACGTGATTTTTCTCATCGTTAAAGTTAGTCCTTTTTTATACCTTATCTTGATATTCTCAGTAAATTTCCTTAAATCTACTTATATTGTTATTATCAGTAAATCTACTTAATATATAGTCAAATAATTGGGTTTATTTTGTTAATTTTACCTATATTAGTAAAATGATAAAAAAGAAAATAAATAAATATGTACTAGCCGGTAGGGGCTTCGCCCACTAAACCTCCGGGACCCAAATTGAATCAGGCGAGTTCGTGGGCCGATCACGGTCTAGCCAGACGGTTCCGCCCCCTGAACTGCCACATTCTTTTTTATCCTTATGGTTGTGAGTATAATACTAACAAATGACAATTAAGGCAATCAGACTTTATAGAAACCATAAAATACGAACTAAATTACAAAAGACAAAACAGTAGTAACTATGATAACTGAAGTACATTGATCTTTAACTAGTAAAGCTCCTCAACCTAATTTCAATTACCATGGCGACAGAAATATAATAATGAGTTAATTATTTTTCTTTAATGAATATCTTTAATTCACAACTTTCACCCCAATTGGTGGGTGGGGGGTGGATTTGGGATTCGATAAATGGCTTAAAACCTTCCCTTGATAACATGATTCTATCCTGCAAATTTGAAAGGGATCGGTCGATTGGTTCTCGCGTAATGCTGATACAGACACACTTTCGCATAAAAAGATAATATGACATATATTTATACTAATAAAAATCTCATTTCGTATGAATAGAAAAATTACAATATAAAAAAAAATAAAGTAAAATAAATCAGTGTTTTTTTATTATTTTATAAGGCACTTGAAATTTGCAGTACATGAAATTTTCATTTTTCTTTTGTTAATATTTTTTTATATACGTCTGTTTTGATGAGATGATTTGCAAATTTTTATTTTTTAAATATATTATTAATATTGTCGATAAATATCGATATCACTTTGGAATATTTTGTATTTAGTGGCGTCATTCATTGTTTTTATTGTTTTTATCAGAATGTTTTTTTGTTAGTTTATCATAAGAAATTGTATATTTCTTTCTTTTTTTGTTTTTTATAAATTTAAAATTCTTTTTTATTGCAAGTAATGGTTGTTTTTGCAAATTTTTATGAATTTATATTAATTATTATATTTCCGTTATTGCTGCTGGAACTGCATCTTTAAAAAAAAAAGTATAGCAATCGGATAAAAGTTTAGGTATCTATCTGTATCAGGGTTTTGACAAATACTGCAGTTTAAAAATAGCCTTACTCCAGAAAAATACAAAAAGTTAAATACATTTCCAGAAAATAATATATATTTGTGTATAACTGTATTTGTAATAATACAAAACGGTTCGTTTTTGTATTTTTAATTTTTAAAAAAATTCTTATACTTATTGTATAGTAAGTAGTCATAGAAGAAGTTTTAAAAAAAATATATTCTTAAGCGTAAGTAATTTAAAATTCCAAAGATTTACCTTAATCTGATTTAATAATGAAGAAAAGCTGGAAGAGAAATAAAATTAAAAAATGCAGGATATCAGGCTAGTTTTATAAAATAAATAAAGGCATAAAGGCTAGTAAATCACTGATAGATATGAACTGTGTGATTCATGTAGGTGGAAGTGTTCTAAATTTGATATTGATTTGAGAAAAGAGATTTGTTCATTTTTGAGACTGGATTATTGTCTGAAAAAGGTTTTTTAATTAACCATTTTTCAAACCAACCGAAAAAACCATAAAATACATAGTTGAACAGGAATAAACAGAAATAAGAGTATTATGAATGAGTACGTACTTGCAAAACCTTTTCTTTAAAGAATTTATGAATTAGCCATGGCCCTGTAGAAAGGGAATAGCACGAGCAATTGAAGTTACAAAAGAGATATTTATTGGAGGGAAAAAGGTACTTCTCAACAAGAGACTCATTAGTAATGCAAAGTGTCAAGAATGGAATATTGAAAGCTTTCCGACTGTTCAGGTCCAATAATGCCGAAAAGCAACTAAGAGGCGCTATGTAGATGTTTGTTAATTTATCAATTAAAATAGTGTATCAGTTTTATGTAGAAGAGGCAAAATAAAGAGCGAAAACTTAAAAAATGAATGAATCAGTTATCTAAGAAATTGCGTACAGATGTTGGTGAAAATTACAATCTTTTATTTTTGCAGCCCAAGAAAGATCAGTGCATAATTTGTAAAAATCATGAAAATTCACTGATGAACGTATGAAGCTCAATTACAAAGAAAAAATGATGCTATAGAGCAAAAGAAGAAGATAAAATGTGTGCAGTAAACGACAATAGTTTTATAAGTGTTACATTTGATCTGCAGAGTGTTTTGCTGCTACCTATCTCTGAAGCTTCACAAACTAAGAGCTTAGATTCAAAATGGGCGCTATATCCATTTTTTTTTAATTTGCGGGATAATAGTAAATTACTCTTCTAAGGTCGATACATGAAGTCGTGCTACGTTTGGTGCAAAACAAGTTATAATTTTCTTGTTCTACTTCATTCAATGCAGACAATTCCTGTAAAACAAGTTAAATCAAAAAATCTGTTTGGTTTAAATCAAGTTACATCTTCTTTCTCTTGGTACAGCGTCTAGCGCATGCGCAATCCGCCGCGACTAGCATCTAGGTTATGTATGAACGGCAACTAACCTGAAGTTGTGAGTTTAATTTACAATTTCTGAGTGCCAAGTGATATTTTATTTATTTGTGCTTGTTGTTATTTTGTGTCTATTATGGAAGATAGCTCAACAGTTTAGCAAAATAATAAAGGTTCAAGAAAACGAAGTAGAAATGAAATTGATCGTGACAGACGTAAACAAGCAAGGTACATGATCCTGATCCTTTATTAAACTTCTTGCAGTGGAAAATTCGTTATAAGCATGATAAGCCCGTTGAAGGTTCCGTTTTCCAGTGTTTTAATGTTGTTGAAAATTATGTAATTTCTTTTAGAAACCGATTATTCATAAACAGATGTAAAGTAGATCAGAATAATTTTATCTTGCTAAATACGAAAATAGGCTCCATTCAGACATAGAACTTTTAACGGTTCTAAAATAAATAGAAATTAGTCCGTTGAGTTTTACTTCAGTACCCAAAAAGGAAAGAAACTTTGTGCATGTCGTCAGCTTTTTTGTAGATGTAGTGAAACCCATTGGAAAAACCAGAATTACTGGTATTCTAAAGCGTTTTTTTGCAACAGGCCAACCAGCTAACGAAACTAGGGGAGATGATAGCCAGAGAAAGCCACTTTGGCCACAATAACAACGTACAAATTTATCTAACATAAAAACTAAAAATAATATTCGCTATTTTCATAAGCTGTTTAATGGTTTTGTACAAGTTTTCTAAGTTTTATGGAATATTTAATTCGGAGTTTAATATAGGATTTAATAACCCTAGAGTGGGTGTTTTTACATGTCAATTTCTTTGTAACCAAATTATAAATGCAAGAGCACAGGAAGCTGACAGATTTAAAACCGACCTTTATCTACACAAAAGAGGAAGCAAAATATTTTATAAAATCATTAGATTGATACTGATCATTAGATCAGTAGTATCATTATTTTACATGTCCTGAAATTAATTCAAGAATTACATTTCAGGAATTCCATTAGATTTAAGGAAATTTTAGATTTTAATTATCTTTTGTCATCTAGTTATGACAAAGAAAAGTTATACCTTTTTGAAATATTTTAATTTAACTCCTTATGTCATTTATTTTTATTAGTTTTTCAAATTTTGATGAGTTACATATTATTTTCTATTTCATTTATTTGAAAAATCTACGTTATGGTGTAAATTCTAAACTAACAGATAGCAACTAACAAAAATTATTCATGACAATGTGCTATAAAATCATTTATAATATTATCAAATTTTAATATACAATGACTAGTATTGTTACTATTTATTGTACTTTGTTATTCACTTTTATGCTCAACTATTTCTATTTTATTTACAATATATAGCCGAATATCTAATTACAACTTGTTTATTATAAAAAAAACTGTTCATTAAAAATTAATGAAAAATACCTTGTTACAGGAACCGCTTTGTTCACTGCTGTTGGTATTGATTCTCTTTGTTTCTGGAGACGCTGTAAATCCGGGTAAATATTTACTTTTAATCATAGTTTTTTTTTTACCATTTATGTTGTTTTTTATAAATTTAAATTATTCATGAAATTATTTTTTTATATATTTATACATTACTTTAGTAATAATTTCCTAGATATATAGTCTTATATTTAAGATAAATTTGGCTAAGAGGTTATGTTCAAGTTAATCAGTCAACAAGCTTGTATTCTACATAAAAGAATTAATGTTGAATATAGATAAGATTTATAAGCAGGTGATATTAGTTTTTAAATTAATGTAAATTGAACCTGTGCTTTATGTGATATATAATTGTAAATATTATGATATGTAACTTTCAATAATGTAGTCCTTTAATTGTTTTAATATACATATTAAAAAACTAAAGATTTGTTAGAAAACATAAATAATCTTTAAACCATATAAAAATTACTCTGTGCATTATTCATATTTAACATGCAGAAAGAGCTATGTTAAATGTTTTATTTTTTTAAAAATAAAATAACTTGAAGTTCGTTTATAAACTGTTTATACAAAGTAATTAACTTGATGCGCATTTCAAATGTTATAAAATTCTCATTAATAGCTAAAACGGTATTTTTAAAATTTGTTATAAAATACAAAACAATACAATGAAGAAAAAATTAATGAAAAATTAAAAAACAGATTTATACAATACAGAGTGATTCCAAATTGCACAGTAATCTTTCAGTAGTTGATTCTAGAGCAGGTAATTAGAAAAAAAGTTCATATAAACAGTAGTCAGAAAACGGATCGTCTAGTACTTTCGACTTGTACAACGTTTTCTACCGCTTTCTACCCCGTCTAAGAAATTAAACTGTGCAAAAATTCTGGGGGTAAGTTTAATCGAGGGGTAATGTTGGTGGTTCCTTATGGTTTTTAATCTAAGGAATTGAATAATCGTCCCATACCTCAATCGCAGGTAGGTTTTAAGAAAAACTGGTAAAATACGAAAACGTTTTTTAGGAGAATATACTTTTTTACGTTTCAAATAAATTAACTTTGTTAATTTACCAATAAACAAATAAAACATTCAAATTAAAAATGTATGTTTAATTTTAATATATCTTATTTACATCAATTTTTTCAGTATTAAAACCTTTATAAAGTTAACTAGAAATGTTTACTCGTTTATTGGTAAATTAGCAAAGTTGTTATATTCCAAATCTAAAAAGTGTATTTTCCGAAAAAAGTTTCATGTTTTACTCAGTTTTTCTTAAAACGAAAATAAGTTTGGACCACTTTTATTCAATTTCTTAGATCAATACCCACAAGGAAGCACCAAATTTATCCCTCTTTATATACCCCAAGAATTTTATTTAGTACAGTTTATTTTCAGACTGAGCAGAAAGCAGGTCTAAGTGTTTGGCTAGCCGAAACTCGCTAACGAACCGTTTTCTGACCTACATTTATGTGAATTTATTTCTTATTTTTGTCTACAGAATCTCCTGAGAGATTGCCGTGGAATCTGGAATCATTCTATATAAGAAAATTTGAAATTAAAAAATAATACAACCCCGGTAAGGATAATCCAAGTAAAAAAAAAAAAAAAATAAACATACTTTCCAGCCGGATTATCTGTGGTAAAAGGAATCAATTACATTTATTTAAAATAATTTATAAAAATCTGCCCAACAAAGACCGACACAAACTACTTTTTTAATATTTCAACACAATACATTTTTAACGTTCATCAAGAAAAATATTTTTCAAAGACTTTTGACATTCTAAATGATTATTTCCAGTTTAATTTCTTTCATTTGTGTATTTGTGATATCTAAATGAAAAATTCGTTCAGCATATTTGAAAAGGTTTATGGAAAATAATATTTCTTATTTTTATTGTCTTGGACTGATTAATTAATAGGCGGATTTTAAGTGATTTTATACGGAAAATGTTCAGGATTCTTTTCGTTAATTCGAGTTCTATTTCGTATCTGCATCTATTTTTACAAATATAATATTTTTTTGTTTGTATAAGAGTTACAATTTTATAATGAATTCATTACTATACATCCTTAAACAAGTATTAATTAATGGCTACTCTTAGAAGTTTGTAGGATAATTTTCAACTAGTTTAATTTGTAAAATAGATTTAAATAGTAAATTTGAAAATATTATTTTGTTCCAAAAAACGTTTACCGAAAAATTAACTTAAAAAGCAATCCCATATAGAAACTTATAGTAACTTATAGATACCCATAAACAATCATCATTAGACATTATGACAAAATTTTAAATATATATATGTAAAAAAATTAAATAAAAGAAAATAAATAATAATAACAATGGAGAAATAAACTGTACTTATGAAATATTAAAAATATTACTTTAAGCTGGAATTTTAAAATAAGAATAAAACCTAAAAGTAAAAAAAAAAAACTATTATAAAGAGCTGTTGTCATTTTAAATTTCATTGTAATCTAAATCATTTACAATTCAATTAAGATGCAATCTTCTTTGAAGTTTGGTACATGTCTTTGACTTTCATTGAAGGCCAAATAAAGACATAGTACATTGTCTTGGTGGGCAATGTCTTGTATAGGTTGGGCAGATTGTGTAGAAGAATTTATCTTAAGAAGAATAAGATTTTATGAACTTTAAAACAATCAAACCGCCCATTAAAAAAACATTGAGGATATTAAATTTATAATTGAAAATGATCACAAAACGATTTTTAGAAAATTTAAATTTTAAATATCAGATTATTGGATATTGATCCTCTATCATTATTCAACAGTGAAGTTTCTGCTTCACTATTGATAAAATAACTTTTCCAAATATATATAATTCCTACTTATTTTGTATATTTTCAAAAAAAAATTGTTACAAGCAGGTTTATGACAATTTTCCAGGAAATGATTGCCCACAGCTGATTTCTTTAATCTTTTGCATTTATGTTGATTGAAATGATTGTTTATTGAAGTATCAGTATTTCTTTTATTTTTTCCTACATATGCTAAATTAAAATGTTTGTCTTTATATACAATTTATAAATGGTCACTATTTTGGTAGGTTTATTTATTATCAGTAGTGCTTCCGAGGATAGAGCCTAATATTTGGGATGTAGCTACGTTAGCATTAAAGTTCTGATTAAAAAAAAAAAAAAACAAATTGGATTATACATATTAAACGTAAAAATTCAGGGATAAAATTTTTAGTTGCCTATCATTCGAAAATAGTGAAAGAAAAAATGTAAAAATATGAATAAAAAACTCTTGAGCACATATTTTCAACAATAAAAATTAATCATTATTCTTTACTACTGGAGCTGTTTAACTCATGTAAGCTGTTATTTTACCTTTTACTGAATTTTCTAAGAAAAGAACGGTATTAATTTCAATCGCGTAATAAGAAAGGGAGTGAAAACGAATCTTCTTTACGTCTTTTCGTTTGATATGAGAAGTACGAAAATACGAGTTTATAGGTCTGTGTATAAAATTTTTTGACTCAATAATCTCCATAATTACTTTCTCAATATCATGGAAATATAAATATCCTGTAGTAGTCTATTTGAAGTTGTGCATGTGAAAATTTGATGAAGATTGGTTGAGTCCTTGAATTATGCTCAGTTTAAGGTTAAAATCTGAGTGGGGCAAGTTGGAAAGTTGACGTTTCTTTTGTTTGTAAACCTACTTTGCAGGACATGATGACTGGGCATGTATTAGAGCGGAACAAAAGAAAACAAAGTAAAATAACGAAAAGTCAGCCTTCTTGACCAGGACTGCGTAAGAATTTTTTATCCCGGCTTAAAGAAAAACTTGAATCGAAATATCGCAACTCACTTTTTAAAGTTAATACTTTAAAAATTAAAAGTAAACTGTTTTGATATTTCTTTAGTTTGAACATAGTTGGAGTCTTCAATTGAAAAATTTTATTGAACATTCAATACCTTAAATTTAATGCATTCATACCTACCTTTAACGTTAATAGAACTTTGCTAATATCTGAATGTAAAATTTAAATTATGTAAAATCATGTAAAATATATAGAAACTTAACGTAGACGAAATATATTACAATTAATAAAAAAAAAAAAATTAATATTTTATCAAGCGTATAATTAAATGGACAATTGAAGTTACATTATTTTTAAAGATATATAACAGTATAACATCAGTAATTGCAAATCAATAAAGCGTAATTTGCCTACAACAGTTGTAACAAATTTCATTATATTCACAATTTAGTGAAGAAACCACTACACTATAGAAGAAAAGAACTAACTGACATTTAATCAACATAAAATATCTTAAATAAACATATTAATTCATATTAAATCACTAATATCCAATTTAATATTAATACGTTTAAAATATACTTTGCCCCCTTATTCCTTATAATTACGACGTACAAATTAAACAATAGCCTCTCTTGCAAAGGGTACGGGATAAGATTTATAGGCTAATGTTTTTCAAGAGTACTTGGAATTTTCTTATCACATGTATTAAAGCATGAAAGAAACTTTTTAATTATTTATAAATCTATGCAGTATGTTTTTGTTGTTGTTCTTTTCCTTGTTTTGTTTCAGTGTTACTGTGTTGTTATTGTTCCATGTAATATTTTTATGTTTCGTGTTGTGTGTTGAACTCACGTTTTTTAACTTCTAGGGGTAGGTAGTACAATTCCTTTGTTACTTAGGTATTTTCAGTCTCACTTAAGACTCTGTGAGTTGTGTGAGATTGTTTTTAGTTCATTAATTAGTACTACACCAATGGGAATGTCACATATGACATTCGCATCGGTGGCATACTGGCCGAGGTGGACTGGAATATGTGAAAAGCCAAGCCGAGGTTTCGATGACCTCCGGTAAAGTTCATAAGGGCTCGGAACGGAGGGGATGGTGGAAGGTGTCTTCCCCTACGGAGTCAGTATTTGATAGGAACCATCGTTAAATTCTAATTTATGCCACTTATGTACCGTAATTAATTCTTATAATTCAGAAAAAGTATGCTGGTGTTCAGGATTTTAGACACATTGGATACTAATTACTTAAAAGGATATTGTAGTTTTATAAGCAATTTTCTATTTTAATCTTCTAGTTTATACATCCCGGAGTCTAGCTCTGTTATATCTATAGAAAGAATAGCGATCAGCTAAAACTTTTGGTGTCGGATTTTTTTTGTAAAAATCGATGTCTAAAAACGACAAAAATTTATAGAAATTTTCAGAAAGTGCAGGTACTACGTATGTTGACCTGCGTTTTAATAATATCTCGAGATCGGCTCAAGAAAAATTTTTAAATAATTACTCAAAAAACTTTTATATATGTGAAATTGATGTTATTAAATTTTGGAATAAATAAAAAAGGAGGATGGTTAGTTTTTCAATAATTATTTTTTTAGTTTTTGTATGGTGGTCATAGAAAATTGAGTTTTAATAAGACAAAAAACTTATGTAGTTCATTAAAATTTAAAATTTTTAAGGAGATTATTTATGAATGAAAAAGTTTCAATATTACTTCTAGATAAGGTTTGCTTCATGTCTCGAAAATTTTTTACCAAAAAGTTGAAATTTGACTGAAGTATTTTTTATATATCCCAGTTTACACTTAATTTTCGACCCGATCGTTCAAGTTGTCATCGCGGTACTCATAATATTTTTAATAAATTAATTTTTTTGGCGTAGTTGAATAAAGTTTATCATACGGCATACTTATTGAAGAAAACTCATATTTTTAATCTCCCAAAAAAATGAGGTGAATGGAACCCGTACTTAAAATACTTTTTTTAAAGACTTTTATTTTCAGAAATGAAAATCATACTTTATCTTATATTAGTAAAGGCGACATAGAAACTTTTTTTTAAAAATGGGAGACCCATGGTACCCGACTTAAAAGCTTTTTTATAATTTCTTTACTTATCTATTTTTCAACTTGCTTCTGTTGAACAGGTACCTGTTAAGCAAGGGATCGATCGAAAAGGGCCCAAATTTTTATACAGAAAGATTTATATTTTTTAGTAGTTATACTAAATATAGAATCATTTTGATAAAGGGGATCAAATGGAATCCAAAGGTTTTTACTGAAGATTTCGATCTTTTTCCCCAATTATCGGTCATATCAGCTTCATTTACTCAAGTCTGCTAAACTACTATTTTCACTATAATTAAATCATTTTTTTTCGTTGGCTTCCTCACATCCCTTTCAGCCAGCCACATCCTTAATAAGGACCTACAGAGAGGGGCTGTGAAGACGCAGGTCGAATGGGGATAAGTGACAGAATAGTAAGAACTTTCATAAATAACTGCTTTAATTTAGTCACATAATTTGAATTTATACATAAAATTAATACCAAATGCAAATTGAAAACCATCCAGTAGAATAACTGTGAGAAAAGAACTCCATAAGATAAAATTCTACAAATGCGAAAAAATTACAGCAACACAATTATAATTTGGCAGCTAAGAGCCGACAATAAAAAGATACAATAAGTGGTTAAGAATGACCAAAATAAAAAACGATGGATCAGTCAGACTTATCCTTTTTACTGCCAATTATTCGATGAGTTACTTTGTTGTCTTTTTTCTAAAATAGATCATTTGATTCAGCATATTTATTTTTTTTTAATTTCAAGCTCCTTGTGAAGCGGAAGAACATTCAGAACGTCCTCGTAAAAAAGTCTGTAAAACTCATAATGAATTTCAAACCCATGAAAGTCGTCCTTTTACACCTGATTTGATGCCTATCTTTTTTCATTGAGTATCAGACGAACTGCTATCAAACATTCCTGTTTCCCAGGGAATTTCCATCACACAAACATTTTTTCTTAACTATTTTCACTACATCGGATGTAAATAATCTTTCATGATACCAGATAATCTTACGGTATTAACATTCGGACGTACTCTAACAAAATATACAGCGGATCCATGTACTATATTTCGAATCGGTTGTAATATACAGAGCTATTCAGGGAAACGGAAAGTTTTTAAATTTAAATATTCTTATGAAAAATTTATGTTAAATAAATTTATTTATGTCACTTAAATGGGAAAACCATGCCGTTTATGAATACACATGCAAAATTTATTTTTGAAAATCATATCTCGCAGTTGAGCATCTTCTCTACGTAGACATTCTTGTAGTCTCGTAGTGAAATTCTGCGTGGTTCGACGCAATATTTTAACAGTAATTTCAGAAACTGATGATCGGATCTTGGCTTTTAGCACTTCTGTCATAACAGGTCTACTATTACACTTTGCTTTTAAGTGACCACATAAGAAGAAACCGTACACCAACAAAAGGAGGCCTGGGAGCCAGTGGAATTTCACTATTTCTCGAAATTTTACGGTTGTTAAACAATTGCCACTGATATTTGTGTTCTATGTGATGTTTATCCATCTTGTTGGAAACCAAGCGTTATCGGTAATTTATCTAATTCTTTGTAGTTGTGCGCAAGACATTTTTTTCAGTATGGCGATGTATCGATCTGATGTGACCGTAATCGTGAGGGCAAGCTATTTTTAAAAAATAAGGTCCTATTATGCCATTCGATGTCACAACACACCTTGTTACTGTTAGTGAACGATGCTGTATCCGTATAGGATTCTGTTGTGCCCAAAAACGGATATTTCTTTATTAGTTTATTAAAACTAAATAACAAGATGGGGCTAGCTGGCTTCCATAAGTTAATTTATTATTGAAACTAGGCCAAAGCTACCAGTACAAATTTCTAAATGCCCCATTTCCTTGAATCCTTCTTTATTTCATGCTTAAAAAATCTCTTTTTTTATCAACTAATATTAATATTGGGCTTTTTACTAAAACAGTATTTTATTTTTTATACAGTTGCAATATAAAAAAGATATTCAACCCTACTGCTTAATATTTTATATAATGAATGTGGTCTATTTCAGAAAATAATTCTGAATCCATGCAGTAATATCCCTTAAAGAGAAACCACAAACAACCATTTTCACACACTCTTATCTATCTATTCTATACTATTACATAAAGAGTAAGAGGGTTATTTGTTCGGGATTAACGAAAAAACTACTCGATCAATCGCAACCGTATTTTTACCCATGATTTTTAGCATAACTGAGAAGGTTTTTTATGTATTTTATTCGGTCCGGTGGGTTGGGGCATTTTACCTAACGCACCCTGGCATCTGTATTTACTGCCAATCCTAAATTTTATACTTTTACTTTTCTTTTTCTTAGCTTATACAAGATACAATTTTGCAGTATTTGACATTATATTACTAATGCAAAATAAAATATTTTACTCGAGAACTTTCAGCTTAGTTGTACGGATATTACCAGGAAAAACGATAAAACGTTTTCTATTAGGATCTGTAACATGATAAATATACTGTGGTTAAGTTTACACTATAAACAGACTGTCAAAATTTCATTTTTTTCTTCCAGACTTTCTGAGAATTAGTTACAGATGTACCTAAAAACTAAATTTTCGGAGAAAGGTGTGATTAAACTAGTCGATTACACATCACTGCCAAAATCACACCTGCCCCTTGCAACGGGTCTTCAGAATAATTTTCATAATTTTTAATTGCAAACAACGAATTTTGACTTTCATATTAAATAATTGATTTTTTCGGCCGAAATAATGGTACCAGTATCTTTAATGAAAACACTTTTTATTTTCAGGATTCGTATTTTATGCCATACCTGCATCCTTGAGACAAATTTCTACAAATAATTTTCAAGTACTTACGATATTTTCTTCCTGATTCAAGCCAGTTCTAATATCATTTATTTCCATTAATATGTGAATCATTAAAATTAATTCAGGCTTCATGTAAAATATATATGGTAGTTTTAACAATCCAAAAACACACGCTTTGAAACGTGATCGGATAAGATGGTTGAATGATATGTTTAGACTTTTTGTAAGTTCATGCTTACATTTTCGAAATAGTTCAGAATCTGCCAAACTTAGAAAAAAACACCAGTTTTATTTCCGCTGTTTCAGATTTAATGGATTTGTAATTATATTTTGTACCTACATCTTTTATGCGTGTATAATTAAATTTTTGATTTTCATATTTTAGTGTATTTTATTTGGAATGATTTTCTATGTTCATGCTTTGTGGTTTTTATATGATTATAATAGTACGTTTTATTTCATTTACAATGAATACACTTTTCATATAACGCTGATATAATAGACCTATAATCTGTTATTACTGTTTAGACAATCTTTTCATGCATGAAATTTTCTTTGCATCTTAAAAATTGTGTATTTTTAAAATGTAGCTTACTGCCCTCAGTCATGTTCCTACCTATCATTTACTTTTTGAGGTATAGTACGGTACTTTCAGTTGCAAGGTGTGAGTGTGAAGTAGTGAAAATTAACTTTCTTTAAGTTTAGAGGTATAAGGTATACGAAAATACCACTTACTGTAAATTAGGGTCTTTATATATATATATATATATATATATATATATACAGAGGCGTACCGTAGGCATGCTTCAGCTAGGTCCTCCGGGCGGGTTGCCCTGGGGGCACGGCGTCTCGGAATGGGATTATTAGGTGTCCAATTATGTTGATTACATCTTGTGTAGTAATGGTTTTTTTTGAATGATGAAAATTCGTATTATGAAAGTTAAATTAGAATTTTAACTATAGAAATCGATACTAACAAATTGAGAATTTCCGCTAGTAATCGGTACATTTCGTTGCCTACTTTTTTGTTATAGTTCATTATTTTATGATGAAAAACAATCACACAAATTAAAAATCTGACGTTGACACCACATGATTTTCTTGTACGCCTGTCAAACTACATATACACATTTTTTTTTAATGAAAAGTACATAACTTTTTTCCACTGATAACTTCTGATTTTTTAAATACATTGTTTCCGGTTATAATTGAATTATTATTTATTGTAATTTTTTTACAATCAGAGGTTAATTATTATTTATAAATCAATATATTTAAATTAAAAAACAAAAAGTTAGAAGATACAAGGAAACTAAGTCGGATTCGAGCTGATGTGCCTTCCTCTTGTAAAATCCAAAAATTCAATAATTAAAAATTTGATTTGGCTATAACTCTGGAACCAATGAAAATAAGTACCACATATTGTATATCGCTGTATAGCTCTGAAGGAGGGGCTTATTACTGGAGTTAAGAAGAAGTCCAAAGTCCAAATGTTTGGGGATTTTGGGCTTTTTTTGACATTTTTGGTTCAGTAGATTGCAATCAAAAGGAAAGATGCACAACTAGATGTTACAACAGTCCTAAATTCAAAATTTCAACATTCTACGGCTTATCGTTTTTGATTTATGCTGGATATATACGTACGTACGTTCTGACATCACGTCGAAACTAGCCAAAATGGATTCAGGTACGGTCAAAATGGATATTTCCGTTGAAATCCGAAAACGAACATTTTTCGCAATTTAATATGTCTTTTATTTTGTACAATGAAGTAAAAAATACATTATTATTATATATTTTGCATATACAACGATATATAATAATATAACAAGTATACACCTGTATACCACGAGACATATACTAACGAATCGGGATTTTCCACTAGTGATCGGTACATTCCGGTGCTGAGCTTAGCGGGACTGACACAAACACACACACAGAGACACATACAAATGCCCTTTGCTGTGGTAGGATATATAGGCAAATTTTTAACATTTTGTGGCTTCAAAACTCAAAAACTACTAAATTAATAACATTGATATTAAATATGTTGTTGTTTGTCTGAAGTTATGCACGTGATATTTGATGAGAACTGGGGTTGAGTCGTTCTTGAGTTACGCTCCATTTAAGTTTGTAAAAAAGTTGAGAAGTTGACGTTTTGTTGTCTGGGTAGTGGTTTATTTTTCACATGCGCTTTTGCAGTGTGTCACAGTTGTGAGTTAGTTAAAACTCGACGCTTAGTGTCTACTGATTCATCGAACGCATGTAGTGCGTTTTACTTGAAAATTATTGTGTTTCTTATGCATTGAGGTTGTTTTCTTGAGTGAGGGCGTCGGAAACGAAAGGAAGTCTTCTTGCGCAGAACTTTGCAAAAGATTTCAATAGTAAAATTCAATACAACCATATTTTCATATTTTTTTACTCAAAATCATGATAACGGATGCCCTTAAATTAATAAATGTTAGGCATATTTTTCGATCAAGATACACAAGGCAATAATTTGATTTTTACTTGATGCTATTGGAATTAAATTTTAAATCCATAACGAAAATTAATGTTTATTACAGTTGGACGGTTTAACGATTTAATTTATTTTATACATTAAACCTATATTGCATGATTTAAACGGTCTTCGCCAGTTAAATTTGAATAAAACTGGCAACGCTTTGAATTTTCAAGTCATAATTTAAATTGTAATCAATTCTAACTTCAACGAAGAGATTAATTTAAAGTTTTGTTTATATTCTAACCTGTTAATTTTAACAGGTAATCTCTTATTAAAATAAATATTTGAAGGTTTACATTAATCGTTAAGATTTTTTAATTATCTGACCAGTTAGGATGATCGAAATTAAAAAGATAAAAGCTCGACTACAAATTAATCCCTTATTGCAAAGCGATTTTAAATAAATTATCTAAAGTTTTTTTTTTTTGATAATGTGTGTGAATTATTTTTAATACAAAATAAAATAATGAAGGAAACCTTATGATTTCTGTTAAAACATTCGTTATCCTGTAAATTGCTTAATTAAAACGCAGAGATTTCATTAATAATATTTTTAAATAATATAAAGTACAAAATTAAAAAAAGGTAGCAATTTTTAATAAAAAAAAATGGGTCTGATTTGACATGTTTGATTAAAATATCGATTTTTACCTAAAACATATTGCAATATTAAAAGTGAAATTTTAAAAAAACATTCAAATTAACAAAAAGTTTGAGTCAGAAAAGTTGAGTTGACCCCTTTTATCAAATGACGTATTTATCATCAAAATTATTTTGTATTTAGGTAAATATTACTAAAAAAAAAACATAATTAAAAAAGAGAGTGATACCATTAACACTATGCTCGAACACTACTTCATACCTGAGTGATTCAAAAAGGACTTCACAGCGTTGATAGCATATAAAAATTTAGAGAAATAACTTACAGATTCTTGTGGGTCTCATTTAATAGAAAAACACATCAAGTTTGTCATGCAACATTCACTTTGGTTTGATACGACCTCCATTTATAATGCGACATAATCCTCCCTGAAGTCAATTTCATTCCAGACTGTAGCCAGCAAGTCGGGGTTACCTCTGCAGCCGCGGCGTTAATTTGAATTTATTGCTCAACAAGATCAGCATGAAAATGCGGTAGATAAATTAGATCTTTAATGAAACCGCACAAGAAAAGGTGTAGCCGGTCAGATCTGAGGAGCGAGGTGGGCCTTCACAATCCCCCTAACTGGGATCGGAAATTGTCCAACCGATTTGTAAGTTATCTTAATAAATTTAGTATGTTTTTACTGCATGTTTGGCTGAAGTTGCTGACTGAAAATCATGAAAGAAAAACATCAGCGAACAAGTTCCGGACAAGTAATGTGTTAATTTTTAACAACACGTGGCAGAATTCGACACTAACGAACTACGTGAGTCAAAGCTACAGTGATTTTCTATGAAATGATATCTCAACCGAAACTGCAACTTAACTCAATAAATTTTATATGCCTTTAAAATGTTTAAGTCCTTTTTGAATCACCCGGTGTTTTTTATAACAAACACAATTTGAAAAGCAGATAAAATGTCCAGATTATGAAATATTTAAAAATTTTAAATCGGGTCCCATAGGTAAAAAATCGTTCGTTCCCATCTAATCTGCATTAAAAGTAGATACTGTTTGATTTTCAATATTGAAAATTAAAGTTTAAGCATATTAATATTTAATATTAACAATTATAATAGATAAGATTAATTTGTAATTATTAATAATAGAATATTAATAAATTAATACTGGTCTCAGTCAGCTTCCTTGTGTTTTTTTAGGGCTGAAAAGATTATTTAGTTGTGTTTGTATTTGCTTCCATTAGTAAACCCAATTCCGTGCTATGTTATATTAAACAAGAATAAAAAGTTGTAGTTTATTAAAAAAACATGAGTATTATGATGTCCTGTTGGCCAATACAAAATAATCAGGTTGAAGCTGGGATATACATATAGCAAAATATCTGTGCAAAATTTCAAATATTTTGGTCAACAGGTTTTGAGATATGTCATAACCTGTTTAGAAATAATGTTAAACAAACACTCACTTATTTTTTTTGTAATTAAAATTTTAGAGTTTTAAATAAAGTAATTTTCTCGTTACTAAGCTCAATTTTCTAAAATTACTATACAAAACATTAAACATCAAAAATTGGGAAAACTACCCTTCCTCTTTTTTAATTTTGATCAACATTTAATTCCATCATACGCACCGTAAATAGACATTTTTGAGCAATTTTGAGGAATTAATTTTGAGTCAGTCCGGAAATATTAATCAAAATACAGGCCAACACATATATGAATGCATTTATGTTGGCCTGCAAGTTAACGAAAATGTCTATAATATTTTATATTTGTTGTTTGGAGAAAGAAAATTCTTGCAACTACAGCCGACCTGCATACTTTCCCTTTATCGGTATGCTCCTGCAACAGCAGTAAAGTTATAGCCCGCAGTATAAAACTAAAAAATTAAACTGGTTCTTACCGAAGCGGATTAAATGGATAATTGAATAATTTGTTCAATTATTGTTCAATTAAAGTTGTGAAAAATATGTTTGTAAATATCAAAATGCTATAAAACCAATAAAATTAAAGTATATTATTTGCTAACTTAATTTTAACGATGATCTTTTTTCATCTGTTTTTATCTGGATTACTTTTTAAGATTTTTTCATTGTTTCAATTTAAATTTAGTTTAGATTAAGGTTTTTTTTTAATTAAAAATAATAAAATTATTTTGTATATAAACGATAATTTAAACTAAGATAATTTTTAAATTCATTATGTTAATGATTTTTTTCTAATAGTAAATAATATGTTCACCACGGTGTAAATAGGGTTTATACAATTCATAATTCGAAACACTGTACCACGTACTTTGAATTTCTCTTTTTAATCAGTTTTATTTGATGGTTCACAAACAATTCTGGTTTTTCGGTTTAAAGAAAATTAATCAGTTTCATGGAGATTGATTCAGTCGTTCTCGAAATAAAATGATAAAAAACGTATTACCACCTCAACACATTAAACCTATTTGATTTACTTGTTTATTTAGATTTAAAACTTAGTTTATTTTAATTTATAAAATCAATGTCATTAAATTTATATAATAACATTTTTTAACTGGTAGAAACAAATCTCATTCAAAGTTATGTTTAAAAATTTAGTAGACCTATTGATTTTAATAAATTTTAATCTACTAAAACAATGTGTCAAATTAACTGACTTAAATTAATATAAATTTTTTGTTTGCATCTCTTTGCTTAAATTATCGGTAGGTTATTTAATTTTAGATTTCAAATTAAAATATTTTCCAAAATAAAATAGATTGTAATGATACATAGGTTGACACACAAAACGGGTAAATGTGGGTGATGTATAAATTTCTCTTCGTGTTAGATTATAATGAATAAATAACCCGCAGCTATTTTGTATGTTTTTAAAAACTTTTAACCGAATGCTTTTTTACTGTCAACCGAAATAAAATTTGCCTTTTAATAAAAATTAAGTACAGAGTTGTAATCTAATATATTGCATAATATATCACTGAAAAACTAATTTAAAAACGTACTATTTTGCTCCAAAATTGTAAAAAATTTCAACATTAAGCATATCATGAAAAGAAAATAAAACAAAATGTTAACTGTGAATATAACCTAATACTCACAAACAGGTTAACAAAATGAAGAGCGTAAACAATCCGAATTCTTCATTTAGTATTTGAAAAAAGAAAAATGACTAAGGAATTGTTTATTCAGTAAGTTATGTTTACGTCAAATAATATGCGACTGATTTATTAAATAACAAAACTAATTTTATTATATTATTAATATACAATAATAATATATTATTATTATAAACAATAATATATTTTTATTTTTATTATTATTATTTTATAGTATAATTTCAACAGGAAACCAAATTGTCTATCAGTTATACTGATGACTAACCTGGCTTACATTTAATTTATTGTCATTAAGTTTATAAGTGATAAGAGAGCCATATATAAATTACAAATCAATTGTTAAAACGTTTTGTTAAAAATTAAATAAAGTTGGCTGGCTTTTGCTTCAAACTCATGTAATTTATAACGAAGACACTCTTTTCAATATAAATAAACAGATAAAATTGCTGAGATTAAAAGAAATGACTTTATATAGTATGGATATGTGTGTTTTGTGTATTTAAAAAGATCTAACGAAACTTCTAAAAAATTCTGTACTTGTTTAAATTTTTATCAACTAGTCTAGCATTAAAAAAAAATGTAGTAATTTCGTGCTCATTTACTTACCAGCGATAATATAAAATTATTGCAACTATTTTCCATTTCCATTTAAATTTCCGTTTCCATTTTCCTTCAGAAAATATCTCCTCGTCATTTAATTATCTCCTTTTTATTGTTTCATCCACTCTCATTTTTTATTGGCCTTCCCTTTTCTTTCAGCAATGCCAGCTTCTACACCCGATTCTTTTGTGGCATTCGACCATCATGCATTTCGGGAATGTGCCCGTAGCATACAATTCGTTTCATTTTAATTATGTCCTCTAACTACGAGTCTATTCCTATTCCTTTCCAAATCCTTTGGTTATTTACACAATCCATCAGTGTATTCTGACAACATTTCCTTCAAAATATCATATATCCGTCGATGGAATTCTTCTTTTCAGGTCTTTCTTCAAGTCCTAATTCACATACCGTACGTGAGTCCACTCTCCATTGATGAAGCAAACACCCGTTTTATTATTTTTTTGTTTTGTTTTTGTTTCTCTAGATATGCTGGAGTTTCAGAAACAAAATCCATTGCCAAATAATACATTTTTCCTTCTTGACTTTATTTAAGATATCTAATACCCTTTTTCTGTTTAGCCTTTGGAATCACCCTAAGGAATTACTTCAGAGAATGAATGAGCATTTTTTGTATGAATGTGATTGAAGTGTGGTCTTGTAGAGTCTCAGGTCGACCACTCCTGAGAAGTGTGGTTAATTGAAACTCAACCACCAAAGAATACCGGTATCCACGTTTTAGTATTCAGATCCGTATAAAAGTAACTGCCTTTACTAAGATTTGGACCTTAGAACTCTCTACCATTTATTTAAAATAACTACATCATCTCTTCAGTCTGATGTTAGCATGGTTCACAGATACTTTAAATTCATTTAAACCTTGAAATCATTACGTTTTCCACTTGCGTGTTTTTTCCTTGTTCTTCAACCACCAAATAGTTTGTCTTATCTATGTTTCTCTTTTGTTATTCTCCTTTCAGCTTTTTAAATATATACGTTATATCATCCTCATCGTCCATCAGAATTACTTGATTGTCAGCGAGTAACAAACTACACACCTCTTCATCATCCAAATTTTTAACCATTGGCTTACACTTCTGTAACCAGTCATTAACTATATATATATATATATATATATACATCTTAAAAGACTCAGGAGTCGGGGATAAGCAGCACCCCTTTATTCACTTAACACCTTGACAAAAATTTCGACTTCACTTTCCTATGCTCTTTTTGGAAAGCTTTTAATTTACATTTCTCCTGAGTTTCATTCATTTATGCCTGTCTCCGTGGTGGAGTGGTATCATCTCGGCCTTTTATCCGAGATTTCTGGTTCGAATTCCGGTCAGGCATGGCATTTTGCATACGCCACAGAATTTTGATCTCATATTCCAAGCATTTATAATTCTTTGTGTATAATTTCTATTTTTATGAGATTTATTAACGTTTATCCAGCGATACAGTAATGACTAACCCCTAAAAAATTGTAGCGGGATATTCACATATACAGAGGTATAATAATTAGCAAGGTAAAAGTGCTTGCCTTTGAAGCAGTTGACAAAATTTAGTTTAGTGAGTTATTGTGTACAATATGCTAGATTTTTTCTAAGCAGTAATTTGTTGAAGAAAAACAATAGTAAAAGTGCAGTTTGTTTACAAAGTTTAAAGAGTAACAAGTGTACAGTGCCTGTACTGTAACTATACTGCTTTTAAAAGGTGGGGAAAGTTTATTCCGTTTTAATTGAAATTCTTTTTTTATTTAACAAGACTTTTCCTATGTTTTTATGAAATTCTGTTTGAAGTGGAATAACTTTTTGTATACTTCGATTCGAAGTAAAATTTTTTTTCCTATATTTATTTTAACCAAAAATCCAAAATCGTAATCGTACGAAAAAGTTGTTATTAAATTTTTATTTAATTATCAAATTTTATTATCTATTAACGATTATTAAATTAATGGAACCGATAATCAGACAAAAAAATAAAACGACTGTCAAGACTCCCAATTTTTTTAAAATCATTTATTAACGAGCACGCCGGTCTGGTGTATTGATTAATTCGTCGCAAAACTGTGAACAGCTGATTTTTAAAGACGAAAGCTTTGAGGTTCGAATCCTAGTTAAAGCTAGTTACTTTTCAAGGATTTGAATACTAGACAATGGATATCGGTTTACTTTGATAGTTGGGGATCAATTAACCATACGTTTCAGGAACGGTCGACCTGATACTGTGTGAGATACACTTCATATACATTCATACCATTCATCCTCCGAAGTAATACTTCACAGTAATTCCAGAGGCTAGACAAAAAAAAGAAAATTGTGTTTACACGACTGTCCAAAAAGGAGTGTAATGTAATTTTTTTTTCGTATGCGTGATGAATTGCCTAAAGAGTGGGATGCTTTGAGCACCCACCCTTTAGGCCATTCATCAGGGATATGAAAAAAATGGCAAAAACATCAAATTTTTAATTCAATGCTATGACTTTCACATAAACTTACATATCACCATCAAAGCTTGTTATCGAATCCATTATGAGATACCCACCTAAAATTATTTTTTACCCTTTAGTGCGTTTAATTTAAGAGTGTTGTTTTAAAAACGTTTGATACAAACTTTTAATTTATTTATCATATATAATATCTTTATTAAGAAATAAAAAGCTGTCATACAAGATTTCTTTTTGCTAAACCGTGCATTTCAATCAAACCAAGACTGTAACTATCGTATTAATCAACATAAATGTCAAATAAAAATAATTCTTTATCATTTGTTGAACACTGTGTATATTAAAAATGGATATTATTTAATCCTATGAAATACTATCTAAATAGTTTTTTTAAATTTCGGTTGAATGAGTTTCTACGATGAAACAAGATGATACAATAAAACCATGAATTCGAAAAAAGAACGGAATTCAACATAAGTAAATTTAAAAATAAAACTTTGGCGCAGTGCTATTTTGATAACTTTTTTTTTAGTTAAAAGCTGACTTCTCTTAAAAGCTGAGTTAAATCTTTTAATTCAGTGGTCTTACTGCATCTTCTAGTTTATCACGGTAATCAACAATGGTATTTTTACTTTCCTGACATTATAGCTCTTGAGGTATGCTGAAAGAAGGAAAGTATGGTAATCAGTCAAAAAATTGGGTACGGTTTCTTTACATTTCTCAGCGTTTCGTGGCACAGGGACTCAAAAAAGGGGTAGTATTTTTATGTATTTACGTGTATTGAAGCGTAATAACTTTTGACTGGATAAATCGATTTTAATGAAATTTCGTAAAGAGAATTGGTATGTTGGGCATATTGTTTTTAAAACTTCGAGGTCAATTATTTGAGATCAATTTTCTCAAAACTGTAGAAATTTAACCCCGCTTTAATGCAATAAGCCCAGTACACGAATGTTTGCTTATCCGAACATCTTTAAAAAAATTTTGCGCCAAAATTCCCCCTTCCCCAAAAATCAAACAGCTTCATTTTTATTTTTGCATATTTTTATTTAGTTTTCACAGCCATAGTAGTAAAGCACGTAACCGTAAAAAAATAAGTCGGGGCAATTTTGAGGTTAAACGAACCGAACTTTAAAAATATCGATTTTTGAATTTTTAAAAACTTTATTTCGTTTTATTAAACTTTTAATAATAATATTGCAATAACGTATCATCATAATTCACCTAAACCCCTAAAAAAAACTTAGATAGTTTTTTATTGGTTGTAAATTTGTAGTAGAATTTTATTTATTTTCTTCCATTTATCAGAGTAAACGTTGAAAGATCAGAAAATTTTCAAACGTGATTTTGAGGAGGAACAGAAAAATAAAAACAGATTTTTTTGATTTTTTATTCTTTTTTCGTTTATTTACACATAGAATGATAATTTCATAATAAAACTTTATCATAAATTACCCATTCACCAAAAATATCATATATCATTCATTATTTGTCCACTATATAATAATAAATAACCAATGCCTGGAAAGCATTACAACTTTATTGTCAGATTTTTTATTATGAGAACTAATTGAATTAAAAATATGTATTGATATGTTTACATTTAAAAAGTATATATGATAAACATATTTATTATTATTATTATTTCCAATTATTCACCTTTAGGAGAGCGCGTGAACTTGAGCCAATCGTGGCTTTACCTCCTTCTCTTTTCTTTTCTTCACAAAACCTCTTCATCCCTTCACTACGTTTCTCCATATAGTTCTACGTCCATCTTCTTCGTATCGTTTCTATTTCTTTCTCCTGTCCAGTTTTCTTATTTCTAATTTTATCTCTAAATTTCCTTTTTCTGAGTTCTTTTTCTGAGATGTACAGTCGTTTCAGATCGACTTCTGTTTCATTTGTCCCAAATAGACTTTAATTTACTTGCGTTGACGACATTGAAAATGTTCTTAGTGAGTATATATTCACACATAAGTGCGAATATATACTCCGTAGAAATGCATAAGTGTCCGTAGAAATGTAGACGTCTGTTTCTAAACTTGTCGATGATGAAGTTTGTGTTTTCATATAATTCCTTTGTAAGTCGTTTGATCCAGGTGTCGTTTCTGGGGAGCGCACCGTGAATTTTCCTGAGGATTTTCCGTTCTTGCTTATCGATTTTATAAATTTCGATCATTCCTCTGATTACTTTAGTTCCTCCTGCATACTAGGCCTCCAGCAATACAATTGTGTTGTAATGTCGTAGTTTCACATTGTGAGATACCGCCCTTTTGTTATAATGATTATATTGTTATAATGATGAGGAGCTTTACTCCTTTTGCAGTTTGAGTATTCTTTCCGTGTTGGATTTTGTATTCAGTCCCGTGGGTTGGATGGTTTCTTCCAAGTACTTGAAGCGGGGTGCTTGTGAGAAATTGTCGTACTGTATTTGCAGCGGAAATTTTCCAGGTGATTTGGTGTTCATATATTATGTCTTTTCATAAGAAATTAGGAGTCCGGTATTACAGGATATTTCATGCAGTTTCTCCAATGCGAAAATGGCTTCATCTTTGTTCTTTATTAATATAGCCAGGTTATCTGCAAAGACCAGCATTTCACAGTAATTCTATTTTGTTTCTGTTTTCTGATTTGGATGCCTTTAATATGCTTCTCCCATTTTCCGATTAATTTGTCGGACTCCTGTGTGAACTTCGAATGGGTATGAGATTTCTCCAATAAATTTTACTTTTGAGGTGGTTCCTGATAATGTTTCCTGGATAGTCTGTCTATTAACTCCAAATTCCTGAAGGGTATTAAACAAGGTTTTTTTGTCGACTGAGTCGTAGGCTTTTGTAATGTCGGCAAATTTGACTGTGGTGTTTAGATATCATCTGATGTGTAACACTTACTTATATTTATTATTATTCATTTTCGGAAAATTCATTATATTTAGTGTATTTTCAGCATACTCTGAGTTTTGTTCAAAGTTTTTTTCATTGCCATATCAAACATGTTCCTTTAACTATTACACTCTGAGGTAAAACATATATATTCTAGACTTTTCCCAGCCTCAGTTTATAAATGTAAAGCTAAATTAACATTGATAATTTTTCCATCCTTTTCTACAAAGTTTATATATTAGAAAGCGATCGAACAACAATTTTACATCCTACTTTCAAAGTAGGTGGATAAACCCGTACATTTGTAACAGATTGTAATTTTTAAAAGAATTCTCTTTACGGAATTCGATCGCTTTTAACAAACTAAGCCACAAATAAATAAGTTTAGTATACTTACTCCTTATTGATTTTACAGTTCTAGCCCGAAATTTACTTTCTGTAAAAATTAAAACTTAGAAAAAATGCAGCTGTTGAATAAAAGGTTCAAACGATTAAATTTAGTTTCGAAAACAAACTTATGTAACAGCAGTTCCTTGTAATTATTTAGTCAGTATTTCTTAATCTGTAAAATTTAATCCATTTTGTTGTTACCCAAATTTTAATTTTATTTTGTATTTGAAAAAATATAAATTAATATTAGGACAAATTGTCAAATATTCGTTATAAACCTTTTTCAGTTATTTGAAGATTTATTAATTTGGGTATTATTACGTTTTGTTCCAATATACTTATTTTTTTCGTATTAGTAATCTTTTTACCTAGTACGGTGGTTATATGTATACTTAATTTTTCATAAAACAATAGAAAATTAGTATAGTGATTTTATAATTTTCATAAGAAAATAGAGAATATTTTCTTCTACCAGAAGATTTAAAGTTCATGAAAAGTTTGTTTAGGATTCCCCCATTCCTTTTCTAAAATGTTACTAAACTAATGTGGTTGGCTATCAGTCAAGGAGACAGGCCACCTAGTACTACGTAATCCGTCTCTGTCAATAACTAAAACTCCTCTCTTAGCGTATTATCTTCTTTCTTTATCTCACCTGCGGTTCACCAATTTATTGCGACAAAAGATTATAAAAAAAAAGTAATTACAAAAACAATAATTGTTAAATATTGAATTTTTTACTGGAGTTGAAAATTAGATTAATTAATGTAAGTTGTTAATGCCGGTTATATAACCGGAAAATAAATGAACCTTTACAATTTTAAAATTAATTATTATTTTTAACCTTATGATTAAGTTATCACATTCTTAAGTATGTATTCTTCATATCTTTTATTATTTTATTTCCATCTTCTGCTTTTTCTTCTTTATATTTTCTTTCTTTCTTTTATCTTTGATCTAAACAAATTTTTTGCTATTTTTTAGCTTTCTTCTTCCATTCTACAATTTTTTTTTTAATTTACTTACTTTTGTACTCAGTTATTCCTGTATAGTTTTGATAGAATATATAGTGCTGCTTTTATCCTTCGCGAAGAAGCCATTAAGGTGACCCATATTTATGACCCATATAATATTTATAGGTAACCAGATAACAACGAGTTTCTGGGTATAAACGATTTGTAATCTCGTTAAAAGAGCTTTATAAACATAAATGCAAAAATTTGGATATGCGTCATAAGCATAAATATAATAATAAATAAATAATGTAAATCATAAATGTTTGTCTAGATCCGTAACAGCATAATATCACGTTTTATATAAATAAAAATAAACTAACAGAAATAAGAATTAGAATAAATGAAATAGTGAAATCAAGGGTTAGGAAAGTCTTAACTATTTAGGTATTGGGAATCACAGGAGAGTTCAGATGGTTTACAGTGTACGCTAGAACCTTAAAGTGATTAACTTACCCACTAACAAGTTAAAGGAAATTTCTTTATCTTTATCTTCTTTGCACATGCAATCGTATTTCTTTTAATGAGGGTACTTCGTAAATAATGTTGAAGTAATTCTCAGCGCTGCAATTCTTTTAACTACCGAATTACCAAACTAGTCGATCATTCATTTTCTAACAACACAACAAACATTCTGTGATACCGGTATATTTTCTGTTTATCTAAACTTGTATATTTTTGTATATTACTAATTATTGCTATATTAGTATTTATAAATTTAATTATATTTACCAGTTTACTAGCCCTGTAAGTAAACTTTATGAAAAAAGAAGTTTTATTTATTTTATAATTCCCAATAATTTAATGTGCTTGTAATGTAGAGTTTTTACAATGAATACAATGAAATTTTTCTTTAATTTTCTTATGTTTATCATCTTTATATTTAAATAGTTTATTTTTATCGTAATACTGAAATCTAGAATCGTTTAAATTTTTGTCTGTCATTTTTATAAATAAAAAATATTCTCTATTTCAAAACAGTGATTTATTTATAATTAAAAATTGATTAGTTCTCCCTTAAAGGACAGAGAAATAGAAGTGTTAGAAATGTCAGTTTATACTTTTTTGATCCAAAACTCCGATTGTATTTTTGAACGATATTCTGAAAAAAATAGAAGAAAGGTTTAGGACTCGAAGCAGCAACTTATAATGTATTATTTGTTCATTATTTTACGACATAACATAACAGATATTAGGATAAGATATCTTTTAAAGCAAAACGTTTTATTTTATTTATTTTTGTATTATTTATTTTGTTGTTTAAAAACCAGTATTCCTGGTAGAGTAGTACCGTTTCTGTCTTCCATCTAGTGTTTCTGGGTTCGAATTCTACTCAGATGTGAAATATTTTCACTCAATAAAAAAATTATTTTCGTTATCATCCATACGTAATTGTTACAGGTGCCAGTCAGAACAAAACGGGAATATAGAGGAGTTAATTTCTACTCGGCGTTTTCTCTTTAAAGTAAATTATAGACATTCAACAGATTTATACATTGCTTCGAAGAAACAGAATTTATATTTTTCACGAAACTTGAAACAGTGTATCTTTTTTCCAATTGAATTTATTTTGATTGTAATAAAATTGTGTTTAATTTTCATTGGTATAGTTTTATTTTTATATGCACTGAAAAAAGTACTACGAAAAATAAATAATTGTTGCATTTTTTCAGATATTAGTTTTGATTGTTCCACACGTAATAACGCGGGGAACAATCAAAACTCAGGCTTTAGGTTATTATTTTTACTTTTTTTACTGTTATTCCTTATTAGAAACTCCTCGAATTATCCTCTCGCAAGATGTAATGTAATTCATACTTTCAACCCACAACTGTCTTTTCAATAAGACTCATTCTCTACTTAAGTAAAGCAATTTTATTTATTTATTAAAAGTATGAGTCTCAAGTTAGGAGATATTTTCGTTATTTTACTGGAATTATAGCTTTGCTGAAAGAAGGAAAGTATAGTAATCAGTCAAAAAATAAGGTATTTTTTTTTTTTTGCATTTCTCGATGTTTCATGACACAGTGATCCCAAAAAGCAAAAAAAAAAAGCTGCAGGTGAGATAATGTTCGTACGTATTGTATGTACGTGTGTTGGCGTGTTCGAAGCTTAATAACTTTTGATAAAATAAGTCGATTTTCAAAAAAATTTGAAAATAGATTCCGAGAGATGGGGCAATTTGTTGATATATTTTTGGAGAGTAGATATTTTTTGAAATTAATTTTTTAAAAATCCGGAAACAAACCCCAATTTCTATTAATCTACTGAACATGTGTGCATGCTTATCTTACTTTTTTTTAAAAATTTGTCGCATAATTCCCTCTTTCCCCCAAATCGGAAAAAACTATCTTTTTATTTATTGTGTATTATTTTACCGATATTTATTTTTATGTGTTCCTAGTAACGCAATTAGCAATGAAAGTGACGCCAAAAAATTGTTTGTGGGCAATATTGATTGGGGGTTGGGGATCTTATCAAAGTTTGAAAATATCAATTTCTGGTTGTTTTAAAACTTTTTTGTTTACGTTTTTTAGACTTTTAATAATAATTATAATAATAATAATAATAATAATAATAATAATATAATGCAGTACATTTTCATCGCCCCCACCGCAAAAAATAGATCATCACATTTTATTGGTTACTAGCGTACCCCGTCGCGACTTCGCCCACAAAATAGATGTAGCTTCACTCGCAATGCTTTTTTAATATAAACAATTTAAGATAAACAAAAAATTTATTACAATCCCAAATCTAGCATCCCTCATCACGTCTTCGCCCGTGCTCTATAGGTACTTGCCTTCCCGTCACGATCAGAGGGTCATGGCTCGCTTCGCTCTCCCTTCCCGTTTTTTCTCCCGTTTTCCTTTCCCTTTTCTTCTCCCGTTTCTGTATTCCTTACTTCCCTTTTCCCTTCCTCTTCCCCAATTTCCCTTTCCTCCTTCCTCTCTTCAACTTTTTTATTTTTTCCATTTTTATTTTCTTTTCCCGTTTACTCCTTTTTTATTTTTTTACATTTTCCTCTTCTTCCCATTTTACCCTCTTCACTTTTATCTTTTTCGACTTTTCCCTATTTCCCTTTTCAAATTTTTCCCTTTCTTCCTTCTTCCACGGTTATCGATTCCAGTTGGTTTTCAATGAATTTCGGTATAGGTTCATTTTGCCGCTAAGCAGAAATCATGGCAATATTCTTAATTATTACTAATTTAAAAACAAAGCCTTTTCTGAACACATGTTTATTATGAATTTCTATCATTATTTAAAACACAGAAATACAGCTGTAAAATTTAACGGCATTCTTCTGCAGCACTCATACACTCATTCTGTCGCTCACTGCGCGCACACGATGTATTAATATTACTTACTTGACAAATATAATGAATTACTTCATTTTCATGTTTTACCTACGCTTTTAATCTCAACCAATTTTTTTGCATCTGACATCTTTAATTATTTGCTTTACATATTCTATTTTTTAAATTTAATTATTTGTTTTAAATTTAATTTAATATTATTTTATTTAATTTTAATTAAATTTATTTAACCCTCTTCCGCTTCCCCCATTTTTCTTTCCCCTTCCTCTTTCCTCTTTTTTCCATTTTCCCTTTCTTCCCTTTTACCTTTTTCGATTTTTCCTTATTTCCCTTTTCCGATTTTTCCCTTTCTTCCTTCTTCACCGCGCGTACATCGGTCCAGTAGTTTCTTCGTCTATAGCGGACACACATATCGGAAACATTGCAATGTAGTCGTAAAATATTTAGTATAGTGTATGTTGCTTTTACGTACAACAGATAGCGCTGTTAACACGAAATTTAGTTTTTCATCGATTTGAACCCCTTAAAATAAAAATTTCGCAAAATCATTTTTTAGTGCACGCCTACATAAAGATGTGAAGGTATCCTGAAAATTTCAAATCTCTACCTGTAAGAGTTTTGGTTGTACGTTGATTATGAGTTGGTGAATCAGTCAGGACATTCTCTTTTATTTAAGAGATGCATTTTTCTGTGGATTATTTAATTTTTTTTACTTTTAACATAGTAAAAGTAGAAACCAATAAAATTTCTTGATTGGTGATTTTTGAGGTGAGAAAGTAAAAAAAATTCGAGTTCATTGAATTTTTTAAACGTTTATTTTTTCATTTATTCAAACGTATACTGATAATTTTACGATAAAACTTCATAAATTAGCCCCCTCCAAAAATCTTACAATCAAACTATGTTGCTGATATGTATAATGCGCCCGTGTTCACGCAGTCACCAAAACATATATATTTATAAATACATACTTATGTAGACTTCTACACACCAGACGTTATAGATGATTTAGATTTAACAAGTTTTATTTCAAATAAATACTACAGAATTAATTTTACGCAATTTATAATTAACATATAAGCTTACTAAAATAGACGGAAGATTTCCCAGCAATCGTGCTTAAATCGCGGTGATGACATGTACTCCGTGATGGTGCAGTTTAGTAGGAGTAAACAGAAATACTGTAAAACCTGTTTACATTGAGCCAGAACCAACATTCTGCTTTAACGTTTCGCAATTGAAATTCTATTCGGTACGTGACCCATAGATTCAACTGTGCTACAGGGAATTAAGGGGTAACAATCGTATCTGTCTACAACGGTGTTTTATAACAGTCATACAATATCCTTTAAAAATAATACTGACAGTAATATTACAATAATGTAATGTAATATAACATTCGTAATGCAACCAGCTTTATAAACGTATTATCATTTTTCAGACCTACATAATAATTAAGTTATTTATTTACCATTGCATACTTAAAAATATATTTTTTTAAAGTAATAAATATTTTTTATGGTAACTATAATTATAGTAAAACAAAAAAAAAAATGATGTAGACACAACACGACTTCCTTGTATGCCTATTAAATTACATATAGACATTTTTTTTTTTTTGAATGAAAAGTACATAAAACTTTATTTTATTAATTACTTCTGATATATATTTTTTTATTTTCTTGTTTTTATCGAATTATATTTATTGTACAATTGTTTTTACAATCACCGGTTAATAATCATTAATAAATCAATATATTTAAATAAAAAAAAGTTAAAAAAAAGGTGATGAAATACGATTCGAAGGATGCGCCTTCCCCTTGCAAGATCCAAATATTTAATTAATTAAAATTTGATTTGGCTATAACTCTTGATCCAATGAAAATAAATATCATTGCATTATTTCTGCAGTAATAACTGCAGTACTGTATAACTGCAGTATTACTCTGAAGTTAAGAAAAATTCCAAAATCCAACCGGTTTGTAATTTTGGGCTTTTTTGGACACTTTTGGTCAGTCGATTGCAATCAAAAGGGAAGGTACACAAATAGATGTTTCAACAGTCTTAAATCCAAAATTACAACATCATACGGCTAATCGTTCTTGAATTATGAGAGATACGTACATACAGACGTCACGCCGAACTATTCATAGCGGATTCAAGGATGGTCAAAATCGATATTTGTTGAAATCTGAAAACCGAAATTTTTGCGATCGTAAAGGAAGTAAAGGAAAATTTCTATGAAAAGGAAGTAAGGTTTTTAACTTTAAATTATGGAACAGCTCTGTTTATAATTAAAATGTTTCATTAAACGATTTATTTAACTCATTCTTGATGTCTGCCATTCTGTTGGTGACGAAAACGTAACCGTTTGCCATCAATTTTTAGAATGTTTCACCATTAGCTAGTAAGCTCAAAATTAGCACAAAATGTATAATTGAAGACAATGAAATTTGGTTCTAACATTTTCACGAATGAATTGTTTTCAATAGAAAATTAGTTATTTCAGCGACATACTATTTCAAACGTACTCGAAGTTGACCAAGAGAGGTAGAGAGATGAGAGAGAGTGTAAGAGTGGGTAGTAATCTGTTAACATGCTTCATCTACTACTATGTTGATTTTCTTGATGTTGTCATTCAAGTCTCGGCTCAATGACATCATCGGAAAAGTTTCACGGCAGTACTTCTTTATGTTAATGATGTGTTTGTTTAGTGGTGCTGCACTATGTAAGTTACTTAAGTTCCATACGGAACCTCAAACTGAGGTTGACAATTTCTTTCTATTGTTTAAGAAGTATTCTTCAGAGGGTCTGAATTAAATTTTGTAATAATTTTGTGTAGTACTATAATTTTTGCCAATCCGCCGATTTCCGTGGCAAAGTAGGAACATCTCGGGCTTTCGTTGCAAGTTCATTCCAAGTACAGTTTTAAGTTTTCATTTCGGAGGTCCAAAGTTATTATTTCTTATTTCGATAGTCATGAACCGAATCTTTCCCATAAAATGAATGGTGCGTGAACTTGTTTATTGCATATGCTCATATACACATTGTTTATTGTATTTCCTTGTACGAAGAATAGGAAGTATTGTGATCGCAAAAAATGTCGGTTTTCAGATTTCAACGGGAATATCCATTTTCACCATCACTGAATCCACTTTGACTAGTTTCTGCGTGACGTCGGTGCGTATCTGAAATTTTCCAAAAGAAGTTTTTTATATTTTTTGTTTTTTTGAGTACATCAGTTTAAAAATGGATACAACTAATATACTTGCTGGGTTCAACTCAAATAGATGGGTCTTAATGAAATAGATGGGTCTTA
The DNA here is from genome assembly GCF_047948215.1 of Lycorma delicatula. Lineage (NCBI taxonomy): Eukaryota > Metazoa > Arthropoda > Insecta > Hemiptera > Fulgoridae > Lycorma > Lycorma delicatula. The sequence goes on from NC_134455.1 coordinate 71,822,822, forward strand.
CAAGGAGAAGAGACATCAGTTTGAATCAAACATCATCTCCCGTTTTTTTAGGTTTTTTTTTAAATTTAAATATGTTGATTTATTAATAATTATTAATCTCTGATTGTAAAAAAAATACACGATAAATAATAATAATAAAAAGAAAAAACATGATAAAATATCAGAAGTTATTAATGACATAAAGGTTTCTGTACTTCTCATTTTAAAAACATTTGTGCATGAAATTTAACAGGCGTACAAGGAAGTCATGTGGTGCCCACATAAGATTTATTTCTTAATTTAAACACATTCATTTGCTTATAATTGTTAATCCTTGATTGAAAAAAAAACATAATAATAATTTGAATAATTATAATAAATAATTATTCAATAATAACAATAAAAAAAGAGATATGAAAAAATCCGAAGTTATTAGTGAAACAAAATTTTATTTGCTTTTAAAAAAGTGAATATATAATTTAATAGGCAGTATTATAACATATGTGTATATGTAATAGATTTGGTGAAACATCTGATTATTTAATATTATTTGAAAACTATAATTTAAAATCGTATTATTTTTGGATTTTCTAGTTTAATTTCTGTTTAATTTTATTTAATTCTGTAATTTCTGTTTAATTTTATCTACATTAAATTTAACTGCAGAGTGATTGAAAAATAGATCCTCACAAGAACAACATATACATTGAGGCATACATGCTTGACTTTAATAAAATGCTAGAATTCTTATCCTTTAGTTAATTACTTCTCTGATATTGTCAGACAATATTCTTCCTAAGTCGGAGTTTGATCATCATTTCGTTTATTTGTTTATTGTTGCCAATCATTTAATCGATCATTGGTTTGATATAATTCTTCTGATCTTAATTTGTATACACGTTAATAAAAACTAATATTTCAGTAATTGTGTTGCTGTCCACTTTATTAAAGAATTGAAGGATCGTATCTCACTTTCAAATGAAATAAGTTTAAATGATGTGCAGCAAATGAAATGTATATGTAATTTAATAGGCATACGAGGAAGTCATGTGGTGCCCACATCAGTTTTTTATTTTAGTTGCTACTGGTGCAGAGCATACCAATGGTATTGTGCCGGGCGGCTGCGCGCAGCACACGAACGATTCATTTGTTTAAACGATTTATACTTCTTGAACGATTCGTTCATTAGAACTATTTGCACGTCTAGATACGTCCATCTAAAATTATATTTGGGTTTTGGGGACAAACAAAGAAAACACTGGTTTTAGAGCTGCGTTAAAATATCACAACTCAAGAAACAGCTAAACATGTTCAGGAATTTGAAGCTTTCGTTGTAAAATATGTTTGTTCTTGTTAGTACGCTAAATTCATGAACGTCATTTGGTTACTGTTGGCAAAAACATGTGTAATGAAACATAAGCCGTGTAACACTTTTGCGGTGGGCCCACCTTTTTTCGAGTGTTTATTAAATTTTTTTAAATACGTGTAGAAATTTGGGTGACTAACAGAATTAATTTTTTTTTCTATAAGCATAGCTTTTTAATTTGTTCAACAAATGTCAGATATTGTATGAAATTTTTCAAAAACTAACATATTGTAAAAAAAATTTAACTGTTTATATTTAAAAAAATATTTTACATTATATATAGTATGGGTAGATAGTAAATCAAAATTGATTCAGAATTTTTAATCAGCTTTGATTCCGATTTTCTGTAGCCAGTAACATTTTACATTAATTAAATGAAAATATGATTCATCGTCTTACAATTTGTTTCTTTCCGTCAATAAATTTGAACTTTTAAAAAAATTTGCTCGTTTCAAACGTATATAATTTTTTTTTATTTACAACTTTTTTTATTATGTTCCATGTAAAACTAATTGTACTCAAGATATTTCATAAAATTTCATGCATATAATTTATCATTAGCTCTGGAATAGTTTTTTTTTATTGTATTAATAATTTTTTTAATGTCAATGTTTGTATAGAATATTTCTTAAACGACATCTTTGAAAGTTATAAAAATAATTTCCTTCTTCATTCTTCTGCGATATTTTTTAGGCAATTAAAAATGTTTATTTTCTTTTATAACTTTAAGCACCGTTTGGCTAGACATGTAGCAAAGGTGTAATACGCAAGCTTGAATTTCTGAACGTAATATTTAGTAAGGGTTGGTCATATCAAAATTTGTTTCAAACAAAATTTTAGGTAATGAGGACACTTTAAACCGATTTTATACTGTGCTTATTAAGAGAGGTGTGATTTTCTTTGTCTTCGAAACCTCATTTTTTCTACCCCCTGGGCTTATGGTTGATGATGTAAAAAACGTTACTTAGATAAGTTTTAGGCCCTTACCCAAAGGATAGTAGGAACTATAAACGAATTCGATATTTTACTGAATAAGAAAGTTATAGCAATATTTTGTTTTTTTTTTTAAAAGTCCCCCATTTCCATCCCGTGGTTTGATTTTGCTCATTAACGAACTCAACCTAGATTGTGAGTGGTTATATTTTATGTATCCATCTGAAAGTGATTGGCGTAAAATTACGGCAGTTATCGTGTCCACAAGAAAGTTAAATATATATATATATATGTATTTATTTATAAAGTTTATATATATATATATATATATATATATATATATATATATATAAACTTTTGAACTGACGGTGGTTTTGTGGTCTAAAAGACATGAAACGCAAAGATATGTCAAAATTTTCTTATGAAATCTACCTAAAATCTGTGTACTTAGTTTTTCAGATAAATCAGAATAAAACCTATTTCAAATCATCAAAATATCGGGTTTTTTAGTCATTGGGGTTAGTAGTATACTTCAGAAAAGTGTGACTGCATCTTTGACCATTTAGAAAACACGATATTTAGACCATTCAGAATATAGAATAGTTCTAAGTGGTTGAAATACCATAAATTCCTATCAGTCTAAATACCTAATTTTTTATTTAATGCAAAGAATATATTTCTCGTTTATATTCTAAATGCATAACAATCCCAACGCAAAATGACAGTGACCAAACGTTATACTGAATCGCTCTTAAACCACATTTCAACCTATCATAAAGCTACCTTACTTTTATCACTCACTCACAAGATAATCATGTGAAAATCAACAAGTCTTCTCCAACAAAAATTCAGATTTATGTTGACCAATAACGAAATAACTTTTCTGAAAACGATGAATATGTATTACATTTCTATTTACCGAGTCTGAATTTTGATTAAAACATAAAAATTAGTTATTGTATAATTTTAATATTTCTTAGAATTAAACCAGAGAATGGTAAATTTTAGTCGGTCTTAAGTAAATCTGTTTGCTTAAGACGTGTAAGCATTAAATCTGTTTGATATTTATTGTCACTTTTTGAACCATTGTACAAGTAAGTTATTACTTATCCATGAAAAAAAAAATTGCTAAGTCTTCTGTATTTTTCAATTTTTTAGGTTTGTTGATTAACAAATAAAATGTTTCTTTCTACTCTACGGAATTGTCGTTAAATTAATAAGTAAAAGTATAAAATTCCTTTTCTACCTATATATTGCCGAAATGTCTAATTTTTCCCAATCTTTGTTTCATTTCAATTTAACCCTAAGACTATCATATTTCAAAATTATGTAAATAACTCTATTTTTATATTCGACTGTGTTATATTTTTCACACAAACAACGTATGAATGTCAACTGTAGCGTGTTAATGCAAGTTACATTTTAATAAAACGAAATACAATGATGATGGTATGGAAGAAATGTTTATATATCTTTTTTTTGTGGACAAACAGACGAAAACGGAAAACTTATGAAAACATTATAAATACTTACCTATTATTCAATGTTATTAAGCTATCTTGTTGATTGCGGAATTACATCAAAAGTGCTTATAATTAGTATTGTTGCGTAGGAAAGATATTTTACGCGCATAATACTGATAGTATTTTTCTTTTATAAATACACAATTTAATTAAACTGTTCGTTGGAGTATAAATTTAAATATAAGAAAAATAAATGAAAATACTTTTTGGTAATGAAGAAAATTATAGTGTATTACACATATAATTTTTATGAGAATAAAAAACATATGTACGCTATTAAACACCGGAAAACTAGTTCGCAGAGTGTTATAAAGTACAATATATTGCTTTTAGTAATGTCTATAACAGTTTTATATTTTATGCGATTAAATTAAGTATTTCGTAAACAAATTTTATTATATTTATGAACATTCAACGAGAACTTCCACTCTTTAGAAACCAGATAAATACTACTTAATATATGGAAAAATATATCTTTTGAATTTTTTTATATTGAAAGAAATTTAAATTGAGTACAGAAGATATTAAAATAAAGTAATTTAATGGTATGCAAACTTAAAAAATACACCTTTTAACAATTATTTATATCTTTCACTTTACGAAAGAGATTAATTTAAATAAATACTTGAATAATAAATAGAAACATACATTGAATTTTTTTTTAAAAACGTTGTTACACAAAATGTAAGAGTAATGCATTCAATTATGTAAGTATCAGTTAATATTCATGTATATATTACATACATTTAATCTTCTTCATTACCTCACAATAAATTTATTTATTCTTTTAAATTTTTAAATTATTGAGATAAATCTCAATGATTTATCTTCCACTAGATTTTTATTAAAAAATGTACTCTTAGTAAAATATACTTGTAGTTTAATATGAATGATGTAAAACGATTACTCTTAATATTTAATACTTTTTTTTTTTTAGTTTTGTAAAACTGCGCAGAATTTATATAGTAAATTAAATTTTTAAATGTTGTAATTAAAAAAAAGAATAATTTTTATTGCATAATTAATATCCCGATTTTTGATAGTATCAAAAATGAGATATTGGATTTTTTCAAATTTTTACGTTCTAGGGTGCAACTTTTTTTTTTGTAACGATGAGGATGAGAAATACTTTTTATGTACCCCCACACATGTGGGGGAGTGTTGGACTTGCACGGGTTCGGCTAGTTGTTGTTTGGAGCCCATGTGGGCCCGCACTCTACCGACTAAAACTCCTCTCTACCCTTTGGCTACCCATTCTTCCTGGGATTGCTTAAAGAAGAATTACTTCAGAAAGAGAGTAATACGCCCACACACACACAGTCATGCGCATTTAGTATACTAAAGAAGTACACAATGAGAAAGATAAATACACATAAATCAATCAATAACATACCTTAATCTAATGCAGAATGCAAAGAGAGAATGAAACCTCGTACTCAACAAACAATGAGGAGAGTTAAAATACATGGAGAGAAGAGGATGATATGTCAGGGCTCATCCGTACTCATCACAATCACTTACAAGAGATAAAGTAAATAAATAGCACTCAGCAATGTCACAAATATCATACATAAGGATAAATACTATAGATTAAACTTAATACTAGGAACGGGAGGAGTGCACTCTCATACACATTCAAGCATCAGTGGAATAAGTAAGAAGCAGTTTAACATTAATATTAAATCAGATTAACACAAAACAAAAAATACGCTTACACCTAAAGGATACAAGATGGAAAGCACGTCTCAGGACACAAGTAGATAAATATTAGCAAAAAGTAGAAAAACATGGGTTCAGGAGAGAATACTGGGAATGTAGTGAAACAGCCACCGTGTCACAGCTTGCTTATTCACACGCCTTACGCACTAATGCCCTAACATATACAATACGGTTGCACTCCGCACAAAAACCAATTTTTGGCATCTCTCACGCAGACTCTATCAGTCAGCACAACAAAAAACCTACCACTACTTCAATTCAAACAGTCAGAGGCTTACCACTGAGTCCGCCATCAGGAGTAGGGACAGAGTGCCCACGGCCTCATCACGCCTAGGCAACCCCTTCACAGTTGGGCGGCTCACTAGACACTCAGCCGTAAACCTGCCCTTCCCCGCCACCTCAGCATATAGTTCACATGTGGGATTCCTCCGAGACACGCAGTTCCTCCATTATTTTTTTTGACAAATCTCTGAATTATTTTTTCCAACCACTCTGAGAACTCAACATTATTTGCTGCGTCTCTTCGGGGGAGAACATGTTCTCTCGTTCAAAAGCAGGCAGCATCTGCTGTCGGAAATTTGCAAACCTCGGGCACTGATAAAATACGTGGTAGGCTGTTTCCGCCTCTTCGTCGTATTCAGGGCAGGTGTTATCCAGGTTAAACCTGTGCAAATATGCACGGAAGCCGCCTTGGCCCGCCAAGAATTGTGTGAGATCGTAGTCCAGCGAGTCATGCGGCCTCCGGTACCAGCCCTTTACGTCTCCAACAATCCGATGGGTCCATCGACCCTTCGTAGACTGATCCCATTGCTCTTTGTCAGGTTTCCAGGAGCTTCTTAATTATCTCTTGTGTTAACTTTTTTATGTCGCTGGTGGTAACGGGTCTCTGTTCGCAGAGCATTCTCCGTAGGTTGATCACCAAGTCGATCGGAAGTGCTCCTTCCAGGATCTCTGCCGCCTCTCAGGAGATGGCCCTGCAGATGTTATTCTCAGGCAGTATTTCCTATGGTAGGATTCCAGTTTGGCCCTGTATATCCCGTACCTGGTGACACCACCCCACAGCTCTGTTCCATAACAGCAGGGTAAAGTATACCAATCCTGCCAGCATTTTCTTCCGTCGGCCAGATGGACTGCCCGTGTTTGGTAGAAGGCCGGAGATCAAGTTCATCAATGTTTAGGTTGCAACTGGTTTATTTAGACCAGCGTTTTTCAATTTGGGATCGCGGTGGCTGTCTTGAAACTAGCCTACACCTTTACACGTAAATAATAATGAAATTATTTTATAAGAAAAAAAAATCATTTATAATAAAATTTTTACTTAGATTTAAAGTACACATGTAAAGAAACTAAATTTAGGAGATGGTTACGTTTGTTTTTCATTTAAAATTTTCTCATTACGTGGATCTATCTTAGAGACAGACCAAAGAAAATCGTTTTCAAGTGATAAAAGACGATTCCTATTTAGTTTTTAGCCCAACTATAGTCGAAAACCCTTTTTCAGATACTTAAGACGGGGCAAAAGGGTTTAATATTTTCAATGCTTCTGTGACTAATTTTCTATATTCACACTGGCGAACAAGCGAAAACGTATGTTCAAATGTGAATTGCAGTTGTAACGTTTTACAGGCAGATATTTTGATGAGCTGGTTGTGAATCTCAACTGGTACCTTAGCAGCAGCAACAATGTTTTCACTAACTGGATACAGTATCCATTTTTATCTTCAGAGAAATACTCCGCCAACTGAAATTTTAGCTCAGGGAAATACATCCTTATGCTATCCAAAATGTAGTGAATAAAAGTGTGTTCTTCAACCAAATTTTTCTCAGTATAATCGGAAGTGAGTGGAAATAAATGAAAATGTTGGCTTTGAAGGCGAATAATCCAGATATCAAGGTTTTTAATGAAAACATGTACTGTGTCATTAATAAAATGCTATTATCACGTACTTGTAAATTCACACTCATATCGTTTTAATGCAAAATAAATTTCCTGTGTAACCCATCAGCAACATATACTCATTATTCTGTAAAACCATTGAGAATGGCGTTTGTTTATCCTGGAAAAATATTATTAATTCATCTCGCGTACAATCTTGTCTTTTTATTGATCGATTCACTGGATGTAGTTGGCTCACTTCGTTTTTTCACCAAATTATCCATTTTTTCGTAAGGATCTAAGTGAAAAAAAAGTTACACACTTGACCGCAAGCTAACAAAAAGAACTTCAGTTATTATTTTCAGTGTAACTACAATTTAAAAAACTTACATAAAGGCACCAGACTCACGCTTCGTATTCTAAACTGGACTGATGGTCTGCAGTCCCTTACCCGTCTTTTATATTGCTAAGGGAATGTGACATGTCCAAACTTATCATATGCATGTTCGAACATGAACATTTACAACGAATAGCATGTACATATCACGTTGGAACCTATAAATGCTCATATTTGTACACTTCAAACATGTAATACTCGTCGCTGTCAACGTAAATAGTTCAACTAGATTCATTAGGTTGTGGTCGAGGGGGTCTCGAAATATTTATATTATATATTTTTTTTATTTTTTTAAATATACATATTTTTTTTTTTTTTACTTTTTGGGGTCGTGGGGTTAAAACGGTTGAGAATAATTGATTAGACTAAAAAAAATCATATATATGTATTTGCATACGTATGCATGTATGTGTGTCGCACTACATTTGGCCTTAGATCTGAAGATTGACGGAACCGATTTCCTTAAAATTTGCTCAAATATCTCTTAACATGTTACGTTGATCATATTAATTTTTATTTCAAAATTAGTTTAGGGGTATATCGAAAAAAACAACTTCGATTTTCTTCAAAGGCATTTTAGAAAAAAAAAATTAAGCAAATTTGTTACCTACATTGCATTTATAAATAATCCAAAAAAACAATTTTTTTTCAAATAATAAACCCCCATCTCTTAGTATTGAAATATTAATTTATTTGTTCTCTCTTCGATTTTAATTTTCTATTAGTTTTTTTTTGTATTTTATACATCATATATAGGATTGTCTAAAATTTTCTAAAATTATTAATCCGGGGACGTTTAACATAGAAAAGTTTTGGAAAAATTTTACGTTCTTGTTTTAGCCTTTATTGGTGATGGTGTTAAAAACTTTACTTACGCAAATTTGTTAAACTTAAGTGTAAAAATCTTTGCTCTCTATTAGAAACCATTAGAAATTTTCAGTTTACATCTTACAACATACTCTTTAGCAATCCTGTTTCGACTGAAAGACTAATGAGACGTTTTAATGACTAAGAAGAAGTATGATATTACTCCGCTTTATGATATTGCTGTAAAATGTTTATGTTCTGCTTCTGCTCAAGAATGTTTTGTATTGTTTAAAGATAATTCTCTTATTCTCTTATTCTTCTTCTTCTTCTTTCTTCTATTCGCCTTTTATGTCAGGTTACCTTAAAAATCGAGTAAATTTTTTAAAATCAGATCTGTTTTTTGTCATTTATTACTTTCCTTTTTTATATTTAGTGATGAATATAAATGAAGGTAAAAGTAATTGTAAATTTCTAACGTGAATTTATGTTGTGAGTTAATGCAGTAGTACTGAATATTCCGTTAGGATTTTTGAAACTTACTTTAATTGAGAACCAATATTCTCCCAGCCGCAATGGAACTGGCTCCAATATTTATCTTTACATTTCAACTGATGTCATGGTAGATAGTATTTTATCAGAGCTTTATCACAGTTTTCAATATTAACAAAAAAATATAATAATGCCATAAAAATAGAAGTGATTATCGTCCATATTAATACTTGAAATAATAGTAAAATAAATAGGGACATATAAAATAAAGTAAGTAAAAAGAATAATAATGTAATTTGGAAGGCTTTAACTAAAGTCATTGCAGCACGTCACTTTTCTACAGAGAATGGAGGTTTTTAGTTTTTAATACTATTATTTAAAAACATATTACCTGAGTGAAATCTTTTAATTTTATTTCAAATAAATTGTAATGAAGATCTTCTAAATGGATTAAAAATGGCAGCGGAATCACGACAAAGCACTCTTTCATATAGAAATATTTTTCAGTTGATATGAAAACGGTTCTATATTCTGCTTTGACAGAGGTATTGTTATATTTTTAGGAAATCTTTTGAAGGATATCGTAAGATATAATATTTTTTTGAACTTAAATACACACTAATAGGATAATAAATGTTTAATAATTTTAACAAGCTTATCATTTTATCAAGAGGCTTCAGAGCAAAACAAGTAAGAGTTTATTCTGTTACCACTTATATGCCTAATTTAATATCGGCGGCCGAAACGGTATAGCAACTCAGATGCAAACGGGCGCACAGTGTACGGACGCGCTGATAAAAGCATCACTCCCACCGCGCAGTTCTCTCACCATAGCGGCGCTACAGCCCCAACATTCTCAGGCTCTCATAAATAAGCGTGCACTACAAGAGTGAGCTCAATTCATCGTCGACCACCACCTGGAGAAGATCAAGAAGAAGATTGAAGAGGAAGGTCCCTGGCCGGCTCAACGTGGGACCTCCCGGCGGATGTCAGCATTCCCGCCGGAGCAGTAGGCCTGGCCGGCTTGCCGAGGGAGACGCTGGACGCAGATGCTACCTTCCCTCTCCAGCACCAGTTCGTTGGGCTTCAATCGCCCTGGCCGGCGGACTCAGCAGCAGGAACCGGCCCAACGTTGGGTCACTCGGGGAGAACCGCCCCGGCGAAGGACGACCGATGCCAAGCCCGCAGTGAGACGGCACTACGGAGCTCTGGCGGCTACCACTGCCCCGCTGTAGTGGGGACCCAATTGCCGCTGTGTGAAAGCCCGTCCGGACTTCAATGGACGAACTGCTACTCCCCGACTTCGCCGGAGTCCATCTTCTGGACCCAACAGCTCTTCTCAGAGCTAACGCAAAAGAAACGGGCCTTTTCAGGGCCACCACAAGGTTGTGAATTACGTGCCGTCGAAGCTATTCCGCGACAATTCTTTTCCACGAAAAATCAATTCGTTCTATGACAATTTTACACTATAATAAAAAAAATACTACTATTAGAATCAGTAGCAGCAATACAATTTACGCGAGCAGCAAAATTAGGTTCACTAGATAAGCATTATGCTGCTTTTTATCTAATATTTGTGGTTAAAGATAGTTATAAACCATCAGCTGAATAATATTTTTCATTTCTAATGAAGTTCTTCAAATAATTACGTTCAGATATAGATACGATTTTGTTGTGTTATGTATGAAGAATTTAACAATGAGTGATTTGAATTTTTGGGGCTGTATATTATTGGCTGATATTTTACCAGTGTGACATTAATTAATCCTTAAAATTTCGGTATTAATATTTTTATACAGACAAAGTTTATACTTGTTTTATCCTTTATTCATCTAACTGTACTTTATAATATAAAGAAAATAAATTTACATCTGTCATAAATTTTCAATACATTCACACAGTTTTTAAGACAATATTCCCTTTTTTAAGTGTATGAAAGGGGGATACAAAATACATACGTGAATAATTATTACGAGGATCCGCATCGCGATGTCGTCCGCACATATAAACGCACTTACGTGCGTTTATCGTCGCAGTCCTTTTTTTTATATTATTATTTTTACATCGTTGTACAAAGTAAAGGAGGTATTGTAATCGCGAAAAAAATTCGGTTTTCAGATTTCAGCGGAAATATCCATTCTGACTAGTTGTGGCGTGACGGTGTACTACGTACGTACATATTTATCTCGCATAACTCAAAAACGATTAGCCGTAGAATGTCGAAATTTTGTATTTAGGTTTGTTGTAACATCTAGTTGTGCACCTTCCCTTATGGTTGCAATCGAGTGTGCCAAAAATGTGTGAACAGTCAGACATGTAAATTAAACGGGGTTACAATTTTGAAACATTTGGATTTTGGACTTTTTCTTAATTTCAAATAAGCCCTCGTTGAGAGGTTTTCAATGATATATCATAAGTGGAATTTATTTTCATTGATTCCGGAGTTATAGCCAAATAAAATTTAAATTAATGAAATATTTGGATGTTTCAAGGGCAAGGTACATTGGTTGGAATCCGACTTCTTTTACATATATATTTTTTAATTTAAATATACTGATTTACTAATAATTATTAATCTCAGATTATAAAAAAAAAAATGAAAAACTTTGAAGTTACTAGTGAAATAAAATTTTAGGTCCTTCTCATTTAATTCATAAATTTGTAATGTTTAAGAAGTCGGATTCGAAGCGATATATGCATGGTTACGAATCCGACACATTCTCACTTACACCACATATCTCTTGAGTAATGTGAAACAAAATTAATATATAAAACAATATAAAATTCTAAGGAAAGTTTAGGGCCATTTTTCGTGTAAATGTCCAATTAATTAAAGAATTGGAGGATCGTATCTCATTTTCTATTGAAATAAGTTTAAATGAAGTGCGCAAAAAATGTGTTTATGTAATTTAATAGGCATACAAGGAAGTCAGGTGATGTCCACATCAGATCTTTAGTAAAGTAACCTAAGGCAGGTGCAGTCAGTCGCATCGCACGTACAGTTAAATTTGCAGTACTGTGTTCGTTGAGCTGCCGCTCCGTAGTCCATCGCACCGCTTAAAAATATAAATAAAAAAAAAAACGAATTTTTTACTTCTCATCACACCTTTAAATTCGAATTGCATAAAAATCTAAAGATTTATTTTTAGATATTTACATGACGATTACAAAAAAAAAATCGAATTGATTACTTCATTTGTTACAGAGAATTTAAAAAAAAAATAGTCGGGTTTCAAAAAATTCAAAATCCTTTTTAGCCATTTAAATCGGAACGTCAAAAATTTATAAAATTTAAAAAAATATTCGAATGAAATTGACACACCAAAAATCAAGTTGATATCTTAATTTTTTACGAGAACTTAAAACAAATACTGAATTTCATTGTTACTACATTAACGCTTGAATTCTGAATTTAAAAATAAATCGGGAATGCAAGTCCGCCTGAGAAATACTTACTAAAAGAGAAATACTAATGATTGCTGCATTCAGAATATGCTTTAAACGTGACTAATGAGATCAGAACTAATTAATTGGATTTTCTGTAATGAAATAATTACAAATTGATTATAATATCAAGATAAATTTAAAATATCCAAATCGGTATTCGATTTTCACAATAATGTCTGCATATTTAAAAGCTTATAAAATTAAAATTTTTAATTGAGGTTAGCAGCCTAGCTTGCTTAAATTTGATTGATTTGTAAAACATAAATTTTGTAAATTTTTTTATACAAAAAAAAGAAAAAGTAATTTAATGGAAATAGGATTGATTGTTTTTTTTTCTTTAATTAAATCTTGAGTTATATTTTCTTTAATTTAACAAAAATCTGTACTGTTTAATTTCAAAAACCTCATATTTTATAAAATAATAGGTGAACACAGATTTTCTACGAATTATAAGAATAGAACTTTCTTAATCAACTTTTATTTTGAAAAGGTTACGTTATAGAAATATAAAGTTGGAACAGGTGTAACATTGACAAAAATGTCAAATTCTTTGGTAACAATTTACGGGTTAAAATTAAATAAAAATAAGTTTCTGTTCAATTTTTCTCTTCATTTAACTTTTTCTAAGTACGTATTAATAATATTTAAAATAAACGAGTACAGTATTATGGGCCACTGACTGTTATATTATTGTACATTGAAATGATCTTTTTAATAGACACTTATATTATTTTTAACAATTGAGAAAAATAATATTATAATTAAAATTTTAATTGTTTAATCCATTTTTTAATTTCTACAAAAAAACATTTTTAAACATTAACAATAAATTATAAAATAAGGTATAATTTCTATAGTTTGAAAATACGATTTAGCATAAATATTTTGTAAAATACACATTTTCTATGGTTATCAATAACTTTATTTTTTTGGTTTTTGTAATTGTACAGAGTGTAAAATTTCCCTAAATCTTAACATAAAAAAACAAATACATGCTACAATTGAAACGTTACAATTTCATTTCTAACACATTATATTCCAAAATAAACTCTTCGGTAGAGAGTTGTAGCGTCTGTACATTTCATCCGGAATGTTTTGGAGTCTTATAGCGGTCAGACTTGGGATTTTTCTAACGTTACAAAATTAATCTTTGATTTTGCTACGGTTATGAATGACGCGAGTAAGTGAAAGTAGATTATGAGCGTGTACGAGATGATTCAAGCTGGTATACTCACGCGAACGCTTTGGTTGCTGATTTTGCAATTTTTTTTAATAATTGTCTTTTAATAGCTAGCGTTATACTCAGTTATTGAAAGTAAATTGGTTACAGAAAATGTTTTATAAACTACTCCTTTTGGGAATCAGTTATTAAAAATACATGACGTATAAGAAATATAAACAAAGCTAATGTATTGTACAACGTATCTTCATAGATCGTTTAGTTTATGGAGGCTCATAAATTTTCGTTAAAAATAATTTACTCTTTATCCAATTTTTTCAGATAATTATGTAATGATAACTTGAAACGCTGTGTTGTCAGTGAAAATTTGTGATACACTACAATGCCCTTCTCTACTCGCGGAGAAGGAATGAATTTTTACTTCTACTTGCCACTCGTTTTTAACAAGATCGTACTCCGTGAGAAGAGTGATACAAAACCATTACTAAAGATATACGAACAACCCTTTCGTACACGCTCACACGCTATTTTCGCCTACTCGAGTCATTCGTAACCACGGAATTAATTAACTGGGATGGTTATCCTGTAATTGCTAAAATAAATAAATTTAAAATAAAGTTAACCACTTTTATTTTCTCAAAACATAAATATTTGTAAAAAATCTGCATTTACGACGTTTTTGGTGGCAAAATTAACATATTTTTACTCTAGATTAAAGATTTAATCTAACATAAAATTTTTGATTTTTTATTTTAATGCTGTTAAATTTATTCTTGGCGTCTTTTTTAACTAACTTTTACTATCTTATTTTAGTTAACAAAAAATGATAATAAAGGTTTGCTATGGATAAATTTATACTTTTATATAAACAGGGAAGAGGGTTTTTGTTTGTTCCGGATAAACAAAATAAAATTACTTCATTAATTGCAACTAAATTTTTACTCATGTTTCTTGGTATAACTGAGAAGGTTTTTAGAATTATTTCACCTGAAAAAATATATATTTATGTAGTAGGGGAGATTTAGCGTATGAAACAAGAACTTTAATGTATTAAATTAATGAAGTGTGATTTGTGAGTTCCCTATGTGAGCTTGGTTTGAACTGAATCATTCGAATCAATTGAATGAATAATATTATAAAAATAATAGAATTAAATTTACGTTAAATATAATAATATAAATAAATTAAAAAAATTCTGTTTTATAATAATGGACGGGCTTCCCGTGGGGACTACTTGTGCGGCTAGAGGGGTGAGTTAATGCGAGCACCTCGTGTGAGGCTAGACCAATCATCATTATCTACTGGTAAAAATCGTCGTGCCCCTGGGGGGCTCTTATACAGGGTCATTCACGGGAACCGGATGTTTTTAAAATAAGCATAAAAAATTGAATATTTACTTTAAAAAAGTTTTATTGGTACTGAAACACTTGTTAAATCAAAGCATTTGTTACTTACTCATGAACGAAAAATTATGTCCGGCAAGTGATGTCCATTTTGGGCAATACATTGTTGTAGCCTTTCACGGTAACTGGCTTCAATTCTTTGCAGCATTTCTACATCAGTCTGGGTGATGACGAATTGCGATCTTTAGGTCCTCTAATGTACGCGGTTTATTGCCATACACACGCAATTTCAGAAACCCTCACAGAAAAAAATCACAACTACGCAATGTAACGATCAGCTGTTACAGTTACGGAAGCGTCATTTTCTTCAGATAATATGATCCAATAACACCGACGGCGGAAATCTCGCTGAACAGCAGTTACGGATTCGTCATTTCGCACAAAACTGTCATACGCGTACAGGCGTTGGTCTAGCATCCACGGCTCCATCTCAACGACTAAAATGTAAATGCTATAAACAAAGGAAACGTCAGACACCAGCCACGTGCCCCTCCCACCACGAATGCCCGAGTACAACCCATTTGAAAAACATCCGGTTCCCGTGAATGACCCTATATCTCTGCAAACAATTTTCCAATTTTCAATTCAAACGGGGTATTTATTAGTAGGTTACCTTTTGCATGCTTCAGGTATACTCTCGATCTAACGGATCACGGTTATTCGTAAATGTTGTTATATCTTCGCAAAAAATCTTCCAATTTTCAAAATTCAAACTGCGTATACGCTAGCATAATACAAAATCACGATTGAACCAAACGAAAACAAAAATTAACTGATATACTCAGAAATGGAGTTTATTACATGACTGGCCAAAAAGAAGTGTAATTTATTTAGGTGTATAAGCATGTAGTTTGTTCCGCGTAGAAAGGTCCACGGCTGAATCGATTTAGATGTTTGACCTCGTGTTTGAATCTTTACGTTACCGGGAGTGTGATAGGCTATATAAATATTTGTGTATTTATATAATGTTTAAATAGATTTAAAAAATATTAAAAAAAGATTGTACAATATAAAATACTTATTATTAGCAATTAGTTTTATATATTTCAGTCTTTGTCTTACTTTAACTTTTTAATATCTCTCTACCAATTATTAACTAAACTATTAATTATTAATTAAAAAACTATTAATCATAAGTAAACTACTACTTATTAACCAAAGTATTAAAATTACTTTTACTACTAGTATATGATGAAATGGACTACTTTTTACAAAAATATTCTCCCACACATTTCTCTCTTCAATTCATGTTAACACCTTTTCATATCAAATTTTATGTTCCAAACTAATTTCTCAAAGTCGATTCCAACCTATTTTTTCAACGTTTCTTTTATAATCATATTTCAAAGGCATTATTTCTTTTCCTTTTTTTGCTGTTACAGAAGAAGAAAACACTCCAATTCGTATATGTATTTTCCAGAATTTATTTCTAGTTGTTAGATTTTTATTTGATATTAGAAAATTTTCTTTTCTTATGAAACATCGGTTTTTTTCTACCAATAACTGTGCTATTTCATTTAATTAACTCTCTATCTAACAAATATTTTGGCAACTTTTTAATATTTTAATTCCTTACCCTTATTATTTAATGTTTGATTTTCCCTCTTCTCTTCTGTCTGTTTTAATGATATTTATTTTCTATCTGAATATAATTATCCATACCATTCGGTATTGTTTTGATTCATTATCTTTAATTTTTCTTTGGATGTTTACTAAACTCTTAAAAATGTTTCATCAATTTCTCTTCCAGTTTCTGTGTGTACAGTTTAAAAGCAACGGTGACAGAGTATATCCTTTGCCTTATTCCATTCCGACTCTGAACTTACTTTTCTTTTACTTTTATTCAAACTGGCGTAAGATTCTTAAAGAAAATGTAAATAACTCTTCTTTTCTGTACATAACTCCAGTATTTCTTGCATTTTTTTAACTTTGTTCATTTTACATTATAAAAGACTTTATCCATCTCTACAAATTCCATGTAAATAGATAGCTTTCTTCTTTTTAAGCGTATCTTCGAAAATGAATCTGAGAGTAGAATGGACTCTCTTCTTCTTACCCATTTTCTTTCTGTAACCGAAATGGCCTATATCTATCAAATATTTTACAATACGTTCTAATTGGCTGTAAATTTTCTACGTGTCGTATTTTTATCTCAGTCCATCAAAGTGTGTAGGTGAAATCATTTTCATATTCATCCGCTACTGCTTTCTTGACAAATATTTTTTATTCTCCTTTTTTTATAATCTTACAATATTTATTCAGTCACTTACGTTTTTGTACGATAATGTGAAAAGCTTACACTATCCTAGTTCTTTCTAACAGTACATAATTCAAATAATAATATTCACTGCTTTATTTTTGTAAAATTTCTCAAAATTAAGTCGCATTCAGATTTACTATTTCAATAATAAATGATTCTGTATCAAATGAATCATTTAAATCGTTCCTTAATCTTCGGAAAATAAATCATCCTTCATTATAATTTCATTATCGTCAAAATCAGTGTCTGCTGCTACGTACATTTTACACCCCATTATTTGGTTTCAAAATCTCCGCGAAACACTTATTTTGTAGCGTAAATGTTACTTCATGGTTTATCAAGAAGGATCTTCTGTTATGACTACAAATTAAGAATGGTGAAAGTAATTTATTTATACGTAGTTAAATATTGTAAAAGCCTATTTCCTATCTCAGTCCTTTTTCCTAAACCACACTGCCTACCTACTCTTCCCTTTATCGTCCTTCTCTTTACTGTAACATTCTAGTCCCTCTCTCATCAAAACATCAGTTTCTTTTTTATCTTCATATATATTTCTTTTGCTCTTTAGAAGAAGTTAACATAGAAACCTACACTGTTGTTGTAGGGTTAAACCTTAAATCTATTCAAAATAAAAAAATTTCTTACTAGGTTGGTTGTAATTACAAAATCCATATCCTATATTTGTATTCATTATTATCCTAATCCTGTATTTTTGTTTTTGTTTTATGATAATTATTCTTAACTCTGACCAATCATCCTATTTGTCTTCTCAAATTCCTAGTTTAATATCTAGCTTTAATCCATTATGATTTTTTAAATTTTTGTTTAATTACTAAGCCTACTATTTTTGTTTAAACTTTGCAAATTATGTGCTCCGATTTGAAGAATATAATGGTGCATTCTTATACTATTAAAAATCTCCTTTTGTATAGATTTCACCGTGTGTGATCTGAAAGAAGTTCTACAGTGCGTCTGGAAAGTTACTCTACACTGAAATCATGGAAGTGTAATGTCGAAACTTTCTTAATTATTACTATGTATTTTTATTGCATTATGTTATCGAAACTGTTATTACAATAACTAGAATAGTTTAGAAAACATGTTAAAATGATCTCCTCTAATATCATTAATACATTGCCCGCATTTCAATCTGTTTTTAACCAGTTTAACCGGCTGATGTACTGGATTGTCTCGTACGTTTGCCGTTATTGCGGTTTTCAGTTCATTAATCGTGCTTGTTTGTTGCAATACCCTGTTTTTTTCGGTACACTCCATAGAAAATAATCTTACGGAGTCACATCGGGTGATCATGCAGGCCACAAATCCATCAGAATGATTTGTTCACCAAAGACATTTCGTAAAAAATCATTGACCTGTTAGCTGTGTGAGCTATGGCGTCATATTGTTGGAATCAACCGTGATTGATTTCCACTTCTGTTAACTAACTAATGCAGCATTTTGTTAAAACAGATCAATAACGATCGCTATTAACTGTATTTATAAAAAAAGAACGAACCAAAATTGCGTGACATACTCACACCAATCCAGACTCCAATGTTCGCATCGTGGGGGTTAGTTGTATATTGTGAATTAATATACTCTCCCAAATGAAACTACTCTTCATCTGAAAAAAATGTAACGTGTAGGATATCTACGGAATTTTGCTCAATAAAGCGTTTAAACCATTGACAACAATTTAGTCTTCTGGCATGATGAATCTGTAGGTTTCAATTCTTGAAACACACACTATTTTGTAGGGGAAAATTTTCATTTCTTTTCTTACAGTTTTATGGGTGGTAGTAACTCCGATATCTTTTCCATCCTTGTCTAGGGGAGTGCTAACCGTCTCTCCTTTCATACAACACAACTCTGATATCTTACTGCTGTGATAACTTACGCATTGACGTAGGTGGATTTTCGGCCATAGCATCCGAAATACCAAGCAGCATCTGTTCATTTAGTTTAGGTGGTCTTCCACTTCGATCAGCGTCTTCAACACAGGTGGTTGATGTCCGAAATTTTTCGAGTTGAGTTCGAACTGCATTGCGGTGACGATCAGGAGTATTTGGAACTTTTCAGCAAAATTGTGGTACATTAAATTAGTAGATTTGTCACCTTCACGAAAAACGTGTTCAAAAAAAAATGCGTTCCTCTACCGAAAGAACCACTACATTTCTCGCAGCTATTGATTCCGATAATCGAAACAACACGAATCACGCTCAATCACAATTCAACAACTGATGTCTTGATTTATTACTGATCAATGCCCAACAAATCCACAGGGCAATCAACCTAACACTGAAAGAACAGAATACGTCACATATTTCTAAAGCATACTGCACAGATACTTTTCGAACGCTCTGTATTTAACACTAGAAAACGTTATCGTATTGATTTAAAAGAAGAAAAATAAAGGAATGAGAAAGAAGATTTTCTTCTAATGTTTAGTTCTATAATTTTAATTTGCTTATAGGTTTTCTTATAGGTATTTTTTTTCTTATAGGTTAACCTTATGTTTTCTGTTCAGATCGTTTCAAATTCAAATTTGTCAGTAGTGGTCTTAATAATAATTAGAAAGGCTTTAAGCATTTAGGGATCATGTCTTCTTATGCTACCTTAACATTTACCCACCGGTTATGATAGCACATGTGTTGCTGCGACAAACTTGTTTCTCAAAGGCATGACTCCAATAACATTTAGTCATATTTATAGACTATACTAAAGCATTTTTATTAACTTTGTGACATTTTTCGGTCAAATTCCCCTCACCCACCTGTTAGATGTTATCCCAGCTAACTTCTCATATTTCCGCTGCTTATCGGACTATTTATTTAATTGCAGGAATTTAAGCACCGAATCCATATCATATATATTTATTTAAAATATTTATCTCAACACAATCGAATAATATACATCAACCGTACATATTATCTGCTGAGTAGTAATACAGGTGCGTTACCTATAACACGAAAATATTTAGGCGACACTGAATCTAGTTACCTTAAATTCACTACTCTATTTTACAGTGAACGTAGAAGTGGAAGATGATAAAATAATTTTGACTTTAATTTTAAAATAATTACTTTAATCTTAATAGCATATTCATTTTGATAATTATTAATAAATTTAATTTCAAATTTAAAAAAAAAAATATATATATATATATATATATACAATAATAGTAGTAATTTTAATTTATAATTTAAACATTAATCCTTTGTAACTATTATTTTTCAGGTTGTGACTGTTTACAATATTCGGAAACGTACGGGAAAGAGTACGGTACGTTTAACAGTCCCGATTATCCCCGGCCGTATCCTGCTAATATAAATTGTCTCCTTTATACGTTTATCGCTGATATTGAAGAAATAGTGGAAATTACATTTAAGGATTTTGATGTATATAAAACACACCTGGAGTAAGTAAATATCATTATTTTTATTTTTTTATTTTTTAGAATTTTATAAACAATATTACTTTTATTTTTTTAATTGAGTCTCACCGAATTAGTGTTATAGTATATTATTTGAACTATGCATTATGTTATTCAAAATTTACAAAACTCAGGATCATCGAAAAGTTACACATTCCCATGTTAAAAAAATAGCTTACATGGAATATAATATATGAAAAAAAATATATATGTATTAAATTTTAAGAAAAAAATTTAAATTGAACAACTAGTAGTAATTTTGTTATAATAAATATTTGAAGTGCTCTCCATTTGCAGCTATAAAAGTATCAACATGTTTCTTCATGTTATTAACCACTTTTTTAATGGTTGTGGCGCTGATATGGGATGTTTCTACTTCAACGTTCCGTTTGAGTTGATAATTTGTGAGAGATTTATTTCTGAAAGTTATTTGCTTTTATATAAACACAAAGAAACAAATCTGCATAATATAAATTTGTGACCTAGGTAACCGTAGATCACAGGAAATGAGCTTTCCAAAAAATTCACGTAACAGCAAAATTGCGTTATTCTCTCTGTGAGCTATTGCACTGTCTTCCTCCAATCCGTCATTGCGTTCATCTTCTTCTAGCAGCGCTATGAAGAGCAGTTATAATCTGCCGATAATGTTCACGTACTCTGTGATCTTGAAAAATATTGGACTAACCATTCTTTTCCGAGAAATCATGCACCAAAATCCGATTTTTCTGAATTTAATGTAATCTCGTGGAAAATTATAAGATTGTCTGAACTGGAATATGTCGTTTACTCAGATGAAACCATCCCTTGTCAATAAAGAAAATGCTAACCAATATCCGAATATTCTTGAAAACAAAACACATAAATCAATACTGCAATAATTTAGACATTTTTCATGATCGGGATTCTTGTAATTCCTTGTATACATTTGCAGGTGAATACGTTACGGAAGTAATTCTAATTTCCTTGTGGCTTTTCTAATATTCCCGTATGGAATTTCTATTTTCTAAGATATCTTTAATATTGACTTTCGAGGTGATCTTTCATAGAATATATGGATACATTCTAAAGATTTGTCATTTATAATTGTGGTCGGACGGACCGTTTTCGTTCATAAACAACAATTTCTCTAAAACGAGCATGTGTAAAATTGTTGATTTAATGGGTACATTTGATTGAGGAAAACTACATCAAAGTCATTCTATTACTTTAAAGCTTATGTGATTTAAAATAACTGTGAAGAATAAATGCACGTTGAGCTTATGTAAAACACATGATAATCTTCGTGACTGACAAAGTAGCCAGAGGTTACATAATTAATTATTGTGTATAAAAATTGAAATAAGATTACCATTAGTGCCAACCTAAAAGTAAATTTCCTAATACAGTGGACCAATGAAATTAGAGTATGTAACTTTTCGTTCACAAAAAATTACAAAATATTTTTTTTTAATCGCCAAATCGATTTTTAAGGAAGTTTTCATATTTTAGTTGTTTTTTTTTGTATTTATATATAATTAGATTAGAATAGTATGAAATAATTTTTACCGTAGACACGTTTTCATAAAACTCTTATGAATAAAATACACTTATATTCACTTAAGATCGATACGCTACATTTGAACCATTTTTATTAATTAAGTGCGACAATGGTGCAGGAACTTTGAAGCAGGACGTACAGAAATTCATGATGCAGGCGGTCAGGGAAGAAAGCGAGTGTCAACCGATGATCTCGTTGAGCGAGTGGATGAGGCAATTCGAGAAAATCGTCGGTTCACAATTTCTGTATTGAGTGATTCGTTTCCTGAAATTTCAAGGTCAGCTCTCTACACCGTTGTGAGTGAGAGACTTCAGTACCGCAAACTCTGTGCGAGATGGGTTCCCAAGATGCTGTCCGACCATCACAAAACAGTGAGAATGGACGCCACCCTAACATTTCTCCAGCGCTACAACAATGAAGGAGAAGATTTTTTGAACAAAATTGTCACATGGGAAGAGACATGGGTCTATTTCAAAACTGAAGAAACAAAATAACAATCCACACAGTGGATGCGTTCTAATTCTCCCAGTAAAAACCAAAAAAGTTCAAGTGAACCTTCTCCAACAGAAAATATATGGCATTTGTGTTCTGGGACCGGAATGGAGTTCTCTTGGTGGAATTCATGGAACGTGACACGACCATCACTGCAGCTTCGTGACTATTCATTATCTACGAAGGGCAATTCAAAATAAGCGGAGAGAAATGTTGTGTCATCAGGCGTTGTCTTTCTCCATGACAATGCTCGACCACACTCTGCAGCTGTAACAAATAAGTTCCTGCAGCGTTTTCGTTGGGAAGTGTTTGATCACCTACCATACAGCCCGGACTTGGCTGCATCAGATTTTCACCTCTTTGCTCACATGAAACGCTGGCTAGGAGGACAATAGTTTGGCATAGACATCGAGCAGCAGACCAGCATAGAAACATGGCTGAAAACACAGGCGGCTCTGTTCTATGACGAGGGTATAGGAAAGTTGGTACCACGCTACGACAAATTTATAAATCGGAGTGGCGACTATGCAGAGAAAGAGCGTAACTATGTAACTAATAAAAAATTTTTTATTTTCACTGTGGTTTTAATTTCGTGACCGATTGGACGTTGAAAAAAAAATAACCCTCGTATTTTGTTGTTCTAGAATTTGAATCAGATGATGGTTCTTTCCCGAATTTTACAACGTTTTCACCCTTTTTTTCCACGAATCATTATACTTTAGCTTATTATTTGGTTAATTATAAAACAAAAAAAAAATGTTATTATAATTTGTATTATAAAATTAATTAGACGAGGTTAGTGAGCGAAGCGAGCGTAGGTTAAGTTGATGTACGTACGATTCCGTGTACTGAAACGGAATCGTACATGATTTGTACGTATATCAACATAACATACCCTACCTTCTCACTAACCTCGTTTAATTAACGATAAATATACAAACAATGTACAACCAAATAACAAGCTAAACTATAATGATTCGTGAAAAATTTTGGTTGTGAAATTCGGTAAAGTATTCTGATGTTTCACAATAAAAAATAAAGTGTAAGAAAGACATTATGATAATTTTTCTTCTTATCTACATGCTTCTGACTTTGATAATTTTGTTTAAACACAGTAGTTATCCTTTTAAACTTACATTTGCTCATACTCTGGGAGTAATTAATCACTTTAATGAATGTTTTTGCATTTTTCAACAGATTTATTTATCCTTACCAAAACTGATTATCCTCAGTTTTCCTTTAGATAAAAAAATTATTGTTCCATTTGCTTACACTATGTATATAACTTATTGTTTCAGAACAGAAAATGTACATAAATCTGTATTCACTTCTATCTGTCATTGATTTATTGAGGCTGGGACATATGAAAAGCATCTTGGATACTAAATGCAACAATCGGAGTTACATTATCTGAAAATAATGATATTTACTCGCTCTACAGTTAATCTTTTATGGTGAAATAATTTAAGTTGGCAATTCTATAGTTGAATATCATCTAAATTTCTTTGGTATTGATAGGGAAAAGTATTTTGAATCTGATAAGTATTGTTACAAGAAATCACATCACTCCTTACTTCTAGAAAGCTTAGTAGAAAATGCGATTTTAGTAGCTATATAATTTTGAGAAATATTTTACGACTCATATCAGGTCGTTTTTTAACCGCTACGGTTTTGGCAGTTAACATAAATACCAGAAAATTTGTCATTTAACTTCATGTACATAATTCTCCTTCCGTGAATAAAACTGGCAATTTTCAATGGCGGTATTCAATAACTATTGAGCAATGTGACTTTTTTCCAAATGTTTATCAGAGTTTTGCCTTTCCACGTGTCTTATTATTGTTACAACAAAATGAAACTGTGGAAATCGATAAAAATAACAGAAAAATGGGCTTTTATATTCAACGTTTTAGAGCTCGTAGATAAAACGTAATACAAAATCTTAATGAAAAAATATTGTATGTATGTACATTCAACATCATGTTGTATGTATATACATATAACTTATGGTGAATGATTTTTTGTGTTTTTATCCACACATTTATGTTGGCCTCTATTTACCTTTATATCTGAGAAACCTACCCCTTTTTGTGGAGGTATAGGATAACATTATTTCGTACAGCAAGGGATTCATTAATTCATCTCTTTAGGCTATCTGTCCAAGCGAATATATATCCTATGTATATTAAGCTGTGAAGCATCTGAGATATAAGTTGTAATACTCGTACTTAGAATTCTTTTCGTTATATATCTGCCTCTTTGTGAAGTGTAGAATCAAGTGACTGAATCGCTTATACGATTAAATATCAGTTAAAGTTCCGTAGTTTTGGATATTGATCATAAGTTCATTCAGCTAATGAAGAAAGTTGAGGGAAACCACTTCACTCTTTACTTTTCCAAGAAATTCTGGTAAAGGATACATTTAATTATTCAGTATGGGTATGCCATTTTCTATAGTGATTTATGTTTTGTATCAGATTATTTACTTTCCTGCTCTTATGATGAACAAATTTTACAATTGAATATCATCTACATATCCTACACTAGCTTACGGCATTCAAATTTCAATATTCCATTCGTAATTTAACTTTTGGACATTGGTATGCTTACTTGTGTCTTAATGGGATAATTATATTATCAGTCTTAAAAAACGTACAGTGAAATTAAACCCTACATTTTGAAGAAGGGTCTACATCAGCTGAAAAACACACACTCATGTGTTTTTGTGTTGGCTAATTAAAACTAATGTGATCCGGAAAGCCATTATAAATAATAAAATTGAATTAAACCAAATTACGAAAAAAAAATTGTAAAAGTATTCCCACTACTAAACATTTATTATTATATATTTGTCTAACTTTTCAGACAATATTTAATCTACAAGATGAAACTTTTGCTTATTTTTTTTCTGAAAATGATGCATTGATATGGTGGAAGATTTTTTTCTATCCTTATTATATAAAAGTAATAAATCTCAAACTTCTTAAAAATAGATTTTATTACTTTTTTTAAAAAAATTCTTGATGTTTCTTCCTAATATCTTGAAACTATTATTTCTTTAAAAAAATGATTTATTAGAAGATTATATGAGTTATTGTATAATTTTTATTTCAGTGGTAGATGATGTTTTAGAAAACTATTTTATTTTGTATTAAAACCCTGAAATGTTATCATTGAAGTATTTTAAACTACGTGTTACTTCAAAAATAATTTTACGACAAATCTGGTAAACATAAGATTAAATTTTTGCTTATTTTTATTATTATCTAATGGTTTCACGAAAGTTGTTTTTTTGCTATAAAAATAAATTAAGTCTTTAGAATACAAACAGTTTTTTTCTTTGTCTACCGGGGAAGGATTAACTTTAGACGTTCAAATTTTCATATCGGGAAAGTATAAATATTGTTGACACATTTTTACTACCTTGAACGAAGTAAAGGAAGTATTGTAATCGCAAAAAATTTCGGTTTTCAGATTTCAACAGAAACAACCATTTTGACCATCCCTGAATCCATTTTGACATTTTAGCGTGAGGTCTGTACGTGCTATGTATCTCGCATTACTCAAAAACGATTAATCATAGGATGTTAAATTTTTGGATTTAGAACTGTTGCAACACCTAGTTGTGCACCTTCCCTTTTGATTACAATCGACTAGACTACAGCGTCAAGAAATGCCAAATATCTAATTTTATTTTGGATTTTGGACATTTCTTAACTGCAGTAATAAGCCCTCATTTAGTTCTTTTCAACGTTATATAATAAATGGTACTTATTTTCATTGGTTGCAGAGTTATAGCCAAATAGAATTTTAATTTATTAAATCGGATCATACAAGGGGAAGGAACATCGTTTCGATCCGACTTCATCTCCTTCTTTTAACTTTTGTTTTTAATATAAATATATTGATTTATTAATAGTTATTAATCTGAGATTGTAAAAAAAAAAATGTAACATAAATAATAACAAAAAAATAAAAAATCAGAAGTTATTAGTGCAATAAAAATTTATTTACTTTTAAAAATGTGTATATGTAATTTAATAGGCGTACAAGGAAGTCATGTGTGAACACATCAGATGTTTTATTTAGTAAAAAATGAGTACGATATATTTTATTAAAAAAATAAACTGATTATTACCTTTGTATTAATAATTTTATATTAAAAATACTAGTGTGGTTAAATGCCTTTAAACAACAGCGTGATTAATTTTTAGCTAGTTCACTATTTTAATAATACATTGAATAACACCAAACAGATAAACTGCACATTGAAAAGTAAAATTAAAAAAAACATTCTTGGAATTAAGTGTTTTCATGAAACAATTTTATTTTTTTGTAATTAATTTATAAATATTACGAATTTGTTCTAATAAAAATTGGTTATGGGTGTA
Organism: Lycorma delicatula; assembly: GCF_047948215.1. NCBI lineage: Eukaryota > Metazoa > Arthropoda > Insecta > Hemiptera > Fulgoridae > Lycorma > Lycorma delicatula. The sequence continues at coordinate 71,850,054 of NC_134455.1, forward strand.
TTTATAAAATTATTGTTTGAATATACTATCATTTATAAAGACAAGTTTATTCAGTGAAATTATTATTATCTTCATATGATAAAGAAATTGTTAAATTTCAACATTACAATTTGCTATGATTTTTATAAGTTCTATTCATAATGCTTTGTAAATACGTTAAACCTAGAAATGATAAAATAATTAAACTTTTGTTTTGGAGGATTAGTCAACACAGTAGAAACGACATTAGATTTACAACGCAATTACCTAACTTAAATATACAGATATAATAAATATAATGACCTAATTTCAAACAGACATACACTGTTTACTTCGCAATAAAATTGTGTAAAATTACAAGACACAAAAAACAAGGCTTCCCTCATTATGACGATCTCGGTCACCGCAACACTTCTTCCGTTCCTAGCACTAATGGGCATTACCCGAAGTCGCCTTTCAGACACCCGAAATTGACAACACAACACAATCGTCAGTTTGGACTCTGTCAGAATGCTACCGTTGTAAATGCCTTGGCTGACATTTCTATCAGTGTATTTACACAACCTACTGTCATTTTTGAATGGCCTTTTTCAACCACGACCACCAACCGTAACTTACAACCCTTAACCAGCAAAATAACCGATTACACACAAATAAAAACGTGTAATTTTCATTTACAGTGTTTTAAATGTTCTATGTGCTCTCCACCTGCCACACGAATTCGTTAAGGCAAACTTCTTTCGCAATGCGTTAAAGATATTCAGTTACGGAAGTTACTACTACTGTGTTCCTGGTTTTCAGCTCATCTAAACCAGTAGGTAAAAGTGGAACATAAACACTTTTTTTCACATATCCGCACAAGAAAAGTCACAATTTACAATTTCTGGGGTTCTTGGGACCCAAGAATATAGTATACCTCTGTCGCACGGACACCATTTTGTTGACGACAGTGGTTAGCGTACGATTGTCTGTTAGTATTACAATCTGGTGACCGATATTTGAAACTTTTCAAACATGCTCTTTGAATTAGTGTAAATTTCATTCATCGACCATCCGTGGTTGCACAGGTATATGGTTTTGAATTCAGGTCGTTCTTTTTTGTATACAATGTATATTAATATTATTCTATAAACAGCAACAGAATTAGTATATATAAATATTTTTAATATATTATATAAGTTATTCGTTCTTAAAACATTTCAGATTAGTAGAAAATTTTTATTAATGAATCCTTTTCTTTTAATTAACACTTCCGTAAGTTATTATCCGTTAGAAATTATTATTAAATTATGAAAGTTTAGAAATAACTTAATCCTATTAGAATTTCTATTGTTTCTACTCTACGTCTATCATATTACATTATTAGTAGGTTTTACAGATTAAAATGGCTTCATTTGTTTCACTTAACAGCGGTTGTTTTGTTTTATTTTTTATCAAAATGAAAGAAAATATTCTATTCCAATTTCAGAAGATAATTTTAATTTATTCCTAAAAGTATTATTTTTTTTAAAATATAGTCTCTCTCACTCAATCGATCTCTCTCACTCGCTCACTCACTCTCTCTCTCTCTCTCTCTCTCTCTCTCGCTCTCTCTCTCTTTCTGTGAGTGTGTGTGTTTCTATTTGTGATATAAAATAGGCATAAATTAAAAGATTACTTAATATTTATGTTGCTCCTTTGGATTTTGACTTATATAAATTACCTCAAAAATAACAATATGAAAACAGAACTGAAGGCAATGATAGCGGGAATTTATTATTTCCCTACTAATCGCATAGCCTTGAACCAATCTTCCTTGCTGTTGTATCTTTCATCAGTTCGTTATTTATTGAATGAGGTTATAAATTTTTGTATTTTATTTATGAACGGAGTTGGTATTTTCGGTCCCGGTCCTTTAGACCATTGAGAAATAATTGACTGGGGTTGATCATGGGAGACTAGGCGCATATGACCTTCGTACTCCCAGTGTGATTCCCCTTCAGTCCGACTCCTGAAGTTCTTTTCGTGCTAGCGCCTTTCGGCCTAAGAGGAGTACGCCTTCTGGGTCCCTAGTGTTTGCAGGAAGCAATGCGGTCTCCTTTCCGGAGGGAGTCGCATGTGCTGGCTGGGGACAAAATTGTATCACATGATACAATTTTGTCCCCAGCTTTCCACTGTATCCCAGTCCACTTCCACTGTATCACAGTGGAGATCCCCGTCCGAGCGCTTCCAGTGGTCCTCTAACTAAAATATATAATAGGTTGCTCATTGACGGCCACTTTCCGGCGTGTTGAAAGCGTGGAGACTTGGTGTTCAAAGGAGGCGACAAAGGTCCTACAGTTAGTTCTTCTTACCGTCCACTAACGCTCTTGTCCGTGATTGGCAAGGTTTTTGAGAAGGTCCTATATTTGCGTGTTAATGTTAGATTAGCCACTGATCATTTGCTAATGGACAAGCAGTATGGTTTCCGATCGAGCAAGAGCACTGTGAATTTCATACCAAAGATGATGGATATAGCTTCCTCCGGTCCATGTTAATATTTATTAAGGATTTCCTGGACATATCCGGGGCATTTAACATGGTAGCGCTCTGCTCTATTTAAGATGCAGAAGCGTAAGTGTAAACGAAATGAATTGAGAAGTGCTCTCAAGTTATTCCAGCCATCGGACCGTTTCCCTGCGTGATGGCGGCTGGGTGGTTCGTAAAACCTTAACCAAAGGATGCCTTCAGGGCAGTGTTCTGAGTCCACTTCTTTAGTTCATAGAATTCGATTCGTTGTTGCGTTTAAGGTTGCCATGTAGTTGTAGTGTCATCGCTTATGTTGACGACGCGCTGCTACTGATTGAAGGGAATTGGCGTAACAGAGGTAGAATTCTGGGCTGCTTGTGCTTGTGAGACACTCCGACTATGGAGTCTCCAACATAAGATTATTTTGAGCCCAGAGAATACCACAATTATGGTTAAGGGCTGATTGGCTGCTTCCTGACATATCCGGGTTCGGATGGCTGGTCACCCCATTCGGTACGTTACGACTCAAAAATACCTGGATGTTATCCTTGATGAGAATTTTCGGTTCAAGGAACATCTACAGTATGTAGCAAAAAAGGCCGCTCATGCTTTTTATGGAATCCGTATTCATCCCAATTGGGGGTTGAATTCAACCCCCAATTAGGGTTTTAATTCATTATGTGAATTATTAATTTTAATTCATTATTAGGGCTTTTAGGTATTGCGTGGACATTTTTCTGTGGTCCCAGCGACTCCTCTTGCTGGCTGTTATAGGCGATTACAGAACAGTCTGTGAACAGGCAGTCTGTGTTATAGCCGGAGTCGAACCAATAGCAGCTACATTTCCAAGATAAATTACGTACTGAGGTCAGAACGAAAGCAGGAGATTGAAGAACGGGGCCTTGCGTTTTGGCAGGTCAGGTGGGATGAATCCCCCAAAGGGAGCTACACGCATGGTATATTTCCTGTAGTGTCTAATTTAAGTGCTATCAGATGGATCTCCCCAATCAGTATATCAGACAGTTTCTCTCCGGGGATGGTGCCTTTCGGGTGAGGTTGGCTAGGTTTCGTTTGGTGGATTCGAGTCAGTGCCCGGATTGAAGGACTGATGATACAGTAGACCACGTCCACTACGTCTGTCCCCAATACGAGGTCGAACGTTCACAAGCTGTTAGGGAACTGAGAGAATACATTCCTTTCTGGATCTCCGTACCAACTGGATGATCCGCAAGGAATTGTCTATATTGGCTGGTTTTCTTCGCGCCCTTGCGATGTGTAGGTGTCTGTAAAGGAAGTTTGATCCAGGTACTCGCTCGTGGTAGAATCCTGGGTGGCTAGGGTTCCGGCTTAGGCATTGGTTTGTTTGGAGGTAGGCGCATTAGCATCGTGAAACGGTTATACTGGTATTATTTGTGATTCGATTTGAGGCTCCCGCTGGTGGGGGTGGCTGCGCTGCCGGGGTATGGTAGCCCGTGCGACCGGGGGCGTGGCTTCTCTCCGCCGGTGGCGGTCCTAATAATGGCTTGGTAATGCCAGGCGAGACACCATGATGGGGCCGGGTGGGGGTGCGTCATTTTTCCCCGCCTCCTGCGCGGACCAGAATGGGGTTGCATTCTCCTTGTTAGGTGACCTAAACTGGTCGACTTATTTGGATGTTGGTCTGAATTTCTATGTTGCGTAAAACACAATTTTCATTAGTATAAGTTTAGCACTGATTTAACTTTAAACTCGTTCGTTTTCTGGTCCATTCACAGTCACGAACGGTGTAGTCAAATCTGTACTAAGCGCGGGGTCTGCGGTTTCGATTAGTTAGTTTGCGGGAATCATGTTAGGTTGGATGTAAAGATGTCCGTTTGAGACCTACGTGAAGGTGAAATTTAATATGTATTTACTGATGCAAATGTCTGCCAAGGCATTTGCATTGGTGGCATGCCGACCGAGGCCTGGCTGATGACTGTGAGATATAATCAGTTAGAGTGTCTAAAGTCGACCTCCGGTAAAGCCCCTCACGGCTTGTAACGGAGGAGGTGGTGTGGCGACTGGTAACGTCACAAGATGGTTTGTCTTCCTCCTACAAGGTTAGGATGGGGACATAATTATAAAAATTAGATAAAGAGGATGATGGGTAATTGGTGAGGTAAAGTTGAAGTTTGTAGTCTTCCTTCAGTCGGGCTACCTTCACTGCTGCGTCTCTTCTGGGCTCCGTCGTGCCGGCTTCTACTTAGTGTTGGCAGGACCATTTTCATTCTTCTCTTTTCTTTTATTGTATTATTCTGTAGCTTGCCTTTTCGTAAATCGGCTGTAAATAATTTACAAACCGGCAAACATTGACTAGTCCCGAGGCCCGGAAAGGGCAGCACGGAGTAAAGGGCAAGTCCCTTTTTTCTTCCGTCCGACGACTGCTGGCCTTTACTTCCACTTTATTCGCTGTCCGCAGGCGATCTTCTTCTTCCTGGAATGGATGTCTTACAATTGTTTATCAAAAAAATCTCGCGTTCGCGAATGTTGGGACAAAAGTCAATTGAATCGTTTTATTTTATCAAATGAAGATTTCTTTCGAAAAAAAATTAATTTTAAGATCAACCAGTCATACGTGTGTCCGGATTAAGAAAATTGTATTGCATTTAAAGACAGATTAATCCATTGATATTTTAATTTTAAAAAATGAGAAAATAAACTTTAATTCATATTCTGAATATAATTTATTAATAAAGTTAATTTCAGCGGTAGATATCAATTCATTATTATTAATAAACAGCAGGAGAACATAAGTACTATTTATTGGTAACTTTAAAATATTATTCAAGCTTTCTATTAAGAATAAGTTAAGTATAGATAAATAGTAAATTATTAACATTTTAATATACAACAAAAATATTAATTTATCTAAATATTCACGTTTTAAAGATTGTAATAGTATCAAATTTATTGCGTGAAAATCGAAGCAGTAATTAGTAATTTAGTATTTAAAAACTAAATAAATAAATAGAATTATTATAAATATAATAATTATTAGAGACTGTAAATTTTCTTTAATAAAATATCGCTAAATGAATTCTTTTATTCTGTTTAGACTCGGGAACCACCATAAGTTATTACTTCAGAAGATGAATGAGAATAATATTGATGAATGCAAATGAAGTGTAATTTTGAACATTCTCAGATTGACCATTCCTAAGAAGTGTAGTAATTTAAACCCAACCACCAAAAGAACAGCAGTATCCAATCCGTTACTGAAAGAGAGTGATTGATTTTATTTATTTAGTTAAGAGGTCTGTAAAGTTTTATAGGGAGATACGAAAAATAAAATAAGATTTCAGACTTTTCCTTGCATATAAAAAAGATGCAAAATATTTCATGAATTTCCCAGTATTAATAATAAAGATTAGTAGAATTTAAACTCGAAAAGAGTTAAAAAATCAAAAAGAAAAACAAAATATATACATTTTTAGAGGTGGGGGATAAATTTTAAGAGACTTTTTCTAAAACTATTCTTGTATAGCTTAAGCTTAACAAATTTTCTTTAGTAATGTTTTCTCCAAATCTAATACCCCCTTCAATAAGAAAAAAAAACTTCTTAAAACGTTTAGAACTGGGGTTTATAATATAAAAAAATGTAGTCTTGTCATGATATATCTATAAAGTATAAACTTTCAAAAGATTGTTGAGAAAATATGTAAACCTAATGGTGATGCAGCAAAAGAACAACAACATATTCCAATTTTTAATTGTGGGGGGTTGTTATTTAATTTTTTGTGTTATTTATATATGCATTTTTGGTAAGAAATCTTTTCTAATAGTTTTCTACGTAAGAAATTTTGTTTTTTCGTGATATCCCTCACGCAGTTATAAAAATAAAATAGATATGATCAGTGCCCCATATATAGAAATATTAAAGCGATATTTAAAAAAAATCGGTTTGGTCAATTCTGAGATATAAATCCAAAAGCAGGGTGACACACATACTTTACATGAACACAGTATAGGAACGCACGTATATACATACATATGTTTTTTGGTTAAGATGAAATAAGGCCAGAAACAGTGAGGCACACATACGTACATACGTTCGCACATATATTCATAAGATTATGTATTTTTGGTTTAGATGAAACAGTTGGATTGCGAGGACTGAGAGGTTAATAACCAGCCTCCTCCCTAATACTGGTGGACCGACTACACATTGCAGAAGATTATTAGCGAGAGTGACGTATGCTACAAGGCTGTACGGAGCGGAGCTTTGAGCTGATGTAACGAGAGCTAAAGTCCTGGCGGGTGCAATGCCGATAAATTTTGATATTTTGCAGAAGAAGAGGCTCTGGGAGCAGAGGCCTCTACCATTAAGAGAAAAAAAGCGCATGACATCCCAGATAACAGAAGAATTAATGGAGACTTGCCAGTAACAGTGGGATCGAGCCACTAAAGGTCGGTAAACCCATCGCCCTATAAGCGAGATTTTGTGTACGAGGACCCATGGCTCGCTGGGATACATTTTATCACAGTTCCTGGCGGGTCATGGCGGTTTCAGAGCGTATCTGTATAAATACTGGCCTGGACCACACGGATCGCTGCCCTGACTTCGATGAGGAAGAGACTCCTGACTACGTGCATTTCTCTTGCCTGCGCTTTGATGAAGAACTCAGATAGTTGTTAAATAAGTTAGGCTTTGAAGATATGTTTGTCAAGAGGACACACAACGCATAATTTTAAATGGAGGTAAAAAATGGAAGGCGGTTGTGAACCATGTTAAGAAGCTGATGGATAAGCTACATATGTATGAAGAGTCCCGCCACAAAATGAGGCGTCAGAGGGTGCCAGGGCGGATAGGTCTGCGGCTGAGCGCTTAGGGGGCTCTCCGAGCACGTGGGGGTCGTCTCTGCGCAATGATACTATGGGCACTCCACATTTCGGTGTCTGACGGCGCGACACTTCCCTTTACCAGACGTAATCCTTCCATGAGCGGTCACAGGTAAAAAGAAGATGAAATAGTTGGAACATAAAATGTGAAGAGTATGAAGAAAAACCTCGATAACCTATTTTTACATGATCACCATATTTTACACTTTAATATAGCTTTTCCTACTTTTTCGCCAGGAAAGTAAAAATAGAATAAATAACAAACTTGTTTAAATTTAAGGTATTACTCAACGTACGTATTTATTGTGAATAAATTTAAGAACTCTTTTACATCTATTTATAAAGAATGAGAAGTTTCTAAATTAATCCTTGTGTAATTTTTCAGTCTTTACATAGATTTATTAAATGAATCTAAGTAGAATAAGTAGCCAGTTTTAAACAAAAAAATAATTTTCTTACATCAACTATTTAATATTTACAAAACTTTGTTTTAAGAATCTTACTCCTGCTTGTTATTACATTTTTATATCATAGTAATATAGAATGTGATGTAATTTTGTTATTCAGCATACTTTTGCGCAAAAATTCAAGATTAGTTGGAAAGTTTAGGATAAAAAATTATACACATCCTTGTATTCCAGGTTAAATCATTCCCTTACACCTCTTTTTTTTATTATCAAGATATCAAGATGCCTGTTTTCCTCCATTTGCATTTCTTGCAAATAGATTTTGTTCACGTGGATATATATATATATATTTCTTATGTCCGTGTGTGAACTCCTCCTAAACGGCTGGACTGATTTTGATGAAAATTTGTGTCTGATTAAGATGATTCGAGAATGGTTTAGATTAACAATTTGATCCGATAGAAATGTTTTTTAAATTTATTTATTGATGGTTAATGTTAACAATTGGATCCGGTAGTCAGCGCTGCGAACGCTGCCTACCGGATCTTTTAGAATTTTTTTTTTAATTTTTGGCATATCAGTCAGACCCGGTAGTTGGTGCTGCGATCGGATTCCAGGAAATTTTTTTATTTTGTTGCTTTTTCACATATCAGTTACTTGCGTTGTAGCTTAGTGTTGTTATTACGTTAAAATTCTTATGTATTAGAATTGCGCCCATATTGAGAATATTATATTATTATTTATTAAAATAACGTTTTAAGGTGTAATTAAAAAATATACATTATGCAAATTTGTAAGGTGCAGTATTGAATTGAGTATTTTACATGATTTTTCATGAATTTTAATAATGTATACACGTGGATACAATAACTATCAACTTAACCTACAAATTCAAATTTTCAATTCTCATTTGACTCTATGCAATTTATGAAGTATTGAATGGCTGTTTGAAAATAAAAATTTAAGTTTGTTAATTAAATTATAACATTTATAAAATTAAAATATAAGTTACTTATAATGATTGTAGTTTAATGTATATTTAAAAAATTGAAGTTACATTTTTTGTAGCTGATTAATTTTATAAACAATTTTATAAAATTGTTTTTAATTTACAATTAAATTTAATTGAAAGTAAAGTAGTATAAAGATGCTTTGTTTGAAAGTATATTTGCGGATTTACCAGCTAATTACACTAATCATGAGTGGCTACATGAGCGAGCTGTTTTGACAGCAAAAAATATAGATATCGACGAAATTAATTTAAAAAAAAAAAACAGTCATTGCCTGGAAATGAAATATTATTGAAATCGATCGACACTTTTGTCGATCCTGAGGAAGTTGTCAACTATCCTGTTGAACTCTTGAATTGACTGGATTTACCTGGAATGCCACCACATAACTTGCGATTGAAGATTGGTTCACTAATCATTTTGCTTCGAAATTTGAATCCACCAAAGCTATGTAATGGCACGCGATTGGTCATTAAAAAAATCATGGTCAATTTTCTTGAAGCTACCGTTTTAAACGGCAAGTTTCAAGGTGAAGTTGTTCTTCTACCACGGATTCAAATGATCCCTTCACATTCGCCCATTCCATTTAAGCGTTTGCAATTTCCTACTTGGCAATCGGAATGACTATAAATAAGTCACAAGGCCAAACAATGTCAATTTGTGGGCTGGATCTAGAAAATTCGTGCTTTTCGCATGGCCAATTATATGTCGCGTGTTCAAGGATTGGCAGACCATCAGTTTGTTCGTTTATACCCCTCGGGGATTAATTTAATATATTGTCCATCAAATCACATTAAGATAAAAAAAACAACTTTTATTCCTGTTAATATAAGATTAAAAATATATTTAAATATTTATTTTTTGTACTTTAAAAAAATATACCTGTCATAAAAATGATACGAGTTTTTTCTTTCTTGCTATTATTTAAGAGAGTTTTAAGTGTACTCAACACATCTAAGTTTATACAGATACACTCACAAGCAATTGATAGTTCGAGTTGTGATAACTTCACGCGTAGTGGCGTCAGATATTTTAAAAATATTTTTTTTTTACATATTTTTTCATCAAATCGGTCTAAACAATTTAGAAAATTGTTTAGATTGATTTTCAAATTCTAAACAAATTTGAAAATATTTTTAATTTTTATATATAAAAATTAAAAATATATATATAGCTAGTATATATATATATATATATATATATATATATATATATATATATATATATATATAATTAAAACAGGCTTCCTAATAAAACCGGCCTAAATATAATTAAGAAAAAAAGGTTCATTTCTCGTTTCAATTTGTACTTCTAAAAACGTATTAAGATTATATTTGATAGGAACTAATTTTAAATCTAGTAAATACGTCTGTATAAGTCAATATATCAAGAATTGGAAGAATATATGCTGTTACCTTTAGTTGGTTTTTAAATTTTTTCCATTACTATTAACTATGCCTCCTAACTCGCCTGTTAGTTAGGAGGCATATAAGTCAGTATATCTAGTGGCATTTGGTCATGCAGATTTACAACTTTGTGACGAGTTCTTCATGTAAATTTGCACAAATAGGAATATATCATTGTCCTGTTTGTCTTATTTTCTCGATTCTCCCTATGTTTTGCAACAGTCGAAAGCAATTCAGACCTTTGAGTATACGTACCCGTAATAGAACCAACGAAATTCTTTGAATGATGGACACTGTAGTATTAGTACCGCATTCCCGGGATATTTCGTATTCCCTAGCACGCTCTGCGTCTGTCAGATACAATGGCTGTACCAAAAGTATTTCTGTAGACCGGTCCGGAACAGCGTACAAGAAATACTAATTTTCTGCAAATACCTCCGAACACCCACTGAGTAGGATAAATTCGGCGTACATTATGTCTTCAATTAGGCAAACATAATTCACCGATTTCTTTTGTGCGTCCAGCCCTAAGATCCTGTTTGTGTATATCTGGATAATGACTAGCTACTAATATCCCGCAAATAAAACTTCCGATCTGTGATCGCTTCCGTTCCGTACCGACCTTATCGGTTCATAATTTAGTCCTAAGGTATTCCTTAAACCACCAATAAATAAAAAATGCATTATTACCGAACGGCAACTTACAATTCTCCTGCCACGTCACCTTATGTACCGATTTTGGCTCTGAACTTTTTCTTATGCTTCAATAACGATAAGTCTGTGCAGTTTACGACTTAATAATTTGATAATTGATAGGACACTCCATAGAATTCCTCATTGTTGAACGTACCTACAACATTCTTTCGAGTTAAGTTTCTCGACAGTTCAAACAAGAATATTATACTTCTACTGCACCTTTAAAATAACTAAACGCAAATAAATACAAGTTATGCATTAGCTGTTATAAAGGAAATTAATTGGAAACGATATGAAAGTACTGTATTTGATACGAAAAGTAACATTTTAATATCCACGATAACTGAAGAAAATTTGTTTAAATAAAAATGAAAACTAAGTTCATAACAATGATAAGAGAAACTTATAAATAGGAGTTTTGGAAAATTCCAGGTTATATATTAAAACTATTGTAATGACAATTATTTATTAATACAATTTGTGGTGTATTAAGTGAAAATTTAAAGATTTAGATTATTGCGTAATCAAAATGATTATGTAACAGAGAATGATACATATGTGTAGTGTGGGTAGCAATAAGCAAATCCTATTGAAAAAAATATATATATTTTCCATTGGGGTATCGCTTTATATATTGGATAAAGTAACTGTAAAGGGTGTGAGCAGGTAAAGTTCTTCATCATTCATTTTATTTTTTAATTTATTTTTTATGATATATTAAAACATATCAAAATTATATGTAGTTGGACAAATGATATTTTTCAAGATAGATAATTAGACAGATAATAGATAATTAGATAGACAAATAATCCGAAATTTTTAAATTAGTAGATTTTTGAATAACTATTATTTATTGTTTACGAATTATTTATTCTGTATTTAATGAAAACAGCTAAAAATATTTACATGGTTAAGTTTTGATTGATGTAATTGGATGTCATATCCATCAACTATTTTTTTATAATATTGCTTAAATTAATTGTAACGCAAAGTCTATTTACAGAAATATCACTACCCGATGAATAGAGTTTTGTAATGCACCAGTGCGACAGGCGCTAAGAAAGTCATTCATTTAAAATAAATAAATTTATAAATATTTTCACACTTTTTGCAATTAAGAACTGTATAGAAACTTACCAACTCAATTTAATTTTTGTGTTATATATTTATTTGAAAAGAATTGGTAAACCAATGAATGTTAATTGAAACTAAATATATTATAATATTTTAAAAGTTTATTAATTTTAAGTAAGGGTGAAAGCTTTTACGTGTATTATTAGAGTTTTCAAAAATAAACAAATTAGTAATAAAGTCTCTACTAGTCTATAAAATAATAAAATAAATAATGTTAATATAATTTTCTGGAAAATATTTAAGGTTTTACAGTGTTTTCATTGTGTTTTTTTTAATAATAAATGCGAACTCTATAACACAAATTATACCAGATTTTATATATTTTAGTTTCATGCAAGATCGGTATGAAGTGAAAAAAATATTAGGGTGCTGTAAAAAAATGCATCTTTAAAATTGTCAATTAAATGTCATGTGCTATTTAAATAATTTTAAAAGCAGTACATTATGTTAGTGGAAATAAGAATAATGAAATATAGGTTTATTAGTTGAAGATAAATAAAATACGAGAACTACATTGTATATGGGTGAATTTGAAGCAGTTTTGTGAACAAAATCTGGGTATATAATCAGCTAGTTAGAATTTAGCGTCTTTATACATAAATTTTTTATGTAGTACGTTATCTTTAATCAACTATCACTATGTAATTAATTATTTGCGAGCTCATAATTATAAATTATCAGTTTGGAAAAAGAGCAATAATTTATTTGTACGAGATTATTAGGAGAAATATGAACGAAATGAATAAAAATAAAATTTAATTATATATATTCTCGAATGATTGTGTTCATTTTTGTCTATTAGATTTTGTCAACACTTTTGTAATGAATTTTCAAGTAGCCATCTAAAATAAAATCATGAATTCTTATAACAGCCGTCTAAAATAAAATTAACGTTCACCATCGCCTAAAACACCATCCCCTAAAAAATTTCCAGCAATTTGAACAAAAGCTGGCGAAGTATTGCATGACTTTTCTGCGTACACCGGTCAAAAAAAGTGTTGTAAACACGTAAAAAAATTCTAACATAAAAGACTGTAAAAAAATAAAACAGTAAAACGAAGTTGTAAAAGATTCCATGAATCTGTTAAATAAAATAGCCTTAAAAATTCAGTTAGTGTTTCACGATTTTTTCGTATTAAGTGAATTTTAATAACGTTTACATTAAAAAAATAATAATTTAATAAACATTGAGTTCAAAACAACTAAAAAAAAACTTTTTCAGTTTTTACTTGCTTGTACAAAGTAAAGCATTGTGATTGGGAAAAATTTTGATTTTCAGATTTCAATGGAAATATCTATTTTGACTAGTTTCAGCGTGATATGTGTACGTACGTACGTAATATGTATCTCTCATAACTCAAAAACGATTAGCCGTAGGTTGTTGAAATTTTGGATTTAGGACTGCTGTAGGACATCTAGTTGTGCACCTTCGTTTTATATTGCAATAGACTGAACCAAAAGCCTCCAAAAAAGCCCAAAATCCAAAAAAAATCTGGATTTTAAACTTTTTTTTAACTGCAATAAAAAGCAGTCATTGAGAGCTTTTCAACGATATGTCAAGTGATAATTTTTTCATTGGTTTCAGAGTTATAGCAAAATAAACTTTTAATTAATGAAATATTCGGATCTTCCAAGGAGAAGCCCCCCCACCTCGACTTCCAACTCCAACTTCATTTCCTTTTTGTAAATTTTTGTTTTTTTTAAATTGAACTATATTGATTTATTAATAATTATTAACCTCTGATTGAAAAAAAAATTGTGTATATGAAGTCGGTTGCGAACCGACGCGTGCATAGTTACGGATTCGACACGTTTTCATTTACTTCGCGTAACTACTTCAGTGATGTAACACAAAATTAATTTGTAAACATAAAATGCTTATATGAATACCACAAAAAAATTTGATGCATGTGTCCTCCACAGTGTAATTGTGTACTGTCCACTTTATTAAATAATTGGAGGATTTTATCTCATTTTCAAATGAAATAAGTTTAAATGAAGTGCAGCAAAATATGTGTATGTGTAATTTTTGTAAACGTACAAGGAAATCGTGTAGTGTCCATGTCAGATGTTTTGATTCATTATTGTTATCAAAACAAAATTTAAGCTTCAAAATACCCCCAATGTCAAATATTTTTATTTTTTTTTATTTTAGAGGCTTTCTTGTACTGAGTATTTATTTTTAAGGAAGTGATACCTTTATTTATCATCCACAACCACTGTTAGGTATTGCTTAGAAGATGAGATAAATGACAATTTTTAGCGTGTGAAAATGCCATGCGTAACCGGGATTTGAGCCCGGGACCTCCGGATGAAGGAAGTGATACCTTACAAAAAAAATAATAATACTAAATTGATAACAATAATTTAACAGAGAATTTAAAAAAAAAATTTAAATATAACTTTTTTGAGAAAAACATTGTTTCTCATTTTGGGTCCCGAATATAAGATAGGTGCCTAAGATACTTTAATTTGAAACGTTTTTAAAGTGATCAAGAAAAATATTTACCCCCCCCCCCCCTAATTTCTGGCAACCGATTGTAGTACCGTACCTCTTTTAGAAAAGTCGCTAAAAAGAGATTTGAAATAATTTTCTTAAAATTAGTGTTTCTAATATCAAATAAGAAACACTTTTTCTTGTTTCTCTTCTTTCTTATTCAAAAAGCATTTATGCAATTTTAATATTACTTGCTATTCGTTGATATTTACGTTTGTTTCATTCAATTAAGGTATTTCATAAACATGATCCAATGGTATGTAATATTGAAATTAAATAATTACTTTTTACTGCCATTCAAATTAATTCAAAATTTGGGCTGATCACGGTAACAAAATATTAAAATCTCAAATTCTGAAGTCAGTCAAGGCAAGGGTACATTAAATAATACCAATTTCTGTTAAAATATATAAATTTTGACAAAAAAATTCGGCGTTGGAAATAAATAAGTAGCGTAGTAGAAATAAATCAAACATTTCTCAATGTATAAAAGAAAACATTTGCAATGAAAAAAAGAGCGTGTTAAATTTGTTTTTCATCATCTTGAAAGCATAATATTTGCCCACTTCAATTTTCGTTAATTAAATAATAGAAAAAAAACATATTTTGTTTGTTATAACAATATTAAAGTGTAAAAAATGAGGGAAATATTTTATTACCTCTTTATTTTAATCTTTTTATAATTACATGATTACATGACGTAATTAAGGCTTTATAACTATCGCAATTTTTTAGTTGCATTCTCTTGACAAGTAAGTGCTTAGTACAAGGAATGAAGACAATTAACCCGAACCTCATGAAAAATTATTGTAATAACACCAAGAAAAATTACGTTAGATAACAGCTACTCCGTAACTAAACGGCTAGCCCGGACCGATCTCCTAATCAGCATTACAACGCTACTGCATTACAACAATCTTTTTAGGTCATTTTATAAAATTTCTTCCGCTTTCTACCTCCACCACCCTTTAATGACCCTCTGCTTACGGTGTTTATTTTGAAATTAAACAACTGATCATTGATTAGAAATTTAATCTTAATGTATATATTATATTATAAATTTGTGCTTACATGTTGCCGATCCACATATATACGGGTGTGTATGATTAGGCTACAGAAACAATTTTTTTTTTTACAGAGTACCGTAATACTTTAGACAATAAACAGAAATAAAATTAAACTATAATTTTTTTTTGTAGAGAGTTGTTATCGATACTGAAGAGCAGCTTGCATTTTCGTTAATTTATCGTTTATATAAATTGAAAATTTTAGTAGTAAATTGATAAAAGATCATTTCATATTCAATTTTCCATTTTTATTGTTTTATTTACTTCAAGAAAAATATCATTCATTACACTGACAGATGAAGCAACTATAACGTCAAGTAAATTAATAGTCAAGATAGTGAAAGAAGACATGATTTCTTTCATGAATACCCTTAAATCTTTTTGAAACCATTCAATCGAAAGGTTATCACCAATAAATTCAGCAGAAAACTATTTTGGCAGACGCTTATTTGGATGATAGCATTTATTTTCTGTAGGTGTCAAACCGGTCAAATTAAATCGCGGTTATTAAAAGAGCGTTTAGAAGTCTGATATAAAATAGATTTCATTTTCAAAAAAAAAAAAAAAATGATTATTTAGACATACAAAGCTAGTTTAAAATTGAATGATCGCGTATTCGTTTACTGATATGGATAAAATTTTCTTAAAATAATGTATTAAATAATTCCTGGCTTGTGTGCATGAGCTGTGTATGTGCTGTGCATGAGCTGTGGAGGCATCACCAACACACACATTTAAGATGCTACTGCAGCAAGAAAATTATATCTTGAATTGACAAAAAAATGTTTTTAATAAAGTAACAAATTAATATAATTTGGAAACAACGTAATATTTTCAATATTACAAGTTTGTGTTATTGGGAAGCAGCTGTGAATTATCACTCTGATGGCGTGATATTATATAATATTAAATCTAAAACTCGTGCGACATGTTATAAGTAATTTGCCATTCGAGGATTCAATCAAATAAAATTTTCTATAAAATTATAATAAAGCTATGTATCATCTATAAATGTATTTCAAAAGCTTACAAAGACAAGGAATTGTGCTTCTAAATTTTAAATACTATATTATTACTAATAACCACACTACCACCATTTTAGTACAAGGAATTGTACTAAGTATTTGTTTAATTCAGTTAACTTATAATAAAATTTGTTTATCTCTGGAGCATAACTCTTATCCATTTCTGACGAGGATGTATGATGCATTTATTAAATATCAAAATAAAAGTATAGAAATAACTTTCACTTGATCTGAATAGGCTTACAATGTATTCTTTCTCAAATGGTGTTATTAAATTATTTTTATATTTTCTTGTCTTTTTTTTTGTTAATTATAACGATTTTCTACCACTACAAACGTATAATATCCAACATATAATGTCGTCATTAATATATTTTTGAGGACCTTCAAAAAGTTAGAAAAATCTTCAATAAACGAATAGTATAGATTAATGTCATGCAATTATTTGGCAATATATATATATATTATTCATGTAAATAAATAGTCTAATTTATTAGTGCGTTAATATCTACAATAAATCCATAATTATAACACTTTTGCTTGAAAAAATATCTTGTTTTCTTGTAAAATATTTCTTGAAACTTAGTAAAATGCAACGTAAAAATTTGAATGAAAGCTTAAGAAGCTTCAATACAAATTTTTGGTAAATTATACATTCACTAACCAGCCGGCTTCCCTCGCCCGACCGTCTAGCCAGGGGACTCCGCCTCCTGGAACTCCATCGCCCAGATCGGCGCAGTCCAACCCCGAGATCAACCCAAGAGCTCCCCAGCGTCGTCGAGCTCGCTTTGTTCGCCATTTCCTTCATGCCAGGGCTTCTTAGTTTTTATTACACTCGTGGTTGTACAATAATACTGAAATTACAGTATTCATGCTTTATAGAATCTTAAAAAAGAAATTAAATTACAATCGAGAGAATAGTAGTGTCTGTGGTAACCAAAGCACACAGACCTTTCGCGAAGAAAACTACAAATTTAATTCTTTTTCCATTGTGACAAAAATTAATTTAATTTTTAATTATTGTTTTTTTTTTAATGAATATCTTTAACTGACAATTTCAGTCCCAAAGGGGCTAGGGCTTTGAAATATAGCTTAAACCCTTTCCTGGAATACCACAAACGTATCCTGTAAATTTCAATGAAATCTGTACGTTATTTTGAACATACATATAAAAAACAAAATTACGGCTTTATATATAAGATTAAATAGATTTTTTCACCGATCTATTTAAAATTAAATTAAAGTCAAAAGATTTTCCTGTACAAAAAATAAACTAACAAACTTCATTAGCGATCTTGTAATTTAAACTAATAGAATAAACCCTAATTTTTCCATTATTTTTATTTAATAACAGTCAAATAATTCTCATTGTCATTTTGTAAATTATTTTCTTCACTTTCTTTATTGATTTAAATTCTTCACATATGTATTTTACTGTACTGCATTAAATTAGTTTTTATTTAATGCCATATTTCATGACTACTCTGATGAGTGGTTTAACTCTACTTCGTTTGTACAAGAAAACGCTGAGGTGGTTTATCTCTACACGTGAAAGAAGAGCATCAGATTTATCCATTTCTAACATGGTCTGTCTATATGATGCATTTCTATATGATGTCTATATGATGATTCAGTATCAAAATAAAATTTATTAAAGAAAATGAACTTTGACTTCATCTGAAAAGCTTTGTATCATTCTTTCCCAAATGTTGTTACTAAATTGTTTGTATATTTTTCTTGTTTTTGTACGAAGTACAACGATTGTTTGTATTCGCCAAAAATTTCGCTTTCAGGTTTCAACGGAAATATCCATTTTGACTAGTTTCGGCGTGACGTCTGTATGTATGTAACTCGCATAACTCAAAGACGATTAGCCGTAGGATTTTGAAATTTTGGATTTAGGACTATTGTAACATCTAGTTGTGCACATTTCCTTTTGATTGCAATCAACTGAACCAAAAGTGTTCAAAAAAAAGCCCAAAATCTAAAAGATTTGAATTTGGATTTTGGACTTTTTCTTAACTGCAGTATTAAGCCCTTGTTGAGAGCCCTTTTCTACGTTATATCATAAGTGGTACTTATTTTCATTGGTTTCAGAGTTATATCCAAATGACATTTTAATTAATGAAGTATTTGGATCGGCGAGAATCCGATTTCATTTCATATTTTTTGTACCTCTTTTTTATTAATTTATTAATAATTATTAACCTGTGATTGTAAAAAAGTTTTACAATAAATAATAATTCAACAACAAAAAAATAAATAAAAGAAAAAATATGTGTAATTTATTAGGCGTGCCAGGAAGTTATGTAGTGTCCACATCAGACTTTTTTATTTTGTTAATTAAATTTTAATGTACATTTTCAAACATTCAACGTGGTAAGGAGACGACATTCAACTAACCTGCTACACTACTTCACATAATCTGAAACTAATAACCTGGTAGACACATTTACTCTAACTGATGCGTAGATAGCTTAGTTAAAAGTAGCGAATCCCTCAGGTGGTAGTAATGTACACTCTACGTTTCTCTCGACAAAGGTATGTGTGGCTTCCGTAATGTCCTGCTTCTTTTATAAATGTAGAACAGTTTTTTTAATTGAATCATTTATTATACTTGTAACTGTTCCAATTTTTAAATTTAATTAATAATAATTTATCAAAAATCAGTTATTTTACCCTAAACAGTAATTTTAAAAATGTAGTATGTTAAAATATTTCAGAAAGACCCGTTTGGAGTTATAGAAATACGTGCTAATACGAGTACTAATTAAGTGATTTAAAAAGCTATTGCTATTACAAAAATATTCAATTAATAAATTTAGTTAAGTTATTATTAATTTAGTTAAGTTTAGTATAATTCCTATTAAATGACTGGAAATTTATTTATTATCTTCAGTATTTATTTTCTTGTTGGATAATTTAATTTTCTAGTGATTTTAATGTCAATTCAGTTCGTGTTTGTTCAAGACTTAAGATCATTTTTAATTACGTGTACAAAAAGTTTAATTATTTTTATTATAATAGTACTCCTACATTCAGATACACCATAATTTACTAGCTTGTCTATAAAATATTTGGTTGTATAATTGAGTTTTAAGACTATATGTTTCCTCACTCGTTTGTTAAAGATTTTGAATTTTGTTCTAGAAGTAGATCGAGAGTGTTGTTGACAAGATTCATCTGTAGTAGTAAATCAGGCTTTCAAGTAATTCGATTTTATTTTACTCTGTAGAGTTCATAATTCAACTTACGTAGACATCAGAATAACAAATAATATTTTTAAAAACTTGAATTTAATATTATAATTTTTCTATTATTTTGGTAATATTGTTATTATTTCATTCTGTTTGATTGTCTATGATTTATATTTTAAAATCATTTTCCTTTTCAATCTTTGCTGTACGATGGAAATTATATAAAAATTTATCATTATACAGAGTAGTTCAAGCAGAATGTATCTAAGTTACAGGATATGCTATACCAGTGAAAATAAAAAAAGAAAATTCATATGAACATACGTTTGGCAACGCTTCGCTAGTGAGTGTTGGCTGGCGAAACATTTTCCCTGATTTCTGCGTCTTCAGTAAAACTAAGCCAGGTTGTAATTCTTGTTACGAAACAAAGAGCTTAATTTAGTTATTTCTATGTGAAATCTGACATGGAAAACTGTAAAAAGTTCCATTACTGTATTTGTAGTAGTTTCTAAAAATCTTAATAAACAAAATATTGAGATCGAAAAATGCTCTTAATTTGTGGTGTAAAAAATTTTGTTAAATGTGTTAAAACACAAAGTTTTAAACGAAAATTTTAGAATATTTTATTCTAAACAAAATGGTACAATAAAGACCACAGAAACTAAGCACAAACGTAGGAATTTATAATTTTATTAAGAACAAATGATACCAAAAAAGAGATTTTAATTAGGTATTAAACAAAACTAAATTTTCAATATTAAAAAAACAAATGAATTAATTATTTAAAACAATAAAAAATCGAAATTAAAGCAAACAAAATTAATTATCCATCTGTAAGTGGTACTGATGTGGGTTCCTGGCCATTGTGGCATCCTCGGGAACGAACGGGCCGATGAGGCTGCCAAGAGAATTGCTGCAATAAATGGCATCCGAGTACAATCGACATATAAGAGAAACTTCATGAGATCAGTCCGTATGAAATTTCGGGCTCAGTGGAATAGGTTTTGGCTGCTGAGTCCTCCCACGGCATTACATAACATCCGGGAGAATGTGCTCGAGAAATTTCTTTCTCGGAGCAATAGTAGAGACCAAGGATTGGACACACCAGGCTTACCCACGCTCATCTACTTGGCTCCCCTCAGAAGATCTGTGAGGCTTGCAAGGTCAAATGGTCCGTGCACCATCTGCTCTTTGATTGCCCAATCTTTGGAACCATCCGACAAAACTTAGATCTGGGTTCGGATATAAAATTTGTATTAAACCAGAACGAAGGTGTAAAACGTGTGTTGCGGTTCATCTCCTGCAGTGAAATGAAGAATCCGATTTAGTGATTTTTGTGTGATTTATGTATTTTATTTTGTATTTATCGTTGTTACTTGTCTATGTTTATTCTTTATTGTTTATTTTTTTTGTTTATGATTTTTGTTGTTTTACATAATACTACATCGAGTGTTACTTTAGTCGCTAATGACTATAATTGTTGATACAACTGTAAATAAAACAATAAAATAAAATAATAATTTTATCTAAATTTGTTTGAAATAATTTATTTTATAAATTAGCAGTACAAACAGTTGATTCCAACAACTAAGTTTTTTGTGTTGAAATTTAACATCAACAACCATATCAATAAGGTAATGGAATAGTGCGTGTGTGTCATTATGAATGCCTTATAAATTTTCCAATGAAGAATAGCGAGATTAATTTTTCTTTATGGGTTCTGCTGTGGAAACTCATGATGACCTGCACAGCGATATTAATAGAGATCTCTGATTAAGAGGAGTCCAGGCCATAGAACATTTGCTTCAGTAATTCGGTGCCTACGTACCACTGACTCATTGCTGTCTTCTTCACACACTGTCGGACAACAAAAAATAACATCCCGTCGGGGAAATGTTAACGATTGCAGTAAGTTTCTGTGAACTTTTTCATACAATTTTATTAACACGTTCTCTACAAGTTTTCTTTTAAAACTTTGTATGTGTTTATTACTATTTCCACAAACTTAAAGCTACTTAAAAAATATTAATAGTGTTTTTTCGACTCCATTATTTTGTGTTTTACCTCAGATATTTGGAAAACTAATAAAAATATAGTTCTGGAAATAACTTCTTTTTTTTTAATTTTCACCTAAAATTTAAAATAAGTCACTAAATTTTCCTTATCTCTTCGGTACAAGGAATTACAACCTGACATAATTTTACTGAAGGTGCAGAAATCAGGGCAAAGGCGAAATCTTTCGCCTGCCTGCAGTAGCTAACAAAGCGTTTCCAATCCTATGTTTATATGAACATTCTTCTTTATTTTAACAAACAGAAAGAGTCTTGAAAGTTTATTACATCCTTCGTGAATCGCTGTATATTTTTTAATATATTACTATGTATTTTTTTTATAAACTGATGTATGTGATAAATTTTTAATAAATTTTCTCAGTATTAGTTAATTTTCTCTTCATCTTGTATTATAGCATTGGTTGCATGAATAATCTATAATAAGCCTAATATCAATTTTTTCGAAAACTATCTCAGTCGGTTAATTTCAGAGTAGTTTCAACATTATTCAGGGTCAAAGATTTTATATAATCACATTGATATTTGATTATTTATTTATTTATTTATTATTTATTTATTTAATATTTGCTTACCATTATTATTATATTTAAGTTCTGGTAGGTCAAGATATCTTTCATCATAGTGTTTTCATCCTCTTCTACCCGTGGTCCGTTTCTTTTCCTTCCTATATGTTTTCTCTTACTATCATCTATCAACTTTAAAATTCTTTCGTTTCTGTAATTTTTCCCCTTACACTATTTCCACAGTAGCTGTTATAGTCATTTTTTTCCAATTTCTATACATAGAACCAGTTTCACATCCATGTCAAAATTTTGAAAAGGATGAAATTGGTTCTATGTTGAAATTTAAAAAAAATTTACCTACGTAAGTTTTAGACCCTTATCCAAAAAATAGTGGGACCTTTAAATGAATTTGATATTTTACTTAATAAGAAAGTTATAGCGATATATATATATATATATATATATATATTTTTTGTTTTGTTTTGGTCATTCCTTGCCATAAGAGTTGGTCATATCAAAAATTGTTACAGATAAAAGTTTTAGGTAATGTTTAGAGGGCCAACGACCACTTTAAACCGATTCGATACTTTGCCTATTAAGGGAGGTATGATTTTTTTGTTTTCAAAACCCATTTTTTCCACCCTCTGGGCCAACGGTTAGTGATATCAAAAACTTTACTTTGCGTAGGAATTAGGCCCTTATTTAAAGAACAGTAGGAACTTTAAAAGAATTCGATATTTCACTTAGTAAGAAAGTTATAGCAATGTTTTGTTTTTTTTCGAAAAAGCCCTCCACATTTCCATCCCTATCCTCCGATTTTGATCGTTAACGAACTAGACTGAGATTTTGCGACGAGATTTTTTTTCCTATTTTTAAGAAACAATTTGAAAGTGATTGGCACAAAATTACGGCAGTTATCGTGTCCACAAGAAAGTGAAACATATACAGAGTGTCCCATATAAAACGCAACCCATCCATCACTCATCCATGAAATTTTAAAAGTCAAGCTTACTCCCTTACTCGTTACTGAAATGGACTCGTCCAACATCTGAACAACGCGGCGAAGCAGTAGAACACTACCGATACTAACAACAATGCAATCATAACGTTCAGTGAATTACTAGAGACAAGATGGTGTTTTCGCTAGATGAACGTGTTTTCATTGTTGAGTCGTACTTCAGTACGAAATCAGTAGTTGCAGTGCAAGATTTGTTTCGCCATAATTACCCAGATAAACCAGCTCCTAACAAAATATCGGTATTAAGGTTAGTTGCAAAATTTAGATCTGCGTCAAAATTTAGAACACAAAAGATCTGCGTCAGTGTTGAAGGATACAGTCACTGAAATCAAAGACCGATTACTCGCCTTCAGCAAATAAATCGATCAGACGTTTGTCTGCTGAAATTAATTTGTCTAAATCAACTGTTCATCGGGCGACCAAAGAATTACAATTACGACCTTATCGCATTCAAACGGTTTATCAATTTCTTGAGCCCGACAAAGAAAAACGGCTACAATACTGTCAATGGTTCCATCGATTTCTGCGTGAGGGAATTAATGTTATGGATTCGTTATTTTTCTCAGATGAAGCACGGTTTCATTTGAATGGCTACGTAAACAGCCAAAACAGTAGAATTTGGAGTGCTGAAAATCCCCACGTTTATCACGAAAAACAATTACACCCGCAGAAGTTGGGCGTGTGGTGCCGATATCGCGGAAGAAAATAATCGGTCCTATTTTTTTCGAGTACACGATTAATGCAAAACGATATCAGAATATTTTATTTCAGTTCATTGCACTCTTGGAAGTGGAAGACATACACTGCTGGCTACAAGATGTCGGTGCGACATCGCACTACGCAGGTTCAACTTCTGATTTCGTTGAGGAATTCTTTGGTAATCGTGTTATCGGTCGAGGCTTGTGGCCACCAAGATCTCCAGATTTGACTGCGGCGGATTTTTTTCTATGGGGTTACCTCAAAGAAAAAGCCTATAGCAACAAACGAAAACTTGATCAATTGAAAGTCAATATTGAACAAGCTGTATTAAATATCCAGCCACAAACTTTGAAAAAAGTTGCAAGAAACGGTGTAAAAAGAATTGAAGCTTGTATTCAAGAAGATGGCGGCCACTTCCAACATTTACTCTAAATGTAAGGTAATGGATGGTAATAATAAAAATTATATTTACATTTACACATGCCTTTTTATTATTTCAAACCTACCAATATAAGGTTGGGTTGCGTTTTATATGGGACACCTGTACATATATATATATATATATATATATATATAACATTAAGAACTGACGGTGGTTTTCAGGTCTGGTGGATATGTTGAAATTTTCCAGAAGTCGAATCATTGTACTCATTATAATAGGTAGATTTCATCTACCTAAAATAAGCGGATTAACAGTTTGTTGACCTCAATCTTATTTCCTGTTTTAAAGATAATTTTCAACAAAGGTTTAATTTTAATTAAAACATTTAATTATTGAAATTTATAAAAGACACCCATATCTTATTTTTAGAATAAAAAGTAATTTGTTTTTTTATAAATAAATATTTCAAACTGGTTTATAAAAAAATAAAGAAATAACCCATCTTAGAGATTCATTGAAATGAATTTTAATTTCACTTGCTTGTTAAAAAATTTACTTAGCAAATAAATCGGAGAAGAAATATATTGCTTGATATTTTATAAAAAAAAAGAAAGGAAATTAGGTCCTAAAAATTATCATTTATACAGAATGTCGTTTTACTTACGAATGAGAAAATATCCAGAACAATCGTATTTTAAAGTTTTTTGACATGTATATGTAACAGTTTCAGACACCAGATCAAGTGTCTTTTTTTAATAAAAGGATCAAACATAATACTTTATAAGTCATATAAAGATACTCTTAGTATTATTTATTAATGATTATTGAATTTTACGTTTTGAGTATGTAAAAAGAGGTACCGACTTATTCGTTTTTTAAATATAATTTTTGTAACAATTTCCATTTAAATATATATTTTTTTTAAGTGTAGGCAGGACTAAAATCTTTTTACTGACATACATATATATATATATATATATACATTACTCTTATATAAACGGGAAATATGTTTTTCTTGTTCGGGATAAACAAAAATCTACCCGATCTATTGCTACTATATTTTTACACGTGTTTCTTGTCATAATTGAGAAGATTACTGGATATAATTTATCTAAAAAAAAAACGTGGTTGAAGCAAATCCAAAAATGTTGGACCATATTTTCGGATAGATATATTTTACCTACCCCCCTCAACACCTACCCCAAATTTTTTTTTGGGGCACCCAACCGTGTGGGGTATCGTTGGATGCGGAATCGCACCCTGATACCAAATCCAAGGTATGAGACGACGTGGCTTACTGCCACGTTGAAGACACAGCCTCGCAAGAAGCTGGTCCCTCGCGAAGGAACACTGGAAAGAAGGAATACACCACAGAAGAAACCGAAAGTATGGACATCAGTGTAGCTAGTCAAGATAAGATAAAATGGAAAACCGTTGAGGGGAGAGCGGCTAAAAGAGCAAGAGCCGGCTCGTCAGAGGAGGAGGAGGCCCCTCTTACCTTAAAAGAAGTCACTTAAAAGTTAGGGAATGCACTGGTTCAACTGAGACAAATGACTGGTAAGGCGAGGGCAACCGCAATTAAAGCACACGAAAGTGAATTGACAGATATTTATAAGGAACTACTGAGACTCAACGAAGAGTCACCGGAGGTGACAAACCAGAGCACACAGACCGAGGGTCACTATAAAAGTGAAATGTCCGACATACTTGACGTCGACTTATCAGATGAGCAACTCATCGACCGATTACCAACTAGGTGGTCCACATGGGTGATGTACCGGCTGACTCAGGTAAGTGTTCTAAAACCTGGAGACGACAGTTGCCACTTCGTGGACTTAAATGGTTTGAGGCCCAACAGTAAGTACGCAGAGGCGAGACCGGGTGCAACGATTTTGCAAGATTCCACAATTCTGGATGACAACATAATAACCACGGGAGGAACAAAATATACAGTCATTTACGATTCTGGTAGTGAAGACAAGGCTATGGCGACCCATGTAATAAAGGCACTCAGAAGGGTGGTTGGAAAATCAGAGTCCTCCATTTTCGTAATACCCACCGGCCCGGCTGGAATATTAATTAAGAAAATTGTAATATAATTAATGAGGAAGGGCAAAACCCTTCCTAGAATGGTGCTTCCTAACCTGGGTGATCAGGGGAGAGCAAGGTCTAGATCAGCATCGGCGAGACGAGGAACGCCACCGGTTGTTGAGAGCAAAACGGTAGACGTTAAAGCGCAAGGAAAGTCATACGCAGACCTCCTAAAGACCATGAAAGTAAAAGTCAAAGCAAAAGAAGCCGGGGAGATACTGTCTATAAGGAAAGGCAGAGATCAACAATTAGAGGTTAGAATAAGCGGGTCGCAAAAAGCAGGAGAGTTCTCTTCATTACTTCATTACTAAGTACTCTTCATTACTAAGAGAATTACTCTTCATTAACAGGGCAGAGGAACTCCAGGTAGACATCAGAACAAAAGGGGATCGTAAAACGGTGGTACATGTGAAAGACATGCTCTGTGATACCACGGAACAAGAGGTCAAAGAGGCGGTGGAAAAGGTACTTGGCGTAGAAGAAAGTTTTCAGGTAAGATCTCTAAGAGAAGCATATGGGAATACAAAAATGCCACTGTCTTTACCACCCACAGGGGAGCGACAAAACTCATTGCAGATAGACTGAGAGTCGGATGGGTGAGCTGTAGAGCGTATATTAGAACGGAAAATGAGAAATGTTACCGCTGCTGGGGGACCGGGCATGGTAGGAGAGACTGCAGAGAACCGGATCATTCTGGCACGTGCTTTAACTGCGGGAATTTGGGCCATGTGATTAAAGACTGCAGAGAAGCAACAAAATGTCTAGACTGCAGAAGCACAGCATATAGAACTGGCAGTTTGGATTGCAATAGGAATCATGAGTAAGATACTCTTAATAAATAACAATAGAAGTTTACTATCATGCGACCTGTCTACAGAGATTCCCACAAGGGGCAACTACAACTTCCTGGTAGCCACTGAACCTAATGTAAATTCAGTGGCTAGAGGTCAATGAGTACCAGATAGAAATGGGGATGTGGCTATCAGGGGGATTGTAGGTAATATAGACTATAGCCTATACTACAGAGATGAGGGTCTTGTGGATATAGAGCTGCGTGACATAGTAATCATTGGGGTATATATCAGCCCAAACTGCGCTCTGGAGTTTTTTCAACACAGAATATTTAATCTACAACAAGACATGATGCGGTCCCGTAAGAGAGCAATAGTGGTAGGAGATTTCAGTTGCAGAACCTAGGAGGAAGAATCCTAGAATATCTATTTGAGGTTACAGATGCGATTTGTGTGAATGATGGAGCAGCCACTTATAGCGCTAGGGGGCCGAATCGATTATCGACCAGGTAATAATAGATAGTAGAATAAGTATCGACACAATTGATTTCTCAATGCTTAATGAAGAGACTGGAAGTGACCACAAGGCTGTTTCGATTACCATTAGAGACCGTTCTTCAAGATTAATGCAGATAAACATCAACCATAGACTGACAGATTATCAGATTCAACGTGTGACTAGGGAAGCGGCAAATAAGATCATGAGTTGTGCGCGGATAGATCAGGAGATATTTCAAAATATAATTAAAGGCGAAATAGCCAATATACCAAAGAATACCAACAAACATCGTCCAGTTTATTGGTGGTCTAGTGATATCGAGGATCAAAGGAGAATAATGCAGAGGAAAAAGAGAATAGCCCAGCGACTACGAGCCCGAACGGGCATGGAAGAAGAAGGTCGCCTAGCCGTAGAATAATACAGGAATTCCAGGAAGAAACTTAACTTCCTTATAAAACAATCCAAGAAAAGAAAATGGCAGGAGCTGTGTGATGATCTGGATGCCGACCCCTGGGGGAAGGCATTCAGGATCATAACCAAACGTTTGTGTAGACATGTGCCGACATTAAGTAACGAAATGTCGGCACAACAAGTAAGAGCCTTGTTCCCTAGAGAGGAGTCTGCTAATAGAGAAGTGATCAGATTTTAAGGTGGCAGATTCACACAACAGGAAGTCCTGGAGGCAATTAAAAAACTGAATCATAAAAAAAGCCCAGGACCGGACGGAATACCGGCTGCCGTTATTAAAGGACTGGCAAAGATTATTCCCTGGGAAGTAGTAGACATAGCCAGTTATGGTCTGCAAAACTGTACTTTTCCTGATTGCTGGAAAGCATCCAGGACAGTATTCCTACCCAAAGCAGGATCAAACAACGGAAAAGGAGGTTACAGACCAATCAGTCTCATAAATAACATGGGCAAAGTCGCTGAAAGATTAATGGCAGCCAGGCTAAGAGAAGAACTCGAAGAGAGGGACTGCATACACCCAGAGCAATATGGCTTCAGGAAAGGACATGCAACGATAAATGCGATAAATAGAGTCATGAACTGGGCATTAACAAGCAGAAGAGGATCGAGGAGGACTAGGAAACGCCCCTTAATGGTAATGTTAGACATTAAAAACGCATTCGGATCCGTTTCATGGCCATCAATAATTGAAGCATAACAAGGAACGTACATTAGCGATTACCTGATTAATCAAATCGATCAATACCTTCATCAAAGATATATTGAAGTGTAAACGCTAGAGGGAAAGTCTACATTCCAAATTTTTGGAAGTGTCCTAAGGGGTCCGTACTTGGACCCATCCTCTGGAACATCTTTTACGATTGGGTTTTCAGACTGAACTACCCGGAAGGGGTATTCGTGGTAGGGTATGCTGATGATTTAGCGGTTTTAGTTGAAGATAAGGAGGTCGTGAACATAGAGGATAAAGCCAATCGGGCTTTAAGTCTAATAGATGAGCGGCTAGAAAGGAACTTGCTGCAGATATCCCCTACGAAATCTAGCTGTATAATTTTCTCTGGAAGAAGACGGATAAGAAATATCAACTTAGACATTAGAGGAGAACGAATTATAGAGGTCAATAATGCAAAATATCTTAGAGTTATACTGGACAAAAGCCTAAAATTCGGGAACCATTTCGATATGATAAGTAAGAGGGTAACCCCCACTATCAAGGCTCTGAGGGGTCTCTTTCATAACCACGGCGCACCAAGGATGGAGATTAGGAGGTTGATAACTACAGCCACTACGTCTGCGATACTATATGCGGCCCCGGTATGGGGAGACGCTACGAACATCCAGAGGAACAAAATGAAACTAAGAAGCGTTCATCGGCTTGCTTTGCTACGGGTTGCTGCAGGGTACAGGACTGTTTCATATGATGCACTGTGTATACTGACTGAGGTCCCCCCTATTGATCTACAAGTCAAAGGGCGTACATTAATATTTACGGGAC
Organism: Lycorma delicatula; assembly: GCF_047948215.1. NCBI lineage: Eukaryota > Metazoa > Arthropoda > Insecta > Hemiptera > Fulgoridae > Lycorma > Lycorma delicatula. The sequence continues at coordinate 71,879,831 of NC_134455.1, forward strand.
TGTCAAGAGATGAGGTTGCAGTTTTAATAGATCAGGAATGGCAGAATGCATGGGCTTGCTCAAACGTGGGGGATTGGACCAGAAGACTAATCCCTAACATAAGAGATTGGAAAGGTAAAAGAAGGGGCAACGTAGACTTCTATGTTACACAATTACTGACAAGTCATGGCTCCTTTGGTCAGTACTTATATAAAATTAGAAAATGGGCTACACCGCAGTCTGATTACTGCCAAGAGATAGACAACGCTGAACATACTATTTTTGTTTGTCCCAGATGGGTACGCAACAGAAGTGAGATCTCTGCAAACAGGCTAACACCGGATATTTTAATCAACTGGCTGGTGTTCAGTGATGTAAACTGGAATTGGTTTAGAAGGTTCGCGGGTGAAGTTCTCCGATCAAAGAAAGAAGAAGCTAGAAGACGGGGAATGTAGTGGGGATGGGAGGGCAGTCCCTCCGTGGAGGGCCCGTATGCCGAGGTATGCGGGTTCCTGTGAAGGGAGGGAACTCCTGGGGAGTAGTTGGGAAAAAGAAAGGCCGAGTCCCGGCCGGCGGTGTCGGCCGTGCGGGTGCCCTGGCACTCGGAGGGGTCGGTGCCGCCGGTTTGAGGCGTGGCATAAAGACCGAGACCCGTTTCCCTGCTGAGGGGGTGGGGGGCGGCGTAGCTAGACCATCATCTCTGAGGCGGTGAATTTGAGGCAGGCAAACAAAGAAGTAAAGATCCGAGACCGGGGAGGCTAACCTGCCATGCCGGGCGTACTACCGGTGGGCGGGGGACGCCTCCTTAGAGTAAATGGACACTCCCTAACTGAGTTATACTTAATTGGATATCCGGTTGGAGGGAGAAGAGGATAAAAAAAAAGTAATCATATTGCGCGGGTGAAGCTGTGACGGAATATATATATATTTATGATTACTAATTATAAATAACTTTTAGAACAAAAATTTGATAATATTAGTTGCAGGGAATTTTGGAAATTTGATAAAAATATTCTTGTTTTTAATTAATAAAAACTTTTTTCTATAAGACGGTACCACTATTTTCTTCTTTTTTTTCAAAAATAACAATTAAAATGCGCATTTTACATTTATATAACAATAACCAAATAAACCAATAATCAAATAATATTTTTTTCTAATAATAATTTATTATTATATTTATTACTGAAATATTTGCCTTTAAATTACTTTAAAAAATAAAAAAAATAAAAATAAAGGTGGACCTAGAACTATTGTAGAAATTGGTGAGTCTGTTTTCTAAAAGAAAATATTGCAGTGGACGAATATTACTACAACAGTGGGTTTTTAGAAAAATTTGGTCTTGAAATAAAAAAAAAAATGTTACATTTATGCTATTCCGGATAGAACAAAGTAGAGACATTAATTTCCACAATTGTAGCATGTATCGAACCAGGTACAAAAATCTTATGATTGTATAGAAGATTTAGAAGGTAAGAATTATATACTTGCAGGAATGACGGTAGAAATAGACAAGTCCTAATTTTCAAAAAGAAAGTACAATAGAGGGAGAATTCTTCAAATCAGTGAGTATTTGCAGAAAAATTATAAATATAATCAAACCAGTCTTAACGTATGCTCGCTTCGCTCGCTAACCTTCACTAATTACAAATATGTTACAGTAAATAATAACGAAAATTTCTTAATCGAAAATCAGAGGCGAATGTAACCAAAGTATTTACAGTTTATGGCAGCGAGATAAAATTTTGAATGAGAAAAAATGTGACACTAAGGCTTATTTAATTTTTTAAAAAGCAAAAAAATATCGTGTATTTGGTTAATTTTAGAAAAAAAGTAAAAATTTGTACCCGCTTACCGAAAAAGGACCATTAATAATTATTACTCGTACTATGATACTCGATACGTAATTTAGCCACTATTTTAATAATAAAATTATCTGAGATTAAGTATTATTTCAAACATAAATTTAATTGACGAATTACATTACAAAATTTTCTTCGTTGAAATCAAAGATTCAAATAAAATGAAATCTAATTAAAAATTTACACGTATTTAAAATATTATATTTTGCAACCTGACGCTAAAGAGTTGCGTTCAGCTATCTAAAATAATATCAAATATTCTCAATAACAATTCAACAAGTTTCCTAATATCTATAATTCAAAATTCCGTGGCACGTATGTTATTTCAGTATTTTAGGATGGTAATGCAAAGTTATATTTCTAGACAATTATTTACGTAGAAGACTTGCAATTTATTTGATTTTTCAGTTTTGTCTGTTCATTGTACACATGTACAAATAAAACTCATATGTTGAAGCTAATAAATTATTCGTGATTAAAAATATAAACTAATTGTTATGCGGTGAGTATTTTACAGGTTTTTTAAAATAATATTTAGCACATATAAACTTGAACAGTTTTATTAATACATAAGGTAATTTACTTGGTTTGGGCACCACATTTTTTCTACTATTTTCTTGAAAAATATTAAATTTTGATTACGTCGTTAAAAATCAAAGTGATTTTAATGCCATTTGTAATAATTCACCTAGATTTTGCGATAGGTTTTCCGAGATTTTTTAATCATGAGCAACAGAGAAGAATTTCCTCTGAAACGGTTTCTGATAGAATTTTGCTTAGATAAGCATAAGATTGTAATCTTCAATAACAGATACCATGTTATCAAGAAGGCCAGAAAACAATGAAAACAATGTAGCTGAACTTGGTTAGTTTAATTAATTGATTAAAGTCTTTAAAATTAAAAAGACAAAATAAATAACGATAAAAAATATGAAAAATGACAAACAAATTATTATTATTATTAGTCGCATGTTTCTGAACTACTCGTAATATGATAATCAATGTGAATAATATTGTTTGATACCGTGGAAATAAAATTGTGACGAGAAGCAGACTTATAAAATATGTCAAGTTAATATCAGCTGTCCAACTTTTAAAATTATAGATTTTCTAAAAAAATTATTCAATCAAATTAAAAAAATAATAATAATAATATCAGTAAAATTTAAAAGTAAAATGCTAATTAATTCTTTATATTTATGCTTTTAAAGTAAAGGTCGAATTAAAACCAATTACTTTAATTTGGTGTCAAATTCAAAATTTGGAAATTTAATGAAAATTAATATTTTTTCGTTTTTTAAATTTGACTTTATTCTCACTTACAATTTAAAAGCCCTTAATAAATAATAAAAGTATTAATTTTCTATTATGTAAAAATATATTTTTTTTTTAATAAAAATATTTCAAATTATTATTTACTTAAAAAATAAAAATTCAAATAGAACATAATATTGTTAAAATTTTCTAGACAAGAATCACGGCATAACAATTAATGTATATAAAATTTCAGTTAAGCAATGTTCTTTTAGAATAGTCGTGCGTTAAACAAAAAAATAAAAATAAAAATAAAAAAATAAAAGAATAGTCGTGCGTAAAACCAAAAGGATTTAATTGTTTTTTTTCTTTCAAACGACAATCTCTTTGTATAAGAAATTTATGTAAATTCTCATTTAAACATGACTATTTTTGTTTTCAACAGGAGTAAATAGTATTAATGTATAGAGAAAAAAAGAATGTACAATTTGTTTACTGTATTAACATCTAGATTTTATTCAATAATGTTAAGAATTACGATTTTATGTAAATTTTTCTGTAAGTCATTATGTTTTGTATATTTCATTATGTTAACCAGATCAATCGTAATTTAGTTAAGGAGAAGATTCTTTGGTTTATTGAATCTCCTAACTAGTGTAAAATTTTTAGCGATGAATTCCACACTTGCTTTATAATTACGATGAACAGTTCTAAATTAGTGTGTTCCCTCTTTCAGTCACTTTAATAATAATTTACAGAATATTATTTAATTACTGAAATTTTTCTGCGGCAAAATTAAAAAAAAAATACCATTTTTTACTTTCCCGTCTAGATAGAGCTACAACACAACTACAGCTCTAGAAGGGAAAGTATTGTAATCGATCCAATTTGGGCATATACAGTTTTCATCGGATCTTGACGTTTTGACACTAGTTTTTTTTTTATTTTTGGGTTCCAAAGGAAACCAAACAATCAAAAACCGAATGGAAATTTTCCTGATGATAATGTTCGTTACGTGTATGTGTTCGGTGTTGGCCTTTGAATCACCTTATACCTCCTCCTTAACTACTCCATCAATCTTGACCAAACATGGTCAGATTACTTCTATATATAAGGCATTGTTGCTATTAAATTTTCAACTTAAAAGATCAAGCGAGTGAGGCTGTAGAGCAAGGTCACCATCAGTATCTCGAAATTTCACCTAATTCAGGTCATATTTTTCGTAGGCATATTTGTTAACAATTAAAAAATAACAATATCTGCAAAAAAATATTTTTTGCAGAAAATCACACCCCCACCATGCTGTTGTAATTTGTGCTATGTTGTGATGTTACAGGTGAGCGGTAGAATTAAATAAATGAATGATATTTAAAGTATAAAAAGTAACTTGGTCTGGCTGGGTCTCGAACTCGATCGCCCGGTTGACTCGGTACTTGTGCATTAAGTATCCCGCGGCTACACCAGTTGCCGACCGTACAGGCAAAATTTGTTCTATGTAAGTTATGAAGTTATATTAGTTTAGTTAGGCCGACCTTCGCCGCTAGTACGCCAAACCCGTGTGAATTGAATACGGTATGCGCACGCGCTTTAAATAAACTTAAAAATAGTATATTTAAACAAAATTATAAATAAATATATTTAATTTAAATTAAATTGTATGTATAGGTGTGTGTAAGCCGTGCATCAGAAACAACCCACAGTTGTATGAGGTTCCCGAAACGCAGCTTTAACCGCGTGACGGGAAAGTCCTACAACTGTGTTGTTAGCTTTTTTTAAATCAAGTTAACGCTCAACTTCTCATGAAAGGAAAAAAAAAATTATAATAACTGTGGTAAAAGTATAATTTTAATATGTGAAAGTTGTCATATTAATTGCGATTGTAAAAAAAAATCTGTCTTATTACAAATGTTTTCTAATGGCAATCCTTCCAAATAGATCGTTACTTTACTAACACCTTTCCAATTAATGATAATTTTTTTAAAAGAATTATTTATTTCAGTCAGGAAAATTATTTATGAAAATCAATGAAGTACGTTCGTTTTGATACACTGACTGAATACATTGACCAGCAACGCATAAAAACCATTTATGAGACTATTCATCAGTGCAAGAGGGCCTAATATTTATTTATCAGTAATTAATGTTTATTTATAAATAAAAAAATAGTTTCCTTTTTGCTTAATTTAATTTAGTTGTTATCTTTAAACTAGCCCATCTAGCCAAGACCCCCACGGTGTTTGTTATTTCCACGGTTGTGAAATAGTAATACATAAAGCCTGAAAAGCTATCTTTCTTCCAACGTTCCCTAGTTCTTTACGTAGACACTCTGATACACTCCTTTTGTAGACGAATGTACACCTTTAGGTTTTCCTTTCCATTTCCGAGTATGACAATACAAGCACATTTCCGTCATGTCCACGATCGGCATACTTAATATGCACATTATTGCTGAAGGCACTTCTACCCTTATGTGACCATGGTAGCTTTACAATGAAATCAATATGAACTTGTGAAGAATTTAATTGTATTTTGCATTGAAAATTTATTGCAGCTCGAGTCTGGGCACAACACATTCGGTCAGCAGCTAACCGAAAATCACGCACTTTAGCTATTACAGAGAACCGAGATTCTCTCAAAGATTTAACAGACTTTGTATAATAAGAAAGATTGAGTGTTGTATTTTTTTTAACTTTTGATATTCCAATATCAACAGCCGTAATAAACAATCAAAATCTCTAACAGTTCGCTAAATGTGCTAATTTCAATAATAATAATAAATATAATATAATGTATTAAAATATTTGAAATTACACAGATCTGAACTTGAATTTTTTCCTTTTACCACAGTAACAGAAATATAGTGAAGTCAAAGGATTAATCTTTTTCTTTAATGAATATCTAGAGTTGTAAGCCTCTAAGGCTTACAACTGCAAATTTTTATTAAAATGTCTCAAGTAGGTTTGCGTGATGCATGCCCAGGGATGACCCTATTTGCAACTTTTTATATGTATAGAATTTTTTCCACAAATTTGAGCAAGAGGAAACCTCAAGAAATAACTTCACGTTTTCTTCTTTTTTTGTATCATTTTCTTCCTGATTCATCCTAATTTCTTTCGGGTTTTCTAATTTCATCATTAAAAATCAGTTACTTTTTATTGAATTACATTTAAAAAAATTCTTTTCAATACAAATTCGCCTTTATCCAAACTAAATTTACCTTTAGTTTCTCTGAACATTTTTTATTCAGGTTATAAAAATAATTATAGAAATAGATTTTATTTACAATATTTCTAACTGAAATAATTTTTTTGGAAATTGCTGATGATGAGAAATCTACTGCTTCACCAAACTTGAAATCGGTTGAAGAAAATGAAAAAAAAAATTACTTACTCAGCAGTTTTTTAAATTTTTGTACATTTCATACATAAACTGCTTAATGTTTATATAAATAAAAAAGTAGTCAAAAAAAGATAATATTATTTTTAGTTTTACTTGGATTTTTAAAAAGAAAGTTCAGCGAAACAAAAAACTGATTCAGTTATAATCCAAGATTTTTTATATTTATTATGAAACGAATTATTAAGCTTTAGCGCAAGGATTCATTATCATAAATTATTTTATCACTTTACGTAAATTTATTGGCTTTATGACATATAAAAGTAGTACATTTTTTTAAGACGGATGATTTATGTATGGCTTTTCTGATATTTCTTCATTCGCTTTTGACTAGTGTAGACCAGTGATTCATTCGAAATTCTCCTGAAGAATTTGTTCAAAATATTTATTACATTTTTCACCTTTGTAAACCAAATTTTTTGTTAAACAAAACAACATAGACTATAATAAAGTATCATTTGCTCATTCAAAGAGAGAAAAAATAAATTTATCAAGTTTTTTGTTTCATTACAGAGAATAAATTCAAAGGAAGTAATCAGCAATCATATGTCAAACACTAATGTCATAAAAACTTGAAAATTGAAAAATTGGTATACTAATAAAATAAATACAATAAAACAGTTATTGCATGAATTTTTAAGGACGCTTAGTAATAAAAAATAATATTAAAAAATAAAATATTGTATGTATGCAAAAAAATAGGTAATTAAATAATCTTTTTTTTTTAAATCATCTATAATGCCTGGTTAATATTTTGCAATTTTATGGGTATATTATCACTTCAAACTTTTATCATTCTCACAGTAATACAACAAATAAATAATTACGGATACTTTTATACATTATTTTTTTGTTTCTGTTGTTTTTAATTGTTATTTTTTCTTTTTTTGATCAACAAATATTATAATTACAATTGGCTCCCCAAGTGGAGCCAAAGTCTCTTGAGAAAAACCAAGTGATAACGGGGTTCCTAAGGAACTACCAAATTAAGTAATTTACTCGTACAAAAATAATTACAAGTAATATTAAAGTACAATATGGAATTTCAAGTCCAGTCTTAAAACTTAAAAATATTTATCTCAACACCTCATAGTCCACAGAAACCAAGCATTAATAATAAATAAAAAAACAAAAACAAAGAAAATAAAAAACAATACTACTAGATTTGGTATTTTCAAATTTCAGATTTTCATGAAATAATCCCTAAGTCGAGAACATGGAGTCGTTTCAACCGTCGGATGTCCCTGATGTTATCGAGTAGATTAATTGACAAGTTGTTGACGTGATTTTCTAGTCTCTGCTGGTATTTAACATGCGCTGCCGTTCAACCTCACAAACCGGTGGAAGCTCTAGATAATCGTGAATTTCATCATTCCGCGTAAACCATGGTGCTTCAGCAATTATCCTCGTTACTTTGTTCTGGAAGCGTTTTATTATTCCTGTGGTTTGTGGACCCCACATCGTACCTCCAGAATGGTCGCAAGATAGCCTTGTAAATTAATATCTTGTTGGATAACGTGAGACCTGAGTTTCTCCGTAGAAGCCAGTGCAGTCCCTATACCTTGCGGTTAATTGTTTTCTCTTCACCCTCACGTGACACTTTTAGGTCAAACGCCGATCCAGGTTAAGTACTAGATACCGCACAGTCTCTTTTTGTCGGATCAAGACACCATCTAAGTATACACTGGGACAGTCAACCTTCCGCATGGCGAATGTAACATGCTTCAATTTACCTTGATTAAGTTTAATCCTCCTTTTCTTCTGTCACTTGCAGACACGGTCTAATGACATTTGTAGCTCCTGTGAGGCTAGGTCAGGGTATTCGTTAACAGTCAGGATAGCAGTGTCATCGGCAGATGTGGCGACGATGCAATCCCCCCTAGGGTTGGACGGTCCGCAGCGAATATGATATATAACACACGGCCCAGTACAGAGCCTTGAGGGACACCCGACCTAATCTCATAGAATCTCGATAACTCTGCATTACTTTTCACCTGAGCGAAACGCCCCTCGGGATAATTCCGCAAGATTAGGAAGTATTGATATTATAACTTCCTCAACCTGGAAGTTATAATCTCAATTTATAGGATAAGCCAGGTACCTTATCAAAGATCTGTTGGATGTTTAAGAACGCCGCCGAGAGAATTTCCTTTCCTCCAGACATCCACTGATGACCCTGACGACTCTTATGGAATTTCTTGATGTTTTTTCTTAATTAGGTTTGTAAAATGTTAATTAGATAAGCATAATACATTTTTATACCAATGTACGCTGTATAAAATAATTTAAAAAAATGTATTTAAAAAGTAGCTGAAATGAACTTATGCTCTACAAAAAATTAGTTTTTGAAACAATTTTAAAATTAAATTTTCCTTCGTTTTTTTGATTAGCATGAAAATTTAAAAATGTCGAGAGTTGTAAGTGTAGCTTTATTGAATTGTGGCCCTTAGATATAATACATAAGGCAATTATACATGACTTTGAAGCTTGCTAAAATTCTCTATGTCCAAGTTTAAGGTGTTATAAAGACCCAGCAATAGAATATTGGCTAAGAGACAATTTCTAGTTGATGATAACAATAAAATAAAACTGGTCCAACCAGGCCTTGAATTGTCACTATCTATTGTCAGACATTCTCTTCATTGGTTGATAAAGGTTAAAAATCATTTCTCCCGTTATAACGATTTATCACATAATAAATTGATTAAAATTTCAAATCTTAGATTTTAAATAAGTAAAAAAATTAGTTAATTCATAAAGTATATGTATTTTTTTTAATAGGTTTTTCGTTAACTTTGAAACCTCTGATAATGTTTGAAAAATGCTGACAAACTTAAAAATTGTCAGTTAGAGAACAAGTAAATTTAAGTGTTTTGAAATAAATATTTCAGTAGCTTTGGATTCCAATATAATAAAACATAAGATATTTAAATTTCCAGGTGAGATCTTTTAAGCAGTGTAAATACTTACCATGTTAGGCTATTGCAACAGCCGATAAAAAAAAAGTACAATGACACGTAGATATATGCAGTTCTTTTCTGTGATTTTGTACAGTAATGAAAATCTTATTTTATTTAAATTACATTTCCATATATTTTGCTTTTAATAAACTTTAAAATCTTCACGTTTATATTTAATTTATGTGGACATTATTGAAACAATTTTGCTCAAGATCATACTCTGCAAGATTTATTTAAATTTGTATGTGTTTATTATTTATTTAACAATGTCATTTTATGGCAAAGTTAAAATAGTATGTTTCTCGAATTCAGTATTTTACCTTTTACCCTAGACTTCTCAAAAACTACTTAAAATATAGTTTTGGAACTTACTTTATTCAAATTTTCAAGTTAAATTTCACGCAGTACCAGTAAATGTACCCTTTAATTTGGGTTCCAAGAATTATAGACTGGCTTAATTTTACGAAGAAAAAGGAATCATGGAAAGATTTTTCACCAGTCGACATTCGTATTCAAAACGTTTCGAACCTAAGTTTACATGAACTTTCTTTCACCAGTAGAACATCTCCTGAAAGTTGTTACATTCATTGTGAATCACTCTACAAGTTACTTAAAGAATAAGTACAATCAGAGAGTTCCTTTTAGTAAAAGTAAGTAAGTAAAAGTAAGAGTTCCTTTTCTTTAAAAGTTTAACAACTGTCCACTAACTGGGGTGAGTAGAGTAATAAAACAAACTGTGCTTTATTCAAACAATAACGAAATTATAAAATGAAACAAACACCAAATATTCCACTCTGTATTTAACAAATTTTATATTTGCATCTGTTTTTGCTTTTACTAATGTCTATACGCAAACATTTAATAGTATAGATAATATATTTATAACGACAAAAGAGGAAATAGGAAATTATTGACTTACTGCCGCCAGGATGTTTTAAATAATTATGAATTTTTTTACGTATAAAATGAAATTTTTTCCAAGACGGTATCTGTTAGTTTCATGAACAGTTTGATTTATTCGTGAAAATTTGTATATCAACTTCAAAGTTACAGAGCAACAAATATACAACCCTGTAATATTATCGAATATATGATTTCTTTTACAGGCTGATGAAGAATAATATAAATATATATTTTATGTAAATCAGTAGAAAACGGCTCATTCTAAACAGAACATACGATATTGAATACGTATGCTTTTTTATGGTTTAATAATACTAACTTCTCTTATACTGAAGGGTCAATCAAAACTTAGAATCTTGATAGAACAGGACCACAATAAATAAAATTAATAAATAAAAAATAAAATTGGATATAGTTTCTATTAATAAAAAAAAAGCTGACAAAGTTGTTAAATATTCCTGGCGTTGGTTATTTATTCTTATTTATTAGAAAAATAATCATATATGAAAAAAAAATTCAAAAGATTTATATTTTTAAATTTTTATTGGTTCCCTAATCCCCAATATTACCCCCAAATTATTTTATTTTTTACCGCTTGCACTATTACTACTCTTAGGAAAACAAAAAAAAAATGGCTTAAAAAAATATGCAATAAATAAAAAAACCTTTTTAATTTTTGTGTAAGGTGAAGAATTTGCGTACAATTTTTAAAATGGTAAGATAAGCACATACGCATGTACTAAATTTTAAAAAAGTGGGGTTATATTTGCAAAATTATGCCAAAGTTGACCCTAATGAAACTATCTACCCTACCTCCTGAAGATATTGACCCGAACAGTTACCAAAAACCCTCCTATACAAACATCTCTGTGCCAAATTTCATCAAAATCGGTTTTCCAGTCAAAAATTATTAATTTTCAAACACGTCAAAAATCGTACGTATGTACGTACGGGTATTACACGCAATCTTTTTTTTTAGGGGGATCCCGGGGTGATGAAACATTGAGAAATGCGAAAAAAAACCATACCTTCTTTTTTACTTACTTGTACGAAGTAAAGGAGGTATTGTGATGGCGAAAAATTTCGGTTTTCAAATTTCAACGGAAATATCCATTTTCACCATTCCTGAATCCATTTTGACTAGTTTCGGCGTGACTAGTTTCTATTATAGTTTTGGTAACAATTTTTTATACGAAAGTACGTATGTATACACGTATCTCCCATAATTTAAAAATGATTAGCCGTAGGATGTTGAAATTTTGGATTTAGAAGTGTTGTAACATCTAGTGGTGCACCTCCCCTTTTTCTTACAATCGACTGAACCAAAAGTGTCCAAAAAAGCTGAAAATAATAAAAGAAATTGGATTTTCTTAACTGCAGTAATAAGCCCTCATTGAGAGGTTTTCAAGGATATATCATGTGGTACTTATTTTCAATGGTTCTAGAGTTACAGCAGAATAAAATTTTAATTAATGAAATATTTTGATCTTACAAGAGGGAGGCACATCTGTTCAAATCCGACTTCATCTCTTTGACCTTTTTTTAACTTTCTTTTTTTAATTAAAAATATTGAATTATTAATAATTAACCTATGATTGTAAAAAAAAAAAATTACAATAAATAATAATTCAACAACAAAATACAGTTGATTTTGTTTTAATAGCAACAAAAAAATATGAAAAACGTCAGAACTTTTTAATGAAAGAAAATTTTATATATTTTTCTTTTGAAGAAAATGTGTATATGTAATTTAATAGGCGTTCAAGTAAGTCATGTGGGGGTCAAATAAAATTTTTTGATTGATTACCAAACAACTTTTTCGCAGCAAAGCTATGCTACCAGGAAAATAAAAAAAAATAATTATATAAAATAATGGAAAGCTTAATACGAGTATAAGAAGACATTAGATACGAGTAAAATATTGAACGTACGGCAACGAGTTTAAAATTGCATAATTAATAGGACTGATTTTTTAGCCTATCAAGGAAGTAATAATTATTTTGTATGTAAAAAATAAAGAAAAAAAATAAATTTCAAATTAAATTAATCGAACGATCTTTTAATTGGTTAAGAATTTCATTAAAATTGTAACAGAAGAATACGATCCTTTCTCTTAAACTATTATCATTTGTAACGCGAAAATAGTCCTGTTGTCTAGTTTGAAAGAAGTCTGTATTGTTGTTACCTTCTTCTTCATCAGTCTCTCTTCTTCTTATCATGGCTTTTTACCTTACAGTGCCGGGGTCCAATAGCCATTTTGCATTCTCATTTAGTTATTCAGACAGTATTCTCAAATTACGGTCGTCTATTCCTCATTCTCTTTCTTACTCGTTAATTTGTTGTTGCCACTCTTTCTTGCATCACACTTAATCTATTTACTCCTAGGCTATCTTCATTTATTTTCCTTATATTTCTTTCTACGTTCGTTCAAACAAAATTCTAATATTAACTCAGTTCCTTCAAAGTTTCTATTATTTTATTTAGAACGATTTTATTCAATCTTTCACATATTGAAACACTTCTAGTTGTGTCTCATCTAATTTTTTCCACTACTCTTCAGAAAAAATTTTAATTTAGCACATGTTAAATGACTTTCATAGCTGGCAAGCGTTTTTCAGTTTTATGAATTTAAAACAATTTAGGAAACGTATTGATTTATAAATCTGTAATTTTGTTTTATATCTACTATTATTCTGTATTAAACAGCTGATAATAGACTATTTTTTTTGGATAGTTTCAAAAATTGGGCAATCAAAGAACAGATGGTGCACGGACCATTTGACCTTGCAAGCCACACACATCTGAGGAGAGCCAAATAGATGAGCGTGGGTAAGCCTAGTGTGCCCAGTCCTTAGCCGAGTTAAGATGACTTAATCTCTTCTGTTGCTCGTGGAAAGAGGTTTCTCGAGCACAAAATTTTCCTGGATCTTCTTCCCAGATCTTTTCCCGGTCTTTCTATGTAATGCCATAGAAAGACTCAGCAGCCAGAACGTATTCCACTGAGCCCACAATTTTATACGGAGTGATCTCATGAAGTCTCTCTCACATGTCGATTGTACTCGGATACCATTTATTGCAGCTGTCTTAGCAGCACCATCGGCTAGTTCGTTCTCGAGAATGTCAAAATAACTAGGAACCCATACTAGTACCACAGTCTTACTTAACCTTGAAAGTATATCATAAATAATCTGCTGGACGATGGATTCAGAACGTCCGCAGCACAAGCTCTCAAGTACAGTCCTATAGTCGGTAATTACTAGGAAGCTGTCTACGGTACGGGTTTCGATCATTTTCAAGGCGGAGTAAATTGCACAGACCTCGCAAAGAAAAACAGAAGAACAGGCATTAAGTTTATATAATAACTCGTTGTCAGGGAGTACAATAGAACAGCCACATCCGTCGGCCGAAACAGAGCCGTCTGTATAAATGAGAGCGTAACCATTGTACTTCTTAGCCATCTTGTTAAATTGGTCTCTTGGAGACTGGAAACCTGGGTCACGTTAACGACTTCCAGATTATAAATATACGATCTGTGGAGACGCGCGTAACCAAAGGGCGCCGCATCCTATTCCCTTTTCAAGCATCTTTGTGGTAGGCAGATCTAGTTCTTGGAGATAGCGAAGCAGCCTGAGGCTGAAGTACTGCGGTAAGGACGTCCTTCCTTCAAGTAGCGAAGTGCGAACGTGTCTGGTCATTTGCCGTGAGCAGTTTATCGCGTGTTTGATAGTCTTGTATTTTCTTCTGTAACGCAATGAGAGTTCATTGGATTCCACCAGTAAGCTTAGTATAGGGGAAGTCACGAATGTTTCTATTGTCATGCGAATCCAGATGTTGTACAAGGGATCAAGTATAATCTTAATTATCTCTTTCGCAGAGGCTTGTAGTATAGACCTGTATTCTAGCTTCGAAAGAAAAATCCTTCTGTACGTGTTCAGGATGATGGATTTATCCGCACCCCATTTATAAAATGAAATGAGTTTAAGGATACTCATTCTCCTTAGACATTCAGCCTTGGTGTACTTAATGTGGCTCAAGAAGATTAGTTTCTCATCAAAAGTTACACCAAGAAACCTAATCTCTTTTGATCCCTTTATCTCGTTGTTACCTACGCGCAGCCTCACCAAGACTTTGCATCTGACGGGTTGCCTAGAGAAAACGATAAATTTAGACTTGGTTATCGATCATTTGAAAAAACTACATTTTTCTCATCTGTGCACCGAGTTCAACGAATTCTACATTATTTCTCTCGTAGTTCCAATTTCCTTACAGGTGATAAAGATATCATCAGCAAAGGTACATTTCTTAACTGGCAGAGTGATAACATCAACCACCCCCATTGATAGCAACCAAGAAGAGCAGTACAGTTAGGACAGATCCCTTTGGGACTCCGTTTTCAATTTTGAAGATCTTTGAAAGGACTACATTATTTTGTTATTGTTGCTATAAAGAGCAACATATTCCTGTTAAAATCGTTCTGTAACAAGGTAGCAATATTCCTCTCTCTCTCCAAGCCATTTCATAAGCTTTTTCAACGTCTAAGGTTACAGCAAGGAGATTGTAGCCGAATGCCTCACATACATCTTTCTGTATAGATATTAGGTGGTCGATTGTAAATCTCTTTTCTCTGAAGCCGTATTATTATTGGGAGAAGAATTTGATTATATCAGATGCCATTTCAGTTATTTATCATCATCTCCATCACCTTGCAAAGGGTTAGACCAATCGGAGGGTAGTACTCTGCTGAAGGGATGTTACGATTGGGCTTAGCTACAGGGATGACAGCCTCCCTCCAGACATCCGGAAACACTCCTTCCTCCAAGATAGTGTTAAACAGGTGTAAAAAGTGCTGTAAACCCTCATTAGAGAGTTCAGAGAAGACATACAGTATTCCATCAGGTCCAGGGCTAGAATTTAGACCTGCAAGTACATCTGGTAATTCACTCAAGGTGAGAGGGGCGTTCAGATCCTGGTTGATATTCCGTCAAAGAATGTCCCCGACAATTTTTAATCCTCGGCTGTTTTTAATCCTCAGAAAATTGCTATCAAGATTTGAGTCACTCTTGTTCCGTGAAAACCTGTCACCCAAAATATTCGCAATATCATAAGGATTGTGAATTACGCGACTATTCTCAACCAGATCATGTATATGATTGGTCTTATACGTTCCCTTGATTTTATTGATATTGTTCCACACCTCACTCACAGGAGTGTGTCTATTATGCGAGGCTAGAAATTGCATATCGCTAGACGTTTACTATCTTTATATGTCCTTCTTGCCTTCGACCGTCGTTTTTTATATTCCACTAAGAAGGTTGCCTCATTTCAATGCCGTTTGTATCTGTTAAAAGAATTCTTTGACGCTTGCAGCGCTAATTTGCATTCATTGTTCCACCAGGGAATACGTTTCTTACCAATGAATCCAGACGTTTTGAGTATACTGAGTTCAGCAGCACGCATCACAAGACCCGCAAAATGCTCAACATATTCATTTATTTGAACTCCGTCACCTGTCAAATGTTAATCTCCAACGTCTTCAGTAACCAGTTCCTTAAATCTATACCAGTTAGCATGCTTCAATAGCCACCTAGGGTTCACTGTTCTTGGAATACCAGTTACACTGCGGTGTTTGATCGCAATTTCAATGCGGAAGTGGTCACTGCCGTATAGATCCAGTAGGACTCCCCATTCGTAGAGGTGGGTTGAGGAGGCCAAACAAATTCTTAGATCAATGGCAGTAACAGTCCCATATAAGCTGTTGAAATGTTTATATGAGTCGAGGTTAAGAAAAACAAGATCCGGCCTCTCACGGAACCTTTCCACTAACTTGCCCCTAACGTCCAATTTATTGCAGTCCCAGCTGATGCTGTGAGCATTAAAAGCACCCATCAGTAGAAATTGATTGGGCAGTTTTCTAACTACGTCTGTCAGTTTCTCTACAGTAAACTCCCGACTGCTGGGGTGATAGATATTACATACCGTAAACGTTCCAGGAGCAAGCGTCAAATTCACACACCTATAGCTTCAAGGCTAGTATGCAGATGAATTTCTCTATAGGCTGGTTGATCACTAACAAAGATGGCTACACCACCGCTGGCGCGGGAGAAATCCAACTCGTTTTTGAAGAAAACATTGTAATCTTTCAGAACTACGTAGTGGTTATCCGTAAAATTAGTTTCTTGCAAGCATATCAGAGAAGGACTGAGTCGATTGATTAGAAACTGTAAATTTTCTCTCTGGGGGTGGATTCCATTGATATTCCATTGTAAGATTGTACCACGAAGTTAGTGAATTTTTCCTGTATATAAGAAATTCTTCGCAAGGGTGATTAAACATCAGCGAGCGGGCTACCATCGAGAGGTAACTCGGCGGTGCTGTCATTACAATCCTCATCAGACATGCTCGTAGCTTCAGCAGCTTCAATTGACTCAATAGTCAAGACATGACGCATCAATTTATTTATTACACGCTCGAACCTATTTTTAATACTCCTTTCTGGTACTTTCGGAAAGGAAAGTACCGTATACTGAAGTATACCTATCAGTTCCATCGTATTAGATGTGTAATCTCGTGATAACTCTAGAACGGCTGAGTTACCCCTTCAGTGTTCCAGAAAGCTTTTGAGTAATACGTAATTCAAGACATAAGGGTTATGTTTGGCTTGCAAGATCTCTACTTGGGTTTCCAGGCCCACATCAAGCCTGTCATTATCCTTTCTTGGCATCTTGTATCTTTGTTGCTGACAGGTATCTGGCTAGAAAGATCATACGGCGCCCCTACTGTGTTTCCAATGCCTCCCTGATGATCGTCTGTACTAGAGTTGGTGGCTTTCCCTCTTCCAGGTTGCAATTTTTCGCTACATGCTCTGGTTGTTTACACATGATACGGCATCGGCTGAGAGATATATCCAGTACTGTGAATCATGGTAGGTTAGGTTCATGGTGCTTGGTAACTTTATAAGATCTTCAGGGTGTATGTATACCTGACGACGAAAATTTACCAATGGCCACGATATGTGCACTTATCGGTGCATCTCCTATAGCATACAGTACGATGGCTTGAGGTTTGCTAGGGTAAGTCAGTCTCTGGGCCACGGTGGCGTAACTTCCTGGTCTCTTCGCCTGTTCAGTACGACGGGTGTCATTCCCTGAGCAATGAGTTTCACTCAATTTTTAATCGTGTTTACTCCAGTTGTCTGTCGTTCACTTCTGTCAGGCGTCTTCTCACATACATTTACACAAACTTTTCTTGGTCGGTCACACTCAACTATTCCCCTCTACTAGAGGAAGCAGCACAGTTGAGATATTTGTTTACAACGATCAGTTGGGCCGAACGTCGAAACAGTCGAACTTGGAAAGTTATGTAGGGTTATCTGGCTGCGTTACCCCAATTATTCAATATTAATGCCCCAGCGGGCTATTTTAAATATTGCCTAGAACTTACCAGCCCCAAGACCAATTTAAACACAAATAAAATCTCTTAAAGTCACAAATAAAATAAAAATATGTAGAAAATAGGTCACTGAAATCTTACAACTATCGCATCACATAGACTGCTGTTAAAAATCGATAATAGACTTGTTTTCCTAATTAAGACCGTTATTTCTTTATCTTTCTCTCCAAAAAATGAATAATCTTACCCCGAATATTAACAACGTTTTTCAACTTACTTTTTCTATTATTTGCCTCAATTTATTGTATAACTTCTCATTATCATAATTCGTATTCAAGCTACTATGTTTTATTCTTGTTTAGTATTAATCTGTATTTCGTGTTCTTGTATTACTAATTCCAAGACGATATGTAATTATTTATATTTTTTTTAAAGTAAAACAGTATTATTGGTATAAAGAGTGTTTTGAATACTCTATTCCATTAATTCATTATTTCATTAATGGGGCTTAATGTCCCAATATTCAATCGTTTATGTATTAATTTGATTCTTCATCTCTTAAGAACTGAAATTCATAAATAACAAATTTAAAAAAAATCCCCTTTTCCACTATTTTTTTTTTTAAATTTGGAATTTGTAAAAATTTCCCTCCATTGTAATATATATATATAGAAATCATAATTTTTCGTAATACGCAGTTTAATGTGAGGCACGCAAAAATGAATTGTGTCTTGAAAAAATTTTCATGACTATAAAAAAAACGCACATTTGGCTGTACTTCATGGGTTGTGAGGAAAACAGTTACAATTATTTTCTAAAATTTTATTACTAAAGTTAAGGTTATGTATTTTTACACGATTATGATAAATAAATCAGTTTTCAAAAAATTGAATTTCTTTTTACGCCCCAAACAGCAGACCTAATCGATACCAGGCTGAGCAGTTTGTAATAGTACTAAAAAGATATGAATAATTATTATTATTATTTTTTTTAACTAAAGTAAGATTATTTACAACAAATAGGTATTTTTAAAGTCGTGCCAGTCAATACAAGTTAAACAAAAAAAAAAGCCCAAAAAATCTACAAAATACAAATCCTGCTTCAAACAATGCAAAATAAGTAATAGAAGTTTTACTATAATAAAATTTGATCTACGAAAATATAATATAATAATAAAATGCGACACAAAAATATGGTATAAGAATACTTAATAGATGATTAAGTACATATATTATCGCCAAGTATTTGTACCTTTGTACATCGTATTTGTCCCATTTTATATGTAGGAATTCTGTTTAACCGTTTTAGCTGCCTAGCGGTCGGTTAAGGTACTAACTTTTCATAACTTTATGTTTGACTTGTGTTTGCTGACAACGAGTACAAAAATATTTATTTGTTGTAAATACTTTTACTTTAGTTAATCAAGTAAAAATATAATTTTTTTTTTTTAATTTTACTACTATTATTTTTTGAAATCGGTTTTATTTTTATTTTTTAAATTTTTTCATAATAAAAAAAATATATTTTACGTGAAAATTATTTAATTTTTTATTATAAAATTAAATACAAAAATTGTACTTAAATATAACAAAAAATATTATTTTAAAGAAAATGTCTGACTAACGACCTTATTTTATGGGTGTACGAAAATTGTTTCATTATAAAGAAGCGGGAAATTAAACGAAATATTTTATTTTTGTTGTAAAATAAAGTTATTTTCCTATGTGTACTTACGGTGCAATCGTTTCAACTATTGAACAATAAGCAACACATCACCACCGACTAATTAGATGAGGGTGATATGTGTGGCATGTAAATGAGGTGAAAACTTGCACATGTTCAGGCCGACATTTCGTGAAACGTGTAATTATTTGAACCCCAACTTCCAAATTATCCGTTCTCTAATACTCAAATCTTAGTGTTCTGTTCTACGTCGAGCCTTCCGGTGCTGCGATCTAGAGAGTGGTAGCGCTCACCGGAGAGTTCCACTCGTACTAGCATTCGGCGCTCGAATCTGAGAATCTGATCCAAGGTGGTCACGTCATACTCTTAGTCCGCATTTTTATATATCAATTTATACGTTATGTTACAATTCATTTCTTTAACTGTCAAGATGAAAATTTATTAAACCATTATTAAAAAAGCAACAAGGCGTCTTCATTCATCACCTATGAACATACAATCCAACCTCGCTCTAAAATCTACCACCTGGTAAAAATAACTGACTTTTACTAGGATTTGAACTTCCAAACGTTTAACTTCAAAAATCAACTGTTAAACAATGATAAGTTTACCACTATACTAACCCGGTGGGTAAGTATAGTTAATAAAAATAATTTTCCTTATTTATGTTATTTGAAATATTTTTTTTAAAGATTCAAAAATTCCTCCGAAGATTTCTTAAAAACAGCAAAATATATATCAGTTTATTTTATTTATTTATTTATTTTCTGGAATATTCAAATATATACTGTCATTAAATGTACTATTTTATATTTTAGTAAACAGCATATTGCGTAAATTTTAATAACTTTTTTTAGCAAAATAAAATACCTTTCTTACAAAATTAATAACAGAACTCTTCATCGAAAAATTCTTGAATTAAATCATGAAGTGGAGTAATAAGTACATTTCATCGATAATTTTTTTATTTACAAAACTTTATCCAACACCATTCAAATATTTAAAAACTAATTTTTATATCACGTTAATAATTTAATTTAAGTTAGGTCGTTAATTTTAATCAACAAATCCCCTGGCTTGTTCCCTTATTCTCTAGTGTAAGCCCTTCGTCACCATATGGATGGTTTGCGTACAAGTAGTCAGTGGGCGGCCTCTGCCTCTCTTGCCTTACGTTATGGCTAAATCCTGTCGGGTCATATGATCTTCACTTCCATGAATTACGTGTCCAAACCAGCGTAAACGGCTTTATCGCATTTTTTTCTGTATTCCAGCTACTTCAAATGCCTCTCGAATGTATTAGTTTTGGATTTTGTCAAGTCTAGTAACACCACCTGCCCATCGCAACATTTTGATTTCCGTGACATGCATTTTTTGCTCTTCTCATTTCCTTATCATGCAGTACTCGGATCCATATAGCATTGCCGGTCTAACGCCTCGCTTATACGCGGTGCTTTTAGTACTATTATGTATTTTTGCGTCAACTATGAATCCACGTGAACGTTGACTACGGTTCCACGGTACTTGAATTCCTCTGATTGATTAAATGGGGTTCCTTCAATAGATAGGTTGTTAATTTTAAAATCGAAGAACAATGCAATTTTTTGCATTTGGATTAAGTTAAGCATAAGTTAAAGCAATTACATTGCCTTAACTTATGGTGAATAAAAATTGGCTGAGAAAAATTTGTATTATAATCTGGGTTTTAGAAATTGATATAAATTATAATAATTTACTAGTTTTAACAAATTTCTTGATTTGATGTTACCGCAATGCATATTGACGACGATTTTATAATGAAAATAAATAAATAAATATGAGTCCCAAGCTAAATGAAGTAAACTTGTTTGAAGATCGTTGTTTAATATATTAAACTAAGTTTGAATATCTGTCAGCTTGATATAAGACTTGAAAATTAACAGGGAGAGCAGTCGAGGTCGAAAATAGATTAGGGAGCGTATAAACAAAGAGGCTTAGCAGAGCGAGACTATCTCCTTCTTCCTCCTACAGTACAAACTAGTTATGTCTTAGTTACCTTTGGTGCATGAATTTGAAAGCTACTTCTATCTATATACTATTATGACGATATCAGTTGATCAATAGAAATAACAAATTTCTTTTAATAGAAAAATTGATGTTATAAATTATTAATATGGATTAAGTGTTTATAAATTAAAAAATCTGATTTGGATACCACATGACATCCTTGTACGCTTATTAAATTACATACATTTTTTTTTTAACGATAAGTGCATAAAATTTTCTTTCATTAATAACTTCTGATATTCTTTCATTTTTTTTTCATTGTTATTGTTGAATTATTATTTATTGTAAAACTTTTATTACAATCAAAGGTTAATAATTATTAAGAAATCAATATATTTAAATTAAAAAAAGGAGATGAGGTCAGAATGAACCTACGTGGTCCTTGTCAGATCCAAATATTTCATTAATTAAAATTTTATTTGGCTATAACTCTGGAACCAATGAAAATAAGTACCATTTATGGTATATCGTTGAAAATCTCTCAATGAGGGCTTATTACTGCAGTTAAGAAGAATTCCAAAATCCAAATTTTTTGGATTTTAGGACACTTTTGGACCAGTCGATTGCAATTAAAAGGGGATGTGCACAACTAGATGTGACAACAGTCCTAAATCCAAAATTTCAACGTCCTACGGCTAATCGTTTTTGAGTTATGCGAGATACATCCGTAAGCACAAACATACATACGTACAGAGATCACGCCGAAACTTGTCAATAGATTCAGGAATGGTGAAAATGGATATTTCCGTTGAAATTTGAAAACCGAAATATTTCACGAAAAAATGGAAAAGAAAGACGTATTTAAAATGTATATACATTATAAAATTTTATATTATCATAAACTGAAAAAAGACAATACTCAAAAATCCTTATTTTAAATAAAAAAGTGGTAATTTTGATTTTTAAATAATCATTATAAATAGACAGCGATAATTATATTAACGGTGGTATTTCATTAGTATTGTTTATATACTAATTGATTGTGTATATTATTTTTTCACGCTCGATTTATTTATTTTTTAAAATATATATCTATCTTAGTAAATACAAGTGATTGTTAACGATTAAAATGGACATCTAGATTTTGTTTGACTACAAAAAAGCCGCAAAATGTTCCATGGTTTGTTTCATTACACATGATTTTAAGAAAAATAAAATTATTTTAAAATTTACTTAAAATTATCGTTGTTGAGATCAACACTTGCGTTATTGATATGAAAATAATATCAATATCAGGTGGTTAAAACACTTAATCAAGTAATGATCTGAATAACAGTCTAATTGAAGTTAAGGAAATTTTTTTTGTGCAAAAGCGTCGGTATTAGAGAAAGTCGTGGGTGTGGCGCTTCCGCGAATCCGGGAATTTCATTATTGAACTTGTAATTTGTGGTAGGTGTGGGACGGCAGTGGTGCTGGGGGGACTGCCGCCGATAGATTTAATGATTGGGCAACTGAGAAGGATCTAGGAGCTGGGGAATTTTGCCACCAGGCGAAAAGAAAAGAAGAATTAAAGCGTTCACCGAGGAAACTATCCAGATTTGGCAGAAGCAGTAGGACAGGGGAACTAAAGGTAGGTGGACCCACCGTCTCATAGCGGATATCCAGAGTTTGTGTTAGAGACACTCCTATGGCTCGCTGGGCTACGAGTTCACTCAGTTCCTAGTGGCCAGGGTGGTTAGCGGTCGTGTTTGCATCGGCTAGACGTATGCCCCCAGTGCGATGAAGAGAAGACTCCTATCTATGTATTTTCTGTGTATTAGATTCGCTGTGGAGCGGACATAAATGCTGAATACACGTGGCCGAACAGATACGTTTAGACCTGAGTAGACGCTAGAAGTAATAGTTAAGTGAGAGGAGGAATTATGCGCTATCGAGGATTATGCTAAAACCATGATGATGAAGCTTCGCGAGTACGAAAATATTCGCAGGAGAAGGAGACGTAGGGGGCGCCGGGTTGGAAAGGTCAGCGGCTGACTGCCTCGCGGGTCCCTCCGAGGTGTGGCGGTCACCTTGGCGCGGATACCGTGAGGCCGTGGATACTCCATTCCCGGTCCCTGAAAGTGTGCTTTCTTCTTCGAAGCAACGACGGATGGCCGCTTTGGGTATGTATGGGAGTTGTGTGCATGTCTGCTGGGCGAGTGCGTGTGTGTGCGGTGAATGTGTGTATGATTATTAAGCGTGCCTGAGAGTGTCTTTTGGGCTTGGTCTGTGTGTTGGCATGGTTTTTTCTTGAGTGTGTAGTGTAAGTCCGTGTGATATGTGTGTGTGAAGTATCTATGTGCCTGTCCGGTATGCTTGTGCTTGAATGGTATCGTGTTGATATTCTGATGCGTTTGGTGTGTTTTGTCTGATGCGCGCGTGATGGTTGGATTTTGATATTTGCTTTTGGTGACCGATTGGGTGTGAGCGTTTACCCCCCTTCTAAAGTATTGCTCTTTTAGCGGTTTCCAGTATTGGTGGGTTGCCAGGGGTGAAACTTTATTTGGTAGTGCGCAGGATTACATACGCAATTAATAACATCTTGCAGAACCTGTTAATGAGTCCGACACTGCTTCGGTGCCCGTAAATGGAGTTCCTCCACCTTCTTCAAAAAAGAAAAAAAAAGTGTTGGTCGTTGTTGGAAGAAGCCATATGGAGGTGATAATAAGTTGTATAAATACACTGATGGAAACGACTGCCGACGAATTTGCATGGGTGGCATCCTAATAGGGGGAAAACTGATGTTTGTGTTATCGGTATAGTGGGTCTAAAAGACGACTCCGCTAAATCCCATAAGGGCTATGAATTGACGGGTTGTTGTGTTGAACGCTATCGTCGCAAGGCGAATGTCTTCTCCTACGGGGTCAGGAGTATCACTGTTTTCTGATCTAAAAGCGTTATGGTAATTAATTTAAAAGGTTATACCCGATTCATGTACTTTTATTCGACTTAAAATCTGAGCTTCAAGGTGATACCATCAGTCTTTCTCTCTGATTATTCATAGGTTTGTATGAACAATACCAAAAGAAATATGTTTTGTAAAAAATGTTTCTAAAAATGATGTATGCAAGAAAAACAATTTACAACCCACACATGAAATCAATAATGATTTCAAGATTTATTTGTTTTTATAAATAACTTTTATTCATATTTAATAATTGAACTAAGTCCTATTTTAAGTAGCTATTTTTTATCAACACTTTTTTTTGCATGCAAGAATGGCTTTCTGGCAAGTGGTATTATAACATTTTAAGATTTATATGCGTTAAAATTAATTTCATAAGAATATGAAAATTTATCAATCTTTTCCTTTCTATTTTACATCTGTACATTAAATTCAAATGAAATATAATCCCGCTCAGATAGATAAAATAATCTAATGTGTTTGTTTTCAATTAGAAATTTATTTTATATATAAAATTTAATGGTCTATAATTGATATTGTATCAGAAATTACACAATTTTCTTTGTACAAGCTGTAAAACGGCATAATTTAACTTGTTATCATTTGGTATGTTGAGATTCTTTAGATTTATACATGTTTTGTGTTTATTGTAAGTACGCGAATATAATGGTTAAAATGAGAAAACAGCTCTTTAGCAAAACAAGGTTATTTTAGTCGTATTTATTCTTGTTTAAGCACTGTAGTATGGGCACTGTGTAAACAGGTTTGGAACATCGATTAACGCTTGTTCGTTATCATTGTTAATATTACCACCATTAGTGTTGTACATACATTTTTAATTTAACTGCTTTTTATGTACTTGTTTTTTATATACTCATCTTAAATTTTTAAAATAAAACTTTTTTTTGAGGAATCTATCTCTACGACAAATTTACTTTCCATTTATTCGAAATTTTCTATAGGATTGTAATGATATATTTACAAATTTTTCTTAATTTTGATATGGTAAAAACAATATTAGGGAAAAAATTCTAAATTATGAAATTTAATTAATTTTTCTTTAATAATAAATTTTTATATTAAAATATGATTGCAATTATGAGTTAATTGAACAGGTTTAAGTAGAGAAAGATAATATTGAGCTCCTAGGAGAATGTCGATTTTCCCAGGAATATTAAAATGAGGATCGGCCAGAAAGAATTGAGAAGGAATTTCCCAGTCAATTATGTTTACAAAATGATTGGGTAACAAACCTGTAATGGATGGCATTACATGACATTTCAAATTGAAATTCAAATCTTCATATCTAGAATTAATATTTAAATCAATACTTAGCTTAGATTTAGTAACGGCATTGCTAATTCCTGTGATCGGCATGAGAACAGGCTTGGGTTGAAGCCCAAGTTTGTCAGCAAACCTTTCAGTACAAAATGAAATCATCGAAGCGGAATCAAGTAAGACTCTAGCTTGGATGAAATTACCTTTTTTATTCTTAACGTCAACTATTGCTGTTGCAAGTAGAACAGATTTGTTAGGTTGTGATTTTAAAGTACAATATAAACTATTAGCTGGAGGAGCTTGATTCGGCTTAGAAGATTTATTTGCTGCGTCTTGCAGCGTTTTATCTAAATGAATTAGTGTATGATGCTTCCGTGAGCATTTTTTACATTTATGATTGCTTGGGCAATCCTTGACAATGTTTTTTGTTTACTTAAACAATTAAGACATACATTTCCTTGAAATACAAAATTTTCTCTTTCGTTAACATTACAACTTAAAAAATTATCACATCGATACAATGGATGGTTGCTAGTTTTACATAATGTACACATAGAATTAATTGCATGAAATACATTTTTACTAGAACTAGGTTTTGAATAATCATATTTTTGGCGGCTAAATCCTACATTAGACGGCTGTGGTTTTTGATTACTTTGAATCGTGTCTGTGGATTCAAGTAATTTACGTTTAGGTTCTAAGAAAGACGTAAGTTGTTCTAACTAACGGAATTCATTACCTTCTAATGATTGTTCTCAATTTCTTAAAGTATTTAAATATAAGTTTTTTGTTATTAACTGTATTATAATAAAATCTAAATAGTCAATATTTAAATTTTCCAATGCATTAATGTTTGAATTGACTTGGTCAATAAACTTAGATAAATTTTCAGAATTTTCCTTATTTAATGGTTTTACATTAATAATTTCTAAAGCATGTTTAGCTGCTATTAGTCTTTTGTTATCATAACGAGCTTTAAGTAATTCTGTTGCAGTTTCATAATTTTCAGACGTTACGGATAAATTATTATTACGTCAAGAGCATTGCCTCTTAAGAAATTTGTAAGGTAATAAAATTTTTCAGCATTAGAAAATTCTTCTCGGTTATGAACTAAACTCTTAAAAATATTAAAGAATTTATGCCAAGCGTTCACATCACTGTAAAAAAAGGGCTCAATTTGTATTGGTTTTAAAATAATTGGATTAGGTTTTTTAATCACTTTAGTTGCATCAGATATTATATTAATAAATTAAAAAAGCTATTAATAAAATTTTCATAAAATTATATGCTCTACAGTCCCTCGTATTTTTCCATTATCTGATTATTTTTTTCAAAATTATTTTATTCTTTTTATTTATTGTTTAAAATCAGTTTTTCGCAGCACCAGAATGTCTATTCAGATAAGCATTAATAAAAACGAAACTTCATCACACATACTATACCCTGAAATCCAAAGTTTGTATTTTTACTGAGATTATAGGAACTATAATGGAACATTGAAAGCCTTTTTTCTATTAAATTATTAACTGTCATGAATAGCAAAACTTTTATTTTAATAAGTTTCATTTTGACTATCTCTTTTGTGGAGTGATTGCATCTCTTCATATCACCTGGGGATTTAAGATTCAAGTATGGTACGATAGAAAAATCTCGTGCATGGAGATTTCACTCATTCGAACGATTATCCATCAATCTCTTTATTTTAATTTGGGTAAATATAAAAATCTTGTCAAATACATTGATAATTTTTTCGTATAACGATCAGTAAATATCTGTAGTGTTCATTATTTAAGATTTGTGAAGATATCCACTGGAGTATGTATGCGTTAATAAAATAAATATGCTTGTTTTCTTTTTAGAAGTTTTCTTCTTTTTTTCATATGATGCTATGCTGAAGGATTGAGTAGTTTAATAAATTGTTGTTCGTATGTCTTTGTAATACAGTGTTAGATATTTTTATAAGTTAATAATGATTGGAAATAATTCTCTTCTACCGTTGTATTACAACGTTTGAATTACGCGACTGAAACCTGTATCATAATAAAGGTCATTATGAAACAGACTTTCTTTATAATATAGGCATTCAACCAATCAAAAGCCTATTCTTTTCAACTACAGACCAATCAAAAGCAGGTAGTTTAATGCATATGCTGTATTTTTTTTTTTTTTTTTTGATATTATGCCCAAAAAGGAGGGTAATGTATTTAGAGTGTATATATGTATATTTGATCCACCGTAGCGGCTCAACGGCTGAATCGATTTAGATGTATGATATCGCGTTGGAATCCTTACGTTACTGGGAGCGTCATAGCCAATATAAATGTACATACGTTTAAATAAATATAAAAATTTGAAGAAAAAATAATGCTATGCACAAAATTGTCACCCGCAGCTTTTTAATTATCCCACATTAAAGAGCAATGCTAGTCAGACATTTTTTTTTTTGGCCTATATTGCCTATTGCCTTAATAACCTATTGCTACAGAAAGTATTGTTTAATGTGTTTTATGAAAAATGTAAAACAAATATTTCGTAAACAATGTATTATATATTTGATTTAAATCAATAATCGCAATATTTTACCTCCCATAGAAAAAATACAGTTTGCAACTCTCTATAATGCCCATTAATGCACTCTTTCGAAGTTACGATAATCGTCAAGGCTCATGTCGTAACTTACTTCGCACTCGTGCATCAATGGCTATCATTATAGCCTCCTTACATAATTTACTACAATTGTAAGCTTGAGAGTATCTCAATAAATGAATTCTGAATATCCAGACTTATTTTTGGATGTTTTTGTGTAATTGCTTTCATTTTTACCGTGTCTGTATTTTCAATCAAAGTAGTCTGTATAAATGAAATCTAAGATATTTATCCGTGACCAGTTGTGGAACTTATATGCAACCCACAGATATTTGTAAATAAAAATTTAATTAAATATTTTTTGATAATAGAACCAGTAGTATCATTTATCACAAAATAACTAACTGGTAGTTATTTACTAACCTTCTGTTAACATCTGCAGTTCACAATACCAGTCAAATTTTCTAATAATTAGTTATTGTTGTAAATTTGTGTATATAATAGCTCATGGAAAACTAATTTTAATGGAATATTTTATTTTAATTGTAATTTTGTTCTCTTTAAAACTAATAATAACTATTACTTGTTGCTATACATACTTTTTAGTTTTATCTTTACAAAAGGATACAGAGTAGAAAGCGTGGAAACCCCTCAACAACCTTAAAACCGTTTCAGATAGAATACTGTAACTTTTAGGATGAGATATCGGTCAACTACTTAAACTTTTGACGAGAAATAGAATTTCAATCCCTTCTTGGAGGGTGGCCCAGGGGGTTGTAACTCAAATATTTTATATCTTAATCCCCTTTGTGTGATAAATCATTTTATAGGTCTCTTTATGACAAGAGAAATTATATAAATAAAACTTTGGTACGACGTCTGTACCGAAAATGGCGGACGGATAAATTTTGGATTTTGAAAATTACTAAATCTTTCTTTAAATATTAAAATTAAATAAAAAGAAATTAACCTGATTTAAATTAAGATTTATTTTAAAAGTTAAACTTAAATTTTAATTTTATTTTTTAACAAAAAAAAAATTGATTTTGTTCCAGTTTAATGAGTAAATAAGTAAACATATTTTCATCTACTCATGCTGATCAGCTGATCATTGATGGTATCTTACCGTTGTTGCAAAAATTAAGCCTACTTCATTGTTGTGTAATTTTCATTTTAGAGTGTTTCATTACTACACTGTTAGTTTCCTATTAGAATTTATTGTGATCGGTTGGGTAATTGATTTTGTCTACCTTTACCTCATTTGTAAGCCACTTTGTTATTTACATCTTATTCGCCGTTTTTATAATTTTTTTTTTTTTAATTTTTAGTAACTGTGCCACCTGCTAACATTGCTAACAACATGTCATTTAGTAAAAAGGGGAGGGTCACACTTTTAATAATGTGGGGCTTTGATGTTAGAGTTAGGTCGTATAATGAAGTTTGTGAATTGTTCAATGCAAAATTTAATACTCATAACCCTATTTCAAAAGTTACAGTGTCAAAAAAGATCAAACGATTTGCAGAAAAAGGGAGCATTAATAATAGGGAAACCAGGGAGTGCTAAATCTGCAATAAATAATAAATCGTTAGAGATTATGCATGAATTTATTAAGAAACGTTATTCTTTAACGAAACAGGACAAGAACATAAAATTAGCCAAAGTTCAGTGATTCGAACATTAAAAAGTGAATATTCAAAATTTATTTGATGCAAGGACTTAATAAAGATGACTACGGTCGAAGAATTGAGTTCTGTAAAAATATGATGTGCAATATTTTTCAGATCCTAATCTTTATCAATCCTTATATGCTTATCAAAAACCATAGTTTTTGATAAATATAGTTATGTGATGAGACCACATTTTATGTAAATGACAGTGTAAATCGGCATAACTGTTGATACTGAAATGATAATAATCCACACTGGTATCTGTGAGGTACATACACAGTATGTGCATGTGT
The DNA here is from genome assembly GCF_047948215.1 of Lycorma delicatula. NCBI lineage: Eukaryota > Metazoa > Arthropoda > Insecta > Hemiptera > Fulgoridae > Lycorma > Lycorma delicatula. The sequence goes on from NC_134455.1 coordinate 71,910,009, forward strand.
ATGTAATAAATGTGAATATTAAAACATAATCTTAAAACTATAATCACAGTTGATCGATTTACGTAATCTAAGTTTTTACTTAAATTAGACGAACGATGTTCTTTATACTAAATTTGTATTTTCTACAACTAACTCTCTTTCTCAGACTTTCTCTCTTTCTTGAACTTTCTTCTTTCTCTTAAACTTTATACTTGTACTTTGTACTTTCTTGTACGAAGTAAAAAAGTATTGTGATCGCGAAAAATATCGGTTTCCAGATTTCGATGGAAACATCCATTTTCAACATCCCTGAATCCATTTTGACTAGTTTTGTCGTGACGGCTGTACGTCTGTATGTACGTATATACTATGTCTCTTGCATAACTCAAAAACGATTAGCCGAAGGATTTTGAAATCTTTGACATATGACTTGTAACGTCTAGGTGTGCACCTCCCCTTTTAATTGCAAATAATTTAGATTTTGTATCTTTTCTTAATTGCAGTAATAAGCCCTCATTGAGAGCTTTTAGAGAAAATAAGTGGTACTTATTTTCATTAGTTCCCGAATTATAGCGAAAAAACTTTTATAATGAAATATTTGGATCTTACAAGGGGAAGGCACATCGGTTCGAATCTGATTTCACCTCCTTTTTTTTGAGTTTTTTTTAATTTAAATATATGGATTTATTAATAATTATTAACCTCTAATTGTAAAAATGTTTACAATCTAGATTGATTGTAAATCTGATTTACAATGTAAATCAGAGTACTTAAGCTCTATTTTATTCTGGCTATATTTTAATTCTTGATAATCTTTTTTTTTTTAAAAAAAAGGTTCTTCTGTATAAGAAATATATTTTGAGATAAGAAATTTTTTCAAAAATTATATTAAGTGAATACTTTACTTTTGTATAGGATAACATAATGACTAGATTTTGGAGAAGCTAAAAACATTACTTCTGAACCCAATCTTAATCGATAGCATAACATAAGACTCTCACAAATCGACGGCTGCTCCATTACGGTACTAAGAAAGAGCTACTGACAATTCAAGCACTATGTAAGCTTTATATAATGTCCACATTCTAACTTTAATAAATGTATACGTCGATTTGTAAAGGAATAATCCTTAAATAAGATTTAAAAGAAAAATCGTTTATTATAAATTAAAAATTTTATCAGTGTTATCAAATATTTGTAATTTATACATTTTTCGATCATTTAAATTTTACCTTATATGTCAAATAAAGATAATTATTTTTTCTAATTGATATTAATATCCATACAAAATAAGTACTTTCCGAATTTTCGAAGAAATTGCAATATTACTTTGTGTTGCGTGGAGGGAGGGGGAGTAAAAATAAAATTTCTTTATATTTTAAGGTGTGAGAAGTATGAAAATACCATTTACCTTAAATCGGGTTTCCATATATATATATGGAATATATATATATATATATATATATATATATATATGTCTATGTATATAATACTTTTGATCAAAAATATTGAAAACTACTAGATCAGTTTCAATGACGTTTCGCTATGCTGTAGATTTATATCTGAAGATGTGCGTGGGAAACTTTGACAATTATTGCTTGAGTCGTTCGTGAGCTACGCTCAATTTAAGGTCTCAGAAAGTCTAAGATAGCAAAGGCAGTTACCTTTATAGAGATTTGCATAATAGATCATGGATACGGTGTTCTTTGGTGGTTGGCTTCAATTAACCACTCACCTCAGGAATGGTCTATCTCAGACTGTACAAGACTACGCTTCATTTACATTCATACATATCATCTTCATTCATCCTCTGAAGTAATAGATTACGGTGGTACCGGAGGCTAAATAGAAAAAGAAAAAGAGGTCCAAGAACGTTGAGAGGTTATGTTAGCTGTTTAGTATGTATTTTTCATACGCGCTTATAAAATGAGATGTTGGTGAGCGATTGAAACTTGTTTTTCTTTATTTATTTATTTTTTCTAAATTAGAATTAGTTGACAGTTTTTCAAAAGAAAACGAAATAAAATAACGAAAAATTGATCTTTCGCAGAACTTTACAAGATTTTTTTCTTTTTAAACAAGTATAGTAATTTTAAAATTAATAACACATTACTTTGATTGGTAATTAAAATTCATACTATTTTAAGTTTTTTACTTTTTCCATAATAAAAATTTTGGAATACTCTTGAAGAAAAAAAACAAATACTATATGCGATCCTTGTATAATTTCGAACTACAAGATTTAAATCAATAAAACGATTTCCAACAAGTTACTTTATTTGAATTTAGGAAATTTTTAATGAAATTTTCCATTAACTGTGGTTAAAATCCTACATTTTAACTTAAAATAAACTCTAAGAAGAGTAATTGTATAAGAAAATTGATCAGGACCGGTCAAAATGAAGAATATTCGCTTGATGTCTGTCACAGAATGATTTTACAAGACCAGTTTCTTAGCTAGGATTAAAAATTTAACCAAATATCGACAATATATTGAAATTAAAAAAACACAACTTCGATCTCTAGCCCATTCAGTTACGCTTTTGAACGCGTCAATTGTGGACTTCCGCCTAACAAAGCCATATTGATCAGGGGAAAACCCAACCTTCACTTCCACCTTACACCAGAGGCTGTCAGTGATAAGACTCTCCAACAGCTTGCCCAGGGTTCGGAGCAAGCATACCGGACGATATGAGACACCACTCCCAAGCATGTCTTTCTTCTTTGGCATCAGGACCAACCGCGCTTCCTTCCACCAGGAAGGAAAGCGACAGCTCTCCAAAGCTGTATTATAGGCGTCCGGTACGACCCAAGGACCTCTTGTCACCATTAATTTAACGAGAGATCCAGGGACTTCGTCCAACCCAGAACTCTTATCTACATTATTTCTCTTGGCTGCTAGTCGCAGCTTCACAATGAAGAATCTTTACTCATGCTCCGGATCTATCCCCCCTATATGCACCCCCCCACAGATTAATGTCCAGATCTGCTACCAGCTCCACCCAGGCTTCTTGTGCTCCTTAATGGCCGCACATAGGGACTTTCTTGCTTGTCGGAATGCAACAAGTAACTCGTCTACATCATTAAAAGCTCTCCCCGTTGCTATCTGAAGTATCCTTCTAGCAGCAATTGTAGCTGCTCTCCTCGTAGCAATCTCATCAGTCCACCAGTGGACTCTTTTCTTTGCCGTTCCCTCAGGTCTTCCGCCTCAACTGTACCCATCACACAATACCTCCATAAGCCCTTCAGGTGTGATCGCCCGAGCAGGGTCCAACCGATCAGCCACCCTGTCCACAATACGTTTGGCCTGAAGTTCTGAGGGCCGCCACCTTATTTAAGATTAATTTGGTTGAATAATAACTTTTCAATTTTTAAATATATAAAATAGTCGTCATTCCTTTTAATTTTATTATTAAACTAATTTTTTTTACGTGTATTAGATGTTAATAATAATAATAATACTAAAAAAAGACTTTTTCAAACTTTTTAAGAACTTGCTTTATACTTCAATTAAATTATTATCTTACATTTCACGAGTTTAATTCGTAGATTAATTTGCATTTCAAAAGATAATATCATTATATTATAATATTATACATTGATATTATAATATACATGATATTATAATATCATTATATTTGTAATATATTTATAAAATATCAAACTAATTTTCAATCAAATATTGGTAAATGTTTGATTGAAAGTACACAAACTAATCTTTATATACTACTACTATACAAAGTAACGAAATAGTGAAGTTTTTGCTTAGTGAAGTTTTTATTTAATTTTATTAATTATCACAATTTTCGAAAATTCCTGTACCAAGTTTTTGTGATTTTTTTATGTAAAACGGCTATCGGATTTCTAATCTGTGACTCCCACAACCTCAATTAGCCGTTTCGAAATTTTTATAGCCGCAACCTTAATTTACCCACGTACAGGGGGATACATTCAAAAGTAATGGTGGAATATGGTATTGTCTCCAGACCTTTGTATCTGCAAAATTCCATCAATAGGCAACGTCAAGAAGTACGTTAAATTATTATAACTGCACCTTAAATTTATCCCCGTACCATTACTTCTGCAAACATCCCCCGTTTGCAGAAGTAATGGTTGTATATTATATTGACACCCGAACTTAGTAACTGTGCAAAATTTCATCAATCGGCAATGCCAGGAAGTATGATAAGTTAAGGGTGCAATATTTGAGGAAAACCATAAAAAACAGCATTGTGAGCTAAAGAAAAGCAAGTAAAAATTTTACTTTTGTAAACAATGACATTAAAATTAGTAAATCACATGAATAAGAATTCCGTCAGACTTTAAAAAGAGTGTTATAGTCATGATATCAAAGAAAGCAGGAGCAGATAAATGTGAAGAATACAGAACAATTAGCTTAACTAGCCATGCATCAAAATCTTAACTAGAATTCTGTACAAAATAATTGAGAGGAGAGTAGAATAAGTGTTAGGAGAAGACCAATTTGATTTCAGGAAAAGTATAGGGACAAGGGAAGCATTTTTAGTGCTCAGATAAATAGTAAATAGTAGAATAAATATTAAATAAAAACAAACCAATATACTTGGCATTTATAGACCTAGAAAAGGCATTTGATAACGTAGACTGGAATAAAATGTTCAGCATTTTTAAAATTAGAGTCCAAATACAGAGATAGAAGAACGTTTGTTGACATTTTCAGGAACCAAACAGCAACAGTAATAATTGAAGAACATAAGAAAGAAGCCGTAATAAGAGAGGGAGTCCGACAAGGATGTGTTCCCTATTCCCGTTACTTTTTAATATTTACATAGAACTAGCATTTAATGAAGTTAAAGAACAATTTAGATCCGGAGTAACAGTACAAGGTGAAAAGATAAAGATGCTGCGTAGTAATTCTTGCCGAGAGTAAATAAGATTTAAAAGAAACAATAAACATCATGGATGAAGTCCTGCGCAAGAACTACCGCATGAAAATAAACAAGAACAAAACGAAAGTAATGAAATGTAGTAGAAATAACGAAGATTGAATAGGAAGAAAAAAGATATGGAGGTAGAAGAATTTTGTTATTTAGGAAGTAGAATTACTAAACCTGGACGAAGCAGGAGCGATATAAAATGCCGAATAGCACAGGCCAAATGCCTTCAGTTCGAAACATAATTTGTTTACATCAAAAATTTATTTAAACGTCAGGAAAAGATTTTGTAAAGTATATGTTTGGAGCGTAGCTTTATATGGAAGTGAAACTTGGACGATCGGAGTATCTCAGAAGAAAAGTCTAGAAGCTTTTGAATTGTGGTGCTATAGGAAAATGTTAAAAATCAGATGGGTGGATAAAGTGACGAAGAGGTGCTGCGGCAAACCGTCGAAGAAAGAAGCATTTGAAATATATATTTAAAAGAAGAGAGACTTATAGGCCACATATTAAGGCATCCTGGAATAGTCGCTTTAATATTGGAGGGAAAGATAGAAGGAAAACTTGTGCAGGCAGACAACGCTTGAAATGTGTAAAACAAATTGTTAGGGATGTAGGAATGTAGGGTGTATCCCGAAATGAAACGACTACCACTAGATAGGGAATCATGGAGAGCTGCATCAAACCAGTCAAATGACTGAAGACAGAAAAAAAATCACGTAATATCTGTGTGTATTGATATAATCAGTGATCAATATAGATAATTAATGATATAATATTTAATAGAAGAAGCTTTTGGTTATTTTTACTTTGTTTAAGGTTACGTTGATTTTGTGTTTGTGTATTTTTCATAAAATATTTTGCGCTTATGCAGTGAGTCGCAGTGGTGAGTGAGTTGAAACTTGATGCTTGTGGGTAGGGTCTATTCCTTAATCGATGTATTTAGTGCGTTGTACTGTGAAAATCAGTGCATTTCTGACTGCGAATTAGTGAGGGTGTCAGAAATAAAATGTCCGTTTTCTGGTGCTGAATTGCGCAAGTGTTTTTTTTTTTTATTTATGATTTATATAGGGAAGAAATTGGTAAGGTTTTTATTATGGTAAATATTCCGGGGATTATAAGAAAGCTTGATTTATTACTTTGTATTGATTGATCCAGTAGTTTTTGCGGTTATCGAGAACAAACAAAAAATACATCAATTTATTTTACAGTGAAATATGTCCAGAATCGAATATAGTAACACTACAAAACCAGTTATATTTATGTATAATATATTCAGTTTTACGTGAGCGTATTTAGAGACTAAAAGATTTATTGGAACTAGTTTTGTTAAGGAGTGATTAAACAAAGAAACTGGGATTTTATCAATTATTTTATTTTCAATTCATAACAATATTCTTTTACTGAATTTAAATTATTTCACCTAAAAAATATTATTATTTTTTTCAATTTTAATTATTTCACTGCAAGGTTCCCGTTTTTTTTTTATCGTAAAGGGATTGATTTCGTTTTTGATGGGATGCACAATAACTATGAATCTTATTATACCAATCTCAAGATGGAACTGTAAATCCTTTTATAAAATGGTGAGATTCATATTTACCGTTAAACCACTGAAATATTTTCCGTGCAATTGCTAAGTGAAACGTCTACGTAAGTTAACAACACTGTACATTTTAAGGTAGATTGCTCACATAAGCGACACGGGATTGATCTAGTTAGCAAAACGTCAACAACATAGTCAATGATGTTACATATTTCTTATAAAAATCACATTAAATTTATTAAAATCACATTATGATGGTGATCTTACAAGAATCTTGCGTCGTCTTCTTCTGGTGATAATGGTTTATCATATTTACCGTTGAAAAATATAAATAGTTATGTTATCAGAATATACCCCTTTTGGTTAGTCTTATTTAAGGGAAATGAATGAGAGCATTTAAAATCTCTTCTCATATAGTGAGGGCTTGTGTAATCATATAAACAAGGACGTTTTCTAGTGAAAATGAAAATTTAAGATTAAAACCTCAACTGTCTTTCATTTGTTTTAGTCGCAGTCTCTCCACTAAAAAAGATTGGTGCGTTGGATTGTTTTTTTATGTGCTCACATTTTTATTTTGATCACCGTGGGAAAGAATTGTAATTAAGTAAAATTACTAATCTTTTTTGTCTTTAATGAATATCTTTAAAATACTTATTATTCTCGTGAGGGTACGAATGCAACGAAGGCCCAGGGGGTTCCGCTCCCTGGCTAGACTTCCTTACATTATTGTGAGGGAGACTAGGGTAATGGGAGTCTGGCTAGACTCCCATTCAGTCCTGAATATCAATCATTGTACTGCAATTTTTAGTAACTCAAATTATTGAATTGATAAAGAATTATTTACAGAAAATCGAGGCACTATCCTTGAAAAAATACCTTACAAAATATAGATACATTCGGTAATTATACGAACAATGAAACCATAAAAGGCAAGCACGAAAAATTGAACATGTAGTATCCTTGCGACAGAGAAACGATTTTTCCTTGTCTTTCACTATTTATATCATGTAGGCGGGCGCTGACTCATAGGCTAGTCTTCATTTAACTTCTAAATGACATCATACCGTCATCGTATCTCAATCGTGCTGCTATAAGGTAATTATGGTGAGCGCTCGGAATAAGTATAGAAATCATATCTTTCGTTTGGTATTCTTTTATTTACTGTTTAGCCTCCGGAACCGCCGGAAAGTATACTTCAGAGGATGAATGTGGATGATATGTGTGGCACGTAAATGAAGTGTAGTCTTGTACAGCCTTAGGTCGACCATTTCTGAGATGTGTGGTTAATTGTAACCCAACCACCAAAGAACACCGGTATTTACGGTAATCTACTATTCAAGTTTCTTTTACATAAAAAAGAACGGTGCGTGGGTGTATTTGTTTTTATGTTTATTTGTTTATTTGATGAATGTGCTCACATTTTTATTTTAGCTGTTATTGGCGCAGACTACGTGGTGCGCCGGGAGCTGGGCATCTGTGCGCAGTACACGAACGATTCATTCGTTCGAATGATTTATTGTGCTTAATACGGGCGATTAATCTAAAATTATATTTGTGTGTTTTGGGAACAGAAAAAGAAAACACTGGGTTAAAGCTGTGTTAAGAAATCACAACTTAAGAAACAACTAAAAATGTTCATGATTTTGAAACTTTTCTTGTAAACGTTGTTGTTTTTAGTACGCTAAATTCATGAACGTTATTTAGGTACAGTTGGCAAACACAGTTATCAGAATCATGTATAGTGATGCATAAACCATGTAAAATTTTCGCTGCGGCCATAGTCCCGCCATTTTTACTTTCTTGTACAAAGTAAAGGAAGTATTGTGATCGCAAAAAATTTCGGTTTTCAGATTTCAACCGAAATATCCATTTTGGCCTCCCCTACATGTGTAACTCAAAAATGATTATCCGTAGTTGAAATTCTGGAGTTAGAATTGTTGCAGTATCTACTAGTCTCCCCTTTCGATTGCAATCGGCTTGACAAAAAAAGGCCAAAATCGAAAACTTTGGATTTTCGACTGTTTATTAACTGCAGTAAAAAGTCCTCATTAAGAACTTTTCAACGATGTAACATAGGTGTTATTTATTTTCATTGGTTTATAGCGAAATAAAATTTTAATTATTGAAATATTTTGATCTTTCAAGGGGAAGGCATATCGGTTCGAATTCGACTTCATTTCCTTCTTTTTTTAACTTTTTTTTAATTTATATATATTGATTTATTAACAATTAGTAACCTGTAATTGTAAAAAAAACCTTTAACATTAAATAATAATTCAATTATAACAATAAAAAAATATGAAATAAAATCAGAAGTTATTTAAAAGGAAATAAAAGTTCATGTCAGATTTTTCTTGTCTGTATAAAATTAACTGTCTTTACAAGGATTTGAGCCTTAGAACTCTCGACTTTGAAATCAGCTGGTTTGCGATGACGAATTCACCGCTAGATCAACCCGCTGGGTTGGTTCGATATTCTGGATCCTCTCTACGTTACATGTATTAACATAACTGTGTACAGCTACATGTCCATAAGTATCTTCAATTTATATAATTACAAATTCTATTATGTACTGTCTGCCTTAACTCTACTGATAATAAATTATTATTTTGCCCTAATTGATTTAAAAATAGGAAATGAAAATGAAAGATGAATATAAATGTTTTTTTTTTAAATCTTTTAATTCCCCTGCTTCCCGGAACTGGATATGCAGAATATAAATGTATTAACCTGATGTTAATAGTTGAAACTGAAAATCCATAACTTGTCACTTAGCGAATATAATTATATATTGCACAATGGAATTGTAATAAACGTCATAGTTTTGAAATGGAAGTAAATATTTGTGGTTGTTTATTTTTTTTACGAAACGGTTAGTTAAAATGTAGTGCAGCATAGAATATTATACTTGAATAGAATAAATATTATACTTGAATAATATAAATAGTAAATTAAGTATAAGTACAAGAAAATGTTAATAATTCACTTGAATATACTGTGTACAAAAAAAACCTTAATTTTTGATATTCATAATAATTTTTCGGGTCAGTGATTTATTAACTGTTTATCTATATTCTCGTATATCCATATCAATGCAATTTTATTGAAAAATAATAAAATTTAAATAAAACTGAAATAAAATAAATAAAATATTTTCAAATCAATTCTTTGATGAAATACAAAATTAATATTAACTAACTGTACGAAAACATTACGCATGACTGCACAAACAAAAAACATTAAAAATTTGAAACTATCTTAGATTTTATTAATTTTGAGTTGAGATTGAAATTAATATAACCGTAAATTAATAAATTATATCACATTTCTTTGGATCATAATAATAGTATGCATTATATTTTACATTTATTTATGCATGATAGAAATTATGGTAACTTTTCTTAACTTTTTTTTTATCAATCAATTTTGTTTATAGATGTTATTAGATATGTACATAAATTAGCAAAAAAAGGAGGAAAGATTTGTATAGTCGTTTACGTAAAAATTTGAATTTAGGTAAGGTTGAATTCAGCTGACTTGAATAGAAAAAAGCGTCGTTTAATATTATAAAGTTCTAAAACTTTACACGAACAAACACTAATATCTTTAAATACAAAAATATATTTAACAAACTTATTTCAGAGTTGAGAAATAAAGATTTAACAATATAAAATATAGCTGTTCAGTTATTTACTATCTTTAAAAATCAGTAAAATTCTGTAATTCTTTAAATTAGAATATAATAATTTTTTTTAAAAAAACACCAATAAAAACAATAAAGAAAAAAAATTTATTCTTTTTAAAATAAATACAAAATATTTTATTTCAATAAATACTAAATTTTTGTTCTGATGGGTTTATAAGAAAGTATTGTATTATAGATCACAGCAGGATTGAATAGCCATGGACAGGAATAAATTATATGCTAATCCATGGATAACAAAAAAAGATCGCCCAGAATTTTCTTGGATGAACCAAAGTAAACCGTAATAAAAATATAATCAGAGAATAAAAAAAAATCCCTTTCGGCACGACGGAAAGCGAAGGTAGAGTTCACCGGTGCTAAGTAGGGTATAATAACCCACCGGGTTGGGCTAGTGGTGAACGCGTCTTCGCAGCTCAGCTAATTTGGAATTCGAGAGTTCCAGTATACACATCTGTTCCAGTATTACACATCTCAGAAATAGTTGACCTGACTGTACAAGACTTCACTTCACTTACACTCATACATATAATCCTTATTCATCCTCTGAAGTAATACCTGACGGTAATTTCCGGAGGCTAAACAGGAAAAAGGAAAAAGTAGGGGATAATAAACGATTTCCACCTTAAAATTAAGAAAAACTTTAAATTTACTCATACGACAATGGTTGCATATGAAAAAATGTTTCACATATTTAGCATACGACAAGCCCCATCTTTGTACAATTGCAGCAACATTTTGATCTTTTAAAAAGTTTTAAGCGGACTAACGACCACTTAAACCGATTCGATACTGTGCCTATTAAGGGAGGTATGATATTTTTTGTCCTGAAACCCCATTTTTTCAACCCCCTGAGCTAATGGTTGGTGATATCAAAAAACTTTACGTATATAAGTTTTAGGTCCTTATCCAAAGAATAGTAGGAACTTAAAAAGAATTCGATATTTTACTTAATAGGGATGTTATAGCTATATATTTTTTTTCGAAAAAACCCTCCCATTTCCACCCCCATAGACCGATTTTGCCCATTAACGAAATCGACCGAGATTTTCGGTCTTTTTGTTTTACGTATCAATTTGAAAGTGATTGGCGGAAAATTACGACAGTTATCGTGTTCACAAGAAAGTGAAATATATATATATACTAGCGGACCCGACAGACGTTGTCCTGACGCGGCATTATTCTGTAATAAATGCACACACATAAATATAAGTAACTTAATTAAGTTAAAATTAGCAGGAATGTGTTCTAAATTTCATTAAAATGACTATTAGTATATATTATCAGTTCGTCAGTTTGTTATTGATGTATTATTGTAATGCGTTTATTAATTATGTGTAGTATGGTTAATATTTGTTTTCACTAAATGTTGAGATGTTCAATGAAAATTGAATTAAAAAATCGAAACGTCGTAAAATTAATAATTAGTGTAACTAATAAATTTTCATCCACATTACTACTAATTTTCACTGCATCATTCTAAAAAAGTACCTCCTACATATTTATTTTTTATTTAATAATTTTGATGTTTCATAACCATGTAACAGCTTAATTAATCAATTAATAAAAAAATTAAAGCACTGTAAAAAAGCAACGTAGTTAAAATTTTAGTAGAAATTTTTATCATTTTTCTCATTCTTTATTTTAACATCTATTTTACCAAATTTGAGATAATTGTAAATTAAAAATAATTTTAGAAAACCTTTTATAAAATTAATCAGCTAAAGCATTATAAATTCAATTTTTTAAATATACTTTAAACTATATTATAAGTAAATTATATTTTTATTTTATAAATGTTATAATTCTTCGCTATTGCTAGATCTGAGTATACATACAGATTAAATAACAACTGAAAGTTTCATAAAACCTTAAAAAACTGAACATTAGCAATTTAACAAACTTTAACCTTTCACTTTATAAAAGTCAGAATGTAAATAAATCCAAATGGCAAAACAACAACACTACCGATCGGATTTAATTCACACCACTCTCTAATCACAGTATTCGGTAGAAAATAATTTTTTAACGAAAAGTGTTGTGGCTTCAAAATCATTACAATTAATACTGAACATTAAGAAACTTACAAAACATTACGGAACCTTATAAAATTTCACCTTTAACTTTATAAAATTCAGAATGTAAATAAATCCAATTGTCAGAACAGCACTACCTATCGGCTTTAATTCAAACTATTCTCTAAACACATTAGTCCGTTAAAAATACGAATTTTAATGTAAGAACAACACTAAGCTACGACGCAAGTAACTGATATGCGAACATGCAACAAAATAAAAACGATTCCTAGAATCCGATCGCAGCACCAACTACCGGGTTTGACTGAAAAACCAAAAATTAAAAAAAACTTCTAAAACGCGATCGCAGCTCTGCCTACCGGACCACACGCTGCCTACCAGACCCAATTGTGAACCTTAAAATTTATGTGTTGTTGATCTTGGGATCAATAAATAAATAAAAAAAACTCATAAATAAATTAAAAAAACATTTTCACTTCAATACTGTACCTTACAAATTTGCAATGTATATTTTTTAATTACACTTTAAAACGTTATTTCAATAAATAATAATATAATATTTCTCAATACGCGCACAATTCTAAACGCGATCGCAGTGCTGCCTACTTGTTACTTAATCAGTTGTGATTTTGTTTACATTGGCAACGGCCATACGGGCTCTTTGTGATTGGTCGTTGTGTTTGACAGCGGCCATCTTGCATTGATCTGATTGGTTTTCCTTTGTTTACATTTCCATCTGATTTATTAACCTCTTATTTATTAAAAAACTGTTTTCTCGCGATTTTTTGTAACACAATAATAACACAAAATATTTTTGTCAATTTGATTGCAGCACCAACTGTCGGGACAAACTAAAATTAAAATAGAATATTATTGAATATTCGATACTGCGATGGTAGTGCAGTCTGCCGGATCCAGTGTAAAACATTCCAAAATCAACAACTACTTATAAATAAAAAAATTCATTAAAAAAAAACATTTTCCAGTGGACCAAATTGTGAATCTAAATCATTCTCGAATCCCCTTGATTACACACACAAAATTTCATCAAAATCAGTCCAGCCGTTTAGGAGGAGTTCACTTTCATACACACCCACACAAGAAATATATATATAAAGATATATATATGTATGTATATATAAATAATATATAATCTTTTGAACTGACGGTGGTTTTGTGGTCTGGGGGATGTGAAACGCTAAGATACGTGGAAATTTTCAGGAAATCGAATCATGGTACCCATTAGTTTTCTTATGAAATCTACCTAATAAAAGCAAATGAGCTTAACGTTCATATAGATTGTTTAAAAATATTCAAATGCAATAATATTAAATTAAATACAAAAATATACCAAATACTATAAAAAATAACTTTTACACTTTGTTACAATAGTAGAATATACAACATTACGAATAAAAATATTTTTAAATCGTAAATTACATTATTTTAAATATTTTAGATTATAATAAATTAAATTTGTCGTAAGATATTTTTAATTATTATTAGTATATTATTACTCGTAATGATACCGTGCAAGTATAAAATATTTATAGTAGTTTAATAAATTCGTCAAAAGTGAAATACGACTTAAAAACGTTAAAGAATATAAAAATAGATTCCATGACAATAAACATTATAAAAGAAATATTAACAAACATAAAATCAAAAGTGAATTTCTTACGAGAACTTTCAGAATCTTTTGAAATTAAACTGGAGTAAGGCAAGGAGGTGGACTGTCTCCAATCCCCTTTAATTGTGCCCTTGAAAAATTTATAACGGAATTGGAGAAAGAAGTTAAAAAGTTAAACATATACAAAAATATAAAAATGGGCACTAAAACTAAATTCATAAATATGTACAAATATTCTGGTCTTAGCAGAAGATATTGCAATTTTTGCAAGAGATATAGATGAGGCTAAAATCAAAATTCAAAAACTAAACGAATTTTTCTAATTTCTAATAAAAAAAATTAAATTAAATTAAATTAATAAAAATACAAGTTAAAGCTACAACTTCCTCAGGGCTCACGTTATCCAACAAGATCTAAATTTATAAGGTTATCCTGCGCTCAATCTGGACGTACGGTGTAAAATTGTGGGGAACAGCTAGTACTAGTATTGTGGAAATTGTACAACGACTTCAGAACAAATTAGCGAGGGTAATTGCCGAAACTCCGTGGTTCACGTTGAATGATGAGATTCACGATTATCTGGAGCTCCCGTCGGTTCGTGAGATTGCACAACAGCGCAATGTCAAATACCTGCAGAGGCTTGAGAATCATATAAACCACTTTGCAATTAATCTACTCGATAACAGTAGAGACGTCATATGGTTGAAATGAGCCCATGTTCTCGACTTAAGGTCTGCGTAACAGTTTGGAATCTAACACCGTCAAGTTTAGTGGTGTCGTGTCTAATTTCTTGTTACTTCTCTTTCTTTTTCTTTTTTATTTGTTATTAATGTTTGTTTGGTGCTGAAATTAATGGTTTGTGATTTATGACTGAGCTTGAAATTTCGTATTTGACTTTAAGTTTGCTTGAACTATTTATTGTGTATTATTTTTGGGGCTTCCTAAAGAACCTTCTTATCACGTGCTTTTGTCAGGAAACTTGCTTATGGCTCCGCAGGAGAGCTGATTGTAATTATAATTGTTATTGAGCAAAAAAAAACATAAATAAAAAAAGGACTAGCTTTTCTGTCTTTCAGTTTCGTTAAAATGTATAATTTCAATAATTTTTTTTTCAATAAATCAAAACAAGGGTAGGCACCAAAACAATGAAATATACAAATATTTTTTTTACTAGTTTTGTTTTTGTTTATTATTTTCGGGCTATATTTTATTTGTTGATCTAGAGCATTGCTATAAAGAGAAAGTTTAGTGATCACCCAAAACGTTATTTACCACGATCTTTGCCGATGTGATTTTAGTCAAAAGAAAACAAAAACTTTATAGAAATTCCCGGAAGATGTATTTATATGTGTTGGCCTGAATTTATATTAAGGAAAAGACATGATATTTTGATAAATATTTTCCATCCCTTTGCCTTAACATAAATTCTTTGAAAATCACTCAAAAAGTTTCTGTGTATGAGGCACAAATTTTGGACCAAATTTATAAAAGGAGGGGTAGTTTTCGCCGTTTTAATATTGTGGCTTTCTGTAGTGGTCCTAAAAATTGAGCTTTAGTATGATTATTTAACTTATTTAAACTAC
This sequence comes from Lycorma delicatula, assembly GCF_047948215.1. Lineage (NCBI taxonomy): Eukaryota > Metazoa > Arthropoda > Insecta > Hemiptera > Fulgoridae > Lycorma > Lycorma delicatula. Next base: position 71,925,399 of record NC_134455.1, read on the forward strand.
CATATTTTTAATCGGGATTTATAGGTGGGTGATATTGAACATTAAATCTAAATAGGTTTTTTTATAATTTCTCGGAAACCTGTTAACAAAAAAAATGAAAATTTAACATAAGTATTTGGAATATCGCCGTTTTAATCTGATTTGCGAGTCATGGGTCAAGGGTTAGTCACCATAAATACATATCTTTTTTTTAATAAACTGTAATTTTCTTTTATTTTGTTAAATACCATTACACAAAATAGGACCGATTTATTGAAATAAAAAAATTCAGTAAATAAACTTTTAAGTGTCAAATATCCAGGGGCTGAACGTGATCTGTTTCTAAAATATCTGTTTTCTAAACTTTTGTTTTCAAGATTAAAATTGAAGTGTATCTCGTTTTAATGTAGACGAAATGTAAGACACTTTTTAAAATAGGGGACCATTAGCATTAATATTACGAACAAACAAGAATTACAATTTTTCTTTTTGATTTTCCTATAACATCTGATTTTATGTTTTTGAAATTGTGACTGTTATTGAAAATATTACCTGAGATAATTTAAAGCATTTTGTATTTTGGGTGAGCAAATGGGTTCCAAAGTATCTTACTAAAGATTTTGATTTTATTTTTAACAATTATACTTTAATTGTTTAATAATTTTTATGGTAAAACGTCATTGGTTAAGATAATGAGCTGGCATCTATAATTGGTTACTAAGGATTTTTATTTATTTCTCAATTATACTTTAAATACTGTATGAATTTTATGATGAAACTCATTTGATAAAGTAAGTCAAACCTGATCCAATTTTAATCTTACTGAAAATTTTGGTCTTTTCTTTATGGTATTCTAAATATTGGATAATTAAATCATTAATATGGCAAAGATGGAAAAATTATGTAAATATTTATAAATATTTTTTACTGTTCAAATTTTATTTTTGGTTGCCTATTTTTATTATTTTATAAAAATTAAATAAATGTACCCCATCGAAAACAAAAAAAAAATGTTAAAACTATTTAAGGAGATCCAAAAGAGGCAAAAAAAACAAAACATATAAATACTAAGAATAAAATAATCGAAGAATAATTTGTCGAGAAATTAAAATATTACTTTGATATGGAGTTAAGTTCCGGAGAAGTAAATATCTTTAAAGAAAAAAAATGGAAGTTAAATGAACAGAAGATAAAGAAAAAAAGAAATTGGGATCATAAAAAAATTGGTATTTCACTGTCTTTAAAATGCTATGTTGAAATGTGAAATACTCTATGGGTGAAATATCTCCAAGGGATGGAGTAGATAGTTATTTGGGATCAATTTTCTCAAAATTTTGAAAACATAACCCCACTTTATATTCAGTATATGTAAAAAAAATTGTTAAAAGCCCTTACCTCAAAATTTATAAAAGCTAACTTTTTATTTATTGTCTATATTTAACTGGATTTTCGTTTGTTTTTCTAGTCATAGTAGTAGTGGTGCAAATGACCCCACCCAAAAACAACTTTGAGGTAGAAGAGCCGATCAAAGTTTAAATATTTTTTTCAAAAAGGATTTTCGGAAGTTTTTATTACTTTTTGTTTTTTTTTAACCTTTTAATCATATTACAATAAATATCACCATAATTAGCTCCAGCTCTAAAAAAAAAAAATAAATCTTATGCAATTTTATATTTGTTGTACATTTTTCTGCGGATTTATTTCTAGTTTCTTCAGTTTAAAATAGTAAACCAACACAAATCAAAAAATTTTCTTGGGATATGATTTTGATAGAGGGAGAACAGGAAAAAGTAAAAACAATAGTTTTTTTTAATTTTTTCAACTTTTTTCTTGTGTAATTATTTATTCACTATATGAGAAGAAATAACCTATGCCTGAAAAGTATGTCAACTTTGTTGTGACTTTTTTTAAATCTAAATCAATATATATATATTCATCCAGATTTATATATATATATATATATATATATATATATATATATATATATATATATATATATACAGTATATATATTTATATATATATATACAGTATATATATTTTCTGTAATCTCCAGGTAATCAACAAGAAATTCTAAATAAATATCATTCAGAACTCCCTGTAAACAAAGCATAATATGTAGTTCCGAGTAGTATCATAGTTTTGTTACTTATTGACTTTATGTTTTAAAAAAAATTTTGAATTAAGAAACAAATTTGTACATTTGAATATTAGTCAACATATAAATCATAATAGAAAATTAATGTCTTCTTTACAGAATTAACTATCATTGTTATAGCGTAGATTTGTTTTACATTCAATTTAAAATAACCTAAACTAGCTGAAATAAATTTTCTATTAACGGATCCTTTTTTAAATAATTCACGTTTATAAGGTCTTTTTTAAATTTATTTTATTTGTAGTTGCATCAACAATTAAAGTCATTAGCGACTGGAGAGTAACTGTAAGTGTATCGGTAAAGGTGCAGTCTGGCCCACCATTCTTGATACGCGTGGTTATTAGAAGTCAAACCACCAAAAAACACAGGTATCCACGATCTAATATTCGAATCCATATAAAAGTAACTACTGTTACTAGGAACCTTAGAACTCTCGACTTTGAAATCACCTCATTTGCGATGATGCGTTCACCACTAGACAAACCCGTTGGGTTTACAAGGTCTTGGTTATGATTTTTAAAGTGATTTTAATTTGTATAAGTTTGATGTTAATATTTTAGGTAATATCCATTAAGTGTTGAATTACACCACATAAATGTTAAATTTGACAAAAGCTGACAAAATGCTTTACAATAAAAGTTTATGTAGTCCTATTAAACAATATATTAGGAGAAAATATTATTAAGTAAATAAAGGACAACTATCATGACTCTTATAAACTGGAGAATGTAACCGATTTAATCGTAATTTATTTAATTCTTCCCTTTTGTTTTATTTTACATTATTCATCTATTCATGATGTTTACGAAATGTTCCTGTTACCCACCAAGGTATTAAATTAATAACCTTGAGAATTTGTACGATGACGGACATATTATACACGACGCAATGAGCAAGAACTATATTTAAAATTGAATAATATACTCCTTAAAAGATACAAAAAATATTTAAATATTTATTAACTGTGTAAATTTTTTTCCCATTTCTCTAATCGTTTAAGAAATGTAAAAAATCTTTATTATTCAGGTATATAATCATGTAAAAGGAAGTTTGATTTAGACGTAGATTTCGCTATTAATTTTTATTTAATTTTGAATATTCCTGTATTAGGTTAATAAACCAATTTTAATTTATCAGTGATGTTACCTTTTTAATTTTTACGTTCTAAAAATAAATAGATATTAAAAAAAAAAAATATTATACTCCTGAATTAATAATTTCAACACATAAAATGATTTTAAATAGAGTTTTCCATAAGAACACAAATAAAAATTTATAAAAGGCTTGAATCTAGTTGAATAATAGATAGAACAATAACAAAATAATAATTTACTTAGAAATGGGAAAGAAATTTCTAGTATAAATGAGGCGGACTTAGAAACATAAGGGGAAGGGAGAGATGTTTGTGAAACCTTTCCTTTTGTTTGAGTTTGACCCTCAATGGAGTAGAAACTTGGAATATGGAAAGAACAAGACGGAAGGGATAAGGGAATTTAAGATGTGGGTTCAACGAAAGTAAATAAATCTGTGTGACAAGAGTAAATGAGCGAGTGCATATAAGAGTGTAAGAGATATTAAAAAACACTTTTTTCTTCTCTGTGAGAGTAAGGAAAAAATTATTATAAATAGTAAAGAAAGATTGTAAAAATATTTTATTTTTTATTCAAAATATCGGAAATCATAGAAAATGTATAAAAATTATTAAAACAAATATTTAAAAAAATACACAAAATAATATCTCTGCACTCTTTTCTTGTATATATAATTGAAAGTTATTTTATTCATAATATATATGTATATATATATATATATATATATATATAGAAGATATTGATTGTTATTTCTCAACATTAAAGTAAAAAAGGAATTTTAGTAAAAACAAACGTTTTACGTTTTCAGGGAAATTTTATCGACTGCATTATTTTACATAGGGTATTGAGTATGAAGACAAGTTATATCATTAGAATTTTTCTTGTAGTTTGAAAATTACATGTGTTTAATGAAAGTAAATATTAGCATTAAATTTAAAAAGTAAAAAGCTTATGAATTTGCAAAATTACGTCGTATAAAATGAATAAATATATTAATTAGTATTTGATAACTTATAAAAACTGTTGCAAGTAAAACTAGCTAAGTAGCAGTACTTCACATTAATACATGTATGGATTTGTTTTATGAAACTTGAAAATATTTCAAATTTGTCTGGTTATATCAACACTTGAAAGAAAAAAATTGGTTATTAAGAATTATGAATTCTACTGCTGAGTACTGCTAGAATATTTATTATAATATTTAGCGTTAAAAAAAACTTATCATCTATATGTAAAGTTTTATTTTTTTAACCTCTAACGTTTCAAATTTAACCTGCACAGTCTTAGGGATTTCCAAATACAAATATTCAGACCAACCTATCGGCTTGGAATGGAATGGAATTCAAAGGTGGCGGGAGTTTCACAAATTCTCCCTACGAATCGCAGACCCTGGACAGTGTCCCTTGCTGCTGGATGATTCTATAATCGGGCGTGTTTAAGGATTTATTTTTAATGACGGGTCTAAATTTTAAGTTTTGCGTTATTTTATATTTTTAATTTTAAGGACGGATTTAATAGCATTCCAATCCGTTTTTATCAGCGTTCTCGAACCCATTTTATCGTCCGACCGCGGGAGGCTAGGCTTTTGAAGCCTGTCCTCCCGACGTAATTCCCCTTCAGACCGTCCGCTGAAGTCCTTTCGGTGCTAACGCTTCATAGGCTAGCAGAAATACGCCACAACGGGGCACTAACTCTTTGGAGGGAGCAATGCGCCCCCTTCTCCGGAGGGAGTCGCAATTGCTGGTTTAATTTAATTTAATTGTAAGTGTTTATAGTAAAGGTTAAGAAGAAGTTCTTCACCCACTTCTTTTATGGCTGCCCTACACGGTGCATCTCCGCTGGGCTCTCTTCCGGACTCCTGTCCGTGACGTCGGGTTATCGGCTTGTAATAGCGAAGAGACTGGAATCAAACAACTATTATTCTTTTCTATCATTCTTATCGTTGTATAATTTTATGACACCATACATGTAAAAGAATTTCTAGCCTAATTAATTTTTTTTTATTAATAATAATAAACAACTCAGTTAAATTAGTTTTGAATTTCAAATAGTTATTTATTTAATATTATTAAAAAATGTAATTTATAATTAATAATTGTTGTACTGAAAAGATAATTAAGTATTCTTTTTAAACAACCTTTTTCAAAGTAGGAGCTTCTTATTTACAATGAAATGTAAAACAAATAAAAAGTGGATGGTAGAATAAATTCTATAAAGTGATATTTTTACCGACAAGAGAAGAGAATTTCCGTAAGGCAATAAATTGAAATACTGAAAAATTGAAACTCATGTATATGTTATAGATTATTTCCATTATTCATTTTGAATATACTATGCTGAGATTTTTTAAACTTCTACCTAATGCATTACTAAAGTTCTCTATTGTTCAAAACGTTTTCTATCCCGCCTGACTAATCATTTTTAATATTATCCTTTTTTCAGTGTGGTTTGCTTTAACAATGTAATATGGTATTTTAATCATTTTTGATTGGCATTTTGATATCTATAAGAATATATTTCGTTAAAAATGTAAACGTTTACCGTGCAATAATTCCTATTTGATTTGCAGGTGTAAATATTCATAATTAAAATTTAGATCAAAGAAATACTTTTCTCCATTATTTGCTCATTATAAGTACTAGGTTCTTCATAAAATTGTAAAGAATTGCTCTATATAGATACGGAATCACCTGTAATTATTTTAAGTGGGAAATTTGTTTAAGTACTTTCTTTCCCATATATATTTATATATATATATACGTATCCTTTTCAAATATTTCTTAAAAATTTTATTTGCTATTTTGATGGCTGCATTTCTTGTCCTTAATCGATTCGTGTTCCACTTCAACTATTTTAGTTTTAATGATAGCAGTCTATCTTAACCTGCTGGAGTATATCTTCAGCGCTTAGGTAAGTAAAAGTAACTAACCGTTTCAAAATTATTCTCTTAGTAGTAACAGACTGTTGCACACTATCACTTTAAATTACTTCCTATTTATCTTCATTTACTTACACTCTCATTTCTTTTTTTTTTTATAAGGTGATTGAATGTTTCCAAAGGAAATTAAAAATATTTATTATTGGATACAAACTCAATGTGATTTAGTGGGAATAAGCTATACTTAAAAAATTGTTTCATAATGTTTATACATTTTTTAGAGAAATAACTTTATTAAAAATATTATTCATTTTACTTCATTTTAATTGTATAATATATATGGATACATAATTTAGGAAATGATTCTTCCTCAAAACCAGCATAAAGGGGTTATTTTAGTTATTTTTTCGGTATTGGTCTACAATATCCCAAGAATCCAGAAGGATGAAAGGAAAAAAATTACTTAAAAATCAACAGACCACGACAACTCTATTATGTTCTTAACCACACTATATCCTTAAGCTAAAATGTAATTATTTAATGTTTTCTTCAGCTAGTTTTAAAAGTGCCCAACATCATAGCGACTTCATACCAAATAAAAGAAATATATATGTATATAAGAAAATATTAAATGATTACATTTAAGCTTAAGGATATATTGTGGTTAAGGACATAATAGAAATGTTGTAGTCTGTTGATTTTTAAGTAATTTTTTTCTTTCATCCTTCTGGATGCTTGGGATATTGTAGACCGTACCGAAAAAGCAACTAAAATAACTCCTTGATGCTGGTCCTACATTTTTCCAGATAGTATATGAGCACCTTCTACGACAATCCCAGTAAAATTGCAGCCATGAGTTTTCTTGCGAAGGAAGAGTTTTCACTATTTTTGCGAACTTTAACCTGCTCCTACCCACTGCTTGTTCTGGCATTTGGTTACTAGTATGCAATAGTAAATCTGTATTTCATCTACTGTTATGAAACATTGATGGAACTCAGCAGAATTGCGTTTAAATAAGTCCATACACCCTTGAAAATTGTTCTATCGAAAGCTAGGTCAGCTACTACAAACGCGGCATCCGTCGAGCAGAAGGATTTTTAATAATTACAACTTAGAGTAAAATGTATTGGACACGATCGAGATGGCTGTAGTATCACCAAGCTCGCCTAGCTTAATTCAGCGATAGTTTAATACGGTATTGTAGATTTATGCCACAATTTTGTCGGTCGTAGCTCTTTTTTGGCATTCCGACGGGTCTTCAGTGGATGTACGACCACGTTTAAATTCAACATCCTATTTTTTACAGTCGAAAACGAAGCAGAAGAATCCTTTAAAGAGGATTCTAACTTCTTTTGAATGTCCATCAAAATTAAGCCTTATAAAACTAATCACTTTATAACAGCTCAAGCTCAAAAATCAATTCATTTTTCAGAAAATATAAAAATTTATTTGGTTCATTCGATCGCCACAGAAAGTAAGACGTATGCGTCTGAAAATTCGCAGCATAGAATCTAAATGATCCTTTTTGACAGATATTCTTACGGAGTTGACACTTGCATCATTTCTGGGTCATGCTGAGAACATATCGGAAGTGATTCCTAATCAAATGCTGAAAAGAAATTACTATAAATTAATAAACAAATTCTTCTTATAGTGTAATATAATTTGTATATAATTTTTGATACTAAGAAAGAAGATTTTGAAATTCCGAGTTTAAAGACTTACAATGGAGTAAAAATAAAATTTACAATTTCTTTTTTTAAATTCTCGGTAAGAAATGAAGAGATCAGTTTTATTTTTATTGTGTTTAATCTTCACGTGCATATTTAAAACACAATTTCTAGATTTTCAAAATTCAATCTCAAAAGGGGTGAAGAAAGGTAAAAAAATTATTAGGAACGTATTTGCAAATTTTTCCCTTTTCCTCTTAACTAAACTAAATGTTCGATTTAGATAAATCGAACATGCAAATGCTCTTGAGATAAATATCTAAAACCCATTTTTGAGTTTTTTGTGCTTTAATATTTAAGGGCTAAATAAACATGATTTTTTTTAACGTTTTATACTACCGCTATTGAATAAATTTTTATAAGATCACAACGTGATGGTAGTTTATATTTGTAATTCTGATTATGATTGTATTCTGATCACGCGAAGAAAGCCGCGACGAGAAATGTTCTGCATTGATCAAACTGTTGCTCCGAAGAAATTACAATACACAGATAGTTTGTGTAAATTGAACAGTTTAATTTTTAAATTATCATATTTATTCTCACAAGAATGAGTTTAAGGTACACAGGGGGTCAAGGGGGCGGAGCCTCAGGCTAGATGAGTGTTATATATAATTTTAAAAACAGTTTACCAAATTCCAGTTTGACTTCCTCGAACATTTCCGGCTTTTTTGCCATCTTCAAGAGGAGTATAATTATGATTAACATTTATAAAATTATAATCTCACATATTTAAATTTTATGTATATACATATTATATATATATATATATATATATATATATATATATATAAAATTTATACTAGTATATAACAACTGATCTTCATTTTGTTAAAATTCGTGAAAAGGTAAAAGTTTAAGTTTATGTCACTATGTCCGTATTGTAATAGTTTCTCAATTTTTATCTAGCTTAATGTTTCCCGTCCTTTGACCTCAACGTGAAACACAAGTTACCTTAGAGCGCGGGTGAAACCGCAGCTGGGATGCTATTATATATATATATATATATATATATATATATATATATATATATATATATATACTATTGTTTGGAAAATAAGGTAAATAGAGTTTAAAAAAATAAATTTTCTGAAGAAAATATTTTCCGCCTGCAACTGTTGTAGAAATATTAACTGTTAAATAATTGTAAAGTTTAGACAGCACTTAATGATTGTATTAACCCACAATATATCTAACCAATTCATCTCCTTCTAAATGTGTTTTCTGAAAAATCAGTTTTATATATTTTTATTTTTTATGAGATTTTGTGCTAAACTGTTATGGTCGTTAGGCCAACTGAAAATTGGTATTGTATGAAAAATTCCATGCCTAACCGAGATTCGCACCGGGACCTCCGGATGGAAGACCGAGACGATACCACTCCGCTACAGAGATTGCTAAATCAGTTTTAATTTCTCATTAAATTTTTAGACTTTTGTAAATTTTTTACTTCCATTGTTCTAAAAAACTAATCATTGGATTTAAAATATTTTTCAGACATCTTTTTTGTTACAAATAATTTCGGTTTATATTTTCTTATAATTCATATAAAAATAACAATAATAATAAACTAAGAATTCAAAATTAACTTTTTTTTTATTATAACGTTACAGTAACTTTACAATTTGTCCAGAGGTAAAATTGAACAATAAGTAAATAAGCTAACTTTGAATTAAACATTAAGAAGCTACAGACCCAGTGGTTTGTAACTTAAAGGTTAACAACCACAAGAAATGAAATTGAAGAGGACTTCGTAAAGCTGGTTTATAAAACCACTTAATTGAATCTATATATCAAATCAAGGATATTGTTTCTCATTAATCTTGAAAAATTGCTGGTAGTATTATCCAATAAATTGACTGCCATGTAATTTGGATGGTGATCCAAACGATTTTGATGTTTTTGACTGATCAGAGAGATTTCTTACTTAACGGTTCGAAATTTAAAATCATTAATATTGCTTATATATGAGAATATTGCTTATATACCAAGGTGTGTTTAACATAAGATAATCTTTTTACAAATTAAATTGAGGTTTTATTTTCTAATAGCAGAGTTTTGTCCTTTATTTATTCAGGAAATATTTTTAGCATAATATTTAAACAGAAAATTGTTTTAATAAAATATTAAATAATATCCATGCAAAAATTTATTTTAATTTTACACAAAACTCAACTTTAATAAGTAGTTGTGTTTTGTGTATGTATATATTTCCTTGTGTGTGTGTGTGTGTGTGTGTGTGAGTGAGTGTGTGTGTGTGTGTGTGTGTTTGTTGTATTTTTTTTTATTTCCTCTTACTGCCATGCGACACATTTACTTTTCAACTTTACGTGTAGGTTGTACGAACAAAAAATAATGTTACTCTTATATTTATTTAACAGTTTGTAAAAACATTGTTCCAAATTTCAAATTATTGTAATAAATTTTTTAATGGTCTCAGAGAATAGTTAAGTTCGTTGGGCCGATTTAATTGACGATTTTTAAGTCATCATTCATTAATAGAATTTTTTTAATGAAGTGAAAAAGACATTTAATTGAAGACATTTATATTGAAGTGAAAATATATTTTCAGGTTAATTCATAATAATGTAATTTTATTTCAATTTCGGTTCATTTTATTTTGATTATTTTACATTGCGGTATGCCTGATTAAAACTTTACTAAAGTAAATATAATTTCTTTTCAGTTAAGTTTTTCTTAGTTTATTTGTGTGGAAATAATTGGCATTATTTAATTTTGATAAATGAAGTTATATTCTTATTTTGTCATTTAGTATCTTTATATCAATCACATTACCATTTTTGATCAGGCAAATCATTTTATTTCTAGTACCGTTATGTAAAAAAATAGTCAAATGCTCCAGAAAAAGATATCATTTATTCATTACTTCCCGCCCTACAGAGGCGTACTGGATCGTGGACGAGGACTGACAGAGAAAAGGCCGATCTGTTTGCTGCACACCTATAGGTAACGTTCCGACCCCACGATGCTGAGGGCCCCGGTGATGTGGATGTTAACGACTTCCTTGAGAGCCCGATGCCTGTCAGCTTCCCGATTAAACCGATCTCGGCAAAGGAGAAACGGAAAAGGAGTCAAGCAAGGAAGACGATTAAGGAAGGTCCTAGGCTTTGACTTAGTGACGCACAAAATGCTTGTCATGCTACTTCTTAAAGGCATCGAGTACATCAGGAATTTGTTTAACGCTGTTGTGCGGACGTCTTACTTCCCAGTAGAATGGAAGGTGTCGCAGGTGGCGATGATTTTGAAGCCAGGGAAGCCTGCACAGGAAGTTTCTTCTTACAGACCAATTAGCCTGTTACCAATCTTGTCTAAATTGTTTCAGAAGCTACTACTGCATAAGCGTAGGCAAGTTTTGGAGAGTAAGGGGATAATTCCGGACCATCAGTTTGGGTTCAGGTGTGGCCATTCCACAATCAAACAATCCCATAGAGGCATCAGTGGGTGTCTGGAGGAGCAGAAATTCTGCTCGGCGGCGTTCTTAGACATCCAACAGGCCTTTGACAAGATATGGATACCTGGCTTGCTCTACAATTTAAAACTACAACTTCCTCAACCCTACTTCCTAGCCTAACGAAATTATCTTGAGGGGCATTTTGCTCAGGTGAAATGTAATGACGAGCTTTTTAGGTTTTTGAGATTGGATCCGGTGTCCCTCAGGGCTCTGGGCTGGGCCCTGTGTTATATTCCATATTCGCTGCAGACATTCCGATCCTGAATGATTGCATCGTCGCCACTTTCGCTGGTGACACTGCTATCCTGGCCGATAACGAAAACCCTGGCCTAGCCTCGCAGACCCTACAAATGGCGCTGGATCGTGTGTGCGTGTGGCAGAAAAAGTGGAGGATTAAGGTTAATCAGGGTAAGTCGAGGCACGTCACATTTGCCATGGGGAGAGGTGACTCTACCTGTGTGTATTTCGATGGTGTTTTGACCCCGCAAACGGAGACTGTGCGGTATCTGGGACTTCACCTGGATCGGCGTTTGACCATGAAGTGTCACGTGAGGATAAATAGGAAACAGCTAAACGCATGGTACAGGGAATTTCATTGGCTGCTACGGAGGAACTCAGGCCTTACGTTATCAAACAAGATCTTAATTTACAAGACTATCCTGCGCTCAATCTGGACGTACGGTGTGGAATTGTGGGGAACGCCTAGTACTAGTAATGTGAAAATTATACAACGATTTCAGAACAAAGTAGCGAGTGTAATTACCGAAGCTCCGCGGTTCACGCGGTATGATGAGATTCACCATTATCTGGAGCTCCCATCGGTTTGTGAAATTGCACAACAGCGTAATGTTAAATACCTGCAGAGGCTTGAGAATCATGTAAACCACTTTGCAATTAATCTACTCGATAAGAGTAGACACGTCTTACGGTTGAAATGAGCCCACGTCCTCGACTTAGGTTCTGCGTAACAGTTTGGAATCTAACACCGTCAAGTTTAGTGGTGTCGTATCTAATTTCTTATTACTTCTCTTTCTTTTTTATTTGTTATTACCGTTTGTTTTGTGGACTATATGGTGCTGAAATTAATGGTTTGTGATTTATGACTGAGCTTGAAATTTCGTATTTGACTTTAAGTTTGCTTGCAACTATTTATTGTGTATTATTTGTTTTCGGGGTTCCTGAACGACCTTCTTATCACATGCTTTTGTTAGGAAACTTACTTATGGCTCCGCAGGAGAGCTGATTGTAATTATAATTGTTATTGAGGAAAAAAAGTTATTATGAAAGCTGCACTAAAGTAAGAAAAAAATTACATTTACCTATTAAAGAAAAATATCAAAATAAGTTAATTCTGTTTCTTTTTTAAAATATGTATCGATTTAAATAATAGGAAATTGACAAAGAACCTTAAAAGACTTTCTGATTTTGTGGTTTAACTTCTGTCAGCTTGAAATCTCTGCATAAAAGAAATCTTAAAATTATATGCCGTACTTATTTTAATCTTCTTTTTGACTTTTCAATTTTTTCTTGTAAGAAATTTGATTTGCTTACTTTAATTTTTTCATTTTATTGGATTTTTTATTTATGTAGAACTTTCTTTTTATGAAATAATGTCTTTCAAAATATTAATCTAGAAATGTCATTTCTACTGTTTACATACTGTCGCGTGTTCGCGGCTCGATCAGGATATTGAGAAATTGACAAACGGAAATGTTTATACAATTACAATTAATTAGTGAAAGATCATAAGTAAAACAAAACAAATCAATAATAATGGCAGTAGTAGTAGTAATAATAATAATAATAATAATAATAATAATAATAATAGTAAACGACAATCATAAAACAAATAAATAAAAAAATATACCATTAACAATTACAGTACTATCAGAATAATAAAAATAATAAGACAATAAAAAAATCTCACAATATTTAGAATAATGACAATAATGGAAACAGTAAACAATAATAATAATATTAAATGTCAGTAACAAACAAATAATCATAAATGTTAATAATAATAATAATAATAATAATAATAAACAGAGATAACATACAAAACAGAATTTAAAGTAATCATCAGGATTTATTCACACGTAGACAAATAATGAATACCAAAATTCAGCCTCATTGACAAAAGACATAGCAAGACCGCTAGTCTTAACAATTTTAACCTCAAGTTTAGTATTAACGACAATAATACAATAGATAAGACAAGTATAACGTTCTTTCACTGCAAATAATAATAATCTTTATTCCACAAAATAAGCAGATTACAAGTGAAAATAAAATTATTTACAGTTATAAATTCTTAATACATAAGCTTAATAGACATACAACCAAACAATATAAAATAGAAGTAAAATAATAAAAGTAAACAATTATTACATAATCTTGTGTAACTAGGTACCCCCTATAGTAAAAATTGTACTGGAGGTTACCATCCAGTTATTTTCGGTGAGTAAAATAATAAACTAATAATTTATTGAATAATGATCAAGTGTGGATTTCCAAGTGGATTTGCTTGTTTCGCTGCCCCCTATAAAAAGCAATTTGAGGTAATCAGATCGGAAGATCATACAGCCACAAAACCCTCGAAATGATTCGTTCACCAAAGTAAAAAAGTCATTCACCTGTTAACTGTGTGACCGATGGTGCCATCTAGTTGGAACCAACCGTGACTGATTTTCTCTTCTGTTAACTGATTAATGAAGATAGTGTGCTGATTAAAACAGCATGATAACATTTACTGTTAACTATATTTTCAAAAACGATTGGACCCACAATGCTCGTTCCACTCACACCGACCCAAACTCCAATTTTCGCTTCGTGTAATTCATGGGGGTTAGTTGTTGACAGCAGTCGTGAATTTTGTGAGTTAATATACCCTCCCAGAGGAAACCACGCTTCATTTATACAAATAGAAATGTTGAGTTGACCTACGGAATTTTGGTCGATAAAAGTTTAAACCATTGAAAATAGTAATTTAGAGTTTTCACAATAATAATTTTGTATTCTGATCTATAGGTTTCAGTTCTTGAACATTACATAACAAGCTGCTTTTGTTCGTTTTATTTAGTTGGTCATTCACTTCGAACAGCGTCTTCAACAGGGCCTTTTGCTTTTCGAAACTTTTCGATAAGAATTCTGCATTGCGATGAGTAACAGGAGTACTTGAAAACTTTTCAGAAATCATGTGTTTCACTAAATCAGTGTACTTGTTACTATAAGAAAACCGTGTTCAACGATAAAAATGCGCACCTCTACCGAAAGAACAATTACGATTACCGCAACTATTGATTCCGATAAACGAAATAACACGAAAAGAAAACTGTTCGTCACAACTCAACAACTGACATCTTGGTTTATTACCGAGCAACGCCCAACAAACCCACAGAGCGTTTAACCTAACGCCACATAATTCTAAAGTGTACTGCGCAGTGAATTTCCATACGCATCGTATTATATTATACTGTTACTGATATTAATACTACACATATTAATATTAATTACCGTGTATATTGTACGGGAGCTGAGAGTACGTATGATTTTCTCAGCTTTCATGCAAGATAGAGAAGTAAATATTCTACGTTTTGATTAAAAGAGAATTCTTTTTTCTTTTAAAAAAGAAAAATAATCTATTTAAGGGAAATTAAAAAAATTTGAAGAATACCTTAAACATTCAGTGCGTTTATTGATGTAGTCCTTCATTGTAGGATTGTTCTGCAGTTAAATTTCTTTCAAATTATCTCTTTAAAATTAAATCTTAAAAAAATCCTTAAAATTTATTTTAGCCATAGTTTTTTTTCAAAACAGTTCTGAATATTTCTCTCATCATCATTGCCTTCCAGATTCATTCACTCTCAGACGATTTCATTGCTTTACCATTGTAGCTACTGGTTTCACTTTTAAGTAATTTAATGAAATATAAGCCACAAAATCTCTATTACACCGAAGGTCAAATTTCTGTAACTTATAATGAACCGTTCAAAATAATCATCTTCAAATATCACCTTTACAAACTCATTGTGATTTTATGATAGGCCTGCAGCAGAAAAATCTCTAAACAACTTTTTCATTTAAATTTCAAGTAACTAAATATGCTCTTCAATACTACACGAATTGCAAAACTTCCAATGCTTTTCGATGTTTATATAAATTTCATCTGTTTCAAGCTTTCATTGTTGGATAAGGAAATATATTCACCACAAATTATCTGATAGTTCTACTAAGTATTCTTCCTTAAAGAATACTTACTATTACGATTATAAATACGTTTACACTGAACGAATAGCGTGTCAGTCAAAAATCACTTCCAAACTGGCATTTATTAAGTAAAATATATTTTTTTATTTCCCGTTTGTTAAGTATTTATAACATTAGAATATACAATATTTATTTTTACAAACAAACTTTTTAAAAGAAAAGACGCTGTTTTTTTTAATACATTTTTTAATCCCGCGGTGGCCTCAGGGCCGCAGAGCTCGCTTCTCTTGCCGTTCTCGTGTTGCCAGAGAGCTCTCACCCTGTTCCCCTGCATTGTTCGTTACCATCATGGTATTGAGAATAATACCGATAAATAACAACTAAAATATTCAAGCTTTATAGTGACCTGAGAAAGGAACTAAAAAACAAAAGACAATATATGGTAATAGTAACTAAGTACATAGACCTTTGACGACGAAAAATTCATAACTTATAATATTTACCATGATAACAGAAATATAATAATGAAGTAAAAGGATTAATGTTTTCAATGAATATTTTTAATTCACAAATTCACTCTCGAGGAGCTTAGGACCTCGGTTTATGGCTTAAAACTTTCTCTGGGATAACAAAAATTATCTTGAAAATTTGGTCAATTGGTTCGCACGTGATACCAGAACAAACACAACAAATAGACAGAAACAAACAAATTTCTACTTTGTATATAACAGAGAATGATTAAAAACTTTGTTTATTTATAATTTTTTTAAATAAAAAAAATTTAATGACAATTAGATTGAAACAAAAACTAACCGTAGGCAATAGGAATTTTTATTGAATCACGCAAGTTTTTATTTAACATCAAACAGTTATTCATGCCCATCTTTCACCAATCAGTTCACACTTTTATAATCTAAATCAATCTTGATGTTGGCTATTATATTTAGTGTTTCAAGTCTTATTAAACTTTCTTTTAATGGTGCTTTTTTGTCCTAACTCTTCTTCAACAATCAGATTTAGCTATCATTTAAATATTTTAGTATTGAAAGTCATGTTAATATTTTTTACTTCCTTCTTCAAAGTAAATGAAAGTGTAGTAAATGATGATTAGGTTTAAAATATTACAAATTATTTGTTATAATTTAAATTTTCAACCTAAAAATTATGTTAATTCTAATAATCACTAAAATCTGATTATAGGCGATGAAAAATTAAATAAGTATTTTTATACTTAAAATACTTATTTTAAGTATTAAAATACTTAAGATAAGTATTTTAATTTCTCTTTATAAAAAAATGTTTATTTAAATTGTTTATTACTGTTTCGTAATTGGTTTTTCATTTTATATAAATTACAAATTGATATTAACCAGCGTTTATTAGGCTGGGGTTTTTCTCCCACAAATATGATTTTTCAAAATCAATCTTATTATTTTCATCAAATTAGGTTTCGCACTATCGCATTGTTTTAGCAAACTGTTTTTCTTAAAAGCAAAATTTTTTTAAAATTATATTGATATTTAAACTAAAAATTTAACAAATCAAAATATGTATATAAAAAACTATATATATAATTTTGGGATGATAAGAATTTGGTAGTGTTTTTTGTTATTTAACTCTGACTTAAAATTTTTTTGAAACGTAAGTATTGAAAAGAGTTTATTGTTTTATTTTTTAGATTTTTTTTTTAAATGACTTTCCTTTAAGTTTATTTTATTCAACATAATAATTATTCTGTAGCGGATAACTATATTATTTGCTACCTCACTCGCACAAAATTAGATATGGTAATTCAGTAGTAATTCTTTGTTTTTTAGAGAAAGCACTAAAATTATAATTTATGGTTGCAGATATAGTAGATAATGTAATAAAGACACACAAAACAAAATATTACTAACATGAATAAAATATACTTTTGTGTAAATTCCTCCGTAGCTTACATAAGATCTCTACATAAAGAATCTTTCTATTTGCTTTAAAAATATTTACGGTAGCAGAGAAAGATATTTTTATTTTTCTGCGGTAAGAGTATGGCTAATATAGTAGGAACAAATTTAACGATGGATAAATTATAGAATCTAAAACAAAACCTTATATATTATATTACCATATATATGCCATATACATTTATATATTTATTATATATATATTATATGGTTACTATACGCTATATGGTTACTTGCGTTACCCTTAACGGTCAATTTTTATTTTTTTCATTTTATAGTTTTGGTCAAATAACAAGAGAGACAGGTGCAGCTAGTCGCGTTGCACAGAGAGTAACAGTAGCAATATATGTATTGGTTGAGTCTCCTCGCAGTATATCATTGCACCCCTCATAAAACTGAAATTTAAAAACCTTGAAAATGTTTTTAAATATATGTCTAAGAATTCTTGCAAGCCCAAAAAGATAGAGCATCCCTGTAGCGGCTTCGCCCGCGCTATTTGATTACTGGCGTTTTTGTGGCATTCAGGTGGTATTTAGCCGTTTATAAATCGCTTCGCTCGCATTTCCCGTCTAACCAGATGGTTTGCCCCTTTTACCCTGCTGTGTTCATTAAACTCATACTTGTGAGAATAATAATAATAATGAGAATAATAGAACAGCAGTTTAATAGTACAGGACCCGAATCTTTCAGTGATATAAGAATGTCAATATCAAAACAGTCGGCCTCCATTACAAAAATATTAGTTGTAATTGTTTACCCGTACGGGTAAAAATATGATATTGCCCGGTTCTTATAGTTATCTGACAAGCACCATTAGGAAGTGCTTTGTTCCTCCTTTTTTTAATTAATTTTATTTTATGTTTTTTAGTTAAATAACCGGAGGCAGGTGCAGCCAGTCTCGTCGCACCAATAGTAACAGTGGCTATGTTGGTTGAGCGGCCGCGCCGTATACAGTCGCATCCGTTAAAAAATCGAAATTCAAAAATCCCGAGAATGGTTTTCAGATATTTATCTGAATATTTTTTTCAAATGCCAATCCTGTGAATATCTCATTTACTAGTCGGAAACGGAGAAAATTTGCAATCATTGTTCAACATTTTTTTTTATCTTTCTTCACCCGTTTCAAGATTGAATTTCGAAAAATCTAGAGATTGGTTTATAGATATTTACATGCAAATTAAACAAACGAAAAATCAAATGTGATATCTTCATTACTTGCCATAAATTAAAGAAGTGGAAAAGTTTCAACAAAAAATTCAAAAATCCAATTTTAACCCTTGTAACTCGGAATCTTAAAACCTAGAAACGAGTTTGTAGATATTCTCATGAAGATTACACACACTAAAAATTAAGTTGATCATTTTTATCGAGAAATTAAAAAAAAAATAAGATAGCCGGTCTTCAACGAGATTTAAAATCTATTTTAACTCTTTAAACTCCGAATTTAAAAGAAATTAGAAATTAGTTTTTAGATAATTACATGAAAATTACTCACACAAAAAATAAAGTTGATATCTTCATTTTTTACTGAGAAATTAAGAAAATAATACATTTCATTGTTACTTTATTTCAACTCCTTAAACTCGAATTTTCACTTACCTTTAAGTACACAATTTCATCAATTTATCAGTAGTTTTGCACAAGTTACTTTATGGGTAGGTATATAATATATATATCAATTTGTCTCTTAGGTTTTTTAGCACATTCATTTTTGTATAAATATACTCTCCGAACTTTCCTTTACTATTATTAGAAACGATTATTTCAATATTTTTAATTTTATTTATTCATATTTAATTATAAGTTAGAAAGTTTTATGTTTAGATTCATCTTGGAAATTTTACTAATATTTTAAGATAATTTATTTCTATCTTTATTTTTCTGAATTGGTACATATTTAAAACGTATTTTAAAAATGTTCATCACTTCAGTTGTTGGACAAACTAAAACAATTGCAAACTAAATTATTCAAATATATTGGACAAAGTTACCTCTGAAGAAGTTGATGATTCAAAAACAATTCTTATTACGATTATATGGCATCCAGGTTTATGAAAGTTTAGCAAATTCCAACATAAGTATATTATAACGTTTTCAACGCAGTTTTACTACTATAAAATCTTCTCCTTAATTTTTTATAAATAACATTGTACGTTGAGACTTCAACAGTTGAAGGAGAGCTTTCAAGGTCAATATGTCATCAATGACTCAGTAACCACCTAAACTTTCTGGTATTTAAATTTATAAAATTTTTCCGGGTTTATTTCTCCCATCTATTGGCTTTTGATACTCTGATTAAATTTTAAACTGTGTTGTAGGACTTGTATGTAATTAGCAAGGCGTTTAAGAATCATTATGTTACATTGAAAAATTTATAATGTGTCAATCAATTTTAATAATGTGACTTCAAGATTTTCAATAAAAAATATGAAGCACGTTCTTATTTGATAAAGACACACGTGACCAAAATATTTAATACCCTTTGTGTATATATATATATATATATATATATATATATAAATTGTGTGTGTGTGTGTGTGTGTGTGTGTGTGTGTGTGTGTGTGTGTGTGTGTGTGTGTGTATGAGTGTGTGTGTGTTTGTGTGTAAAGTACTATTTATTACTTACTTATAGGTCTCTTGATAAATAATGGTTATTTCTATATTTCAATATAAATATTTATTAACATTCATGTATAAAATTATATAAACAAAGTAAAAACGAATAATAACGAAGAGATAGTCTTGTATTTTTATAAATGACAAACGGTAAACAACGACAATGAACTGTAGTAATGTATATTATAAATGTCAATATAAAGTAATAAAAGTAATTAAATAATTTTTTTCTAATCGATAATCATTTTCATGACACTTACCATTATTTATTTCAAACAAACTACACAATCTATACATACAAAATCCTGACTAAAAGAAAAATATTCTGACTAAATGTTTTTTAAAATGTAATAAGCAGTGATGTTACAATCATCACAGCGGATGATCTAAAAAACATTTCTCCTTATTTTTGAAGAGCATCACCAGAATTCATCTTCCAATTTATCAAGCAAACAAATTTTTACGAAAATCTTAATTTATTTAAACGCAAACAAATATTTTAACATTTATTTACACAAATACAATTCGACTGACTTATATTCTTTAAACTACAGAAAATCATTAGTTTTCAGTTTGAGATTTTTCTAAAAAGCAAATTAAGATATTTAAATGAGAATTTGTGGATTCGTATTTTAATTAATCTAAACATTCCGCATTAATCAATCCAATATTTATTTAATCATCTAAAAAAACTTTACTCATTCTTAAAAATAATTAATATTCCTTTGGTATTATTTTATTAAATGATACCATATTTTTAGTTTGGTTTGTTAATTTACACCTTTAGTATTGTTTATATTCTTGAAATCTTAGATTATAAACAGAATGTGACGAAATTTCCACTAGTCAGAACATAATCCATAAACACTACTTTTAATTTGAATTTATTTTTAGTTATATAAAAAAATTAAATATTTGACTTCGTAGTTGTCTAATAGTCAAAATATCAGAAATCTGAAAAGGTTTTTCATAGTGTACAGGGATAGTATCTCGAAGAACGGGTTTCAAACGTGTTTTACTTCGGCTGCTGTTAAATCGCTTTTAGATAATTATTTGTTAATTATGATATAATTAACTGTTGTTAAAAATATTTGTATTGTAGAATATTCAGTAAATGTTTTGATAATTGAATAATATTACATTTTATCAAAAATTATTAATATAAATATATCTTACTGGCAAGGTTTAAGTAGGATATATATGGTAGATAATTAAAAAAAAACTTTCACAGAATACCATTTTTATCCTATGCCTTATGACAGATGTTTTTCCAGCCCTTCTAGTCGTGAATGATGACATATTGTGTGTGGAAAAAAAATTATATATATTTTTATACATCTATCATTTTTAGCCAAATTTGTGCGCATATGCGTCTGTTTCTGTGTGAATGTGTGCACACATTCATAGTAATAAAAATTCGTATTACTGGGTAGCGTTTGTGCAAGTAAAACGTACGAGCATACTGATTTTTTTCCCTAGATCATCCGTTAGAATTCATTCCACTTTCAGATATTAGTATTAAAAATGTTGCCTCAAGCGAGAGCAATAACTGCTCTATATCGTTGCATAGTAAATAGCGCCGTCTATCACAATATTTCTCTTACAGTTGAATGGAATTCTTCCAATATAAATTGTGACAAACAGAATTATTATTGAAAAGATGAGAAAGAAGGTAGATAAATAGAGAAAGAGAAAAACATGAAATGAAAGAGAGAGCAATACTATAATCACTGCTGAATTTAAAAGTGGAGGGGAGAGAATAACGCGTACTCAGGAATGGCGGTAGAACGGGATGTATACTCTATTAAAATGTGAGTGCTCTCAAAACGTTGTAAAGTTAACGTTATAGGATTCGCTGACGTAGCTCGCTGAAGTCGATTTGTAAAACCACAAAAGCTAATATAGTATTACGTAGAATATTAGTCAATGCATTCAAAAACAAATCATATTGAAAGCATTCATCCCTGTTTCAAATATTACGTTCATGACACATCAAACATAAAATCTACCCTCTATACAAACTACTATTAATTGGAAACACTCAAATTATGTTTATTATAAATACATTACAGTTTTTAGAAGTCGATATTTTTTTGTCGTTCTACTAAAGGCATCATATTTTCCTTCTAACACATACAAATATAATTTATTTATTTTTGTTATAATATAGGAAATATTTAAATGATTTTATGTCATTATCATTTTTCTTGTGTAGCAATGTCGACAATCATGATTTGAAAAGAAATTTTTCATATACAAACAAATAAACGTGTTTGAATATCACAATAATTTTTTAAATCGATCCTCTTTCATTCTATTGTGTTTCTTCATTCTTTAAATGCAGTTTTAAAGAAGGGTCTATTTTTTTTTATTATTGATTTTTGTTCATGCAACTAATTTCTAGATTCGAAATCGACTGGATCGTAAGTGAAAGCTATGAAGTCCACTCTTTATGTTTTTAATGATGGTTTAAATCGAAAATTCTAGGTATATTTATACTGAATGTTAGAGTTCCCATACTTTTTGAATTTGAAGTTTCTTTTGATAGGGTAAGAAGCTATATGGGGATTAGAAAATGCAATTTTTATCTTGTTTAATTCCATCGGGTTGATCTAAAATTGAACTGCTTTAAAGTTTTCATCAACTGTTAAATAGCTGATTTTCGATGTCGAAAGTTCTAAGGTTCAAATTTAATTTAAATGTAAGTTATTTTATACGGATTTGAATAAGTGGGTTGGTCGGTGTGAGCTGTACAAGACTACACCTCATGTACAATCATACATATCATCTTCATCTCATTGGATATTAGGTTGCTTATTGTTCACAAATTGAATAGATTGCAACGTAAACAATAGGAATAGAAAAAAAATTGATTTTACCCACTTATAGAGATGCTTCTAAAGGTATTCTAGACGTCAGTGTATTGGAGTATAATAATTCTGAGAAATTTCTCAGTTTCCTCGAGTAGAATTTTATTCCTATCCCCCACTAGTCACTGATGAGTGAAATTTCTTCTTAGAAAAACCACATTATCTGAGGGATACATATCTTTTTTTTTTAGAGGGGAGAAATATCATTTACGAACAAAGTCTCGGGCTCACTAAAAGATTTCGCAAGATGTTATTAAGTGCGTATGAGTGCCTGCGTCCTACCGAATAAACCTCCACCTCTGTTTGTCTCCCTCTCCTGGAACTGCTTATATGGCATTGATTCAGGAAGGGATTCACCATAGCGACCTCCATATGCTCGCCAGACCCTCTACACACTCAGCCGCCGGCCTGTTCGACACGGCACCCTCCGGCGACTCCTTCTCGTACGGGAATGTTCTGCTGGCTGCATGTAGTTTCGCCATCATCTTCCTTGCAAAATCCTCCACAGCCTTCGAACCATCCTCACATTCCGTTAACATCTGTTGTGTTTCGTCTGGCGTGAACATGCGGTAGCGGCCCTATGTATCTAGAATCTCCACACGGTGTTCCTTAAAACGCGGGCACCAGAAGTAGACATGTTCTTTTTTTTTTTTGATCCCATCCAATCTGAAATCTACCTTTACACACCAGCCTTTCCGCCTCTATCTGCGGTAACACGACAGTTGCATTCCTCGTATCACCGTATACCATTCTAAGGTACACAATCTTCAGGTCCACGTCCTTATTCTCTATTCCAGCCCTCACAGCCGACAATATATCTCTCTCAGTAACGTCTAGCTCAAGATCCTTAATGACCTTGGACGCCAGTTTACCTCTCATTCCTCTCTTAACGTTCACTCCAACCAATTTCTCTTTCACCACTTGTTGCACCACGTTAACCTTGTCCACCGGCCTTCTTAATATTATATGGAAGGCCTCACCACCTCCCTTTTTAATTGACAACACTTCACCCAATTCTTCCTTACTGACCTCCTTATTAAGGTTTTTCAACAAGTCCGAATAATAGGTACCCTCCTCCTTTAAAACTATTACACTAGAAGCCTCACCTCTGATTTTCTGATTACCCTTGAGATCCATCACTCGTGAATTAGCGTCCGCCATAAAAAAACACCTTCTTCTCATTTTATCTCCTGGCCACATTATTATTATTTTTTTTTATCCCCTTCTCCACCCAACCGGATATCCAATTAAGTATAACTCAGTTGGGGAGAGTGTCCATTTACTCTAAGGTTGCGTCTCCCGCGCACCGGTAGTACGCCCGGCATGAACGTTAGCCTCACCGGTCTCGGATCTTTACTTCTTTGTTTGCCTGCCTCAAATTCCCCGCCTCAGAGATGAAGTCTGACTACGCCGCCCCCCACCCCCCTGGCAGGGAACCGAGTCTCGGCCTTTATGCCACGTCTCAAACCAGCGGCACCGACCCCATCGACTGCCAGGGCACCCGCAGGGCCGACACCGCCGGCCGGGACTCGGTCTTTCTTTTACCCAACTTCTCCCCAGGAGTTCCCTCCCTTCGCAGGAACCCGCATACCTCGGTTACGGGCCCTCCACGGAGGGACTGTCCTCCCATCCCTACTATATTCCCCGTCTTCTAGCTTCTTGTTCCTTAGATCGGAGAACTTCACCCACGAACCTTGTAAACCAATTCCAGTTTACATCACTGAACACCAGCCAGTTGATTAAAATATCCGGTGTTAACCTGTTTGCAGAGATCTCACTTCTGTTGCGTGCCCATCTGGGACAAACAAAAATACTATGTTCAGCGTTGTCTATCTCTTGGCAGTAATCACACTGCGGTGTAGCCCTTTTTCCAATTTTATATAAGTACTGACCAAAGGAGCCATGACTCGTCAGTAATTGTGTAACATAGAAGTCTACGTTGCCCCTTCTTTTACCTTTCCAATCTCTTTAGTTAGGGATTATTCTTCTGGTCCAATCCCCCACGTTTGAGCAAGCCCATGCATTCTGCCATTCCTGATCTATTAAAACTGCAACCTCATCTCTTGACAGTTCCGTAAATCTTAATGTACGCCCTTTGACTTGTAGGTCAATAGGGGGGATCTCAGTCAGTATACACAGTGCATCATATGAAACAGTCCTGTACCCTGCAGCAACCCGTAGCTAAGCAAGCCGATGAACGCTTCTTAGTTTCATTTCGTTCCTCTGGATGTTCATAGCGTCTCCCCATACCGGGGAGACGCTATCTCCTGGCCAGAAATTCCAAAGTCTTTTTACAAAGCCAACCAGTACTGTTACTTACAGCGCCGTAAACAACATTTAATTTAAGCTCACTTATCTTCTTTATCACCCGATATAGGTCTTCAGCCACCAATTTTTCACCCACAGATGTACCTACTACAATTGTATAGCGGGTCCCCAACTTTTCTTCCTGAAGCTCACCCAATAACACCTCCGTGTGGCCCTTTTCCACCACTACTTGTCCTCGCTTCAATTTACCACTTCTCAGGAGTCTTTTCAACGACATAGTACGCTCTAAACTCCTCCTATACTCCGTTTTAGAGTATTTGGCATGATCAAATACAACAATAACGTCCTCATTCGACACACCAAAAACGGATTCTTTTCTCTCCTCGCACTTCTCAAAAAACAAATCAACCCATCTCTTAAACACTAAATCAGGAATCTCCTCTTTTAGTACTTACTCCTCCACCTGACGAAGCAGCTTCCTACTCTCAAGCTGCGCTCTCTTGGTAGTCGCATCCACTCCACCACAACTTATAGAACCGCCACACGAATATCCAGAATCCCTCAACTCAATACTCCTTTTTATTAGCTCAGTAAGCCAGAGAGAGCACTCCTTAATCTCCAATTTCGTGTTAGCTTTCGCAGCCACTAATTTTGCCAACTTCTTAATCTGGACTTCGATCTCTTCTAACAGCCGTTCATACGAATACGCCTTACCAGATGCTACCTCTCCATCATCAGTCTCCTCTCTACGCCATTTCATCAGCCTATCCAACCACCCAGTTCTCTTAGGCTACTTAATTAATACTCTAGTTGCCCCCGGGTTAATCACAACAAAGAGTCCTCCTTGTTCCTCGCGCGGTACAACCTTCTTTTGCTCTCTACCAGGCGACCTAGGCAGGCTCTTTGTTGATCTGAAGCCCTGTTCCTCTTCCATGTTCTTAGCACTCTCAAAAACACAAAAAGTCCCTAACTCTCCACAATTATTTTAAAACTTTCGAGATGACAACCGTGTTTAGGAATCAATTCCGCATAAATTGAGTGCCACAAGTCACTTTTTGAGATGGGGGGTCAAGGAGGGTCCGAAAATGTATTCACCCAAATCTGAGATCGGATTTTGGGAGCCGGAGGGGGAATATCGTGTCCGCGGGTCAGGATTCGCCAATATACTGAAGGATTTGTGTACGGATCAAAGGATTCAGAAGATAAATGATCAAACAATTGTATACCGATTAAACAAACGGGACAAAAATAACTTTAAACAAACAGTAGAATAAATAAATTAACTAAATAAATATATAAATGATAGCTTAATAAACTAAGCTACAGCAGTCTATCTTATCAAGAGATAACAATAATTGAAATCAATTAAATTAATTCCAGTTTCAAGAGTCTTATCATTTCGAGGTATAATAAACAATACTATCCACAATCGATGACTGTTACAATTGTCTATGCCATCCACTAGAGATAAGCTACACCCGAATTGAAAACAACTCAAGGTACACCACTACTAACTCACACTAACTACTGCGACCAGCAGTCAACTATAAACCTTATTGCCAATAGAAATAAGGTTACTCAGATAAAAAAATTCAATAAAAAGGTCAGTCTGTAACCAAAATTTACTAAAGTATATTAAAATACGTCCGAAAATTTTCCACCGTCGATTCCCAATTCTAAAAATAAGATATCAAAACCGTTGATCCGAAAAAAAAAACAGTATATTACAATTACACAACAATACGTCTGACCGCAATAAAAACTCGACTAAGTAGACATGTTCCGGAGTCTCCTCTTCCTCACACTCTGGGAACATGTCCGAATAGTCCAAATTAAACCTATAGATGTAAGATCTAAAACCGCCAGGATACCGCCTCCCTGCGGGAGGCTGTATCTTAGCGAGCCATGCGACCTCTCACACTAACCCTTTAACTCACTAATGAGTCGATGGGTCCAGCGCTCGGTCCTTCGTGCCCAATCCCATCTCTCCTGTCATTTTTACATCAGCTCGTCTGTTATTATCTTGAAAGTCTTATTTTTCCTGTCGCTGGGTAGCAGGAACCCCTGCTTACAAAGTCTCTTCCTTTGCAGCAATACCAAATTAATCGGGATACGTCCAGCCAGCACTTCCGCCGCCACTAAGGATAGCGTTCTCTAGGCGGAAATAACCCGTAAACAGCACCTTCTGTGCAGAGACTTCAGTTTCGATTCGATCTGTACTTGCTATCTAGCTACTTCCGCCCACAGCTAACCACCGTAAAAGAGAGTGGGATATGCCACCCCCAACTAGAAACCTCTTTCGTTGTTGGTGAGGTACGCCTTATTTCGGAAGGAGGTCAGCAATAACCGTAGTACCTTCTCTGCCTTCTCACTTACCTCAGTGGCATGGACTCCAAACCTGAGTCTGGAGTCAATCCATACTCCCAGGTACTTGATCGCCTGTCTCATAACAATCTTCCTACCTTCAAGTGTAAAGGTGAGATACCTACCTACGCCTTCTTTTATCAGAGGTGATGACAATCGCCTCTATTTTCTCCGGTCCCAACTCCAGTCCGACACGGGTCATCCAGCCACTAATCACCAAAAAGGAGTCACAGATTTTGGTGACAGCCTCCTGCTGTGAACTAGCATCAATTAACATAGCCAGGTAATCTGCGTATCCAAAAAGCGTCACTCCCTGGAGAGAGCGTCCCGGAATACACCATTGTATGCCAGATTCCAGAGTCGGTCCGTAGACCGTCCCCTGTGGCACTTCTCTGTCTAGTCTTCATTCCACTAATCCACTGTGAACTTGGGATATCAGCCTGCGCCTGGTAAGCTACAACCTGACCATCCGTGACAGGTGCTATGGGACATTGGAAGTCGCCACGGAACCCATAACGGCGATGTGAGAAATGCAATTAAATACATTCATATACATACATACGGATATATTTCTAAAATGCTTCCAATTTCGGCATTCGTCGCTATCTCCTTTTAATTTTATCCATTTTTAGTTCTTAATCAAAGTATTTTTTTTTTTATTAATTTTCCGAAGATTCTCTTAAAAATAACTGATAACTTTTGGATTTAGTACATGCACGTGAGTTGTGTAACGTATGATTCAGTGAGACTGTTTTCTCATTCATATATTTATTTATATGAAAAAAAAAAAAAATTGATTAAATAAAATTACAAACGATCAGAAATGAGTTGCTAAAGTCTCTGTCGTACCTAGTAGGTACATATTTTTTTGAATCTAGCTGACATTTTTAGTCTGTACACTTTAAAGTTAGATAGTATATAAATAAAGTTAAAGAAAAAAATTAATTCGAAACTGTTAGTACTAAATTTCTTTTTCGTTTAAGCCATTCTTTGGATCACGTTTGTATAATTTTTCTTTATTCTTATTCAAAACTTTATTATTATCTCTGATAGTCTATTTCTTCTTTCTTTTCTTCATTTGAGATGCCTTTTAATTTTTACCATTTCTTTAAACATAAATTCATTAACCAATTTCGTAAACGAATTTCTTTCATATATACAATTTTTTTTAATCTTTAGTTCTTCCAGGTCTTTTCGATCTGTCTCTAAAAAAATTATTATTAATTTTTTTAATACAGTTAAAAATGTTGTTTGTCAATGAGATATTGTTTATTCTATATGCTATTAGATGCCCATAAGACTTTAACGTTCTTTTCTTCATTGACATTTCATTACATTTTTTATTAATTGATATAAATTATAAAGACTCCATCGTTATATTTCGGCCAATACTAAAGATGCTTTTATCAACTTTTCCTATGTTTTGGCGACAGAATATCAGTAGTGTTTCTGTACCGTATAAGGTTTCTGGAAGGATTGTTGTTTATACTGTCTTAATTTGGTTTTTTTAAAATGGATTTCCAAGTATGGTTTCATATTTATATAAATTATGGATTTTCGTATGGTACAGGTATATAATTACATATAATTTTCTAATTTAATTTCTTTGATTTCATTTTTAATGATGGACAGCCATTCTATTTTTTTAATATGAAATTTTAAATCTATTCTATTTCCGTGTTTTCTAAGATTTTGAGTTTATTTTCTTATATTTTTGTTAAAAGCACTAAATCATCTCCAAAAGCCAAAAAATAATATTTTTTAAATATAATAATATTTTAATGAAACACTTTCAATATTAAAACCAATATAAAAAAAAATTATTTGAAGTATAATTTTGCAATGTTTACGTGACTTGAAATCTTTATAATTGTAAAATTTGTTTTTCGTTTCTGTTACTTTTTCCATATTATTTTCAGTAGTATTTAATTTGCAACCATCTCATTTTCAACAATTATTCGATTTTATTTTTATGTTGTTTAATGTTTAGAAAAATGCCGTTTTATGTACTCATACATAAAAATAATGTAATTGTATGTATTACGTTTAAAATTTTATTTAATTTTAACTTATTCATTAAATTGTTAATCTATTATAGATAATATATTATGGATAATAATATTATTACTAATTTATGTGGTTGTCTGAATATGAATGTTTATTACTAACAATCAAGAACAAATTTCATGATATTTTCTTTGTCTTTGTTTTTAATTTCCCGGCGAATTTAGCTAGAATAGCTATGTTAAAGGCAAAAGTATGTTGATCGTATAAAGAAGGGGTATCGTGTTATTTGAAAATGTTTTAGGGTGCAACTATTTCATCTAGATCAAAATTTCCATCTAGATTATATTTTTTTTGTACAAAAAAATAAAAAATACGTACGTGAATCGCATTGCTTTTGGCTAAACATCAGAATTGAATAAACCGATTTTTTTTAAATTTGACTCAAATATTTCTATATATGGGGAAATGATCATATTCATTTTTTTTTAAATCCGTTAAGGGAGTAAGGGTGAGGTTATCGCCATAAAAAAACAATATCGATTTCCTTTAAACTTTTTACAGAAAATTTTATTAAAATTTTCTGTAAAACCTACAATGCATATATAAAAATCCAATTTTTTTACAAAAATAAACCTCCTCCTCTTAAAATTGAAATAGATGTTTAATTGTTAATTTGCTGTATCTCCTCATTTTAAATATTAAAAAAAAAGGTTTTGAAAGTTTATGCTTCATACATAGAGCTGTGAATAAATGTCTAATTTTTTTTAAATTATAGAACTCAGACCTAAATAGTAAAAATACTTTTTTTAAACTTTTCTTTTTCTTACATTAACCTCTACTGAAGTGAAGTTAGATTTAGAGAAATCTTTACGTAGCAAATTTGTTAAATTTAACCAATATATGAATATCTTTAGTAATTTTTTTCTGAAAATGTATTCCCAACTTAAGATAAATAATATATATTCTGTTTTTTTCTTTTTGACTCTAACTCTTCTCTTTATTATTAAAATCTCTTTGTAGTTTTCATCGTTACTTAAAGCGCTTTTAAATTTAAAATAGCTTTTGCAACTGTATAATATTTCTAACATAATGGATGACCAGTTTTTCCATTACTTTCTTGAAAATTATACTTTATTTTTTCAATATTTTTAAAACAGTTCTCTCTTACATTAATTTTTATATTTGCTAGTGATAAGTTTTCGTAAGTAGATTTGAGTATTAAAAAAATTTTCTAATCGTGTAGTAAATTTTTGTTAGTCCTTAAAACATGATTTAAATATTAAAAATTAAAAAATACGACTACGAAAAGAAACATTGTCGCCAAATATTGCTCTTTAATATAGATAATTATTAATATAGTATAATTAATGAGCGCGCAAGTGATAATTTAGTATATAGTATAATTTTTTTCAATTTGTTTTTTTTAAATTTAAACACATATATATATATATATATATATATATATGTATATATAAGTTACATATATATACATACATACAAACACCTTGAATACACTACACCGTTTTTGGGCAGTCATGTAAAAAGTTAAAATTATTTTCTTATAAAAATAAAAATCGGACTCTTAATTTCGACTTGTAAAATTTTTCCGGCGTAGCTGGAAAAATTTTATAATGAAAAAGCAGTGCAACATATTGTATAACTAGACTGGGGTAGCCGGGAAAATTATTCACTACTTTGCCAACTATTTTCATATGCAATTATTACCCAAAGGCAAGGGCAATATTTGTTTTTTTATTTTGTTTATAAAATCTTCATTATAATCATTTCATGAGAAAATTTTTGTCAGAAGAATATCATTACTAAATTTATTTCTATTATAAGAGTATTAATACGTTTTATAGAATGCATTGTAATTTTGATCTGTTGTAATATTCATACTTCATGCTGGGTTTATTCATTGCTCACTAATAACAATAATAATTATAACAGAAGCTATTTTACTAGAAGATAAAAATAAAAATTTATCTCATTAACACCAGGCCTGTTTTATTTCCCCTTGAATGGAAAAGGCGTTTCAAAATAACTGCTCAAATACTTACAAGGGCTAGGTTACGAAAACTTTGATTGGATTAAAATATCTTGAGAAATTAAGTGTGTTTCGATGTTCTTCAAGAAGCCGAATATTTAATGAAGAAGATCCATTAAATATTTAATTAGTTTTATGATACCTAATTAAAGGAGTTTAGTAGGGACTAATAAAGCTGTTTATAATGAAGAGGCTCAAAGTTAATGATTACTTTTATTGTTTTAATTGGATTTGTACTCGTTGAACATCGTAATATTAAATTTTCATTAGATTCAGTAGATTTAGTGGGCTGGAAACAGGAAGAAACATTAATTAATTAATATATATATATATATAATTTTCATTATCAAGCTTTCTTTGTAGAACACTTTTACAAAAGAATTTTTAAATTTAAGAATTGTTTTTGGTGGTATAGATATGTTGACTAATAAAATAAGGGGTTGCCAGATACTTAAAATAAATAAGAAAAAGTATTTCCTCATTTTATTATATTTATTTTGCTTAATTTAATCTGTAACAGGTAATTATGTTTGACGGTATTTTTAAAATAGGAACTTAAAATCCGTTTATCCGCGTTACTGTATGATAAAAATATATGTACATTTACAACAGATCATAAATCAGCTGTATTTTTTCGTAATATTAAATATATATACTTTTTAAGAGTATGAGGATAAAAATATTAAGGATATTATTCAAATTTACAACTAAAAAATGGACATCCATTTTATAATAAACTGAAATGCCAATTTTTTGCCTATTTACAGTATCTCTATCTCTACATTGTGTTTCTGCTTAGAAACGCAATTCCCGAATTCATAACCTTTAATAAAAGAGTGATTTTTATTCATGTAGGGCAAAACTGAAGTATCATGAAATTTTTCGATTTTTTCCTGGTTTCACAACAAAGTGTCGTTATTAGCGCCAGGACACGATTTTTATAATTTAAATAAGTAAATAATAAAAATTAAATATTGGTATAAATAACTGAAACATACTACAGAAAATTAAAATTATTGAATATAAACGGAGGGCCTAAGAAATTCTAAAACATAAGATTATCAAAATAATAAGATTATCAACAAAAAAAAAATAAGTAAAAAAATAAATAAGATTATCATTTCATTATTTCCTAGCATATTTCGAATTTCAGCCTTTAGTTTAAATCTGTAACGCATTGTCGCATAACAGACACAATCCAAAAGGATGTGGTCTACAGTTAGTTGGCAGCCACAGCGAGCACAAACCGGTGCATCTGTTTGGGTCAACAGATATTCATGAATGAACCTTGTGTTCCCTATTCGCAAACGGCAAATAATAATCTCCTCAAAGATTATTCCTACAGGAAAAGCTCAACGGTGACACATTCTTCATAACTGACGAAGTTGATAATGGGTGGTAGATTCCATTCACTTTGCCACTCATCATAAACCAACCTCTTGAGATTGTTCGAAACAATTACGATAAGTGATTTGAGAAATAAAACACTAAATCGTGATAAGACTCAATAATGAAGCGATTAATTTTTCTTTGTTTAATGACTTATAATAAAGGATAAAATTCTGGTTAAAATATATTTATACTGTTAAAAATCAAATAGAAATGGATATATTTGATAAAAATTGTTTGGAGATAGGAAAATTCCATGTTTTTGGAATCAAAAATATTCATATTAAATTAAAATCATCAGCTGCTTCACTTAAATCAAACATTTTGTAATTTTGAAACTTTTCTAACATTTCTATTCTAATTTCAATATATTCTTATTCGGTTTTGATAGATAATTATATTATGTTATGTTTTGTGGGTTGTGGATAATTTCGTTTGAGGTGTGAAATATACCAATACGGAGTTGTTTTCTTTGAGAGTAATAATTTCCTATCAATAACGGTTCTTTTGTAAGTCTAGTAAAGATTATTTTTCCAGTCTAGCGCTAAGCAGAGCTATAGCTCTAGAACGGAAAGTATTGTAATCGGTCCAATTTGGGCATATACGGTTTTCACCGGATCTTGACTTTTTGACATCTAAGAAACCCAAAAAACCCAAAAACCGGGTGAAAATTTTCGATTGTTCGTATGTACGTGCGTGTGTTCGATGTCGCAGTCCTTATGTCTTCAGTAGTACTGGACCAGTTTTGACCAAACTCGGTCATTACTATATATGGGACGTTGATGCCATTAAATTTTCAACTTAAAAGTCAAGTGGGTGAGAATGTACAGCAAGATCATCATCTAAAAATATCGCCTAACTAAGGTTTTATTTTTATTAGGCTCAATTGTTAACAATTATACAAAAATAATATTTACAAAAAAATATTTTGTAAAATCGCACCCCCAATCCAAAAATTCTCTAAATAACTAGTGGTTAAGTGGTTATACTACGTCAATACTACCCCCTCTAAGCACAAGGAGCGATTGTATAGCATTGACGTACAGATCTCGTAGTCGTCTGCTATTTTGTGACTTCATAGGTGAAGGGAAAAATTAAATAAATGAAGAATATTTAAAGTGTAAAAACTTTTTAATGTTACAAGCGTGAATGAAATACGGCAAAGCGCTTGCGATTTCATTTGAATCATTGATTAAAGAAAGAAAAAAAAATTATATTGAAATAAAATGATAAATATTTTTAATTAAGTTGCGTATGTGCGTGTAAGTCGTACACAGAAAAAAGCCGCGTGACAGGAAAGTCCTACAACTGTGTTGTCAGCTTTTTGACGTGAAACGTCTTTAAAATCACACAGAAACATACGGATACCAGAACAGAAATTTGTAGCTTAACAAAAAAGGTCTCTATCGTCTTCCTTAATAACTCCCTAACTATTAGTTTCAGAGACGTTAATGCGGTGTCATCTTATAACCTACATGGTCAGTTCATCAATACGACTTTGAATTTGCATCACTGGTGAGCGTGTTGGTGAGGAGGGGGCACAGCGTAGATCGGCCAAAACTGGCGCTCTCGCTGATTTCCAATCAGTGTAGCTCACGACATAGACGTGATAGCACGGTAATTCATGTGCTTGTGTTTAGAGTTTTTCAAGGTAGATCGATTTAAGTAGTAATAAGTGTATATTGGAGAATACTTTTGTGTAAAAAAAATAAAATAACATTTAAAGAATATAAACATTCAATATTCAGACTAAGCCAAAAAGTGCAAAAGCCAGCCGGAAATATAAATTACGCATTTCGTTGGAAAGGGGATGTTATGAGCCATGCAAAGGTACTCCAACATCGGTGCCGAGGGAGCGAGACTGTTTCGGGAGCGTCGCAAAGCTGGCAAGACCCGCTCAGTGAACGATTACGACGGCGCGAGCTCCTCTACCGCTGCTGTACCCGAACTAATGGATAATAAGGAGTGAAGATATCTCCCATACATCTGCCTCCCGTTTAACTCTACAGATGATTTGGTCGGTTTGTAGCTCGGAGGAACTTCATTCAAGGTTTGTAACGTTTCACTTTATACCAACGGCCGAGCCGTGCGCCCCGACACTGCTCCACCCGATTTTGTTTTATAAGAATGGCTATGACATTTTTCGGAGTGAATTTTTACTTTTACCACGTGAACTTCAACCTTTATGATTACTACATCTAGTACAAAAATATCTTACGCTTTGCATTTCTAATAGGATCTTAAAAAAGGCTGCTTATTACAACTGAATAATTATTACACAAAAAAATTACTGTAAATATAATTACTATAAAATAAATTTTTTTTTTCCTTTCAAACAGGTTCAGGGCCAGATTTATTTAATGTACTATTAGTTATAGATTCTTTGTTTTAATTCATGTAAACTAAATTTACTTTTGCTTACCTTTTTTCAAAATCAAAATACTTAAAAATTTTTCTAAAGAATTAAGTTCGTATAGTTATAAGTTCATATATCACTCGTTGGAGTGAGTAAAATATAGCTGATGTATAGATCTGTTTAAAAAATCAAAATAAAATTTGTAACGTACAGTAAAGCAGATAAACGTATTTTAAATTCTATTTCAAAAATAAAACACTATTACCTGTGACGGATTAAATTATGAATAATAAATAAGTCTTTATAAATCACTTCATCTTTGGATATAAGAATTTTGTACTCTTTATATAATCTTTAGTAAAAATAACTGTTCATTTATTTACTTGCGTTTGATAACGGTACTCACGAATTCTGACCTATTACTGCATGCATATTTTCCAAAATGGTTTGAAGAGATCATTAGGGTTTTAAATTCATTTAAATTATTTATTAATTGTTTTTTTTTGCCTGGTTATTTTCTATTAAATTCTTTTAAATGGTTAGTTGATATAATAAACTAGTGAAGATGTAGAATTTTGATATTCGTTTCAATATGAAACGTATGTACAATATGTAATGTACGTAGTTACGAATAAACCAAAAAACATTTTCTGAGGTTGGAAGGCGCCCGCGCACTCACACACACACATTTACAAAACATTTTTTCCATTTTAGAGAAGGAAGTAGAAATTTTATAATGCCGAGAAAAATGGAACCTCAATGAAACCAGATTAATTACGTAATTAAATTTCTTATTCAAAGGTAAAACAATATATATATTTTTAATGAACTTAACAATCATTTATTGGATTTTTTTTTTTGTTTTTTGTTATAGATGAGTCTGAGAATTTACTATCTGAGATTTACTATCTGTCTTCTATAAATAAATTTTGACCATATCATTTGACTTTATAATACCAAGTTTATTTTTTCAATTATATTTTTGTAACTTTTTACAATTTTTTTATGAAAATCTTTAAGTTTTAATAATATTTGTAAATATTATTTATAATCAATTTTATTAAAACCATATTTTCCATGTCTCATTTAATTAAGTAATTGTACAAAATTTTTTATACGCTAGGATGCCCTCTTAAAACGCCAATCTACTAGTGGATTTAATGAGATCACTTTTTATTTAGAAAAATGAAATCTGTCAATCTTTTTTTATTCAATTTTTTTTTAATATTGAATTAAATATATGATGCAAGATCATCTTAAAGGATATTATTCCATATTAAAATTTAAGACAAAAATCAGTAGTATTATGAGATTAAATATATTTTTCTCAACAATGTGTTGAAAATTATTTTGTCGTATTAAAAATATGTCAATACATCAAACGAATCTGTATGATTTGTGAGATATATAATTAATTAGATAACTGAAATAAAGTCTACATAAAGATAATAATGGACGAGAAAAGCGATAATAGTAGGATTAGAAAGATAGATTTGTAAGGGGAAATCATTAAAGAGAAACTGGGTTAAAGAGAATTGAATTAGATCAGGAATCTTGTAAAAGACTTTTCATGAAACGTATTTAAAGCATTCATTCAAGTAGATTAACAGAAAAACAGTACAGATTTTCACCTAACTTAAAATTAGTTTTCTTATGTAATAATCTATCTGTTTACACCGCTTACAACTACGGCTGTAATATAGGTATCATTTATGTCTAATAACAAATTCTGTGATTGTTACCTCTCTTTTTTCTGTTTAGCCTCCGGAATCCAGTAAGGTATTACTTCAGAGGATGAATGCGGATGATATATGAATGAATGTGAAGTGTAGTCTTATATAGTCTCAGGTTAACCATTCCTGAGACATGTGGTTAATTGAAACCCAATCACCAAAGAATACCGGTATCCACGATCTATTATTCAAATCCAAATAAAAGTAAAACTACCATTAGTAGGATTTAAACCTTAAAACTCTCGACTTCGAAATCAGCTGATTTGTGATGACGAGTTCACCATTAGACCAACCATTAGTTCGTCTGTGCTTATTACCTGATCAATGTACTGATTTACACTGTTTCAGTATTTTGATTTTGTTGATTTAATCTAGAGAATCGAGGCCGGAACCATACATTCAATATTTAAAATTAATAATCATTGAATTTCCATTTTCACTTTATTTTGTTAAGTCTTTAATTAAACTTAAAACCAAAAGACGTGTACCTTCAAACTAATACGCCGAAATGAGAAGAAAAAATTTAATTTAGGTTATGAAACACAATAAAACGGTGTTTCCAGATATTTTACTGTTTATTTCAGGAAGGATACCTTAACTTTATTATCAATTAAGAATTTTTTTTTTTTTGCTTGATGATATGGCTACATAAACTTGAAACTTGTGCGTGCGATATGATAATGGAATTTTGTAGTGAATCAGACATTCTATGCCGGACTGGAATTCGAACACGGGAACTCCAGATGAATGACCGAGATGCTACCTCGTCGCCACTCCGTGGGGGAGTTGCAATTTACTCCATTTATTGACACTAAAGTAAGAAGTTTGATAAATATACTAATTTTATTTTTCCCATGGTTGAATACTTATATATTGCAATATGTAAGCAATATATATTGTGTATCCTACATCTATGCTGTAAATCATAGCTCTATGTTGTATATCCAATACAACATACAAATTAAAAATTTAATGAATCATAAGATTTTCTCCAATTTAGTTTTCCTACAAAATAATTATCAGATATTTAATTAATATTTCGGTTGTTTATTGTATTTAATGAACCATCGCATAAAGAAAAAAAAAAGAAAATAGATATTTAGAGGAAATGCCTAGGGAAATTTAAATGTTGACAAAATGGTAAAAGTTAAGTAAAAAAAAAATATATATATATATATATATATATATTTACAACTATGATTTGTGGGATCTATAATTAATTAGATAACTGAAATAAAGTCTACATAAAGATAATAATGGGCAGCGATAATGAAACTAACCTAGCAGCATCAAACCTGCACAGACATAACAACAATTTAACCACGCATGCGTCATCTACGCAACACGACACTACTACCAACATAAAAAAAATACCTAAATTGCGGATAATAATTGACTTACCCTAGTGTATATATATATATATATATATATATATATTTATATATATATATATATATATATTTATATGTACTTGTCCTTGTGTTAACAGAGGCTTCTCGATTTTCGCTGTTTTCTGTTTAAATATTGTTTGTTAATTACTGCATTTAATTTAAATATCACTT
Source organism: Lycorma delicatula (assembly GCF_047948215.1). NCBI lineage: Eukaryota > Metazoa > Arthropoda > Insecta > Hemiptera > Fulgoridae > Lycorma > Lycorma delicatula. The sequence continues at coordinate 71,964,070 of NC_134455.1, forward strand.
TTTTTAATAAGTTGTATATAATTTGTATATTTATTGTTGATTGCTCGAGGTTAGTGAGTGAAGCGAGGTTAGGTTATGTTTGGTTATGACGAGTTAACCATTAGACCCCAGCCCAGTGGGCTAGGAACGATCGACCTGAGACAGTATAAGACTGCACTTCATTTACAAACATACATATTATCCTCATTCGTCCTCTGAAGTCTTACCTTAGGGTGGTTCCGGAGGCTGATATCGTATAACGTTCCATACAGGGAATCGTTAGTAACGATAGCTAACCTAACTTTGACCTTAAATTTGACTTATACCTCACTAAACTCAGTTAACTTTTACTTAAAACAAGTAAGTTATTTACTTCATAAATAATATATACTACCAACAGAAAAAATGAAAATAGAGTGGTTCCCGTTAACACAGAAGTATCCATTATTGCCCTAATATTAAATATTTACCTTGTAATTAAAAAAATCAATAAATACTAATAAAAATGTTGAAATTATTGAAATGGTAAAATATAAAACAAAATTCAATTTAATTCAATTCATATGAATTTAATTGATCTTAAATTTATAATAAAGCATACATTGAAATTATTTTTTTTTATTTTAACAAAAAATGAATGTATCCTTTACCATTAAGATAAAAATTATAAAGCATTTCCAGTGAGTTAGCGCCCCGTTTTAAAAAAAATTATAAAAATACAAGCTGATAGGTTGAAAGATTTTATAAAACTGGCTTATTTAAGCGTAGAGATGTATTTGAATATAATGATAGTTTGTTTTAAGGAAACTGTTGCAAATTACCTACCCCTTAATTAGATTGGAAAAAATGTTTCAGTAATAAAATAGCATTTAAAATTTATTAAGTTTAAAAGTTAAAATTAAAATATATATATATATATATATATATATATATATATATATATATATATATATATATATGAAAGTTACTATTATTAATTGTGAGGTTTTATATATTATATAATGAAATCTTTTCATAACATATCTTATGTTATTTCAGACGATTTCTATTTTATCAGCTAAAAATTAAATATATTTGAATTTATTCCTTTTATTTCATTTCAATTTGTAGTAATACTTTGTCGCCGAATGGCTTCGACGTCACCCTGGTTCCTTAGAATTTTATAGTAGCCCTGAAAAGGGTTGTTTGAGTTTGTGGAGTTATGGTCCCGAAAAGGGTAATTTGTGGGTTTTGCGAGTTAGCCCTGAGATGGGCTGTTGGATCTAAAAGTTGGTTTCCGGAGATATCGGCACGGCTATAGTCGAACAGTTGGGGCTGGTTCGTTGGAATGGACCGGGCTTCACCTCAGCGACAGTTAGTTCTCTACTACAGCGTAGCAGTGATAGCCTCCAGAGCCCCACAGTGTCGGGTCGGCGTCTGTAGTCTTCCGCCGGCAAAGCCAAGGTGGTTCTTCCCGATCGGCGTTCGTCCGGTCCGTCTACATCGCTAGGTTTCCTGGCGCTAAAGATTCATAGATTAGACGTTCCTTAAACACAAAGTGAAATAGAAAACAATATACTCAGTTATATATACGGAATTTTTACGAAAACGATTTTAGTAACATTTCTAAACTGACGGACTTCGAAATATTGACAATTACAATCAAGTGGAGGCAAATAATTATTTGACTGATAGTTATATTTTATAATGTTTGGGAAAAGGCCTTTAAAGATACATGATAAATGTTCTGTGATTTTTCGTTAGATAATAATTAATAAGGGAAAGATGGTTTCTTTATTAATTGATTAATTTGATTACAAGTTGAATTACACTAAAATATTTAAGCAATTAGTTGATTGTTACCATATAATAACTGATTAGTAACTTGGCAAGTGCAGGAACGAACAGTATATTATAGATACGTTACTTACTTTCATTCAGTTAAGTACGATAACTAAAGTTAAATTCAAACACCACAGTGACATGCACTTACAGAGCTGTCGTGGTAGGTATAATTTAGTCAACTATTCGCATTAGAATATAATTGGATGAAGTGTTAAACCAGATTGCTCCTGTACCGGCCCAGTTTACCAACTGGTTAAACAAACAGTCATACCCATAATACTTTATGAAGAAGAGAAGGAAACTAGAAGAAGAAAAAATGGGTAAAGAAACTTTAAAAGAGAGAGTATTAACAGTTTATAAGAAAAGTATTTATGATGAAAATATATTTTTCAAATTGTCGTCGCAAATTCATTTGTATAACAGCTGATTTTCGAAGTCGAACATTTTACGTTCAAATCCTAGTGAAGGTTAGTTGCTTTATACGGATTTCAATTGTAGATTGTGGACCCCTGTGCACTTTGGTGTTTGGGGTTCAGTTAACCACATGTCTCTAGAATGGTCAGCCTTAATTTATATGAGCTTACATCTCATTCATATGTCATACATATCATCCTCATCTCACTGAGCCTTGGGGAAGGGGTTTCTTATAGCTCGCTAGTTGAACAAATTGCAACATACATATTAAAAAAATTAAGAAAAAAACTTAGGAATTCCTTATTATTTTACAAATAAATTATTGCTGACAAGATAAAACTCGCTTGAAAAAACATCCACTAGTAACAAGCGTTATCCCCTAAGGAGCGGGTAGCAGTTTGTCTAGGATGAGGGAAATCAATGTTTTTTAATATTATTAACAATTTTAAACTTATTTCTAAAAGCATGGAGTGTCATTCACATATCGTAATTTAGGAACTGATAATTCTCTTAAACCATCGTTTATTATTATTTATCTGTCTCCAATGCTTCAGATATTATTCTTATTGGTAATAATGTTTAATATTATTATTGTTAATGTATTCAAATTATTTTTAATAAGCAGACAGGGAAAATAATGAGTCGTGTTTTTATTCGTAAAATATGTATAAAATAAATATAAAGGTATTGTTATAAAAAAAAAAAAAATAATAACTCTTTGCAACTAAAAATTTCAATTAAATTATAAAATTTTTCTTTTCACAAGTGATATTTAAATGTAAACCTAGAAATTAATATTCTTTGATGCAATTTTATTTAAATTTTCATTTTTGAAAGACCTAGGTTTCTCGGTGTTATCTAATACAAGGACAGTTTTTCCGCTGATGGGACTTTACTAGTAATGAGGATAAGAAAATAAAATTTGAATAGAAAAAGACTGTAGGTTGGAGGCATATTACATTTTATGTTTATGTGCTGCGTGTGCGCACTCGTATGGCTGTGTTAAATATTAGCATTTAAATCTTTAAATTTGTGTTCCACTTTAACGTTTTTCCCATTCATATGTATATATATTTTTTTTGTAATTGCTTTGTTTTCAGATAAACCACAATGAGTTTAATAATATAATCTTCTTATTGCGTTTAAATTTAATTAACATTGCAATGTTGTCTCAAATATTTTATCCACATACATTGTCGTTGTCACGCGTTGTTTACGCGACACTTTTAGTTAATTTGTAGCATTTAAAGGGGTTTGTAATTTATTGCGTAGTTAATTTAATCTTTTTTTTTCTACACGACTTAAATAGAATTATAATTTTGATACCATACATTTAATTACTATAAACACAATATTCATTTATTGGTAAAATTTCTAATTATTTACGTTATATTATTTATATTGAAGTATTTACAAACATTAAATAATTAGTTATAAAAACCCTTCTAATTAAAATGAAATTTAAAACCGCATGTAGAAAAAAAATAATAAAAATATTTAGCATTGTTTTACTTAAACTTTGGATATTGAACTTTAAACTTCTATTTTGTTCAATAGGTCATATTTTTGTAGTAAATGCTACTGTTAAAATAATTTTTTGGAAATGTTCTTTGAATAATACTATTTTTTTTAAAACTTTTATGAGAATATCCCTTGAATATTGTTTAGTCATCTTGATAAACATCTGATAAATTAATAAAAGATATGGTAAGTTTTTATTTTAATATGTGAAATTTATTTTTAATTTTTCTTAACAATTTTTAACCAATAGAACAAAATTCTTTCTACACTGACCATCATCGACCTCTTTTATATACAGGTGATTCGCGATGAAGGGAAAATAATTTTGGAACTGATTCTAAAGCTTGAAATAAGGAAAAAAGTTCATAGAAACATTTGTCCGAAAAATGCATTGTTATCGAGTTACGGCAAACGAAAACCGTACTTTAATTTCCCCAGTGAAATGAAGACATAGTGAAATTTATATGGCGTTATTTAAGGGATAAATATGAAAATCTTTCATATATTTTGAGTTGAAAATTCGAAAAGAACTGGTCCCAGAAAACTGTATCTTCCCCATTTTTCATTATATCTAACGTAACACAGAAAAATTTGATTCAGAAAAACTTTTTTTTTACTTGTGAAGTACAATAACTTTGTTAAATGTCCAATAAATATTTTAGTTTTATTATCAAAACATTTACAAAATCTAATTCTGTGAAAATTGAAGTAATAAATTCTTTAACTTACTGTAATTCTATAATAAAGCGTTTTTGGAACAATGTCTTTATATGAACATTTTTCCTTAAGTCAAGTTCTAGTCCCCTTTCTTCCCGAATCACTCTGTATATGATTCAAATTTTCAATTTACGAAATCCACCGGTTTTTATTAGTCTTCTTTTATTGTGAATTTATATTTTTTTATGGTTTCTTACTAACATTTTTTTATAATTTCCAAGCAATATTTAACCAACATAGAAAAAATCATTTTTAAAATTTTTCTTCATTTTCTAATCTTAATTACTAATTCAACTAAAGGTGAAAATTTATACATATTCACTGCCACCCACCCACCCATGTGAGGTGGGGTCTTATCGGGTGTTATAGTCTTATTACGTTTTGAAACCTGTTTGTATGAAATCTTAGATTTGTTAGCTCTTTAACTCTATTTCGATTTTTTTCGCACGGACAATATTTTTCTTTACTACCCGTATTTTAATTACTACAATAATAAATTATGGAAAAAGAAATAATAAACTCAGAAATGGGAAATAAATAAATAAACTTTAATTTATTTTAAATAAGTTAAATTTATTTAATAAAATATTTAATTAGAATTAAAAAAAGTTATAAATAAATATACCTGTGTCTGAGAATTATTTAAACAAATTTCATATTGAGTAAATAATTTATTTATTAAAATATAAAAACGGGTTGTATGAATTTAAAAACATTAACATTGGAAGTTTTTTTTTTATTTGTAATCAAAGACATTCAATGCGTGCACCAGTAGTAAATCACAAAATATCCAACGGTTAATCAATTTCATGCCACATTCGTTGTAACATATCCATATCTATGTATGAGTTCATACGCGTTAACAATCCCCTCCTTAAGATCATCGATATTCACTACACGAGTTTTGTGTACATTATCCTCGATTAAAACCCATAGAAAAAAATCACATGGATTTATTTATATCCGGTGATCGATGTGGCCAGGCGATTGGTCCCTTACGTCCAACCCAAAAATTTGCGAGTGCGTTGTTGAGGTATTCACGCACTAATAAACCCCGATATGGTGGTACTTCATTTTGTTAGATGAGTATGATTTCGAGTTGTAAATCTTCAAGCTGATCGTAAACAAATCCTTCTAACAAGTTCAGATAGTTATTCAGTTAACAGCGGTTTCCACAACTGGAAAAGTTCCGATCACACGATCGTGAAATGCAGTCCGCATTAAACATTAATTTTTGAGCTATCTCTAATACACTCAAGTGTAACACGTGGGTTCTCTGATCCTCATATTCGAACGTTTGGAGTGTTCACCGTTCCAGACATGTGAAATGTAGCCTCGTCTGTGAATATAACTTTTTTAAGGTAACAATGGTCATTTCCATTTTTTTAAAATAATTTCCACAGCAAATTCCTTTCTAGTATTGTGATATTTTAGTGTAACGTGCTGCAATACTTGTAATAAATAGTATTAAGTATAATAGTATTATAAATACTATTAAATAATTTAAGCACCATGAATGTTAGTAGTGGGAGATTTAACTCGCACACTGTACTCCGATTTGACACCTGCCAACAAAAACTGACGAATGATGTTCATTTTTCATATGTTTTTTTTTTTTTGGCCTGACTGCACCATTCTTACATTCAACACTGCCAGTTTCTTTAAATTTGTCACACCATGAACGAATACTTCTTCTAGAGGGTGGCTTGATAAGATATATTGAGATCTAAAATTGGGTCAAACTTGTGTCTGATTTTGTTTCAATAAACCCATCTACGCATTGTGCTTTCATTTATAGATTCATGGCGACGAGGATGCGGTTATATGAGCAATCACAGTGCTATTTTCCGAGGAAAATTTCATGAATTACTAGTTAAAGTTAGCCCAACTATTTATTAATAAGATTATTACGTTTTCCCTGATTAGAAATCAAAGTTGTTCAGATAATTCTCCGACACCCAGTTTATATAATATATTTAAATGGTTTTATAATAATTTGTTTATTAAAGTTTTAATAAACTTTAATAATTTAATTTATTCGATACACAAAATGAAAATAAATAATTGTTATTTATTAATCTTTTTTTTTTTAATTTGATACTATTAAAAACGGAGAATTTGAAGAACTAAAAATCATTTTATTGCTTACTACATTTTTTTATTATTATTATAAGTCGAGTACTTCCCAATGGAAGACGTTAAGTATTCATGATTTCTTTCTCTTGGCATTCTTCTTTTCCCACCAAAATTCTTTCATTCTTTCAGAAAAGGCCTTCTTCCGTTCTTCAGACCATTTCGGGCGATGTTGTTTAGGCTTCGGCGTTTCTGGTTTATCTTCCCATTTATCTATGTTATTTTTGTATGTGTTTCTGTCTCTGATCCCCTCCAGCGTAATTCCGGCCTGTTCTAAAATTTTTCGTGTTTCTGCGAGCCAGGATATTACTACATTTTTACTTTTTATTTTATATTTACTATTTTTTTATATTTATTTTAAATATTTTATTTAAGATTTGTTGTTATTAACATATTTAGCCATGACTTAGTATGATCAAACTTATTAGAACCATATTAGTAAGAAGATTTTTTTTTATTTGGATAATCCGAGAGAGTGGTAAAATCTGTTTTGATTGAACACGTTTGGTTATAATAAAATTTTCTTCTATGCTTATTTATAAAAAAAATTATTATTTTATATGTATTTCTAAATAAATTTTTACTGTGGTATAATAATTATAACCCAACAAGTCGCAAAAAATATCAAGCAAACTACTAATAGTTTATCAAGCGTGACTCACTAAAAATACAAGCTGGTATATAAATTACTTCTGATACATTTATATTCATATACCCATGCGGTTACACATATATACAAACTTACACGAAATCACACATCCACTCGCATATAAAATTTAGGAAATATATGCTATTGTATATCTTCTCCCTAGTTTGTCTAACATTCTCTTTCTCTCTCTCTCGAGAGAGAGAATGAAATAAAAGATAAGTAAAACAAGTGAGAAAAACTCGACTCGTAAGAGACTTAATTTATTCTTAATTAAAAAATAATAATAATGTGTGACTTTATGTTGGCCACTATTTTACAGTTATTTTCTTTTGAATCTCAAATTATATTTATAGTCGGTTTTGTAGATTAGAAACTATGAGTAAATTTCATCACAATAATAAAATTATAAAGGAGTTTCTCTTGAACCACTTTAATTAAATACATCTTAACATCAATAGTAAATCAAAGGTAGCATGAGCATTGATAAAGTCCAGCCGGTAATTAATTTACAAATCATAATAATGTCCAGTATTACAAATAAAATTACAAAAAAAAATTAACATAAGAACAAATAACATTAGAAACATAAATGATCATAAACATAAATACTTCGATGATGGACAACTTATGAAGAGAGTTCTCGTCTTGAAAATCACTATTAGGTTTCTAAGTCCAACACATGTACCCGCTTTAACCGCCTTACATCTTCCCCGTTGTCTAAGAGAATAATTGGTCTAATTAATTTGCTGATAAGAATTATTTATTAATATATTATATTCTTTCTCGTTGAAATATGTAAATTATAATCATTGTTATAATAAATTATTATAATTTTTTTAATTTTCATTCTTTTTCATCTGAATTAAGTGGGAGCAAGGAACTTACTTTACGGCCAGCTATTAATCCATAGGCAAACATTGCTGTCTATAAGGCTGGCTGATAGTCCACAGTGGTACGTATATAAAGTAAACGTTTAGGGCGTTAACCCTTTGAGATTGTGAAGATAATGGGGACCTTACCACTCAGGCAGCTAATAAGTTGAACGTTCAAACTCAAGCCGTGCTGTAACCTGCCAAATGACCTAACCACGGTAGAGATGAGGGAGTCAGAAATCTACCGTCAGGTTTAAATCAAATATGCCTAACATAAAATATTCACTTCTTTTTGTTAATCCCTCACTGAATTCTGAGAAGCATGACTCGATCGTCACTGTAGATCCGAGTTTGCTACCTGAACAGTGTGAGTGGTAATCCCAGCGAACGAACAACCTTTAATCTTCTTTCGTAGCTCACGGAAAAGTTTATATAGCGCGTAGGACATGATTTACTAAATCTCAAAAGGATAAGTATTGATAATTTCTTGTTTATGTAGTGTATTCTCATATCACAAGGTAAACCCGTAAGAGTGCCCGCCACGGGATAAATTATGTACATTTTTTTGATAGTTGTGTAAATTGATATGATAAATTATCTAAATTAAGTTTTCATAGTCAGAACAAAAGTTGCTTTAACTTATTTATTGTAGCCAATAATGTTTATACAAACCATAAGAGCACTAGAGTGTTTACCACTTTAAAAAATGTACGAGATAGTAACAAATTATTTTCCTCTAATATTTTCCTTATTTTACTAATTTATATACCAAGCTAGCGAAGCAATAGCTAGATAAAAATTTATTCTAAAGATCATTATATACCTCCACCATTTTTTGCTAACAAGTATTTGTCCTTTAGGTTTACTCCCAAGGTGAGTCAAAAATTGATTTTTCACTAAAACAAATTATTTATACTTCATCAACAAGCTTATCAGCCCATGTATATTAATCAGTTACTTTGCACTCTCCATTTGTATTTGTAAGACTGTTACATTTGTAAAGATACACCATTAAAATTATTTTTTCTGAGAATTATAATATTCAATATATTTTCAGACTCTTTGATAAATTGATGGTGTCACTTATATACATATATATATATATATATATATATATATATATATATACAAATTCCTCTTGAATTTTGGTAGCCTTACCATATTTATTCATTATATTATCTTCAGGTAAGTGAAAAAGGCAATGAGAAACCACTAAACATAATTTTACATCGTAGACCTGACATAGGTTACTTATTCTGTAGTTATTCCAGTTTTCAGGAATAATTTCTTTTTTGTATCAGGTAGTCTAGAACTGTTTTGTTGTAGTGCCAATATACTTGTTAATTAAATATATCTAACGCCTAAATCAAGTAAATATAATAAATACTGTTTAAAAATATTTTATTAACTTCAATAATTTATAATTAATTGAAATTTTATCAATTTTAAAAATTAATATTTTTTCATTAATATGTATAGTTAAGGAATGTAGAAAAAATAGATAGTAATACTTTTATTAAATATAGAGGGGAAAAAATGTCTAAACTTAAAAAACAAGTACTGAAAACTGTGGCCCCGTCTGCAATTTACCGGAATGTATAACTTAATATAAGGAATTCTATTTGTATGGAATTTAAAATAATACAGAATAAAATGGAAGTCAACCCTTTAAGTACAGGGTGAGCTCAAAGAGGCTCAATCTAAATTGAATGGACTCCCTATGGAGGGAAACAGAAATATTGAAAGTACTGAAGGGTGAGATACCCCTAAAGCTTTAGGTTATCAAATAGCAACATTTTATGAAATATTTTTCATATTCTTTGAAAACGTTATCATTTTTTTACGCTTAGAAAACTGACTTTATTTTTGTTTGTTCACTTTTTTTTCATTTTTTAAACATCGTTTTATCATGTTAAATAAAATTTTCAGTATGATAACTATTCTTATTCCAGTATAATGTACAATTCCAATAACTCTGATGACAGTTGAACCGCACCTATGAAACTACAGTGGAATTTCAACCTTGAATTCAAAACAATATTAAATATATTTTTCTAATCTAAACAGTATTAATAATTATTATCTTTAAGATATTACACGCATTTAAAAATTTTAAATATACTGATTAACAAAGATTTAACTGAGTTTGAACTTTCACATTTTATAACAGAAACAATGCACTTAATTACTAAGTCTGTTATGTTTTATATTATGTAATTAAGAACTTATTTAAATAAACCCATTTTAATTTTTTTTTTCTTTAGCTCAGTGTATCTTGAAACAGTGTATGTATGTAGTAACCATTAAAATATATTTAATTTAATAACAAAAAAAGATCAACTTATTTAAGAACCTCAAAATTCTTTAAGGTATGGTTTAAAATACAATAGTGTAAAATAATATTTAAATTAAAGTAAAATTTTATTTTTCCTTTATAATATACAGTATAATATCTTTGCGTTTTATTCTAATCTTAAGCAAAATACAAGATACTACCTTGATTAGGTATGGTTTAAAAGTTATTAAAGTTATCATGCTAATAAGGCCGAAAAATCACTAATAATACGAACTTAGCCACTTTTAATGATGAATAGCAGTTGCATGTATTCGATCCGAGTCACCTATAGACCTGTAGGCAGAGCCCTATGAACAACGTATTAATACTAAAAAAGATAATAGAATAAACATTACATTATTCTTAATACTAAATTTAAGTAAATATTTACCAAAATTGCATTGACAAATCTGCCAAAATAATGAATAAATTGTTTGTGTTATGGAAAAAGTAAAAAAAAAAAAAAAAAAATAGTAATATTTCTATTAGAATAATTTTCGTCTCTTGATAAAATGTCTTGAAGTTTTTGCAAATACTTAATTAGGGATTTTCTAAAAAAGAAAAGTTTTTTTAAAAATAACAACGGTATAACATTGATGAATGAGTACTGCTAAATACACACGAAAGATTTGATCAGGATATTTGTCAAAATATTTTAATTTCTTTTTTTGTAATATAATACATATTTTTTATACTTTTATTTACAATCGCATCAACAAATAAAGTCATTAGGGACTTAGCAGTGTAATGCAAATTATACCGGTAACTGTCTAATCTTGAACAAACTCAGGCCGATCAAGACGTTTGATTATTTGAAATCCAACCACCAAAGAACACCGGTATTCACGATCTAGTATTCAAATCCGAATGAAGCAACTATCTTTATTAGGATTTGGACCTAAAACTTGACTTTGACTAGAATCCTAATGTTTGCTTTTGTGGGCCTCAAGAAAGAGTGTGCTCTACCTTCACAAGGTGGCTCGTATATGGCTCGGAGAAATTTTACTAAGCTTCGGGTACATATACAAGTGACTTCGCTGGGAGCAACCGGATAGCGGTGAAGAAACCGGCGGGGCCCCCAACTGCGACAGTGATGGTGAAGGCAGCGAGTCGGTTATATGTAGACCTCCTCCGCTTAGTGAAGGTCACCGTATCGCCCGGTGAGGAGAGTATTCTTTCGGCACGGAGAGGACATTTACATAAGAAATCAGGACACTGGGGACACAGCTGAGAAGTTATGCCAACAAATCATGGATAAAGCGGGACATCTGTAAAACTGTTGGATACTATTCACGATGGATGTCCTCTCCCTAAGGCTCTCATTTGGCGAAACGAAAGTGGCGACAATGGCGGTTCCGCCTCTGCTGGCCGATAAAATACTGACGGACGGACGCACCCGCATAGGATGGATGTCTTGCCGAATTTTGAGGAGATCCGCTGAGGAACGTTGTTATCGCTGCTGGAAGGTCGGCCACTGGGCTGGGTCCTGCAGCGGTCCCGAAACGGCGGCATTCCTGATAATCGGGGACATTCTCTTGGTGTACGTGGTGCAAGACCAGCAAAAAAAAGTGAAAACTGTCCCTTATAGTTTGAAGAACACCTGGGTTGGGACAGCCCCGTCCAGGAGAGGTGAGCCGCTTAGCTGTTGCACTACCGATGACTGGACGGGGACTACCTTGGAAATTCAAAGTGGGAGATAAAATAAGACCGTGGTCCCCGTGGGAGTTCCCTTTGGGGTATCTCATTAGAGACGTGGCGTAAAGACCGAAGTCCCGGTGGGGGGATCCTCTTGGCGTCTCTTCATTATAGGCATGGCTTATAATTAAAATACTGATTCCCGGCTAGCTGGGGGAACATTAGTATTCGATGAGGTAGTTTGAGACGACGTCACTCCGTGAAGCTGTGTATACGTATGTTTAGTTCCCTGTCCGGCTCCAGGGGCGATAAAAAGTGATGAGCTCAAAAAATAACCCACCTGGTTGATCTAGTGCTGAACTCGCCATTGCAAATCAGTTGATTTCGAGTTAAGTCGAGAATTCTAAGGTTCAAATCGGATTTGGTTTATACGGAATTTTAAGGTTTATACGGATTTGAATACTAGATCGTGGATACCGTTGCTTTTTTGTGGTTGAGTTTCATTTAACCGCACATCTCAGGAACGGTCGACCTGAGACTGTACAAGACTACACCTGATTTACATTCATATATAACATCCTCATTGATTCTGTGAAGTAATACCTTACGGTGGTTCCGGAGGCAAAACAGAAAAAGTAAATAAAAAGGTTATGTTGATAAACTTATGGTTCATCAGTACACGGAGTCAACATAGTGTAATGTGTTGAGTTACTTTTTCATTAAAAAATGTACTTCCATCTTACGTAAACGTTATTATTCATTTTTTCATGAAATCTGAACAAGCTGCGTCAAAAAATTGAAAAAAACGTGGCGGTATAAAAATAAACAAATACTGTTTTTTTTTTTTGTATTCAATCCATCTTACAATTAACAATTTTTTTCGTAATTACAAATACCAATTTCTCCAATAATCAGAAAACCTGAAGCACCTATTCCGTTCTTTACATTTTTATCGTTGACTTACATGAATATTATCTTACCGATGGTGAACACACTGTTTCTGATATACGTTTTTAAGTTCTGATTATGTTGTAGTATTTCTTTTTTACTTGCAAAAAGCATTTGCCTTTTAACTCTTGTATTTTCCAAAAAATTCCTATCTCTAACAAAACAGTTCCATTCAACAGTTTTGTATTATTATAGCACTTTTTTATTATTATTCTTTATTATTAGCTATCAATTTTTGAAAGTAACTCAGCTTTTAAAAGTGAAAATTGAGTTCATTGTATCTGTTATATCAACGTTTAATACTTCACAAAATTCTTAAACTGCTACCCTTCCTCTCTCCTTTTCACCTTTATACTTCTAAAAATTAAATGCATCCTCCTAATGTAATTTTCCAACACTTCGACCGATTTATCTTTACCAATAATATTATTTTTATTTCCCACCAATTTTCGATTCTACCTCTTTATTTCTTCCACCTTTGTCATAATAGACTCAAAATCTCATTTCTTTAATAATTTTGTAGAATCTACAATTCTACGGTAATATTTTGTTTCTCTCCTGTTTTCCAACTTTATTTTCTCTCTTTAATTCAAATGATGATTGGCCCCTCTTAAAACCTCCCCAACTCGGCCGAATTGGTGTACAATTTAAATGCATACTCACCAGGAATTTTCATATAGTTTATGCTTTTGACAATTTAACTCAACGTGATTTCGTCATTTAATTAACAGCTATCAAAAACAAAAGTTAAACTTCAGATTCCAAACATGCTAGGAAAAGGCTTTTTTAATTACAGTTTAGAACCACATTATTTGATACTTTAGTACACTTTAAGTATTAAAATACTTTTAATATACTTAAAATATTTAATATACTCGTACGTTTAGTATTTTTTTAAATTTTTATGAAAGTTTTTATTTAAAAATTTATAAAGTTATTCTGGAAGCAGATAATGATTTATTATTTTTGTATAAAATAATTATGTAAAGTTAAACTGTACTTCAGATGAACCATATTATTAAAATAATACTGTAGCTTACAGTAAGATGCTATTGTTTCAGTATATTCAATTTATAATATAACATATTATCTCACTGATAAAACTACAGCGTGAGTATTATAACAGTGATAAAATTTATAGCTTAATTTTAATCAAAATGCCGGTAAAATTTACATTTTATAAAATTTCCAATTATTTAAAGTTGTTTTTCTCATTTTCAACAAGTGAAAAGACTCCAACATTCATTCATTATACATTAGATAAAGGCAAAACACAAGCAATATTAAAAAAAAGAAAAACTAAAACACATTCAAAAACACAAAATTCCATAAAAAAATTGAGAGCAATAAAAATCCACTCATACTCTGCCATTTGTTAACCAGAATTTCCTAATTTTAGACTCTTATTACAGATAACATAATGAAATTTATTTAAGACTTTTTTTTAATATTATTTTTTTTAAACTAATATTTATCACATCTATGAGATGGCAGTTCTGCCGCAGAAGAGAGTGCATGATCATGAATTACTCTATTCACTTTTAGCTTAGAACAGAACTATTTTTATCATTATTCTACATTGACCCAATATTAGGGAAGTTAAATGAAAATTATATTTTTATGAAATTATTTTTTTCAATATAGGTATTGATAATGGAGTAAATTAAATAATTAAAATTAGTGGAAGTAATTACAAAACGAATTAAATAGATGAAATTAATAAGACGGTTGGATCTTATAACTATGTAGGTAAAATATTAGTTATTTTCTTGAAATTAATATTACGCATGATGTAAACGTAGCAGATAGCCAGAACTTAATGAAATTAGAAATTTTGTTCTTTCAACAAAACCGCAATGAATTTCAATTTAAAAGTAAATAAAAAGTATGCAATTAATTTTTATGGTTTCATTTTTTTAATATTTACGCTTTATTTTATTGTTGGCCTTTAAATGTTATTATACTTTTAATTATTTTTGAACCCGAATAATTTTATAAATTTTAATTATGCTTTATTATTAAAATAAATGCTAAAAGTCTGTTTAAAACGACAAATAATACGGTTCGAAACAGTAATTAAAGTCTTTTGTTGGTATGTTGCAATTTAATACATAGTTTATGAAATTGAAAGATGTTAATTAAATATCCAAAGCACATGGAATTAAAATTTTCAAAAGGGTAAACGATTAATAATAATTACAAATTTTAAGGATAAATAATTAAAATTTTAATTATAATCTTTTAAAGTTTATATTAAATGATAAAATATAACGATAAATGATTAATTATACTTTATATATATAGATTTGTGTGTGTAATGAATTTAAAATTCGGTTCAGAAGTAATTGGTGATTTTGGTGTAAGTTTTTTAAGTTATTACTTCATCAGGTGAAAACACGAAGTTGTAAGTTTTGTGCTCTAAAAGAGGAAAATCAAGATTCAAAAGCATCCTCGTGAAAATTTCAACTTCCTTACAAATATTGATGTAAATCTTTATTCAGAATGTATTTTAAGATGTGTCAAATATAGAAAAGGGTTTTAAGCCAGTTTTGGGAATAAGAACATTAATAAAAATTAGTTCTTCCCCACCAAAAAAAAACAGAAAAACTTATGGAATTCGATTCTTTATTTAAAAAAAAAGAACTTTGAATCAAAGTATTTAATTTTGAAGGTATCTAATCTCCATGGAGATTAAAGGTTTTGGAGAGCAGGAATGGAAGAAAGTTTTTTTTTTGTTATTAATAATACTAGGTATATTTCTGAAACTATTCTTTTTATTCCGAAAAATAAATAACTATTTTTTGTAAGGTTCTAAAATTATTTTTCAGTAGTTTTTTATCTCTGTACGATAAAATTTAATGATTTACGAATTTTTTACATGTCGTTTGTTGCATCACTTTCTGAATAAGATATTATTTTTATTTGAGTTTCTACAACTTTTTGCAAAGTTCTATGAAAAAAGAAGTTATCAAAAGTCGAAAATTCGTTTATTTTTTTTTTCGTTTGCTTACTGTTGGTTTACAAAAAAATTAACAAATTTTTTCTCAGAATTCTAAAAAGAAATAGATAAGCATATAGTTACTTCTAATAGATGGAGTAAATTTATTATGTTAAAATTGAGAATATTAAAATAAAATAATGGGTAATATCTGGTTGCCTTGTAGTGAAAAAAAGGATTAATATATTTTTGGAATAATTATTTTTAATCTCCAAAAACCTCGATTTTAACGAGAGAAACAAATTGTAGAGTTTGTTCTATGTATAATCTTTATAACTTTTCTTGAGAATCGGTAAGTATAAATAAAATTAAGGTATTTTGATGAATATTTACCCTAAACAAATTTCAGCTTTTACATTTAAAACGAAAAAAATCGCAAGTAGTTTATCAAACACAGTTCTAGAACGAAATGATGAAAACGTTAGGAAGAACCTTCTAGGTGAGCGTTTTATTTATGTCTTATTAAAATGTCTAATTTTAATAAGAGCAAAAGCAATCTTTATACTTATTCCTTTGTTGTATATTTTAGCTGAAACTCTCATAATTAATGATTTTTATGGGTTTCTTTAATCTTCATCCGTAAATTTTCTAAAATATAAAATAAAATTTATAATTTTAAGGTAAATTTATTTAGATTTTTATTTGTACAGTAATTTTTGTAGACCAATAAATTAATGTTTTTATGCTTAAGTTTAATTACCTTTAACTATAAAACGATGGTGTTTAAATACCCATACAGTATACAAATACCCATGATAGACTCAGAAGTAGTTAGTGAAGGAGTATTTCAGTTGGAGTATATTTTTCTAATACTCTTCAATTAGGTGAGTTCGATTTAGAAAAGCCGAGTTATGAATATTTATTTTCTATATATAAAATTAAAGTTACACAAAGTAAATTAATTTATATTTTTTAAACAAAAATGGACGTAGGTCTATAACAAGCACCTAGCTAGAATGTGTTTCGGGAGGCTTAGGGGTTGATGATGATAAAATAATAATAATAATAATAACTCAGGGGGGATCCTGTCCCCCTACTGGGCGCGTCCTCAAGGTGGCGGATAGATGAAGGCCTTGTAGATATACAGGATAGATGGTGTTCTTCAAAGGCCCACCTGCAGACCATAACAGGTACTTTAAATCCATCCAACGCGTCTGTTCCAGATTGGGCGGCGTTTGGTCGGCGTCTGTTTCCCATGTTAGGGACGGCCGTTTCTAGAGGTGTTGGAGCCTTGCCCGCAGGAGCTTATCCTGTTACCCATTTGTTTTGAAAATTAATGGAGTACAACGATGTGAATAAATGCAGGGGCGGTAGGGTGTTGCGGGCTGATATCCTTCGGAGCCGTCGTGATGTTCAGTCTATAGTGAGGAGTACTGGAGCGATTGGCGGCGCCTCATCTAATGGTACCACAAGGCCTGGAACGTCTTCTGTGGCTTCTGTTGTGGCTGAAGTTCAGTCACCCAGTGCTGTAGAACCCCGGGGTAGGAAGCGGTTTAAATGGACGGATGAACATAATGCCTTCCTTTACCGTACCTACCTAACTATAACAAAAATGGAATCGGACATGAAACCGTATAGTGTTCCACTGCACCAAGCGATGGTTGAGAAGTTCCCTGAGCTACGATGTAAGTCTGTTCAAAACATCCTGGAATAGCGCAGATCCTTTTTTAAGTCTAATAGGGTTCCTGCGGATGTGGTGGCGTTAATCCGAGCTGATGTTTCTAGGGAGTTAGGGTTGTTGTCCAGCCCACCTTCAGATGAAAGTGCTGTAGAAGAAACGATAAGAGCCGACAATCCCCTCTCCGATCAATTTGCTGAGAACGAGATGCTGTATGGTGGTATGAATCCGTCGGCCAGACAGCGTATACCAAGGCTGAGGGTTAATTGCTGAACGGGGAACATAGTGAGCCTTATTAATGAGATTCTTGAAGAAAAAGTAAGATTAGTATCCTCCATAACTAAGCTCCATGAGTTAGTGTACATCGATGCGATGACGCAGTCAAAGCGAATGGCGAATCGTCGCTCCTGCAATGCGTAAGAGTCCCCAGCGTCCACCTTGGGAGGAGAGACTGTGTAGGAAAGTCGATAAGCTGAGAAAAGAGATTGGTCGTTTGTCCAGTTTCTTAACATCTGCTAACCCCGGTGGGAGGATCCGATTGGCGGCGGAGTCGATAATCCGAACATATGAGAACCCGGAAAACACCACCGGCCATGAAATCCTGGATTTGTTAAAGCAACGATTGATGGTACTGTCATGTCGGCTACGGCGGTATCGGCAGAGTATCATGCGCCGGGAACAAACTCACTTGTTCCGTACCAATCAAAAGGAGCTGTATAAGCGGTTGCAGATTTCACCTCAGGAACAACCTCAGGCGAACGCGTCCCCTACTAGTGAGGAGGTCTTGGGTTATTGGGGCCCGCTTTGGTCGTGTTCCTCACAGCATAACAGTGGGGCAAGGTGGATTCGTGAGGAACGAAAACGAGTTGATAGAGTCCAGACAATGGTAGATCATTTAATCACTCTAGAAGATGTGCAGGAGGCGATTAGGAAAACCCATAATTGGAAGGTGCTAGGGATTGATGGAGTGCATAACGTTTGGTACAAGCGCTTTTCTTCTGTTCACAAGTGTCTTGCAGAATTTTACTCTGCCATCTTGCGAGATGCAAGTCTAATACCGAACTTTTCACCCAGGGATGACCTATCTGATCCCGAAATCTTCTACTGCGAAGGCAGACCCGTCCAAGTACAGACCTATTGCCTGTCTCCCTACAATATATAAGCTTTTTACTTCTGTTCTCACTGTCAAAATCAATAAGCATCTTGAGAGGCATCAGATCTTAGCTGAGGAACAGAAAGGGTGTTGTCAGGGTTGGTGGCTGCAAAGAGCAGCTAGTGATTGATAGCGTTATCTCTGTAACGGCAAAGAAGAGTCCGGGCAGCCTGTATACTGGTTATATAGACTACAGGAAGGCCTTTGACTCGGTTCCACACTCCTGGTTGATAGAGGTCTTACGTCTCTACAAAGTCGATCCCGTTGTCGTTGAGTGCCTAACTGTCGTTATGGGTAAGTGGTGCACAAATCTTTTGTTGACTATTCCATATAAGAACCCCGTTAAGGTCGGAGTAACACAGATCAACCGAGGCATTTTTCAAGGCGATACCTTTAGCGCTCTATGGTTTTGCTTAGCGTTGAACCCTCTGTCTTCCATCTTACAGAAGTCCAAGAAGGGTTTTGCTCTTGGGCAGTACAGTTTTAGCCACCTCATGTATATGGATGATATTAACCTTATTTCTGACACTGAAAAAAGGATCCGGTAACTTGTCAAATTAGTCGAGAGGTTCAGTGTCGACATATGCATGAGTTTTGGTCTTGACAAGTGTAGGGTCAATTCTATGAAGAGAGGAAAATGGTCGCAGATTGAGGCGTGTGAAGTGCCGCAGATGGATGCTCCAGCACTCATGAATGCAATGCAGCGTGGTGAGACATACCTACCTTACATGGTGAGACATACGTACCTTGGTTTCCTGCAGGATATTGGAATTAGCCATAGTCGAGCGAAAGAGGCCCTTACATCTGGCTTCAAGAGCAGAGTAAGAGCCGTCATGAATTCCCAGTTGAGTGGTTCAAATAAGGTAAAGGCCAATAACATATTTGCCGTTCCGTTGATTTCCTATAGCTTTGGCGTGATAAATTGGACGCGGACAGACCTTCAAGGGCTTAATAGAATGATGCGTGTATGGTTCACGCGACACTGCTCCCATCACCCGCTCAGCTCCGTCGAGCGGTTTCACCTGTCCAGGAATAGAGGAGGAAGAGGCGTTGTGGATTTGCGGGAGGTTCATGCAAAACAAGTGCTGAATCTCCGGAAATACTTCCTAGACAAGAGCCAATCGAGCTTGCTCCACGGGGTTATAGTAAAAAGTGACAGTAGTCTAACCCCACTGCGCCTCAGTGATGATAAATTTCAGTCCCATGAGGCTACCTTCTCCGAGATCAGTGTGATGGTTAGGTGTCGTTTGAGGGAGTTGCATGGGAGGTACTATGCGGAGCTGCAGACGGGGGACAATGGCCGTTAACATCTGGCAGTTTATAAATTTTTATGTCTGATATTTTGTCTTTCATTCATATATTTCACCCATAGTATTCAATAGTTCATGTTACCATATACAATGCATGTCAGAACAATAGTTATAGCTCCTGCGCCTTGCCTTTGGGCCGGCCAGGATGCTTTTTACTGGGCTTGCCCAAGGGAATAATAAAAATAATAATAATAACAATAATAATAATAATAATGAAAATAATTTTATATTGAAACGGTTTTTT
Source organism: Lycorma delicatula (assembly GCF_047948215.1). NCBI lineage: Eukaryota > Metazoa > Arthropoda > Insecta > Hemiptera > Fulgoridae > Lycorma > Lycorma delicatula. The sequence continues at coordinate 71,984,420 of NC_134455.1, forward strand.
TATTTATTGCATTTGAAAAATACAAAACATATGCTTAGATTTAATACATCATTGACTTCGAAAATAAGAATCCTAATGTTAATATATAATTATTTCATAATCCTCATTTATACTTCCCATTTATACTTCACACTCACACATTTACATTCCAATAAAAGTTATGAATTATTAGAAAAGTTAGTCGTCGATTTTTCTTTCTCGCCATAGTATCTAAAACTTCATCAGGATTAAAAATAATATTTTTATACATTGAGAAAGAAACTAACGAACCTAATTTTCCATCCCCCTACTTGTTACAAGAAATCATTTTGACTCTCTTCTTTGTAGAGAACGAGGGTTCATTAATGCATGTTGTTACCGGAAGAGTCGCTAAAACTTGCATCAGATAATGGATATTCGGAAAATATTCTATATTGCAGTAATCCAATACTTCAATCATTTCTAGATAGCATTTTAAATTTAACGATTTTATTTCCTCGCACCAAATAAGATACTCTCCTTGCAGGAAAAATTCAGAACATTTATTATCATAATAAATCGCTAAGATTTTTAGTTCATCCACTTTTGCAGGGCTAGCTGAACCTGACAAAAGAACTCGAAAACTTTTTGAAGATTCTTGGAACGCCGTCTAGCTGCCCACGTATGTATTTGGAGCAAATATCGCATTTCTGGCTTGCGGGAAATCTTAAGTAGTAAATTGTTTTTATTAATATATCGTCAGAGTGAGCGCGGCACTCACACGTCGAGTAACGGCGTGACCCTTGCAGGGTTGAGTAATAGCGATTTAAAGGGTATATAGGATGGGATTAATGATCAAGAAGATGATTATGAACCGATTTATCTCAAATTTTGTGAAAATACTTTTGAGATCTTATATATTACGAAAATGTAAAATGCTAAAAATGGACTTTTTCGACCCAGCTTACTAGATCTGACACCTGAATGATAAAATCTAATAATTATCAGACTATGGGGGGTGCAGTTCCCTTAGCCTCTCGCTCGCTACGCGCGAGTATAAATAATTTATATAATTTTATTTTTAAATTATATCCATAAATTCTTAAATAAATTATACTTACTAGTTTTTCTGTGTACGTGTGTGTGAGAGTTTTTCAGTTAAAACATGGTACTTATATTTGTACTAGAAATAAATAAAAATAATTTAATTAAAAGAAAAACCTACAGATATTTTATTAGAAGAAAATAAACTATAAAATCATAAGTAGGATTTCAATAACAATATAATCAAAAATTACAGTTTTATATTGCAAAAGAAAATGTATAAATTAATGTGAAATTTGCTCGGATAGATCGTGATTTGATTGTACTTAAGTGAAATGATTGAATTCTACCCAACAACCGATAGTTTGTTTGTTAACTATTGCGTCATAATAATCTATCTGTTTTCTACTACAATTCATAAATACTACAATATGCCGTTTGTACATTTCTGTATACACTAAACTAATTAACGCGTGATTTAATTAAAATTTCATTTCATAACTTCAATTATTTTTAATTACGGACAAAATCGTTCAAAATGTCCTTTGAATTATATAAAAGTAGTTTTATATAGGCCTGCACGGGTATAAGACCATCAGCCTTAAGGCTTATTAGATGTTTACAATGCACTTCGTAAAAATCTGTTGTTTTTTAATTAGAAAAATTAAAAAAACAACAGATGTGATTGTTCTGCATCACGTTTTGATTAACAGTCATTAGTAATGAAGATATACGAACAGAAGAAATTGGAGACTTTACGATTATTTGATCAAATCTTTCTTTTTTACAACAAATAAAGAAAATGTAGTTATTAAAGAAAGAGAAACTCTCTCTAAAACTAAACAAGTTTTTTTTTTTGTTTTTTTTTTTAGTTCATATTCCTTTATGTAAAGAATAAAACATCGACTTAAAAAGCTACAATAAGAGTTACTTCATAAAAATATCAAATTAATTCGTAACATTAAATTTTTTAATAGTCTGTAAGAAAAATGCGTTCATTTTAAATAAATCATATTAACATGTAAATAAACAATATTTAAATTAATAGTAGTAAATTACGTTGAAAAGATCATACTTAACATGTAAATTAACCTTATTTTAAGAATAATTCATTTATGTGAATTATCAATATTTTCTATTACCAATATTCCTAAAATAGATTTATTTAAGAATATTGATGGAGTAGATTTAGATATAAGCATTAGTTAGACCCAAATAGATTAGAAATTTAATTTTAATAAAAAACATTACTTGAAAGATTTAAACATAAGAAAAAAAAACAGTTCTAACCGACAATGATTGCAAAACTTCATACATTTCTAACTTTTCCCGCTCAGAAATCTTACCTTACATAATAATTAACAGTATGATATTGTTTTTATAAACTTTGCTATTCTCATGATTTTGAGTAATTTCACTATGGGTTAAGACAATAAGCATTCAAAACATCTGTGCTTTTTTATAATTTTTATATTTTAAAAACCTGCTAATAACGCAATATCAATCAATTTTTCAATATATTTCCTTTTAAACCATTTATATAATAATACATGCATGGGCGTAAACAATAAAATTGAGGATGAAAGTAATTTTCGGCTTGCGCACGCTTTATAAAAATACGTTAACGGTTACTACACTCGATTGTGTAAATATTTGTTTAGAGGGTAACAAACTCATTTATATGCCTTTATTTACTTAATTTAAATTTGTTTACCTTAACAGTTAAAATGAACAAAACAAAACTATCAATTATTTATTAAAATATCTGATATGGACATCACATGACTTCCTTGTACGCCTGTTAAATTACATATACACAAAAAGTAACGTGATAATACACATGCAACAGATGAGAAGAGTACTCGCTCAGATAGAACTAGGTGAGAAGATAAACAAAGGTACTTTTAATAAACAGTATAGAAATAGGTATAGAAAAGGCTAAAGTGTATAGAAAAGAAGTGCAAATCCATAGGATATATGAAATTCTAGTTCAACATGAAATAAATGTACAATGAAAGTGCTTGAAGAAAAACTCAATGAACTTGATAAACGTTTCTGGTACTGGGTTCAGATCCTTCCAAAGATCAAGTGTTAGTTTTTAATATATATGTATATATATATATATATATATATATATATATATATATATATATACACACATATATAAATCACCAGAATTTTTTTGTTGTCTTCTAGTACAGGTATACAGAGTTTCTGTTGAGTTACACTGTGCAGTTTTCAAGAACATTAAAAAGGTAACTAGAGATCGAATCGTAAAACTCAAACTGCTATAACCAATACCTGCAATACGACCGGAAATTGTATATAAATTAAAAGAAACTGATTGTGTAGTGAGCATGATTATTTTTGCAAAAACTGACTTTGAGCGGTGCCTCTTATACCAAAGACGGTTTACATGCAGCACAGCCGAATAGGAACAGATAATAATAAGGAAAAGTTTAATTAAACCCTTCTTTTGTAGAATAATTTCATATCATATATTTCTACAATTAGTAAAGGAAACTAGACATTAAATAACCATTAATAGACAGATTTTTCAGAAATGTAATTAGTGAACATTTTTAAGCCAATTTGTTTTTCAGGAGAATCCGTTCAGGGACGTAGCTATAAATAAATGATTTTATGATTAACTGTAAACTAGATTGGAGTGAGGAATTTCTGTTGAAAATCTTTAAAGAAGAAAGTTAATAATTTGCTTTATTCAACTAAATGTTTTAAATAAGCTTAATAAAATGTGTTTTCACTGAAGATTGTATTCTCAAGGTTCTGTCAGAGGTAAAGAAAACTGTTAATCAAATTTTTTTCAGTTTTTGTAGATTTCAAGTCAATTTTTATATCTGCCCTATTATTTATTTTGAATATTTCCTCTTTTAAGTTTTTAAAAGCCTTTTTGCCTGATTTAAAGGACTATTAAAGATCTAATTCCATCTTTTAACAATAATAAAGATGTATTTTATGAACTAATACGAAAATCAGTACTAGTAATGATTAAACGATTAAAAAAAAAATCCTTTTTGGCACGCCGGAAGGCGGAGGTAGATTTCACCGTTGGTAAATAGGGGATAAAAAAGATTTTTACCTTAAAGTTAAGAAAAACTTCAAATCTATTCAATACGACAATGGTTGCATGTGTAAAACGTTTCACATGTTTAGCATTCAAGACCCATCATTTTACAATTCCAGCAACATTTTCGTCATCCCTTGCCGTAACGGTTGGTCATATCAATAATTGTTTCAGAAAAAGGTTTTAGGTAATGTTTAGAAGACTAATAACCACATTAAACCGGTTCGATATTGTGCCTATTAAGGTAGGTATGGTTTTATTTTGTCATTAAAACCTCATTTTTTCCACCCCCGGGGCCAATGGTTGGTTGTATAAAAAAAATGTTACTTAGATAAGTTTTAGGTCTTTTTCCATAGAATAGTAGAAACATTAAAAAACTTCTATATTTTCCTTAATAAAAATGTTATAGTGATATTTTTTTTGTAAAAAGCCCCCCAATTCCATTCCCATGGTCCAATTTTCCCATTAACGAACTCGACCGCGATTTTGGGTCGTTATATTTTATGTATAAATTTGAAAGTGATTGGCGTAAAATTACGGCAGTTTTTGCGTTCACAAGAAAGTGATATATATATATATATATATATATATATATATATATATATAGGTAGTTTTCTTATGAAATCTACCTAATAAAAAATTAATTAATACAATTTAAATTTAAATTGAGTAGTAAAAATCTTGCCATGGAACTTATGATACATTTCTCACGCCTATTACTTTGTAATTGTATGGAAGTCCTTCAACATAAAGAAGATAGGAAAAAATACAAAATTATTCGCAAAATATTTAACTGCCTTATAAAGAAGGCTTGTAATTTAAGATTTAACTAAAAAAAAAAATTATGATATATGTTATGATATATCATACCTTACTTGGGATGGGATGTGATACTATCCCATCCCGAGTTTCACGGAGTCCTTAGAAGTTCACGAAGAAATTCAAATTTTTAAATAGAAAGGCTGTGTTACATACAATTTAAAGGACATTCAAAAAAAACTTACAGCGTAAAATACATCGGGCTAGAACAACCCTAAGCATGATGGTAGGGGATATATTTTTTTACTCAGTTAGTTTCAAATGTGGTCTCCGTTACCCCTTAAGTTACTGCTCAACATTGAAACCTAGAGCATTACTTGGAATATACTTCTGATTCCTTTTGAAAGTAACAGTGAAAAATTTTAAATGGCTTCCATTTTGATTAGAACTGACGTAGCCTGAAGGCTATTATGTCAATGTTTTTCAATGGCATTAAAAATAATGTTTCACAACCCGATCCTTTCCATTTATAATACGTGAGTGCTCTTCAATGGGGATCCCTAGGGCTTGGAGTGAGAGAGTATTATACCAAGAATAAACTTTTTTGTGTTAGAGCATTTGCTAAATTTCAGTTTGAGGTTGAAAAGTTGTATATGTGTTTCCATAATTTATTAACTTCATTAACCTTGTGTGCGAGTGTATGTGCTGTATGTATTATATTACTTTATTTGTATATTGTACTTTTTCACTTTTTTCTCTTCAAAAGTTAATTCTAAATCCAGCTGAAAAATAATATTAAATTTATATTTACCAGAGAAATTTTTACCATAATTTTAGAAGCTTTATTTCTAAAATTACGGCTTTATTGCATAAAAAATGAAAATTAAGCATGATTGAAATGGCTGTAGAATGATATGAGTTAATATTCGTATTTTAAAAAAATCCTCAGCATATGAATTTAACTTTAACATTAATGTACTGGTATTAAAATATTATGATAGCATAAGGCATCCCTATATCGTATTTAACGTATTAAAACAACTTGGTTATCAAACACGTGATTTCGTGCCAGATTTGTAATGAAACTGGTGATGTAGAAAGAATACCTAAATGGTTTAAAAGAGGGGGAAAAATATGAGTAAACTTACGTGGAGGAGGTTGCCAATGAAATCTAGGACTTAACCCTTGTACAAAATCCGACCAACCAGCCAAACTAATGACCAGCTTTAATAAGTTCCATTTCCACCCCTAACTCCTTTAAAGTTGTTTCTCTCTCCTACAATTAAATTAATAGAGGGTTTCCCTGTTGGTCTTCTACTAGAGTTTATTTCCGTTTGCAACAGATGGTACCGAATGTAACAAGCTACATACCATTTTTAAGATAGTGTTGTAACCCTTTAAAATATTCTTCTAAAATTTAGAAAGTATTTAAATTACTTTATTATTTTTATAGATTAAATAAGACCCTTTTTTGTATCTTTTTTAACCTCCGAGACCACCGTTAGGTATTGCTTCAGAGGATGAGATGAATGATCGATCGGTAGCGAATCTGAAAGTACCATGCTGACTGTGATTCGAACCTGGGACCTCCGGATGATATGCCGAAACGCTATCACTCGCGCCACGGAGTCCGGAAAATAGGACCTTTGGTATGATCTTACAAAACATAATGTGGTTACGTAGGTTCAATTAATGTTATCCAGTTAACGAACAACCCTTTAAATTAATGTACAATTTTTACATTATATTTATATATTTTGTTTTGCTATATTAAAATATTGTTTATTAGGTACAGAAAGAATAACACGACTTTCTGTATCTTTTTTTTCAATAGAAACCGATTTTTTAACGTTTTTATTTACATTTTATTGGCTGTATTTAAATGAATTTTTTCATAATAAAATTCTCTACAAGGTTTGTTAGTAAATCATTCACATTTAATAAATATGTTGTAATACAGAGCAAAAAAATACTTTTCTTTCGATTGAAAATTTTGTGTTTTACTTCAGATACCTTAAAAACTACTGGAATGACGGTTGTGGGACCTGTTTTTTCTATTTCCCAGCTCCAATTACATAAGAACTTACAAACTTTATTCCGTAATTTTCGTTCCAAAAATTAAAGTAAAGCTTCATTTCATAAAGTAAAGCTATTAGAAGAGCTGAAATCCGGGAGAAATTTTTCTCTAGACGTAACTCGAAAACAAAGAGTTTTCGGACCTATATCTAGATATATTTTTTTCATTATTTTCACCAGTAGAGCGTGTCTTGAAAGTTACTGTTTTTTCATGGCACAGCATGCCTGTGTATATGTATATATATATTAAAGAAGTAGATTTAAACTATAAAATAAGCAGTTTAAAAAATTGTCACCTAACAGTAAAATATTCTAATTTATCAATACTGATCAAAGATATTGCGTCTCAGTTGATTACAAAGTCAGGAATTTTTTTTTTCAAAAATCTTTTACAACAATAAATTACCTAATACTATAATTTATTTCTTAAATTGCAAAGATTTATTTTTTATTATCTGTTCATTGATATAAGACTTGTTATTCTTCTGCAGTTATACTCATGTAACAATGAGTTTTCAACAATGTTATTGGATTTTTTCTAATTTTTTGTAATTCAAGCATTCTGTTCAAATCTTAGTGGTTGTATTTTCAATGCTCCTTTTATTATGTAATTACTTTACGATTGATTGTATTTTTTTTTTGTGCCGTTTCTATGCCGTTCATTGTTTCTTCTAAATCCTTTTTACTCTCGGCTAGAATTACTATATCATCAGCAAATCGTAGCATCCTTATCATTTCACCTTGTACTGTTACTCCGAATCTAAATTGTTCTTTAACATCATTAACTGCTAGTTCCATGTAAAGATTAAAAAGTAACGGAGATAGGGAACATCCTTGTCGGACTCCCTTTCTTATTACGGCTTCTTTCTTATGTTCTTTAATTGTTACTGTTGCTGTTTGGTTCCTGTACATGTTAGCAATCGTTCTTCTATCTCTGTATTTGAACCCTAATTTTTTTTTTAAAATGCTGAACATTTTATTCCAGTCTACGTTATCGAATGCCTTTTCTAGGTCTATAAACGCCAAGTATGTTGGTTTGTTTTTCTTTGATTTTCCTTCTACTATTAATCTGTGGCCTAAAATTGCTTCCCTTGTCCCTATACTTTTCCTGAAACCAAATTGGCCTTCTCCTAACACTTCCTACACTCTCCTCTCAATTCTTCTGTATAGATTTCTAGTTAAGATTTTTGATGCATGACTAGTTAAACTAATTGTTCTGTATTCTTCGCATTTATCTGCCCCTGCTTTCTTTGGTATCATTACTATAACACTTTTTTTGAAGTCTGACGGAAATTCTCCTTTTTCATAAATATTACACACCAGTTTGTATAATCTATCAATCGCTTCCTCATCTGCACTGCGCAGTAATTCTACAGGTATTCCGTCTATTCCAGGAGCCTTTCTGCCATTTAAATCTTTTAATGCTCTCTTAAATTCAGATCTCAGTATTGTTTCTCCCATTTCATCCTCCTCAACTTCCTCTTCTTCCTCTATAACACCATTTTCTAATTCATTTCCTCCGTATAACTCTTCAATATATTCCACCCATCTATCGACTTTACTTTCGTATTATATATTGGTGTACCATCTTTGTTTAAGACATTATTAGATTGTAATTTATGTACCCCAAAATTTTCCTTAACTTTCCTGTATGCTCCGTCTATTTTATCAATGTTCATTTCTCTTTCCTCGTCTGAACACTTTTCTATAATCCACTCTTCTTTCGCTAGTTTGCACTTCATATTTATACTATTTCTTAATTGTCTATAGTTCCTTTTACTTTCTTCATCACTAGCATTCTTATATTTTCTACGTTCATCCATCAGCTGCAATATATCGTCTGAAACCCAAGGTTTTCTACCAGTTCTCTTTATTCCACCTAAGTTTGCTTCTGCTGATTTAAGAATTTCCTTTTTAACATTCTCCCATTCTTCTTCTACATTTTCTACCTTATCTTTTTTACTCAGACCTCTTGCGACGTCCTCCTCAAAAATCTTCTTTACCTCCTCTTCCTCAAGCTTCTCTAAACTCCACCGATTAATCTGACACCTTTTCTTCAGGTTTTTAAACCCCAATCTACATTTCATTATCACCAAATTATGGTCGCTATCAATGTCTGCTCCAGGGTAGTTTTGTAGTCATTGATTTCTAAATCTTTGCTTAACCATGATGTAATCTATCTGATACCTTGCAGTACCGCCTGGCTTCTTCCAAGTGTATATTCTTCTATTATGATTTTTAATTTGGGTGTTGGCAATTACTAAATTATACTTCGTGCAAAACTCTATAAGTCGGTCCCCTCTCTCTTTCCTTTTGCCCAGCCCGTATTCACCCATTATATTTCCTTCCTTGCCTTTTCCAATGCTTGCATTCCAATCTCCAACTATTATTAAATTGTCATCTCCTTTTACGTGTTTAATTGCTTCATCAATCTCTTCGTATACACACTCTACATCATCATGGCGCTTGTAGGCATATAGACGTTAACAATCGTTGTCGGTTTAGGTTTTGATTTTATCCTTATTACAATGATTCTATCGCTATGCGTTTTGAAATACTCTACTCTCTTCCCTATCTTCTTGTTCATTATGAAACCTACTCCTGCCTGCTCATTATTTGAAGCTGAGTTAATTACTCTAAAATCACCTGACCAAAAGTCGCCTTCCTCTTCCCAACGAACCTCACTAATTCCTACTACATCCACATTTATCCTATCCATTTCCCTTTTTAAAATTTCTAGCCTACCAACCTTTTTTAAGCTTCTACCATTCCAGTCTCCGACTCGTAGAATGTTATTTTTTAATTTTCTGGTGACCCCTTCCTTAGTAGTCCCCACCCGGAGATCCGAACGGGGGACTAGTGTACCTCTGCAATATTTTACCAAGGAAGGTGCCTCCATCATTGCTATATGAATATGCAGAGCGCCACATTTTCTTAGAAAAAAAGCAGCTGTAGTTTTCCATTGCTTTCAGCTGCGCAGCACTCAGAGGACTGAGTGATCTTGATATGGCCGTTTAAGTCATTGTGACTCACGCCCCTAACAACTACTGAAAGAGCTGCTTCCCTCTTTCAGGGATCATTCCTTAGTCTGGCTCTCAACAGATATCTCTCCGATATACCTTCGGTCCAGTTACCTCCGATATACCTCCGATACCTTCGGTCTGCTCTGTATCCCTGAGCACTCAAGCCCCCTCACCAACGGCAAGTTCTCATGATTCATAGAGGAGGATTAATTGTATAGTAAAAAAAAAAAATCTTTGATCAATAATCTCCTTGTATTACAAAATAGTATACTATTTTGTAGTTGGGTAGATTTATGTGTAATAAAATTCAGTTATATTTTAAGAAAAATTGTAATTGAAATAAAAGAAATATTTGTTACAGGATCATCCAAATAAAAAAGAAAGTTAGTGGACGATACCTCTTATCAAAAATATGACTTAGAAATTTATAGATTTATATGGACTGCTTAGTAATAGTATCAAATACAACTGATTTTCACAATTAAAATAGAAATTAGCTAAACGGTCAATACGCCGCTAAATGTCAATTCATGAAGGAAATTTCCCATTTCCTCCCATTGTCATTATAAAAAATATATATATACCATCATGACTCCACTGATTTATATGGAGTATTAAACTCTATTATTCAAATTTAATAGTAGTTTAGGATGTGGATAAGCAAATATTGGATTCATGAACAATATTTAGAAGCTGTGTCAGTTAAGGCTAGCTCAGCCTGTGAACAAGATCTATCATCATAGACAGTAAACATAAAATTAGATATTTGATTCTTATGTAAACAGTTTGCTTTGGATAGCTTGATTCTTATTCTTTTTGTGTTCTACATTTTTTAATCTTAAAAAGATGTATTTAAATCAGTACTTACCAGAAGAACTCAGTTATGGCTATTGGTATAAGAACTCGCATTTGACTCCCCCCAAAAGAAAAAAAATATATAACAGCTACTTTTTTTACTTTTCTTCCCATGCCAAAACTTTAGAAAATTTTCTGATGTACTGTGACAATTGAGATAAATCTCGACGTGACAAATTATTAAATAACTAATTAAACAGCTTATTATTATTTGAATTAAAATAAAAATTTTCTTAAAACACTGGAAAAATATTGAATTCTCACGGGATATTTCTATTTATTCTGCTATTATTTTTTTTTTATCAACTTCCGAAAGGTTTACAATTCGGCCACTATTTATTTTTTTGTTTGTTTTTCCGGGCATAATTTTTATCTAAATCTATAAATCTGGATGAACATATTTTTTTTAACAATATAGGATGACCAGTGGTCCTACATTTTTACCAATGGTTCAAGAACATAAAAAAGTATTGGATGTAAATCTCCAATCTAGAGAGTAGAATATTAAGTATTTATTGCTTTTCAAAAAGCTTTTGTATTAAATACCTGCTTTACATTACTCGGTACTTGTCATATTCTCTGTAAACAGGATTTCTTCTCCATTCTTTACGTTGAGGCTGTAGTATAATAGTAATCGATGTAAACGTAAACTTTCTTCAGCCATTTCATTACTAATATGTTTATGAATCAACGAAAAATGGTGTGATATTTTTCTTGAGTTTCTTTTAAAGGCGCTGTTTGATAAAAAAAACTAGAAATTAGTAAACCTCTTATTAAAATAAAGAAGAAAAACAATTTTTCCACTTTGTCCTCGATACACTCTTTGAAACTTTTTTTTTAAGTTGGCAACCAAATTTCAAAATTAGCCTGAAGCTTCGTTAAAAATAAATCTCGTAATTCGTATCTCGTTCAATTGTTATACATTCCAATTTAGCACCGACTTCAAGAAATGATTTCAAGGATTGTAAGTAAAGCGACGTGGAATCTTCTTGTTAATTTCATTACAAGATATACATATATTTTTATTCTTTTTTGAGTTGATAAAATATTTTTATTTTTCCGTATTTGTTACAACAATTTATGTATATTATTATTATTATTTATGCATACAAAGCTATTTACGAAGAATGTAAAAAACTTTCAGGGCACGTTCTAGTGCAGAAAATAAAGAAAAAAGTTCATATGAACACAGGTTAGAAAACGCTTTTTTAGCGTGTGTCGGCTGGAGAAAGATTTCAAGCTGATATTCTGCGCATTTGATGAGATTAAGCCAGACAGTAATTCGTGGGACCCAAATTAGGGGATAAATTTAGTTATTTTATATGAAATCTGGCCTGAAAAACTGAAAAAAAATAAATAGATTTCAGAACTGTAGTTGTAGTAGTTATTGAAAAGTCTGAAGTAAAAGACAAAAGATTTGGGTTGAAAACCACACTAATCTATGTTTAGGGTAAAATAATTTTATTAAATGAGTAATAAACACATAAAAGCTTTAAACAAAACTTGTATTAATTCATCATGTTATATATATATATGTATATGTATATAAATATATATATATATATATATATATGATACGTAATGGTGCATTATTTAAAATGTTAATATTACATTATATGTTAATTATATATACATATATAGTGTTATTATTTAAATATTATTTTCTTTAATTAAAAGCTTTTTATTTCGGAAAGAAGGGAATGTTCTCTTTCCATGAATGTGTGTTTTTATTTTATTGTGACTTAATGCTACTAGTAAAATAAATATTTTCATAAATGAAAGTAATTAATCATACGAGCTTTAAATGGTTGCATGTTGAATTTATAAGAGGTATAGTAGAATAAAATATTCATAAAATTTGGTTTGAATCAAATATTAAATAAAATATAGAAGTTGTGGTATGGTTAATTTTTTTTTTAAATAATGTAAAAAAGTACTTTTTAACTTGTTTTTAGCGTTTAAAAGGTTAACTGTAGAAAAATATTACCATTAATTAAATTCAATTTAAAATTATACTTTCAACTGAAAAATGTCATAAATTAAAATTGATGATATTTAAATTTTTTTTCCCTTATTGAAAAAAAATGGTCATGACATCAGAAATCTTGATATCATATTTTCAAACCTTTCAAAAAAAGAGTGAAAGTTGAGCATTTAACGTTTCTGGTAGCTGTTTTAATTTTTAAGATGACAAATTCGACTTTGAAAGCTATACTCTGTGTAGACAGTAATGTTACATAACATAAATAGAAATTTCCCTCTATATATGTCGCACAGTGGATTAGTGCATTTAATTGATATTTTGCATGCTGGGAGATTGCATGGAAAATAAACTTTGATTTTGAAACTAAGAAAGACATTTTAAAAAAGAATAATGTATAATTTGAGGTAACGCTATTATCTCAAGATGGCTATAAAATTTTTGTTGATTCATTAAGAAATTGAAATTTTGAATTCGTAATTTATCTTTCAAAGTTAAAGTCGTAACTTTTACCTTACGGATTTTTTTTTTGAAATTTGTAGCGTATGAAAACTGCCATACCTGACTGGCTTTCGAACCCAGGACCTCCGGGTGAAAGGCAAAGACGCTACCACTCGTGCCACGGAGGCCGGCCTACGGTTGTTAAATTCTGGTTTTGTATAAAAGTCTTTCAAGGCGAGAGATGTAAATTGAAATGTACCATTGTTAGTTTTATACACTCTTTCAAGGTGTCATATTCTACTTTCACTACTTTGTTTTATTGTGGGTATTACAAAGTGGGTATTGTGGGTATTACTCCTTCATTGAATTGGAGGTGCAATTTGTAACAATTAATTTATTTTAATTTTTTCCTTGTTGTTTAACCGCAGCAGTTTGAGATGATCAATTTGATCGGTATTATGTGATGGAGATATTTTTTTAAGACAAGTGGTTGGCCTTTTCATCTAGATTTTATGATGTCATTGTTTTTATTATTGGTTACAGTTTTGAGTTAACATATGTAGTATTAAATTACAAATTTCATTGAGTAAGATTTTTTAATGTCTGATAAAATTTTACAAAAAACTAAATCAAGTATAGCTTAATGGTCTCTTCATACAGTTACGATATTGGGCATCAGTAGAGAAAAAACAATTATTTATGCAGACGATTGAAAAGGAGTATTACTTTTTATAAGCTGATCACATATTTATAGATGTTGTAGGTTTTAGGAAAAAAAAACCCTAAAAGTATAAATATTGATGAAATTATTGCAATATTTTTTTAAATATTTAAATAAGGAGATTATACATCAATAGCTATACTCAACGCCTAATAACGCCGACCAACAATCGGAGTTGTAATGTCTCAGATTTTCGTAGGAAGTCTTTGAATCTGAATCCAAGTCAACAGAAGCGTTTTTATACATTAAAAAGTTTCATTATTCATTACTTCTATTAGTTGGGTATCAGGCAAGATATACGGTAGCTTAATTACTTACCCTAACGTCGGGGAAAAAGATGTAAAAAGAGAAAATCTCTAAATACTTTATATTTTAAATAGAATACTTTAAATCCCACCATTAATAGAAGTCAAGGGTGCAGAAAGTAGATAGATAATTTCCATCTCGGTTTTGAGTATACTTAAATTTTGTTGTAATTGTGTTACTGAAGGAAAATTAGGGCGAGAAAGGAGACTGGTTGTGGTAATTAGTGCATCGAGCAAAACCTTGGGTTTAATTAAAAGAATGAAGACAACACGAACCATGTTATGTTTTATTGTGTTTAATTTTAAAGAATGCAACACAATGCAACTTAATTTTAAGTCCATTAAACAAAAGAACGAACGTAATTTTAAGAAATTAAATAAATCGTAATTATATACTATAATTTAAAAAAAAAAAAATTTTATTCTGCAGATTAAGAAAATTAAACGAAAAGAAAAATTATTTGAACAGATTTACAATATTGAATAATTGGATTGTCCCCTTCTCTGTTTCTTAAAAAGTAATAAATTAAAAAAACTAAAAAACAGGAATGCCCTTTATTGTACTAAGTACATATCTAAGCTTAGCCTCCATCCAAATGTAAATAAAAGTTACGCATTTTAAATTCTAGTTCCAATGATAGTTACCGTTTAAAAAACTAGATATTTTTAATTATAATTAATTTACAACAACAGTTTGCTCAAGTCGTTTACATGTAGTACAAATTGTGAAACAAATGCGCATTCTAATCATTAGTAAATCCTCATCAGTAGTGATAAAGAAATAATAACTACTATACTTTGTAAATATTTAAAAAGATTATTAAAAACAAAGAAATATATATTAAAAAACACGACTGCCAAAAAAAAAACATTGCTTTTGATATAAGATAGTTAAAGAGGGAGCGGGTGACAATTTTGTATATAGTATATTTTTTTTCAAATTTTTTAAATGTTTTTAAACATATAATATATATATGTAGTGACACAGTAACAGAAAAACTATAAAAATTAATACCAATAGTCGACTTCCGCGATATCCCACATCATCAGTTGGTACATAAATCTATATTACGTCAAAAAAGAAATAAAAAGTTAAAACTTGAACACACAATATTACTGCCTGCATGAAATTATGTAAATTTAAATCGTATTACCTAGTAGTTTTTTGAGATTAACTGGCACAACGGTGAGTATGTTCATGCATTATTTGAATTCCCAGAAGGTTTTTTTATATATATTTATCGTAGGCGAATTGAAACATCAGGCTTATTACAAACTGCCGGGCTAATTGGATTGAAAATTACCATTTGCAGCGGAATTATAAATATAATTTAACCAAACTTAACCTTCGCTCGCTAGTCAAGGTTAGCGAACGAAAATTCGCTAACCTGGGCTTTGGTTAGATTATATTTATAATTTCGCTGAAAATGGTAATTTTCCAATCCAGTTAGCCGGGCAGTTTGCAATAGGCCTGATGTTTCAATTCACCTACGACATATATTAACGTAAGGATTCCCATTAACGTGAGAATTCCATCGCGGGGTCATACATCTAAATCGGTTCAGTCGCTGAGCTGCTACAGTGGAACAAACAAACATACATACATACACTTTAAATATATTACATTTCTTTTTGAAAGTCATGTAAACAGCACTTATGAAAAAAAATGTATTTACATTTACAGAAAACAGTATTTAAATCTAACTAAATAATATTTTTTCGTTAAAATTAGTCCAAGCTGAGTACAAAAGTTTGGTTAAAACATAATATTTACTATAATTTTACCAACTGCACTTTGTACACCTATAATTGTATAAGTTAAATGTTAATTTTTACCTTTTAAAAGACATAAAAATCGTCATAAAGATTCACTTAAAACACAGTTAAATAGAAACTGTAATTATTTAAATGAATAAAGATTACATACATTATTTTAATACAAATTATTTTATAAATATATCTTTGCGGTTTTTTTTATCAAGTAATAATAAATTTTTAGTGCATCTCGCTTTCATTCAAATTAACAAATAAGCAATATTTGTTGAAAAGAATATTCATTTATTCTTAAAAAATAAAAATAATCACCTCTATCAAACCTCAAAATAAAACTGTTTTTGTATAACCTAATGCAATACTACTGTTACAAGGAAAGAGCCCTATTACGCTTACGTTGTCATTTTTAATAAAATATGGTGTCATTTAACAAATTTTCCCACATATTTATTTAAAATACAAAACTACTCTTTAACAGAAATAATATTATTTGATAAATTTACCGGAAATTAAAAAAAAATAAATAAACGGTTTAAATTAATAAACGGTTTCATTTAATTGTAGTACGTGCAAATAAATAATGTTTATTATGTGAAATACTTAATTACGTAGATAATATTAGTAAATTTTACTATTAATCATGGTAAGAAATAGTATTAATATACTATTTCTTACCATGATGATTTCTTACCATGGTAATTTATTATAAATAATAACTGGAGCATTTCAAATAAATATTATTGCGTTGTCAAAAACTGCATTTTTGTCTTTCTCACATCTCATAACTTCATTCTATGTAACTTTGTATGTATGTGTAATGTACATGTGTGCATGTGGTGTAATTGAACATGAGTATTGTTCATTCACTAATTCATCGTTACATATCTACGAAGGGTAAGTTTCTGTAGTTTAATTTATTAAAATATAGGGTAACAAATTTCATATAAAATTTATTATGCTACTCCTCATCGATTATAATACATAAACTATTGTTTTTTATTTGCATGAGTTGGCATTTGAATTTTTGCCAGACCATCAGATCCTTTTCCCAAACGACGGACGGTTTTCATAAAAGCGTAGATTTTATAATGTCACTGATATTGTAATCATTCACTGTTCATTTTATTATGACATAAAATGTTTCTAGGAATATAAATTAGAAAGAAAAGTTGCAGAATATAAGTTAGTAGCTTAAATAAATTACGTATTACATCAATATAATCCGTTAAAAAAAGATTTATAATATTCTTTATCAATAACATAGATGTGTAGTAGGCAATTGTTCGTTGCCAAAAAAGTAGTACTAAATTTTCACCATAGATTTATAGAGTAATCTTTTTTTTTAATTGTAGAACATGAAAAACTGCAATAGAAATGAAAATTTTCACAGTTCCGATTGGACTGATAAATTGTTTTTTTTTTCTATTCTTTGTTAATCTTTCAACCAGAGCATAATTCTAATTTGTTTTATAACTTTATATTCTAAATTTTGTTTTATACCCATTGGGTAAACTATCTTTTGGATACCTACAGTCCAGTACAGATATATTCGAATTTCTTAATTTGCGTATGCTCCGAATAAAAGGTAAAAAAACTATTTGTATTTTAACTACTCACAAAATGAGTAACAGATTTAAGATAAAATTTTCAGTAAAAGAAAAACATTTGAATTTACTGTAATATTAAATATATATATTTTTTAAATTAAATAAAATAAAAAAATATATATATTTTTATAAAATAAGTCAAAATAGGGTGTTTTTTTCTTATTTTTATCCACATTCAAGTTTCAAATTGATTTATGTTCTGAAATGATTATCTATTTACTGTATTAAAAGATCATGGTATCAGTTTAATATTTATTAAACATAATACGGGTATATTATCTACTTGTATTATATATATATATAAAAATTTAATGGTGTCTTTGAATCTGTTACTGTTTCACGCAAAAACTACCCAACCGATTGTATTGAAATTTTCCAAGCACATAGTTTTTATACCTGTAAAGAAACTAGTACTATTGCGTTTACAAAATGTTTCACCATTTCAAGATGGGGGGCATTTTAATATCTTGACGGTAACAACCGGAATACGTTCCGTGACAGTACTCAATTTTATTACGACAGAACCGTTTATAAAATCGAATTAAAAGGCCACTTGTAGAACTTCAAGTTAAATTTTCTATAAAAAATGTCCCTTTCTCTTTCGCGACATTTCTTTCAGCTATCGAAAAAATTAACTAAATGTGCGACGGTATACGGAGCCAACCAAAACAGACACTGACTGAGTGTGCAACGAAACTGGCGTACCTTTCTCCCTTAACTTGATAATAAAAAAAATTAAATTACAGACTAAGCACGGATACCCCCTTATGGTGTTATTTGGAGAATTTTTATCCGTGAAAAATAATTTTTTACCTGTCCTTCAAACTCTTCGGTACCAACCTAGACCACCTATAATCTTCTATACAAAGATATGCCTCCTATTCCAGCTGTAATCACTATTATTACGATGGGGCCGACTGTTCTGAAAACCGCGTACTTCAGATAACTCAGTGTTTCGAGTTCTGTGCTGAATAAATTGTTCTGAAGGAATTACAATACACTTATAGTTTTTATAAATTGAAAACGTTTTTATTGCTATTTATCAGTAACATTCTCACAAGCATGAGGTTGATGAAGCAGGGAGATCCAAAAGAACCCTACTGGCAACAATGAAGCCTGGGGGCGCCGTTCCTAGCTTGACAGGAATTCTTGATCGGATAGTATCAAATGGTATACTAGATAATTAAGTACAATACTAATTATAACTTACAAATAATCAATTATTGTCGATACTAAACTATTTTAATTTAGATTATTCATATATAATCTTTTAATTGACTTTTTAATTTACGCTACGAAGTCGATTCTCTACCCAACAGGTATCTTATCCAGCTTCTATGATACGGAAATTACATGTACGAGTACATCATCTAAACGAAATGATTCTCGTGGAGACTAAGGCATACAAATTCGAAAAGCGTGCGGTTAATTAAATCTCAGCTGCTTTCTGTAACATTTACCATGGTTACTTAAAGTTATAACTTGATTTTTTTTTTGCAACAATTTTCTATGTTATCTACGCATTATTATAATCAACTTATATAAGGCGTTTTTTTAAATCCTTTGCTTTTTTACGTGAGGGAAAACTTACGAATACGTACTAAAATTTTATATCTAATGAAAATGTAAATATTTATCCGCATTGATGGTAGATTTAGTTTGATAGCGCTAGCTGTGTTTTCTTTTAACCACGCTTGGTAAATTCTTCTTGTGCTTTAGTTATTTCAATAGGTTTTAATAAAGATTGGAAAATTCAGTTATAGAAACGATGTTATTTAATTTTTTTCGAAGAAGTTGTCTAAAAGTAATCATTTTTGCGCTTAAGTTACATTTTTTGTATACGGATTGAAAATTATATTATTAATATTTAAATTAATAGTAAATAAACATATTTCAAACACGAAATATTAAGATATGATTTGTATCATTGACTTATCTCTTAACGTAACATTTGGCTAATAAAAGTAATCTTTTAATAGTTTTGGTTGTAACAGAATAATCTTTTCACATCAAAGAGAAATAAATTAAACAATTTTATTAAGAAATGGGCATTAAAATGGGCATTTCAGTAGTTTCCAAGATCTGTAATTTTTTTATTTTCGTAATCTTATGTAATTTAATTTTTCTTTAATTTATTTTTCGTTCACTTAATTAATTTCTTTTTGATTAATTAATCTTGTTTCGATATTGTTATTATTTTTATGGCTGACCTTCATCAGTAAAAGGATGTGCCTCCACCAGATGAAGAGGGTTTCTCTCCTGTGGTGGGGCGACGATCCACTAGGACGGATCTTCTAAGAACGATCTTCTAGGACGGATCTTCAACGAGAGAAGTCCTATCGGACAGTAGTGGTAGTGGTAGCGTGGCGGAAGCGGTGATGGAAGAACTTCGACGTGCGAGTCGGTTGTTGACAAAGGGTAAAGGGAAGAAGATGGGTGAGACGATAACTCGGAGGCAGCAGAGGGCTGTCGGTCTGATTGCGTCTACGAGCAGGGATGTCGAAAAAGACTTTCCGGCTCGGTCGGACGACGTCAAAGATGACGGGAGAAGAAATGTTTTGTACATAAAATGACTCTTTTGCTGCATAAATTTAGGGAGTTGATTCACTGGTCCATTTACATACTACCAATAAAGTTGAAATCAAAGAGTGCTCCGAGCGTATGAACAGTCATGTTCGTATGTTAAAGGTGTTCGCAGATGTTTTGGATGAAATACCTGTGAAGCCTCAGGAGAGGTCATCTACTCGGCTGAGCGTAGCGGATTAGGCTGGACAAACTTATTTTATCATCACTGATATGGCGACGCCATATCAGTGATGATATGACTCCGGATTGAGATCTACAAAGGGCTGTATCTTGGTGGTCGATTGACGAGCTCCGGCGAGCGTTTGCCGGCGCGGAGATTCGGAGGCAGACATTGAGCAATTAGTTCTTAAAGGCTTACATCAGGAGGCCTTCCTATTTTCAACTCTAATGGAGGACACCGCTGAGTTGCCAGAGGATGTTGGGTCTGCTTGGATTATTGGATTATAGACATGGCGTTGGGAATCGAACACCCTCAACACGCACGAGTGTTCTGTAAGGCTCTATGGATTCGGGACCTGGCTCGAGCGGGCACATTGAAGGCGGGCCAGGTCCTTGTAGAGCAGTCCACTGCACGAGACCTATCCGGAGGGGACAGTGGATGTAAAATTTATGTGGACTGGACTGACTGTGCTTTACCGGTTGATTCGGGAATTGGGGACTGCGAGGTGACCTCCTTCAATTGCAGGTCCGTACCACAAGTGATACAAGATAGGCGGGATCGAGTAGTCTGCTTTTGTGGGCCCCTAGGGTCTGCTTGGGCAGATTCTACAGCGTTCCGTAGAGTACGTGCGTAGGCGGATGGAGAAGAAGCATTATGTGTGTCTATCACGAGCACTATCGGCATTGTCATTAAAGAGCAAGAAACCACCTGTGGGTCCGCTGACAACAACGATGGTGGTTAGGGCCGAAGGTAAGGCCTCTACTGACATCTTTCGATCCGTCAAGGGAGCAGTGTCGCCGGGTGAGGTCGGGGTCCTCTCCGCACGACAGGGGCAGGAAGAGGACTTACATCTCCGGGTGTGAGCTGATAGTGGTGCGGCTGAACAACTGAAAAAGGACGTCGCCGAAAAGTAGAGGGCTCCACTACGGCTTTAACGGAATGAGGGAGTCGGTGGGTCCACGTTGTTGTTAAGGACGTGGACTACGAAGGACGAGTTCCTAATGGAACATCTTCAGGTTACAGGGAATCGGTCTCACTAGATACATTCACCATGTGGCCGCATTTGGGGCTACTAAACTGATCACCTTGGAAGTGCCGACCAGCTTCTGTCGGATGGGTGGATTCAAATTGGGTGGTTTGCCTACCGGGTGATGAGGCACACCATTGAGGAATTATGTTTTCGGTGCTGGAAGCCAGGCCACAGGGTCAAATTTTGTCTTGGATTAGATCGTAGCGGCCACTGTTTTACTTGTGGTGAGCCTGGCAACTTGCAAATAGACTCTACGTTAGAGTCTCGGTGTCTCACATGCAAATTGCATCGACATGCAGCTGGAGGCCATGGATGTAAGGTTATTTTGCTCACGACATGACTCCACTGGAGTTTGCACAACGAAGCTGCGGTGTATATAGGGAACAGCACATCCGGAAGGGGTGGGAGGCTCCGGCGGCCACCACCAATGATCGGTTGGGGACTCACTTGCAGACGCCATTGGGGGGAATGCAAGACCGTAATCCCGGTGGGTTCTCCATTAGAGGCTGGGTGTCAAGACCGGAGTCCCGGCGATAGAATCCTTGGGGTTCCCCACTAGAGGCATTACATATAACACAAAACCGAGTCCAGGCTACCTGGGTGGGGATCTAATACACTACTGATGTAATTTGAAGTGAAGGCACCCCTCGGAGCTGAGTATTATGCGTAATTAAGGATCCGTCTTTTTGGAGAGATTACAGGAAAAAATCTTTGGTGGAACGGAAAGAAAAAATTATCACATTTTTAATTATTTAGTTTTATGTCAGAAATACAGATCGTAAATTTGGATGGATAATTTATTGCCACTGTTCTAATAAGTGATAAATGATTTTAATCAGAAAAACAATACTTTTTGTTTATTTATTCATATTGTTACAAAACTATTCCGAGGTTTTGGTCTCTGGTACTATTTTCGTTTGTTTTAAATATTTTAGTTACTGCATTGTGCTTTGAAAACATAAAAATTAAAATAAACCGTGGGCTTTATAATTTTCTGTATTATTCATCATGAATTTTTAAAATAACTGCAGTGAACCGTGTTCTTGAATTTAAATAGAATTCTTGTAATAAACCTTTTAGAGTCAGAATGGCCTTTTAATGTAATCCACAGTTCTAAAATACATTTATTCGTCAAAAATTTGTTTTCTTTAAAAGAAAGTAATAATTATTGCTTCCTGTACTTCAAAACGTCTATCTTCATACTGTTCTAAACTTTTATAAATGTATTAAGTATTTAAAGTATAAAAGTATTTATAAGTATTAATATACGAAGTATAAAAGATGAATGGTCAAAGAAACAATTGATTTTTTGGTTTCGTCACATCAGCAGAAAAACGATTTTCCCCAAACATTTTACGTTATGTTTTTCTTTATTCCTTTAAAGGCTCCTTTCCTTATCAGTATCTCTTACTGGTGTAATAATAATTTCTTGATCATGTATTGTATTCAAACAATTGACGTTACATAAGGGATCATTTTAGAAGATACGAAGCATGTTTTTAAAGTAAGGTCTGTTTTGAAATAAAAACAAACTGAAAAAAATAAATTCCAAAAAAAAAAAAAATTTATTATGCATAAAAACTACGTTTAATTTCTACTTTTCTATATAGTTGCCTTCAGCTACAACATATTTTTCGTAGCATTTCGTTAATGTCTGTATTTCCTTTTCGAGAAATTCCGCCCCCATTGACTTAAACCACGCAGAAATACCATTTTTCAATTTGTCGTCATTGTTAAATCTTTGTGATGCAAGCCACTGGTGAAGGTGAAAATAATCGCTGGGAATTAAGTTAAGACTCTAACGGTGGATGATTAAAGATTTTTCCAATGTAATTTTTTCAGTGTCTGATTTGGCATATATGGCCGGGCTTTGTCCTATAAAACAAAATCCCGTGAGATAGTATTCAACGTTCTTGAACGTTGAATACGTCCAATATTATAGCTTGTTTAAAAGCGTTTAATGTTTCGTAGTAAACATTAGCATTCTTAGTAGTTCCGTGATTAATAAATTCAACAAACGTTTGTCTCCCCCCACAAAAAAAAAAAACAAAAACAAAATGTAACAAGAATGTTTCTTTAACAAATTTTCTTTTTTAAACTTCTTTAGTCCAGGAGATGATGAATTTCGCCGTCTCATTAACTGTTACATTGTCTCGAGGTTCAAATAAGAAATCCAGGGTTCATCTTTGATCAAATATTGATAAAAAAATTCATCACACCTTCATTTCGTAAAACCTATAAAAGTCATGCGTTGTAGCAAAATGCATTTCATTGTCTGTTTTTTTTTTAAACTTCAGCACCTATCCGCCACACAGTTTTTTATTGCCCAATTTTTCAGTCAAACTTCATAAATCTAATATCGTAAAACACCAGGAATCAACAAAAATAACTGTGTGACGGTGAAGTGCCGCATTTCTCGTTTTTTCCGTCAACGTTTTTTTTCAGGGCCTCATCCTGAAAGTTTGTTCGTCCTTCTCAAAATGAGTGGCACCATGAATATTGAGTCACTCATAATATTCTAACCGTAAATGTCACAAATTTTCGTTTGAATTTCAACCGCAGAATTGGTTTTTTCGATCAAGAATCTAATTACTTCTCATGCTTCACACTCGGCAGGATCCCGAATTTTAGCACTCATTATAAATGGAAGAATATAAACAACCAATAACAAAACGAGTAAACTATTGTTGCTGTGAGCTGACTGTTGATTGAAAATAACTGAGCTTTGCAAGAGCCATTTATTTACATCTTGTATATAGGCGGCAAATTCAAATCTGAAATTACTTTAAAAACATGCCTGATATATATATATATATATATATATATATATATATATATATATATATATATATTATGTGTGTGTGTGTGTGTGTGTGTGGGTTTTCTGTACATAACCACTGTGACGCAGCCAGCGGAGATCGACTATGACGCAACCAGCAGAAGTTGCTTTAACTTCTAGAAAAGTTTATCATAATGCGATTCTTCCAGTGTCATCATATATATTAGGTCTCCATTTTTTATACTTTTTAACAGCATTTATGGTGTTGAAGATTCATTATTCTAACAAACAAGGTTGAAAATAATATTTCAAATTTTGATAATAGTGCTTAATTATACATTCTCAATTATAGTTCTTATACTGGAAGCTGAATTAGGCCCGGACATCAAATTAAATGGAAATTTCATTATTATTTTTTTATCCTAACATCTAAATTTATTATTTATTAAAAGTTAGTAATGGGATTGAAATTTTATTTGAGGTAGGGTATAGTAATTATTTTTTTCACTAGAGTATATGGGTAATTTTTTGATCTTCGGTTATGATTACATATATGGTTATTATTTAATTACAAAATATGTTACTATGACGTAAGAGAAGTTGATTAAAAAATCATATTAACTGTAAAGAAAATTATTGATAGTAACTGGTTCAATAATTAGCCTTAATATTCAGAGGCAATGTTTCACTGTAATGTATAAACAATTAGGAACACTGTACTTAGTGATCATGAATTATTACAAATGTTCACACTCCCTTCACGTACAGGTATTCCCCTAAACTCTCTAACAAAGCTTCTTCCTCGCCTCTATCTATTCTTTAAATGTGTCTTAGCAGTAAATATATAAACTAGCAAAGCAATAGTATTGGATTGAATATATATAATTGTTAGGTTTAATTACAATCTAAATCATTCCTCTATTGTATTTTTTTACTTTATCGTAAGACTATCACATAATAACTCTTATTTTATTGATTTAGTAATATAAAAAAAAATTAGTCTCCTCCTTCATTATAATGAAAATGAATGTTATAAACATGTTATTAATAAGTACAGGATAATGATTCTGATTACGATTATATAATCAAAATTAAATTAATTAATTTGAAATTTATGTACTAATTTAAGTTTATAATTTTTTTTTATTAAAAAAAGAAAAAAACTTATTTTATTTCACATTTTTTTTAGTTTTTGTTTTTATTCCCGACAAACCAGCTCGTCTCTGACAAAAACAAGCTTTTTGTAAGAAACTTGTAATAAGAAATTCAAAAAAATTCTGAAGTACAAAGTTACTTATGAATATTCTGGAAATCTGCGAATAACCCATGCAGCTTTCTTAATTCGGGGCCCGTTGCCTGCCGCGTCCCTATTTCGTGACGTCTGAATGAGATGTAGACTTATACAGAGTTAGATCGACCGTGCCTGAGACGTGTGGTAATTTAAACCTAAACCACCAAAGAACATGGTTATCCACGATCCAGCATTTAAATCCCAATAACAGCAACTACATTTATTAGAATTCGAACCTGAGAACACTCGATTTTATAATGAGCTGATTTACGACGATGAATTTAACCATTAGACCTACCTGACGGGAAGTTAACTAATGAGCGTAATGTAAGATTATTTCTCCATACGGGAATGTATTATATTAGTACTACTAAAAGTTTATACTAAAACAAATTATTTGTATGAAAATTGTTTGAAATTATATTTCTTTTTTTACAATAATACCATAAATACGTGACCTCACCAGATAGTGGAAGATAACTTTCGTTTTCTAGTATTCCCTGTTTTCTTTTTCCTGCCTTTAAAATTTTTAAATTAAAATACTTTGTATTTGATTCTAGGTAATTTTTTTCTATCGTCAATATTTTAAAAAGTCATCTGATTTCAAAACATCCTTTGTGTGGGCAACTTGATTTAACACAATCAAGTTAAAGGTGTTAATTGTCATAGACAATTTTAACACAACTATGTGTGTGCCAAGATCTTAAAACATGATTACGCGGAATACAGTTATTTATAATACCATACATTTTATTTTAAAGGTGACTGCTTATCAATAATGGAAATATCGGAAAATAAAGTTGTAAAATTATGATAAAGATTAGCGAATAATTTTATTCTATTTTAACTAGATTTAGAGGAGGTAACATTTTAAATTATTTATTTTCGTATGAAAAGTTTCGTAAAATGTTTTGATAAATTAGCTTCATTTATGGTGGAATACCAGGTATTTTAGCATATAAATATAAAACAGCGAAATGGAATTTTAGGAATGAAACTTTAAAAGTTTTAAATAACGGAAAATCTTGAGTTTTGTGAATTTTTCTAAAAAGATTCAGTAAGGGATTATTTTAAAAATAAATATTAATACTGTTAGTAGTTATTTGTGATTTCTACGGTCAGTACTGTTTATCTTTCTTAGCTTCATTCTTTCATTATATGTTGACACGTTTCGGAATAACTACGTTGTCAAAACTTATTATACTCTACGCGTTACAAATAATTAAATAGAAAACTAAGAAAGATAAAAAGTACTCAACATAGAAATCATACAGTTCTTAGCTGAAAATATAATAATTATTATCTTAACACTTGTTATTGCTATCATTCTCTTATATTCCGTTAAATAAATAGTACATTTTTGAAATAAACAGCATCAAGTGTTTTTTAAAAACTTCACAAAATTTCCTTCAATATTATCATACTTTTAATAAAACAAAGATTTTATAAAGATTAATATTTTTCTACCTTTAGACAAAAAACTAACATTTACTATTACTTTAGAATTATATAATAGACTACATTTGTAGGTTTTCTACTTTTTTTATACTCAAAGTACCTACTTAATAACAAAAACAATATATTACCATGGGTTACAAAGCTTTACAAAAAATTCAACGCGTGCTTGTTAAAATTCGAAATGATGTGTTTGCCATCTAAACACAACCATGCACCGTGTAATGAGAATTGAAACAACGCAACCTACAGAGAATTAAAATCTTGTTAAAAATGTATAGGTTATAATACGTAATGTATTTCCATTAATAATTCTATCACTATTTTAAATAATACAAATTGTTCAAAACGCTGAAGTGTTTCATGAATAATATTAAATATGATAATTAACAAGATATAAGAAAAGTAAAGAAAATATATACGATCATTATACTACTTTTATTGTTATTGAATAAAATAATTTTAAGCTAAAAATTAACGAATATTTAAAAAAAAATCAAAAAAAGAATTTCTGAACACAATAAAATATTTTGTTAATGAAAAAATTTTCAAAAGACTATTAAAAGGTTTTTTAGTGGATAATATCTATGGTCATTTCTTTCCCTTATTAAAATTACATTCCGAATATAAAATTACTTCACTATTGTATTTGTTAGTATAACTTATATTAACTAGAAAATTATATTCTGTATAGATATCATTATTGTATGTTGGCTGTAACTTTATTACTCAGACAATAATTCTTCTTTATAAACTAAATAAAAACAAGATATAAATAGTATTCAAATTCAAAAAATGAATATTAAGAATAAAATATCAAACAGCAGTAGTATTTCACAGAAATTTCTTTTTAAAAATACTTTAATTTAAAATATAACTTTCCAGACAATATTAACCTTTCATCTACTTTATTTGATGTAACTTTAGTATTTATTTTTACGGCAAAAAGAAGCTAATAATGATGATTATTATCATAAAATTATATAAAAACACAATATAAATTAACGAAGAATGGAAACAAGCTCTGAATTATCCGCTCCACAAAAACGGTGAAAAAATTGACGTCAACAATTGTAGAAGGATGTCGTTGCTACCAGTTACGTGCAGATTTTTTCTTGTAAGCCATGCGTAACAGACTGGAACTCTGGATCAAAAGGAATTAGGACTATGCCAAGGAGAATTCAGGAAAAGCAGATATGCCCAGAGTATATCCTGTCCTTGAAACTCATCCTAAAATATATTATTAGCCGAAGAAAAAACATAGAATCTGTTACATTTGTAGATAAAAGAAGTGTGCAATTCCTTATACTGAGAAATATTGCTACAAACGACAAAAGAATACGATGTACGAGTAGATAACAAAACAACCAATCTCGCAGAGCGTACCCTCACAAACACAATATAAAAAGTAAAATTTAGAGGATAATTTAAGCGCTCCCTTCAAATTTAAAACAGGATTAAATCAAGGAGGCCGATTATATACCCTGATTTGCAACGTCTTCTAGACAAAATACTCAAATCCTTATGAAAAAAGCCTGCTTTATTTAAAATGCTGTTTTTTGTGTTGCAGCAAGCTCGTTTTTCCGGCTACTTCTTTCGTTTGACAGATTACTTTTTTGTTCCGATTCTGCAAAGAATGCTAATTCGTCGGCATTTAATTTTGATGTTCTGATTCTTTGTTTCTGTTTTTGCACTTGAGTCATTATTTTCCCAGAAGATTTTTTGACTTTATCTAAAACCAAGTTGAAAATCATTGGTGTAGGACCATTTTCTTGTCTTGGTCCTGTTTTTATGTGGCATGATTTGCTGACTTCACATAGAAACTTAATTTTAGATACGATGTTCGATAAAGTGAATTTAAATAAATTTATGGGTTTTTGGCGACCTGGTATTCTTTTAATGTATCAAATACGGTTTCTCTACTAAATCGTAAGGTTTACTGAAAATCAATGAATGTAGTGAAGATGACTTTTGGGCTTGTATTGTAATACCTTAATATCATCTTTAGGCTGAGGATTTCTTCTGCACAAGATCTATTTCTTCTGAATTCACCTTCATATTCAGTAGGCTTTGAATTGATCTACGGTTCAACTCTGTTAAGAAGTAGTTTGGAAAATATTTTATGCCGGACATATTTCTATCCTTTTTTACTTCTACGTATATTTATTTTCTTATTTAAAAATAAGTTTATAAAAGTATCTATATCGATGCAAAGATAAGTAAAAATTATAGTCGTATAAAATAAATTCAAAACTACCTTATTCTGATTCCATAATAGAAATAATTATATAAAGGTCTTAAACTCAAATTTAAGGCTGTTAAAAAATAATAATTTTATTTGAAACTTTTATTTTCAATTTAGCACTGTACTACATATCAAAACACAGAATGATGTGAAAAAATTAATCACAAACATGAAAAAGCTTCCAAAGAAGACAGATATTTTTTTGGTTTTTATGCATAAAATTTTATTGAAAAATAAATTACTTTCCCGAGAAAGTATTTAAAAGTTAAAAGAAATGACATCTATTAGAAAAAGAACTTAATTTTCTTTTTAACGTTCAGCTAAATTGATTTTCCTACCATTTACTCAATGAGTCTTATAAACAAGTAATGTGGAATAAAATATTTATTTATTAGTTTTATTCTGAAGAACGTTAGAAAGAAAACATTACAGCAATAACTTTCTTTATTAATTTCTAATTAATAACTTTTAAAGTTGCTTCATGTGTGAGTTCCAGATAAGATGTTTAACTTTATTATGATATTTTGAGATAAGTACTAAACCCAGAAGGAAGTCCAAAGTACCTAACAGTTGGCTGTATTGTAATACCTGATGTCATCTCTTTGTACATGTTAAACGTGGCATATTAAGATTATAATGACTTAATCTTCATCCTCCAGTTTTTAAGCTGTCTTTCTACCAGTTTCAACTGGTATATAACTACGTATAAGTTATATTTAAGATTTTAATTTTAATTGTAAATGAAGGAAAGAATAGACTGATAGTTAAAATTGGAACACTTAGTCGATACCGTGTTTTTCTCTTTTAATAGAAAACCATTTCATTATCATTTTAAACAAATATCGGCAAGTATCAATCTTTGTTTAAATTACTCAATAACGTGCTTCAAAATAACATGTATTTTATATTTATATCCATTATTGTTTATTTATAATAGGGATTCTAAACTTTGATTAGAATTGAATTAAATTTTTATTCTAAATCGATGATTTCTATGCGTTTTATTTTTTGAATGTCTTTGCTCTTTTCCAGGAATTTTGTTGTTAATGGGTGGGTTTTGGTGTTTATTTAAATTTAAGTAGTATTTCTTATTTCTTTGAATAAATCTTTCGTTTGTTATAAAAATTTTAAGATCTTAGAACTGGTTTGTACATAACATATCACAGCGCTCAGGTGAAGAGGTTTTAACATTTCGATTGAAAACGTTTAAAAATCTCAAGCTTAAATGAGGAGGCGGTTCCTCAAATTGGTTACGTACGCGTCAACTTTATTATTATTTTATTTTTGATAAGAACTGCTGCCAGAAAGAAACCGAACAATTCACACGTAAATACGTGTGAATCTCGTTGTCAGTGAGATATTCTACTGCAGCTTTTTGTCTACTGGCCCGAATAAAAGAAAAATTTATATTTCATAAAGTTTATTGCTAACAATGCGGTGCACTTTAAGAACTTCCACTTAGTTACAACTTACCCTATAAGAACAGTTACGTAGGCGATGTAACCTACTTGCCAATAGTGGTGATTAAAAATCAAAGACTGCTAGGAATATAACTTCTAGGTGGATAGAAAATGATGATAAAATTGTATTAAAGAAGTGTACGATAAAAATTTAGGTATACGTCTGGTAGAAATTTATTGTTTTTTATATCAATCTGTTTTTTTTTTTTTTTGTAGTAAAATTAATGAAAGATTACTGTTTCTTTTGTTACAGTTGTATTGGTGGTGATTTCTTAAAAATTTTTTTACATCTTGAAAAGCCAGAAGTTGATGAGTACACCAATTGGTCCGGACTGTTGTGTGGTGGATACTCGGATGTACCCGCCGTGCTGTACAGTTCGGGACCGGTACTTATCCTTGAGTTTCACACCACTGATGCCTCATCGAACGCTACCGGTTTCATCGGAACGTTTCGTTTCATCGATAGAAGTAAGAATTAAAATTTATTATTTTATTTGTTTTAATTTTCGTATTTCATGGTCACAAAGTGATATTTGCACTACAATTTGTTATATTCAAACAAATGTGTTTATATCCAAATAAATATTATGTATATTTGCCAAACCGAATTTTGTAAGTTTTCTCTTAGAATCAACTTATGTTAGGTTGTATTTTAAATTGGTAATACGTGAAAAATTATGAGGTATTAACGGCAATATTCCTTTGTTGATAATTTATATAAGATGTGTGTTATATGAGTCGTAGTCAATTAAAAGATTTAATCATAAGAATATGCTAATATATCTCGCTTATTCGCAACACTGTAATTAAGATATTTTAGAAAATATAGTGTGTTTTTTTTTTTATCTCTTAGGAATACAATTTTTTTAATTTTGTTTTTAATTGTTGGTTCATACTTTATACATAAGAAAAATGTACTAGGAATAATTCATTTAGTAATTTGATAAATTATCGTATTAAGGTATTCAAATGTCAATATAATATAACCATAAAAAAGGAATTTTTTCTTCTACAACCCTTAACATTGAACGTATTTATTACGCACACATTTATTAATAGTTGGTTGAATTTGAATTTAATACTCGTATCCTGGTAGCGTATTGGGAACTTTAAATTCCAACAACAGAATTATTAATAATGTTTACATTCATTATTCTTTAATATAAAGTTAAGCGAAGTTATTTTATTCTACAATAAACAAATATTTTTTTTTACCTTTCAATTTATAAGTATTACTTACAAAAAATATTAACTAATATAAAAATAATTTGGTACATTTTTCCCAATACTTCACATGGGAACACGCTATTTATTTATTTGTTGTTACTTTTTTCTGGTTTTCTGTCTGCCCAGTACCTTTTTATTCTTTGTGACATCTTTTTCCTTCATTCTTCGGAAAGTTGAACCTGTGTTTTGACGCTTCTTGGAAACTTTTATTTTCATCTTTTAATATTTTGTTTAAAAATTTTATTTCTGTTTAAATTTCTTCAGTTATCTTTAGCTCTTATTTTCCTTATATTTTCTTACTTACTATCATAATAGGTCTTTAAAAATAATTTTTTTTATTTTAGAATAAAGTTTGTTATTTGACATTCATTTTATCTGTTTATTTCAAAATTTAGACCTAGCATTTGGTAGTTTTATTATAAATAAAATTTAAATTAAAAAAAAAACCAATAGATTGAAGGAGATAGATTTTTGTAAATTATTCTAAACATCTGTAATTATAGTTATATGATTACACATAAGTTGTACTTTTAAAACATAAAAATATACGTTGCTAAATAAACTGTGGATAAACAAAAAATGGAATTGCTTATTCTGATTTAAATGTATAAAAATTCATTTATAAAATAAACATATGATTTTAACATTATCCTGGTTACGGTAAATACATAATGGAAATAAATTTTTCTGAGAAAATTATATTATTTATCGTCGATCTTATCTATTAATTTAATCTTTTTCCATATTTTCCCCACAGCTTACGCTGAATAAATTTAATATATATTTTTAACAGTCTGAATAATCTAAATCTGAATTCTGAATCTTCTACATTTAATTTATATCTTGGAGATCCGCAGACTTTTTAACCATAAAATGTGTATTTTTATCATTAAATAAACATGCAGTTTTATGATAAAAGTTATCAAAAGCACACATCTGTTCGATCATGGAAGCATATATCAGTTCTTCTTTTTAACTAGTTGTAATATGTAAATTAGTTTTTTTTTTTTTTTTTTTTTTTTTTACCTCCGGGTCCGTATTCAAACAATTTATTCCGCAGAGGATGAGATGAATGTTTTGTAGCGTGTGTGAAAAATGCCATGCCTGACCGGGATTCGAACCCCGGACCTCCGGGTGAAAGGCCGAGACGCTACCACTCGCGCCACGGAGGCCGGCTTCTTCTTGACTATTACTTTCTTTTTCAATCACGGATTGTCGTTAACAATGTAATTTTAAAGAGTAAACTTAAATGGATAACCTGTAATCTAATATAAAATTCAATGTTCAATGTGCAAATCTTGCCTCCTGGAGTATTGAGAGGCTTTTTCATTGCACCATATAGGTTCCGGATTCACCAATAAACGTGCAATATACAATATTATTAGAACACGTTGAATTTCGTATTGTTAGTTTACTGTTTATATTAGTAAATAAGTGTAGATATTTTACAATGATTTTATATTGCATTATAGGTTTTAATTTAATTACTTTACAGTAGTTTGTAAAGAATACAAACCGAACGATAGTATCTTCTTTAGTATTAATACTTAATTACTTTAGTATTAATAGATCAATATTTTCATTAAAAAATATGTTAAAAAATAAATTTAAAAAAGTTCAAGAAATAAAGAAGGAGATGCAATCTGATTCGAACCGACCTCCCTTCCCCTTATAGATCCAACTAGTTGATTAATTAAAATTTCATTTGGCTATAACTGGAACCAATGAAAAGAAGAACCACTTATGATATATCGTTGA
Source organism: Lycorma delicatula (assembly GCF_047948215.1). Lineage (NCBI taxonomy): Eukaryota > Metazoa > Arthropoda > Insecta > Hemiptera > Fulgoridae > Lycorma > Lycorma delicatula. Next base: position 72,018,039 of record NC_134455.1, read on the forward strand.
AAATATCTCTTGATGAGGGCTTATTACTGGAATTAAGAAAAAGACAAAATCCAATTTTTTTAATGATTTTGAGCTTTTTTGGGTACTTTTGGTTCAGTCGATTGCAATCAAAAGGGAAGTTGCTCAACTAGATGTTACAAAAGTCCTAAATCCAAAATTTCAACTTATAACGGCTAATCGTTTTTGAGTTATGCGAGATACGTACATACCTACGTCGAAACTAGTCAAAAATGATTCAGTGATGGTCAAAATGGATATTTCCGTTTAAATTTTAAAACTGAAATTTACATGGAAATAAAAAACAAGAAAAAACCAAGCAAGCTAATCGTTAAGAGCATCTATTTAGTGTAACATTATTTTATTTATTATTTTAATTTTAAAGTAAAATGTTATTACTTTTGTTATATTAATTATAATTAAATTATAATAAATTTCATTATTATTTTACTTTTTATGTAAATAAAAGAGGATAGAAATTGAGATTAACACGAAAAAAAATGTAAATCTTTTAAGTTTAAATGAATCCCTATTTTGCTTAATCTGCCGAGTTTGTTTTTTTTTTTCTTCAGTCATTTGACTGGTTTGATGCAGCTCTCCAAGATTCACTATCTAGTGCTAGTCGTTTCATTTCAGTATAACCTCTACACCCTACATCCCTAACAATTTGTTTTACATATTACAAACGTGGCCTGCCTACACAATTTTTTCCTTTTACCTGTCCTTCCAATATTAAAGCGACTATTCCAGGATGCCTTAGTATGTGGCCTATAAGTCTGTCTCTTCTTTTAACTATATTTTTCCAAATGCTTCTTTCTTCATCTATTTGTCGCAATACCTCTTCATTTGTCACTTTATCCACCCATCTGATTTTTAATATTCTCCTATAGCACTACATTTCAAAAGCTTCTAATCTTTTCTTCTCAGATACTCCGATTGTCCAAGTTTCACTTCCATATAAAGCGACACTCCAAACATATACTTTCCAAAATCTTTTCCTGACATTTAAATTAATTTTTGATGTAAACAAATTATATTTCTCACTGAAGGCTCGTTTCGCTTGTGCTATTCGGCATTTTATATCGCTCCTGCTTCGTCCATCGTTAGTAATTCTACTTCCCAAATAACAAAGTTCTTCTACCTCCATAATCTTTTCTCCTCCTATTTTATTTATTTTCATGCGATAGTTCTTGCTTAGGACTTCATCTATGCCGTTCATTGTTTCTTCTAAATCCTTTTGACTCTCGGCTAGAATTACTATATCATCAGCAAATCGTAGGATCTTTATCTTTTCACCTTGTACTGTTACTCCGAATCTAAATTGTTCTTTAACATCATTAACTGCTAGTTCCATGTAAAGATTAAAAAGTAACGGAGGTAGGGAACAACCTTGTCGGACTCCCTTTCTTATTACGGCTTCTTTCTTATTTCTTCAATTATTACTGTTGCTGTTTGGTTCCTGTACATGTTAGCAATTGTTCTTCTATCTCTGTATTTGAACCCCAATTTTTTTTAAAATGCTGAACATTTTATTCCAGTCTACGTTATCGAATGCCTTTTCTAGGTCTATAAACGCCAAGTATGTTGGTTTGTTTTTCTTTAATCTTCCTTCTACTATTTATCTGAGGCCTAAAATTTGCTTCCCTTGTCCCTATACTTTTCCTGAAACCAAATTGGTCTTCTCCTAACACTTCTTCCACTCTCCTCTCAATTCTTCTGTATAGAATTCTAGTTTTAATAATGTTAATCAAAAGAAAATTTATTTCGATGTAATTTAAATTTATTATTTCCATTTAACTGGAAAATATATTATCAGATAAGCTAATCGTAATTCAACTGTAATTTTACTGTGCCTACCCTTCATCGTGATAATATACAAAAAATATAATTATCTTTATTATTATTTTTGTTAATAATTATTCATTATCATTATTATATTCACACGTATAATTTATTAAACAATTTTTTGAATAACCTTTTGTTACATATCCTAGTATTCTCTAAACCCTGATAGCAATCGCCATCTGACGAAATACAAACGGAAAAACAGCGGTTTCACTTTTGTTGATAAGAAAAGATTAAATCATGTGATTGTACCTTGGCCATCTGACAAAATGGACGTTTCTTTGCTGTCGGAGAATAAAAATGCGCTTATATTTTGCGGGATGAGAAAAGGAGTAAAAAATATAAACGTGTCAGTTAATGAATATTTAATAATGAAATAACTTTTATACAAAGAAAAGTACAAAAACAATAGGTATTATCGGTTATCATGTTAATGTAGGTTTTTTAGCGTTACAATCTTTCAGAAGAAGCTTAACGATTACTATAACTACCGTTTTAGGTAGTTTGTGTTTTGTAATTGTTTGTGTTTTTTTTCAATCTTGTGTCTGAGTTTTTGGTGGAAATTCACTTGACTCCCAAACGGGAAATTTTGATAATATTTACCTTTTAATTATTTTTTGGTGGTTTTTTATTTTCCCTAGTATGTATATATGGTAAGGTAAGGTAAGGAACGATAAGGTGAGGTATAAGGTAAGGTTAATAATCCAAATGGCGATCTAATTTTAAAATTTAAACAAAATTTTAGAAACGCTTTTTGTAACGTAAATTTATTTCAATAACCACTTAGCACAGCACTTTCTTTCTATTATTGAAAATTTCAAAGAAAGGGTGGTCTTTAGTTTAACCAGTACAATATTTTTGTTAATGCAAAAGCCTTATTTTTTCACCAAAGAGATATATATATTGCAGTTTCGATTTTTTTTTAATTTTAAAAAAGAGAAGTTTCTTTGGTCGTTTCAATATTAAGATTTAATCTTGTTCCCGATAATTTATCCAGGCGATCTTTTAAAACAATAACTAAAGTTACCTTTCCAGATGATTTGAAAATATTTTCCATTACTTTTGGTAATTGATACCAATTGATTATTATAATGTAATGAGACTCAACCTGATAATATTTTGATATTTGAAAATATTACCTCGCAAAGAATGAAAAACGAAAAGTTATAGGTAAAACATTTGGTTGCTATCTTTTTTTATTGTTTTTCTCTTACCCTTTTCTTATTTTTATTAAAAAAAGTAATTTTATCGGTTTTGTGTTTCTTTCCAAGGGCGTTTTATAGGGCTGGGCTATTTAATAAAATGAAATTTTTTTTTTTTAAATGTTCAATTTTTAGAAGATATTGCTATGAAAATCCAAAAATAATACGATTCTAGATTATAATTTTCAATTAATATTAAATAATCAAATGTTTCACCAAATCTGATGTGGACACCACATGAATTCTTTGTACTTCTATTAAATTACATATAAATATTCTTTTTTTAAATTTAAGTTCCAATATTTTATTTAAATTAATAACTTCTAATTTTTTTTCATATTTTCTTTTTTTATTGTTATTATTGAATTATTATTTATTCTAAAACTTTTTTACAGTCAGAGATTAGTAAATATTAATAAATCAATATAATCATAATTAAATTAAAAAACTAGTTAAAAACAAAAGAAAAAGAAATGTTGTCTGATTCGAGCCGATGGGCCATCTCCTTCTAAGATCGAAATATTTCATTAATTAAAATTTTATTTATTTACTACTCTGGAACCAACGAAAATAAGTACTACTTGTGTTCGGATTCAGATTCGAAATGATGTGTCCATGATTTGGATCCTACAAGTTCTCACTTGCATCACCTAACTACTTGAGCGATGTGAAACAAAATTAATTTATATATATTAATATAAAATTCTGATACGCACACCACTAAAAATTTGATACTACTTGGTGTCCATGGTAATTAAGTTGTGTAACTGTCCACTTTATTAGAGAATTGGAAGTTCGTATCTCACTTTCAAATGTAATTCCTTAAAATGAAGTGCAGCAAAAAATGTGTATATGTAATTTAATAGGCGTAAAAGGAAGTAATGTGGTGTCCACATAATTTTTTTTCCTTTTTATCGGAGTAATGAATACTAATTTGGAAAACGTTTAATTAATTGTTCTTTCTTAAATAACCTTTTTGTTTTAGCATTGAATTTATCCAATTTAACGCTGTAAATTAGTCGAATCACCTTTTTTTGTTTTTAAGATAAAAATAATTATTCTACATTATTTTCCATTCTTACTAAAAAAAAATTCAAAAATATAAAGTCAATTATACACCGATATACTCATTATTTTCATATTTTGCTACACATTTTTAATAGTTAAACTTTTCTAATAGGTCTTGAGAACATATTCCATATACTTTTGTTACAATCCATTCAGAATACCTGGGTTTCTAAGATTTTTCACTTTTTAAGTCTTACGGCACTCCACTATTTATAAAATGGAAAATTTGTTGTTTATTTAATTGCTGATATTATTGAAGCATACTACCTAGCCAACAAAACTAAAATAAATTTCAAAATATACCATAAAAGTTTAATGAAAAAAAAATTGTTTCTTGAAAATTCAAGAAAAAAGAAGTCGAAATTTATAGAAAAAAATTTGACAATTCATTAAAATTAATTTGGAATTTTTAATTTTGTTAAATATTTTTGTTAGTTATAATGATAAAAAGAGTCCTTTGTTATTTTTTGATTTGATAGAGCTATGCCGAATATCAGTAAATATGTTTACCCTGTTGCTCTTAAGCGGGAGATGTGCAATTATTTTTACGGTTTACTAAACAAAGATTCTCAAAAATTATAATCCGAAATTTGATTCTGTTTTATTAAAGAGGTGTTTAATACAAATTAGCATGTAAAAGAGAAAATAAACCAGCAAAAAGTAGATCTTTCAAAGCTTAAAAATATTTACTTAAAAATAAGAATTAAAAAATAATATTCGTTTCAAACAACGCGGTGGCTTATAAGTTTCAACTACAAGAAAAATCTTTTCTAATATTTCCCACAAATATATTTGCTACATTTATACATACCTGAATAAAGTATGTATATGAGCGCGCACACACATACACACATTTATATATATATATATATAAATATTTTTATTTTTCGTTTTGTGCGTGTGTGTGTGTATGCGAGCGTCCTTACTACCATAAGGAGTAAGCTTTTAAGGAGATTAAACAAACCACTCGTCATTCATTTGTTAAACAATAGTATTATTAGATTTGTGACGGAATGTTTCAAAGCCAGAACAGGGTTTTTGTGATTTTTTACAAATATTAATTAGAGAACTTCAAAAGCTCGAACTTAAGTACGTTCTATTGTTAAAGTATGACTTCGCAATACGTATTTAAATGCAAATAATAAACATTCATGTAAACTTTTCCGTAACAAAATAATTTAAAATACATGAAGGCACGATTACGTAATTTAGAGTTAATCACTGTCTGTCGATAGCAAATACATAGTTAAAAGTGTAATGACATAAGCCAAGGCAAAAATTTAAAGTTATACTAAAAAATAATTCATTATAATGGTTAATTACGAGATAATTAATATTATTTTACAAGAAAATATTTTGATAAAATCATTAAAAATAAAAAAAGTAAAGCTAGTTGATGATAATTAATGGAACATAAACGGCCTACTTTCTAAGCGTGAGGAGATAGAGGTTATGGGAGTTTCCAATTTCCTGGACGCCATTTTGATATTGGAAACGCACATTACTGACCGGAACTACCTCAGGCTTCAAGGTTATTCTATGTATGTGACGAATCACCCAGATGGGAGGGCCCATAGAGGAACCGCGATTCTGATTCGGAGTTCTCTGCAGCATCATCAACTTCAGGGCTTCTGCACTGAATAGATTCAGGCAACCACGGTTGAAATTACAGACTGGTTGGGGCCTATTTGGCTGTCCGCTGTGTACTGCTCTCCACGGCATACTGAAAAATGATGAGTTGTTTTCTGATTTCTTTGCGACTCTGGGTTCTAGATTTATTGCGGGAGGAGACTGGAACGCGAAACACCCATTGTGGAGTTCCCGGTTGACTACCAGCAAGGGTAGATCGCTGGAGGTGTGTTAAAAATCTGCGCCTGGACGTGGTATCGGGATTCCAGCCGACATACTAGCCTACGGACCTGACGAAGATCCCGGATTTGCGTGACGTTTTTATCACCTCGGGTATATCGTCTGCATACAATCTGGTGGAGAACAACTATGATTCATCGTCGGACCACTCGCCCGTTCTACTTACACAGAGCACGAAGGTACTAAGGAGAAAAGAGAGGCCTATTCTTCATACGAGATGAACGGATTGGGTTTCTTACCAGGATTGGATCGAAGAGAAACTGACTGACCCGTTTCCACTTGACACCCCTGGGGATATTGATTACGCGACTTGCTTTTTGACGTCGGTTATGCAGGAAGAATCACGACGGTCTAAACCTAATGATCTTCACTCAGCCAAAGACAATGCCTATCCGACGGAAGTGACAGAACTAATTGTCTTCGGCGGAATTAGCAGCGTGTCAGAAGGCCAGAAGGTAGGACACTTCTTAACAGGACGGCGCGGAGGCTGAGGAGGTTGTTGAGGACTATCAGGGACGAGACATTCAAGGAGTGCAGAGGAAATCTTTCTCACCGGAATTGGAGCGGATGCTCCTTATGGAAGGCTACAAAGGGACTGCAACGATCATCAGGAACGCTCCCCGCCCTACAGAGGAGTACTGGATCGTGGGCGAGGACTGACAGAGAAAAGGCCGATCTGTTTGCTTCACACCTTGAGGTAACGTTCCGACCCCACGTTGCTGAGGGCCCCGGTGACGTGGATGTTAACGACTTCCTTGAAGCCCGATGCCAGTCAGCTTCCAGATTAAACCGATCTCGACAAAGGAGATACTGAAATTAGTCAACCAAGGAAGACAATTAAGGAAGGTCCCAGGCTTTGACTTAGTGGCGCACAAAATGCTTGTCATACTAATCCTTAAAGGCATCGAGTACATCAGGAATTTATTTAACGCTGTTCTGCGGACGTCTTACTTCCCAGCGGAATGGAAGGTGTCGCATTTGGCGATGATTTTGAAGCCAGGGAAACCTGCACAGGAACTATCTTCTTACAGACCAATTAGGCTGTTACCAATATTATCTAAATTGTTTGAGAAGCTACTACTGCACAAGCTTAGGCAAGTGTTGGAGAGTAAGGGGATAATTCCGGACCATCAGTTCGGGTTCAGTTGTGGCCATTCCACAATCAAACAATCCCATAGAGTCATCAGTGGGTGTCTGGTGGATCAGAAATTCTGCTCGGCGGCGTTCTTAGACATCCAACAGGCCTTTGATAAAGTATGAATAGCTGGCTTACTCTACAAGTTAAAGCTACAACTTTCTCAACCCTACTTATTAGTCTTAGGAAATTATCTTGAGGGGCGTTTTGCTCAGGTGAAATGTAACGACGAGTTTTCTAGCTTTTTGAGATTGGATCGGGTGTCCCTCAGGGCTCTGTGCTGGGCCCTGTGTTGTATTCCATATTCGCTGCGGACATTCCGATCATGGATGATTGCATCGTTGCCATGTTCGCTGATGACACTGCTATCCTGGCCGTTAACGAAAACCGTGGCTTAGCCTCGCAGACACGATCAATTAGCGCTAGACCGTGTCTGCGTGTGGCAGAAAAAGTGGATGATTAAAGTTAATCAAGGTAAGTCGAGGCACGTCACATTTTCCATGCGGAGGGGTGTGTACTGCGATAGTGTTTTGATCACACAAACGGAGACTGTGCAGTATCTGGGACTTCACCTGGTTCGGCATTTGACCTAGAAGTGTCACATAACGATGAAGAGGAAACAGCTAAGCGTAAGGTACATAGAACTTCATTGGCTGCTACAGAGGAACTCAGGTCTCGCTTTATCCAACAAGATCTTAATTTATAAGGCTATCCTGCGCCCAATCTGGACGTACGGTGCATAATTGTTGGAAATGGCTAGTACTAGTAATGGAAATTATACAATGATTTCAGAACAAAGTAGCGAAGGTACGTGCCGAAGCGCCATGGTTCACGCGGAATGATAAGATTCACGATTATCTGTAGCTTCCATAGGTTCGTGAGATTTTACACACAGCGTAACGTCAAATACCTGCTTGAGAATCTTGTAAACCACTTTGCGATTAATCTACTCGGTAACAGCAAAGACGTCCGACAGTTGAAACGAACCCATGTATTCGACTTAGGTTCTACGTAACAGTTTGGAACCTATCACCGTCAAGTTTAGTGAAGTGTTTCTAATTCCTTGTTACTTCTCTTTCTTTTTCTTTTTTATTTGTTATTAATGTTTGTTTTTGGACTATATTGTGGTGAAATTAATGGTTTGTGATATATGACCGCTTGAAATTTCATATTGGACTTTAAGTTTATTTGTAACTATTTATTGCGTATTATTTATTTTAGGGGATTCCTTAAGGACCTTCTTACCACGTGCTTTTGTGGCTCCGATTGTAATTATTGTTATTGAGCAAAAAAAACATTTCCATCGCTCGGTAGTGGATTTACTTTCTTCACGAGTAGGTTCCTAAAATAAAGCGAGCGGTTGATTTAAGATTGTTAAATAAATTAATAAACTTTTGTTTTCTTTAAATCATTTTCTCTTTATAGTCAACCGTTAAATTTTATGATTGTGAAATTTTTTAATCTCAGTTATCGAAATATTTATCACTGTTAAAAAAAATCACAATATCCCCAAATTAATTATTCAAAGGCAATACATATCATGAAGACATCAAAATAATCTACAATTAGAAGTTAAATTAAATAATTTGTTAATTAATTGCCAACGGATGCTTTTAGCTGGAGAGAGCCGTAGAGGGAGCCGTGTGCAGCTGTCCGGAGCATCACCCTTTTGCGCCACAACTTTATTGCTAAATATTTACTTATAATCCCTTTCTTTTATTAATAAAATTAAATAAATAAAAGTAAGTAACTAAAAATAAAAATTATATATGTTTAGAAATTAAATTAAATAATCTGTGAATTAATTGACAACGGACTGCTTCTCGCGGGAGAGATTCATGGAGATAGCGTGTGCAGTCGCCTTGCGCACCAACATTGGTCCGCTCTGCCCCACAATTTTATTTAGGGTGTATGTTTGTATATATTTTTTTTCACCGTAGTAGCTAAATGGCCGAACCAATTTAGATGAATGACCTCGCATTGGAATCATTACGTTTCCGGAAGTGTCGTAGGCTGTATAAATATGTATGTACGAAAATTTATTTATAAAAATTATGTTGTAGCATAGATTAACCGGTTGAAGGACAAACTTTAATAAATTGAATTAATGAACTGTGTACAGTGAGCCTCTATCACTGTGGTAAATGGGTTTGAACTGAATGATTCCAATGAATAAGATTACAAAAATAATAGAATTAAATTTACGTTAAATAAAATAAAATAACATTAAATACATTTTAAAAATTTCTGTTTAATAATAATGGGCTTCATGTTGGGACTGGGTGTGAGGCTAGAATGGTGAGGTGATGCGAGCACCTGGTGCGAGGCTAGACCAATGATCACCATCAACTGGTAACCAACGAGCTACCCCTGAGGCGTTGTTCTGGTAGGGGCAATTGCCTGCTCTTATAATATCTCTGCAAATAATTGTCCGATTTTTAAATTAAAACCCGGTATTTCTTGGTAGGTTAAAGGCTAATTTTTGCATTCATCAATACACTTTCGATGTAACGGATTATAGTTATTCGGAAATGCTGTTACATCTTCGCAACCAATCTGACGATTTGCAAAATTCAAACGGTGTATTTGCTAATTAATACAAAATGACGATGGGACCAAACCAGAACAAAAGTGCAATGTTTGTCAGCAATGGTTATTTCAGCAGTTGTGATTTTTAATATTTATCTCTTGTTATACAACTTCCAAAAAGAAGTGTAACGTATTTATTGTGTATGTATGTATATATGTTTGTTCCACCGTAGTAGTTCAACGAATAAACCGATTACACGTATGGCCTCGTATTGGAATCCTTAAGTTACCGGGAGTGCCATGGGCTATATAAATATGTATATACTATATGTAGCACTAAAGTGTTATATATATTTAAATAAATATAAAATATTTGTAAAGAAAATTTATTTACAAATACTACATACAAAATTGCCACCCGCACGCTCTATAATTATACTATATTACATACACCTAAGAAAGAGGTAAAAAAAAAGGGGTTAAATGTTTTTCATTAATGTACAATTTTTGTTTAATATATTGCAAGTTAAATTAGTTTCTAATAAAATAACATAAAACAGAAGAGGAAATAATTTGATGAAATTTTACATAACACTAAGACCGGTAAAAAACAGTAAAATAATTCCCACTACTCAATCAGTACTAGATTTAACACTTCGATTATGAATGCCCCCGAAGGAAACAGTATATTTACGCAAAGTAACTTTGAATAGTAAGGAACACAACTCACCAACACACCACCTGATTGAAAATAGGCTATAGACCAAATCCGTAAACTACATTGCTGAGCTAGATTAAATTATACCTAACAGAAACCACTTTGAAGAATTTCGAGTTATGATAAATACTACATTTAAACATTCATACATATTTGAGTAATGCAATGTTATTACATGATATCATAATGCAATACTATACTGCTTACACAAGAGTTAAATAGTAAGAGCACCGTAAACAAATCTTAATATGTCTCCGTACAAAAAAATAATAATTTTGATATGTAGGTACTAACAAAGCATGAGAACAACACTAACTGCTTCATTCAGGACTAAGATTTCTACTTTTTGCGGGAGGAAGATTTCTGAATCTATTAGAAATTAAATAATAAAACATAATTTATACATAGTTATTGTTTAATGTGTCGTATTTCTATTTTTGTATTTGAACAAACTTAATTTAGAAATTGTAAATTTCATTTTTATTCACTTTAATAACATTTTTTTTTTTTTTTGTTGAATTAAATCCTTCTCTGTAACCTAAATATATTTAGCAACGTTATTTTTTTTTTTTTTTTAGTGACAACTTTAAAAATTGTACGACAAACAAAGAGTTTTTTATATAAATTTTTACGCCATTGTATAATGATTTTCTCAAAAACTGCTAGAGGTATAGTTGTGGTATCTGTTTCATTCCCCTATTTAGATATAAAAAAACCACACAAAATCACAAAATTTGCCACTTACTTTGGGTTCTAGGACTTTCAGTAAGACTTAATTTTGTCCAAAAAATTAAAAGAATTTTATACAAACGGTTTTGATTAATCTTCCAAACATTATTGTGTTGTACAATTTCTGATGTACTACTAGAGCATATCTAAATTTCAATTAAATTGATCTAGTAGTTTTGTACACAGACCTATAGATAAATAAATGTATATATATATATATATATATAAATACTAGCAGGTCAGACCTTGCTTCGGCTGCCCTTCCCGTCTAGCTAGGGGGCTGTGTTCCCTGCACTTCCTTATGTTCATTAAACTCATGCTTGGAAGAATAATAACGATAAAGAAATGATTGTATTGTAATTTCATCATAGTAACAGTTTGATCAATATAGAACCCAAAACTCTGAGAGTTCTGAAGAATACGGGTTTCAAAATAGTCGAACTCCATCTTAAAAATAGTAGTTATAGGTTACCCGTTCTTGTACAGGTAAAATTGTATTTTTCCCGGTTCTTATTGTTACCCGAAAAATACCACTAGTAGCAGACTGTACTTCTTTTCTCATATTTTTTGTAACCTTTGATAATATATTTTTTAGTCAGCTAATTGGCGTCAGGTGTAGCCAATCGCATCCCACACACAGTAACAATGACAGTGGCTATGTTGGTTGAGCGGCCGCGTCGTACACTGTCGCATCCATTAAAAAATCTAAATTAAAAATGAATCCGAAAATGGTTTTTATATGTTTATCTGAAGAGTATTTACAAGCCTAAACCTAGTGAATATCTCGTTGAATGTAGTCGGAAAATGGAAAAATTTTCAATCGTTGTTCTGAATATTTATACTTTTCTTCAGCTTTTTCAAGGTTGAATTTAGAAAAATTAGAAATTGTTTTGTATATATTTACTAGAAGTTTACAAACACCAAAAATTAAGTAGATATCTTTATTTGTTAACAAGAAATTAAAAAAAAATAAATAATAACATTCAATGTTGTTTAATTGTACCCTTTAAACTCGTAATTTTAAAAGATTCTTTGTACCGTCAGAAGAACGAGTACTCAAATTTTAACCTTTGATACTTTTTGTTGGGCTTCATTATATATCAGTCAAGACAAGTTGTTTCATAGGTACTGATATAAGAAAATCCCAATTTAAATGAATGTTATTTTCCTACTCCTCATACGTCAAAACATAAATAAATTCATTTTCACCCCTCTCGCAAACCATACGACCTAAAGTAATAGCTTATCTTCAAAAAGTAACTAAAAAGTCATGTCAAACTATGAAATGCTTATATGAAAATATTCCCGGAAAATAATTTTTTATGCAAAAGCAAAAAAGAAGATTTTTCTCGCACATAAAACCTTTCTACCGGATTACATATCATTATGTAATCCAGTAAAGAAATCCAGATGGATGAAAAGTAATATATGATATTAAGGTCTTTAGAAAATTAAAAAAACAATTCTGTAAATATAATATGAATATCTGTACTTTCGAATGATTTTAAAATAAACTTGTTCTTATTTTTTTAATTTCATTTTTCCTCTATATAATTTCTTGTTTTATTTAAAATTATTTTTTTTATTTACTTAAATATTTTCTGTAAAGTGATATTACAAATGATATTAACGATTAGTATGTTACTAATATTTTTATTAGTCTATAATTTAACACCACTATAACAGCTGTAAATTTTGAGTTTAATGCCATCAACTTTAATTTTAATTTCAACTTTAATTTTTTGCTTGTTTTTATTTCCTCCACTAAATGTAATAAAACTTATTAGTAATAAGAGTAAATTAATAAAAAAGCTGACAACACAGTTTTTTCTTTCTTTTTTTGTTTAACCTCCGGGTCCACCGTTAGGTATTGCTTTAGAGAATGACATGAATGATTTGTAGCGTGTGTGAAAATGCCATGCCTGACCGGGATTCGAAATCATACCTGACCTCCGGATGAAAGGCCGAGACGCTACCACTCGCGCCACGGAGGCCGGCAGCTGACAACCCAATTGTAGGACTTTCCCGTCATGCGGATTTTTTCTAATGCACGGCTTACACGTGCTTGCTCACATAACTAAATTGAAAATATTTATCATTTTACTTAAATACTAACTCCAGAGGCGTGCTGTAGGCACGCCATTAGGGCGGGTTGCCCTGGCGGGCGGCGTCTCGGAATGGGATTATTGGGTGTCCAAAATTGATTACCTCTTGTGTAAAAATATTTATTTTTGAATGATGAAAATTGATATAACGAAAGTTAAATTAGAAATTTAACTCTAGAAATTGATACTAACGAATTAGGATTTTCCGCTAGTGATCGGTACATTCTGGTGCTCAGCTAAGAGGCACAAACACACAGTCCCAAATACAAATGTCCTTTAGTACGGTAGGGTAATATTTTTTTGTTTATTTAATACAGTGATTCTAACCAAACCGCACACGCATACCGTATTTCATTTCAGATGTAACGGTTCTAGCGGCCACTTTAAATACTTTTTTACACTTTAAATATTATTCATTAATTTAATTCTGCCACTCACTTATAACATCACAACATAGCCGGCGATTACGAAAGCTGTACGTCAGTGCTATACTAGCGCTCCTTGTGATGAGACGGGGTAATACTGACGCAGTAGTATTGAGTGGGTAAGTGGGTATCTTAGACGATAGTTTATTAGATAATTTTTTTGATGAGGCCCGATTTTGCAAAAAACTTTTTTTGTAAATAATATTTTTTAATTTTTAACAAATGTGCGTAAGAAAAATAAGAACTTAATTCGTCGAAATCTCAAGATATTAAGCATGATCTTGCTGAATAGTTTCATTCCTTGACCTTTATAGTTGAAAATTTATTGCCTTCAATGCTCCATGTATAGAAGTAATCTAACCAAGATGGTCAAAATCAAAAAAGAGAAGATAATTTGGTCTAGTGCACTGTTTCTAAATAACATTAGAACTTTTGTAACTTATCATTATTTTCTTAAACTTAACTTACGCCATTAAATTAAATTTGTAAAGAATTAAATTCTCCACAATTTTTGTTTAAAATTTTTATGTGTTTATTATGTATTTAACAAAGTTATTGTAATTCAAGCATAAGAAAACTAGGTTTTATACAACAATTTATGGGTTTTCACGCTAGCTTTATCAAAGACTACTGCAGATACCTTCTGGAACGTATTTTGTTTGATTTTTCAGCTGAAAAAAAAAAAAAATTCATTTATTTTTTCCCTTAATTAATATCCTAAAAATTTCAGTACGGCCTCATTGCACTGGGGTAGTTAAAATCCGAGCGAAATCTTTCAATAACCGTTAATTGCAAACGAAGCACACACACACACACACACACATATATATATATATATATATGAACGACTTTCTTTATTTTTTCGAGTAGAAAATGTTATGAATGTCCCGGGAGAAGTTGGTGATATACTTTGTAAATGTTTTCTTTATTTATTTATTATTTTTCAGAATTTTTTTTTTAAGACTAGTGTATCTGTAAAATAATAAAGGGGTTTTAATTGATTATAACTTCGGAACAAGCAATGTAGAAAGATTAACTGTACGTTAAATGGAAGAAAAGTAATTAAAGTTTATGCGTACGAAAGCTAGCGTATGCAAATTGTGTTTCCAGTACTCGTAAGCAGCACGTGAGCATTTATCATATTTGCGGTGCATAGGAAAGCTCAATGTGTGCTGTAGCTTGCTATGTTTGAGCCAGTTACACGTGTTAAACGTGAATAGCTTCGTGTGTACAATGAAGACGCTCTGCATGAATGTTATTTTCTACGCATGAAAATAACACTCGGCGATGGGACAAACAACTCAAAGAAACAAGCAGCCTACTAAAGCAAACACGTCCAGGACGGGCATCAGTGTCTCATGAACGATTGAAGCAGACTGACCAAGATTCTTGTGTTGCTCGAAGAAATCCGTGCGGAAATATTCTAGAAATTTTTTGCATTCCTAAAACAACTGCTCAAAATGTGTTAAAAAGACTACGTTTCACAGCGTTCAAAATTTAGATGTTACACTTTATCCATAGGAAAAAATGAAAATTTGATTTTGCTGTAGACATTTTGAATAGGTTAGAGCAGGATAGGTAAGCAGGATTTTAAACAAGTTCATTTTCAGTGATAAAGCAACATTCACGTTTCTGGACGAGTACATCTGCATAATGTTCATTTATGGGGTACTGATTCTTCACATGCTGTTATTGAACATCAGTGTGACTGTGAAAAAATGAATGTGTGATGCGCTATTGGACGAGACAAAGTTACGGTCCCTTCTTTTTTCTGAAAAGAACAATAACAGGAAACATCTTCCTGGATATATTAGAAGCGTATGCAGCGCACCAAATACCAGAGAATTTCATCCAGTTAGATGGAACTCCGTTACATGTTGTCGCAATCGTGCAGGATTTTTTTAACAAAATGTCACCGCCAACCATCTCCATCGTTCGACCCATCTCTCACCGATTGGTTGAACGGGAAAGTTGGATTACTTGGCCCCCATCCATGGAGGTAAGGTCTTCAGACGTTACCCACATGAATTTCTATTTTTGGGGTTACGTAAAAACACGAGTGTACTCCGTTCAAATTTAAAATCTGGACCATTTAGAAGAACGGATCACTAAATCTGTTTCTTCTAACAAGCCGGATGTTATCTGCCTAAGATGGCAAGGGACTAAATATTGTCTTGAGATCTGCAGGGCACCTAAGGGAGCACATACCGAAATCTGTTGAAGAGGTAAGAAACATGGAGTGTTTCTGTTTCATTTAACGTGTAGTTCACTATCTATAATGATTTCATCCGAAGCTATAACCATTCAAAACCCACTGTTATTTTACAGACACACTATATTCTTAAAAAGGTGTAAGTATCCTTGTAACTTGGCACGAGGTCAACTTCAAAGATCATTTAGAGATCAGAAATCGAATTTGGATAAAAACCGTTTAATACAAAACTTACGTATTTTTCAACGTAGAATCAAAATAATGAATTTCCGGTCTGGATAACTCATTTCCGGTGGGATCGGAATTTGATATTATCAGCAATAGATTGAACATACCCAATTTACTTATGGAGCCATGAGTTTTTCGAAAAAATAACTTTTGTCGTTTTAATATGGCCGGATGGGTGGTTTTGGATACCCGGATATATATCAAAACAGGGATGTATTATTTTTTTTTATGTTTCTTAAGTATATTCCGTATCTTTATGAACCCTATTTACGTCGCGTTATACATAAATTTGATTATTACATATAATAAAAATATCAATAACATATTTAATTCATAAATTTATTTTGTGGGAATAAAAAAAAAAGCTAATTATTATTAAATTATGCTTTACTATTTAGTCTTTCATATATTGTAAGATAATTTTTGACATCATGCTACTTAAATTGCAGTCCATTTTGAAGCTTTCTCTGTTAAAGTAGTCATAGCATAAAGAAATCTTGATTTCGCAATGTTAAATCAGGGATAATTTTATTAATAATTTATTGACATGTGTACAATATTTTTATTTAAAAGTTTTCAAGGTGTTTTTCCTGTATGTTAAAAATATTTACACAAAATCCCGTTACATGTTATTTTAAAAATAATAAAAATATATATGCTATTTCAAATTGTTTTAAAGTAAAATTCACATATTCTAAAGAACTCATTTTCAATAGCTAACAAAATAATTTTATTTCGGATTTTTTTTTTTAAATTACTATTTCATGAACTTTTGTATTCTTATGAATTGTTTAATTACCTGAAATAATAAATTAAAAATAAATTATTTTACGTTACAGTGGTTAATGCTGGAAGTTACAATTTACATCTTAATTATTTCTACATATATCTAGGACTTGTTTAAAATTAAACTCAACAGTTAATAAAATATGTTTAATTAATCTTTAAATTAATTCGTAATATTTATTAAAAAAATATATTTTTAACCATTAAATTGTTCAACATATTATAAAATGTGAAGAAAGTAGGCTTTCAGAACATTGATTTTACCACACGTATTTTATGTTCTCTACTAACTAGATAATTATTTAGTAACTGAGTAATTATTTTTAGTAACCGAGTAATATTTCCCTCGGATTTTTCCTCGAATGCAAAGTATTAACTAAGTTTTATACTTAACAAATTAATTTTTTTAATACTACTCAATAATCTGAAATCAATGTCTTCATTATGCATATAGAAGATTTTACTAGAAATCATTACTGTTCTATAGTAGGTATAATAAATATGAAAAAGTATGTTTTTAAAGATGTTTTTTGTTTACTTTTTATTGCTAAAAAAGGAATAGAAGTAATGTATATTCAAAAATTTGAACCTGCGATAAAGGTTGATTCATTATTCACCTTTCTCCAAAGTAAAAAAGCGTTGTTTCGTTCTAATATCAATTCAACTGAAGTTCTTTGTATTCATATATTTCTAAAATTACAATATCTTTTGAGCACGATAATACTTTTCCTTGTATATTAACTATCGGTTTTCGTTTACTTCTTTAAATCTTGTCCCCTTCTTTGAAATCTTTATAGTTATTTTTTTATTTTTTTGTTGTAAAAGCATACTTAATACTAAAAGCAATCTAGGTACTTTATTAATTTTAATTAACACAGATGTTTTTTGTATAGAAATATTTTAAAAAAGTTTAAAACACAGCTGTAGGGTTTTTCCATCACTTGGCTTTTTTCTGATGCACGGTTTACACACATATACACACACACAACTTATTTTAATACATTTATCATTTTATTTAAATATAATTATTTCCTACAACAGCTGTACGTCAGTGCTGCACTATCGCTCCTTGTGTTGACAGATGTTACTAGTGGCTAAGTGGTATACTGCACTAGTTTAGAGTATTTTTTAGAGTGGGGGTGCGATTTCAAAAAAGGTTTTGCAAATATTTGTTAACTGTTAAAAATGTGCCTAATAAAGATAAGACCTTAATTATCCGAAATCTACAGATACTGAGAGTGACCTTGCTCTATATCCTCACCCCCTTGAAATTTTGATAATTTAATGGCATCAGTGGCCTATTTACAGAAGTAATCTAACCAAGTTTGGTCAAAATCGGTCCAGTAGTTTTGAAAATATAAGGTATAAGACACCGAACACACACACATACATATGAAATTTCGGAATATTTCGTCCCGTTTTTTTTGGTTCCTTAGGTGTCAAAACGTCAATATCCGGTGAAAACCGCATATACCCAAATTGGACCGATTACAGTACTTTCCCTTCTACAGCTATAGCTCTGATATAGCGCTAGACGCTAGAATTAGTAAAAAACAAAATTCGTTACTATCGTAATTTGTGCTGACAAAGTACCGTAAACGTCTACCAAGAACGCGAACCATCTTCTACTGGAAAATGAAATTAGATAAGCCCGGGTGTTTATGTAAAAATAAATTTTCTGGAAAACCTCCTGTATTAGAAAAATATCTTGTTTGAGGCTTGTAGAAACCTAGTCCAGATAAAGTAAGCTATTATAAAAGTTTACTATAACAAATTCCGCAACCAATCGTCTGGAAAATTTTGCGGAATTGGATAAAAATTAAGCTTATAAATAAAATTGGTACCTAATCTAAGTTACGACAGTAATCTTACTATTAAAGATTTCTGTGAGGACATAAAGAAATTTATCGAAAAATTTAATTTCTTTCTTTGGTTATTTATTTTGTAATGAGCGTACGTTTTAAATTAGTAGAAAGGTCTGATAGACATGATGATGAACACAAAGAAAAAAAACCCAAGTTAAAGTGTACAATATATAGAGTAATTATTTCCAGTGAACATATTTTTCGGACCATTACGTTTTCACAAACACAGTACTTGTAATTAGAGAAATTTATCTCGGCATGTTAAGTAAATGACTTATTCCTCAACTCTAGGAAGACATTGACATTTCATCCTCGATACGTAGTAAATTTATAAATGTAAAATGGAAGAAATTTCCAATAAAACCAAATAAGTAATAATTTCCATAACTGATAATGTCTATTTAATTTGTATAATTTTTTTAAATATTTTACTTTTAAATTCATGTATATCAAGTACTGTAAGCATAACGATTAAACAAAGTACAGGATGCTTTAGACATAACCATACTTAAAAATAACAATAATAATACCAATCCAGCCTTAAAAAGTAAACAGAGTAGTAATGGTTTTTCTAAATTACTGTACCACATCAGCATGCCAAATCTACGTAAATACAGAGAACATTCATCCCTACATGTGAATCTTCTTTTGTTCCACAACCATCACTGGGTACATTTATACACCTTTGCTCTCACTAAGCGATGAATATCTTTACTTTTAGAGAGAGAGATCTTTTATTGGTGTTTTTAAAATACAAGATTACTTTATTTCTGTAAAAAAAATAATAAACACTTGCATTGTATTGGTTTTTAAACTGTTTGGCTGAATCTTGGAGTAAGATGAATTCTTTGTTAATAGAGAAAAGTGTAGATGATATAAAGTTGAAATATATAAAAAAATATAACAGAAGGTACTTACTTATTATATTGAGGTTGTAAAATACAATAATAAAGAACAGAAAGGTTTAAAGCTCAATCAATAATCAATTTAATGACTAATGATTCCGAAAAAATGCTCGTTTGTCGCCTAACTCTTGTAAAATTAAAATTCATATTGCGTAATGTAATTCTGTTGATTTTGATATAATTTAAATCGTACTCACGGTTCGAAAAATTATATTTTTGTAACTGAAATGTAGCAATATTTAATTCACTTTTATAAACCGGAATATTAAATATGTTTTCGAATGAGATTTATGTTTTTTTTATCAAGCTCGTACACCACATAAATTTGTGTTTAAATTGATATTTCTCTTTTGTATAAATTTACATAATAATAATAATAAAATAATCTTTCCACAAAATAAACAGATTACAGGTGAAAAAAAATTATAATTATAAATTCTTAATACATAGCTTAATATACATACAACCAAACAATATAAAATAAAATAATAAAAGTAAACAATTATTACATAATCGTGTGGAACTACATAAAATTATGTTCTGTCATAAGCGCGAATTTTAACTTTTTGTTTTATGATAAGTAGTTTTTTTGTCACATTTTGCCGTAATTAATGAAGTAATAAATAATTTGTAGACCTTTATTGCATGCAGCAAATTTTTATGGCTTGAAAATGATATCATATGAAGGGAATTCGGTGATCAGTCTTCATATTCTGTAAATATTAAACACCATAAGAAATGAAGAATTTTCTGTTCGTTTCTTATAATAGTAATACTTCGATAAATTAACCCAATCAGTAATATTATTTATTTTTATTTTTACTTTCCCGTCTAGTTACTGCTATAGCTGTAGAAGAGAAAGTATTGTGATCGGTCCACTATGGGCATTGCGGTTTTCACCGTATCTTGACGTTTTGACATGTAAGGAATCCAAAAAAGCAAAAAAACCGGATGGAAATTTTCAGGATTTAATGTTCTTATGTACGCGCACGTGCGCGCATGCGCGCACGTGTGTTCGGTGTTGGCCTCTAAACCACCTTATATCTCTAGAACTACTGGACTGATTTTGACTAAACTCAGTCAGCCTTGATGGAGCATTGATGCCGTTAGATTTTCAACCTAAAAGGTTGCTAATGCATAGCGAAGTCACCCTCAGTATCTGGAGATTTCAACCAATTGAGATCATATTTTTCTTGGACACATTTGTTAACAATTAAAAAATAACAATGTTTTCTTAAAAAAATTCGGCAAAATCGTACCCTCCCTCACCTCTAAAAATGCTCTAAATTAGTGGCTATGTGGGCATACTGCGTCAATAGTCTCCCTGTCAACACAAGGACATTAGTGTTGCAGTCCGCATTCGTGGAATTTTCCTTTACACATGTGGGAAATTCCCTTTTCCCTCGTCCTCTTGGACCGGGAAATTGAAATTCCACAGGATTGCAAACTAAATTATTTGTTATACTTTAAATATTAATTATTTATTTTATTTAATTTAGTTAATATTTCAAAGGTTGGTAACAGTACAGCTGATGTAGTCATCAGTTATGTTGTGAAGTCACAGGTGAGTGGTACAATTACTTAAATGAATAATATTTAAAGTGTAAAAATGCAACTCTGGCTGGCTGGGACAAGAACTTGATCGCCCGGTCAACTCTGTACCTTGTGCGTTAAGCCTCGCGGCTGCACCAGTCTGCCGATCACACAAGCGAATTTTTTCTATGAAAGTTGTGATATAAACTAAAACATTTTATGAGGTATGTTAAATTTAACAGAAACCAGTATTCTCTGTTATATTACCTGTGGATTTTCGTTACTTCAATAAATGTTGTTATGCCTACTAATTGTTCCATTAAGCTTAAAAGCGGCTTCTTCAGAATAACCAGTTACATTGGTTTAGTTAGTGCCGCTGGTACCGCCACAACCGCGCGAATTGAATATGGTATGCGCATGCGCTTTAAATTTAATTATTGAATTAAATAAACAAAAACACTGCTTGAAAGCAATCTTATAAAGGGATCTTATTTAAAAATCATCATACATTTTCTAATATGGAAAGTATTATACTGTTAGAAGTTAATAATAAATAGTTAAGGTAATATGTTACATCTCTGAAAAATTACATATTACATAAGTAAGAGTAATAATTAAGATCTAATAAGCGAGTAAATAATTTCTAATAAATTAAATTAAATTAATTATTTTGTAATATAATAGTTGACCCGACAATGCTTCGCTACTGCTAGATTTGAGTACATATAAATTAAATAAATACAATTGAAATTCTGATAAAACATTAAAAAACTGAACATTACTGAACTTAACACAATTTAAACTTTCACTTTGTAAAATTCAGAATGCAAATAAATGAATTGTCAAAACAAAAACACTATCTATCGGATTTAATTCAAACCACTCTCTAAACACAGTAGTACGTGGAAAATATCTTTTTAGCGGAAAGAGGATATGGCTGCAAAATCATCACGATTAATACTGAACATTAAGAAACTTTCAAAACATTACGAAACTAGACAAAATTTAACCTTTCACCATATAAAAGTTAGAATGTAAATAAATCCAATTGTCAAAACAACAACACTTCTCTGTCAGGCATGGCATTTTCACTCGCAACAAAAATTGTCATTCATCTCATCCTCTGAAGTAATCCTAACGGATGGTCGCGGAGGTAAAAAAAAAGATAACAGCACAACCAATCCGATATAATTTAAACTAATCTCCAAACACAGAAGTCTGTTCAAAATACCCGTAACTTTATTTCTATTGGTCAGATCGAGGTTTTCAATAGATATAAACATTCTCCTGACAACACGTATCATTTTACAAAAAAACCACGAGTAAATCGGTTCATTACTTTTTTCGTCTGTAGCTGACACACATACCAACATTGATTTTTATATAAATAGAAAATAAAAGTTATTAATTTTACATTCCGGGATAAAAAATCATTCGATAAAATTGACTATTTACTAGTAATTTTGAAAACGTTTTGTTAAGTTAGAAGTAATTTTTAGTGATTTACTTAAATATTAAATGAATTAAAATAAATAAATAAAATTTATCGTGCAACATTTTTGATCCATTTATTATTAAATTTACTGAGTAAGATTTAAATCTACTTTTTTGCAGATTAGTAAAAAATTAGACTAACATTTGGTAAATTTAATTATTAAAGAGATCAAAAATACTATACTTTTAAATTAATCTAATTTGTTCATTTTAATTTAACTTACATTTCAATAACCAGTTAAAAATTAGCTCTTACTTACACAAACAGATTCAGAGTTTATCAGTTTTATTTAATGATTATTTTTTCCCTATAATATAGATTTAATAATTTTTCTTTCTCTTTGTTCAGGCCATCTTTAGACCATGTATACATAATTTGGCTTTTTTCCCCAAAAATTCCACGTTATCTATCCTTTTTTCTTTGATCCACTTGAGATATATTTTAGGTTCTACTTTT
This sequence comes from Lycorma delicatula, assembly GCF_047948215.1. Taxonomy (NCBI): domain Eukaryota; kingdom Metazoa; phylum Arthropoda; class Insecta; order Hemiptera; family Fulgoridae; genus Lycorma; species Lycorma delicatula. Next base: position 72,041,141 of record NC_134455.1, read on the forward strand.
CTTGAAAATTAGATTCATCAATCACTTTCGTAATTATTTTTCATGTATATAACTTTTGTTTATCTTTAGTTCGTTTTTTTCGATTTGTTCATCCAATTTGCTTTTGTGTTTTTTTCATGAATAAAATCAAAAATCTTTTAATTGTTTTTTCTATTTCTTGACATAACTCTTCTCCTATTTGGTAGAAAAAAGCTACCTATTGTAATGAGTACCGTGATTCGACTTCCGGAAAATGTCGACATATTTTCGCATATCACATTTCTCAGACCCCAAAGCCAACGACAGCTCAAAAGTTTATTTTTTTATTTCACTTTCTTGTGCACATGATAACTGCCGTAATTTCGCGCCAATCATTTTCAAATTGTTCCCTAAAAAAAACACGACCCAAAATTTCGGTCGAGTTCGTTACGACCAAAATCGGACCATGGGGGGTGGAAATAGAGTGGCTTTTTCGAAAAAAACAAATTATTATTATAACGTTTTTGTTAAGTAAAATATTGAATACGTTTAAAGTTCCTACGATTCTTTGGATAAGGGCCTACAACTTATTTCAGTATAGTTTTTTTATATCACCAACCATTGGCGATACGGGTGGAAAGATTCGGGTTTTGAAGACAAAAAAATCATATCTCCCTTAATAAGCACAGTATTGAATCGGTTTAGAGTCGTGGTTACTCCTCGAAATATTTCCTAAAACTGTTGTCTGAAGCAATTTTTGATATGGCCAACCCTTATGGCAAGGGATGACCAGAATGTTGTTGGAATTGTAAGATGGGGCTTGCTGCATGCTAAACATGTGAAACTTTTTTCACGTGCAACCATTGTTATAGTGAGTAAATTTGAAGTTTTTCTTAACTTTACGGTGGAATCTTTTTTTTTCAAATTTTTTTTAATTTAATTTTATATATTTATTAATAATTATTAACCTCTGATTGTAAAAAAAAGCTTTACAATCAATAATAATTCAATGATAAAAATAAAACAAAAATTGAAAAAAAAATCAGAAGTTATTAGTGAAATAATATTTATGTATTTTTCGTTAAAAAAAGAAAAAAAAAGAAATGAAGTCGGATTCGAACCGATGTACGTTTTCCTTGTAAGAGCCAAATAATTCATTTTTTAAAATTTTACTTGGCTATAACTCTGGAACTAATGATAATAAGTACCACTTATGATATATCGTTGAAAACCTCTCAATGAGTGCTTATTACTGCAGTTAATAAAAACTCCAAAATTAAACAATTTGGATTTTGGGCTTTTTTGGACATATTTGGTCAGTTCGATTGCGATCAAAACGGGAGGGTCACAAAACGGAAGCTACTGCTGTAAGAACAGCAGAAATATTGGGGTTTTGAAAACAAAAACATCATACCTCCCGTAAAAGGCACAGTATCGAATCGGTTTAAAGTCGTCGTTAGTCCTCCAAATATTACTTAAAACCGTTGTCTGAAGCAGTTTTTGATATGACCAACCCTTACGGCAAGGGAGATGACTAAAGTTTTTCTAGAATTATAACAAGATGGGCTTGTCGTGTGCTGAACATATGAAACTTTTTTCACATCCAACCAGTGTTAGAGTAAATTTAAAGTTTTTCTTAATATTATGGTGGAAACGTTTTTTATTCCCTACTTAGCACCGGTGAAATGTACCTCTGCCTTCCAGCGTGCCGAAAGGACTTTTTTTTTAATTGGTTCATTCCATCGTTATAATTCGAACTCTATTTTTCTGAAAATTCTTTTATCCTTGGTTATGTTTTTGCTAGGGAACGCTTACCATTTTTTTGAACTATGTTAAGCTGCCCGAAACATTATTGTTTTTAATTTCTTAATTTGGCTTTTCTTGATATGGATTTTCTGCTGTACAGGTTTCCTTTATTATTGTTTTATTATTAATTTTTAATAATTTTTGTTTATATATATATATATATATATATATATTTTGCAAAGAACTTAACACGTCTTATGAAGCAAATATTTTTACGAAAGCAATCATGAGCATAATGTTATTGAAAATTGAAAAGTTATTGTATGAGTTTTTATTTAATAATAATATATGTGACTGATTAATGGTTGCCAATGCCGCTATATAAAATAATATTAAATAGTTAAATAGATTACAAAAACTATATAACAAAATATAGAATAAAATACTAGTACGGAATTTTATTGCAGCTACGTAGATAAAATATAGTGGATGTGGTTCAAAGGAGAATATCCGTTTATATTATGGAAGGAACGAGTCAACAAATCAAGAAAATGAAATTTTTAGTGTTATCACGATGGCTAAATCAAACCTCTATGCCCAACTCATTTATCTTGTTGACTAGACTTGACCTTTGAAAAAGGTTTTTATTTGATATTCTTTACACAAAAATAAAATTTTACAAGATATGAAAAATTATTTTTCTATTTTTTGTAGTAAAAATATAAAATGATTTTTTTTAACACAAAACGAGAAAGAAACGATAAAAATTAGTCTACCTTTCAAAAATTATACTAATTTATAATTCGCTCAAATGGTTCCCTGCAGCTTAAAATTACTACTTTTAAGACTTCTTTTTCGTAATTTTATATATATATATAATTATTGTATTTAATGCTGAATAGACAGAGTTGAAAAATTTATAGCCATCCATGAAAAAAAACAAAAAAAAAACGCTCTCTTATTGCAAAAAGAACAAAATTTAAAAATCAACCAACATTCCTATTATAACCAGAAAGAATAAAAGTAATTTTACATTTATTATTAAACTAGTTTTTTCTGTCTGTTTTGGTCAGTATCTCTTTAGTTTCGTCCCCCTTTTTATTAAATTTATGTTATATATATTTAATTATGTTAAATTTATGTTTATATAATATATATATATTATATACAGAGTGAGTCAAAGAAACGGGAAATTTAAAAAATTAAATAACATTAATGAAAAAATTTTTTTAGAAAATGAGTTTTATTTCATGTAATTGTACAAATGTTGTCATTTTAGGATACATACATTTTAGTTTATTTTTTAAAGATGAAATCTTGCAGGTGACCTCCTCTTCTACGTAAACACTCACGAAGTTTCTTCGTTAAATTGTTCATGGTTTGACGTAACATCTCAACTGGAATTTCCGCAATTGCTTCTCAGATCTTTGCCTTCAGTTCTTCCGTTGTAGCAGGTCTACTGTGGAACACTTTGTTTTTAAGATGACCCCACAAAACGTAATCGTAAGCTGAGAGATCAGGCGATCTGGGAGGCCATCTAATGTCACCATTTCGTGAAATGACACGTTGTCCAAACAATCGGCGTGCAGCTGCCATCGATATTCGTGCAGTATGTGACGTTGCTCCATCTTGTTGAAACCAGGCTGTGTTAAGAATCGGTGGAAATCTCTTTTGTTGTTCCGCAACAAAGTTTACAAGCACGGCTATGTAACGAGCCGACGTCACTGTAATCGTAAGACCGTTGTCATCCTCAAACAAATAAGGGCCTATAACACCGTAAGATGACATAGCACACCACACGGTCACTTTCTGACTGTGCAATGGACGCTGGTGTAGATGCGTAGGATTTTCTTGTGCCCAGTATCTGAAATTTTGCTTGTTAACAAATCCACTGAGGTGGAATGCGCTTTGTCTGACATCCTCAGTCCGTGAACAAACCCTTCGTTATCATTTATCTTCGGAATCATTACATTACAGAATTGTGCTCACACAACTGCATCGTTCGATTTCAGTTCCTGGACGATCTGCAACTTGTATGGATGATATTGCAAGTCCTTCGCTAACATTCTTCGAACACTTGAACTATGTAATTGTAAAGATGCTGAGAGACTACGGATTGACCGATGCGGACTTCGTGTGACAGCATCTTGTAAAGCTTGAACATTCTGTGGTGTACGGACGGTTCGCTCACGGCCTGGAGGTTTCTTTTTCATTGCCGAACCAGTTTTCTCAAAATTAGATATCCATGATTTAATTGCATGTGCTGATGGAACACGGTCGTACCGTCCCAGATTAAAATGACGGCGAAATTCTCTACGCACTCCCTCCACACTGTCATTGTTTTTGTAAAACGCTTTGATAGCCAATGCACGTTGCGCACCATTCCAAGGATCATTGACAACTGAATGGCAGGTTAGGTTAGAGAGGCTGGCGCCACTTATCAAGTGGTACCAATCGCCCACGGCTACCAACACAATTTTCAAAATTTTCCGTTTCTTTGAATCACTCTGTATATATGAAAGAACCAGTGTATAAAATTTATAGCTGATTTATTAGTATTTACATTTTATAACATTAATTGGTTCAAATTTACAAGTGTCTTATTCAATTACCATTCAAACAAATTCCATGAATCTAAAGTATGTAAAAATTTCTTTTAACTGGGAAATATGTTTGCTATGTGATGAAAAAATCGTTTGAAATACGAATTGAAAAATTATAAATAATATATTATTATCTTCACTAATTGAATTAATAATAATCACTAGTATTTTTTTTCTATTAACAAAATTTCAGAAGGCATATTTTTGCAAAACGTTTAACAAATTTGGTCATATCAGCGCTGTTTACAAATCGATATTATGCAAGAGATTGTACTCTCTTTTTCTGTTTAGTTTCCGGAACTACCGTAAGGTATTATTTCAGAAGATGATTGAGGATGATACATATGGATTTAAATCTAATGTGGTCTTCTACAAACTGAGTTCGACCATTCCAGAGATGTGTAGTTAATTGTAACCCAATCACCAAAGAACACCGATATTCACGATCTATTAATCAAATCCGTATAAAAGTAACTACTGTCTTTACTAGGATTTGAATCTTAAAACTTCTGGCTTCGAAGTCAGCTGATATTTGCAATGACGAGTTCTCCACTACACCAACCCAGTGGGGTTGCTAACCGATTTAAAGAAACAAGATAATATTTTTTTTTTAAATAAAAATCTTAATATTTTATTTAAAAACATTCCTTGATAAGAAAATAATTACTGAACTTATAATAAATATTTTCAATCATCTTTTAAGTTTACTTATTTGTTGTTAGGTAAATGTTCCACAAATTTATTAAAATCATCTCAATTCGTTGTGGTTAGTAAACCACAATTTCATAAACAGAGAGTAAAGGAAGCGAGTTTGACCACATAAAAAGTTTTATTTAATTTAACCGTTCTGAATCAACAATTCTCGGAAGACCTGCGTATGTGTATATTAGTAACAAGCGTTTGAAATGCAGTGATAACCATTCTTTCGAAAAATGGCAAAAAACCGAAATGATTAAACCACTGATTTTCAAATAAGGTCAAGTATACCAAAAATTACGTGAACATATATAAACTTTACTGTTATTTGTTTTCTTTAAAATCCTATAACTAAAAAGGAATATCAAAATTAAAATGGATATGTTGATGGTTTTTTTTATGAAACACTTTTATAAAGTCTACAGGATAGACCCTCTATTAAAGTAAACATACACTTTCTACTGCATAGAAAGTAAAAAACAATAATAATGGTGCAATATTTAACCACGAAAAAGATTATTTCACACCATTATACTCTACGGAATTGCATTGTTCTTTTTTCTCGTATTCTGAATATCATCAACAGTATTCTGCAGGATATTTTTATACCATTTTAAATTTATTATAGATTCTAAATTATCTTCAGATTTTTGTTCTATAAATTATTTATTTTTCTTTTCTTTAGGTAATAAACTTCCAGTTGATATAGGTTTAAGATTTAAGTGATGGAAATTGCACCATTTTTTTCAAAATTATGTAGAATTTTTGAGTTTCAGTGTCAGTTTGGTAAAAATTCACAGCTTTGACTTTATGATAATTCTTTGGTTTCTAGTTAATTGTGATAACACATCTTGAAATCTTGAATAACAATAACTTTGTTTAAAGACACATACAACCATATAAAATTAAATAACTGCAGCAATGTTTACTACAACAATTAGGAATAAAAAATCGAGTGCTTTAGTTTCGTTAAAATAGTATTTATTTTCCTAATTTTTGCTTACCTGGTCAAATATAGCACTTACTCCGGGGATCATTCCCGTGTTAGATAAAATCTAACATTTTGGAAACTTTCTTTAACAAAAACTTTATTACATTAAGTACGAACGTGAAACTTTGTCATTGCCTCGGCAGGACATTTTTACGCGAGTGTTGATGTTGAACATTGAGGTGTGGGGTCCCGAAGATTAGAGAGGGTTTGCATGGTCTGGTAATTGGAATCTAACACGCGAGTGATCGCGTCAGTCTATTTGTTAGAAAATATCTAACGCGCGAGTGATTAAGTACAAGTTTTCTGATGACTTTAATAATTTTTGACAATTTTATTGAGTATTTATTATTTATTTATGTTTATTTATATTTATTTCGTGAGTACATTTATAAAACGGAGATTATCAATACATAATCTTCACGACTAGATAACAACAATTTACTTAAAAAATGAAAAAAATATAAATAATAAAAAAATTAACAGTAATCTCGGTAGTACAGCCAATAGAAAGTGTTTGCGTGCTATTCTGAAGGTTACTAGATTTCATATCCGATACGGTTTTCTTCTTTTTCTGTTAGCTTCTGGAATCACCGTAAGATATTACTTCAGAGAATGAATGAGAATGATATGTATGGATGTAAATGAAGTGTAGTCTTGTACAGTCTCAGGTCTATCATTCCTAAGATGGGTAATTAGTTGAAATCTAATCACCAAAGAACACGTATCCACACTTTATTATTCAAATCCACATAAAAGGAACTGTCTTTACAAGGACTTGAACCTTAGAATATTCGATTTCGAAAATCAGCTGATTTTGCGATTAGGAGTTTAACACTAGACTGATCCGGCGGGTTAGTCTAAATATATATAAAATATATATATTTATATCTCTCCGTATTTTATATATATAAAATTTAACAAACGTATGATTTTACATGGAATAAACCATTAAATTAATTTTTTAATTTTTAATTAATAAAACCTCACTCGGTTCGAAAATAAAAAATGTATTTATTTGTTTAAATTAAAAAAAAATTATTAACACATAAAAAACATCGTTTTCAAAAATTATGCACTGCAATAAACTTCCAATTAACCTTGTTAATTATAAATTTATAACATTCTGACATTTAAAAATAAAACGCTACATGTCCTTGTTTCCGTCTCTTTCTAGAAACAATTTTAAATGCAATATTCGCATTTCGTGTTTTAAATAAATACTAATGCTAACGAATGCTAATTAATACGATTATTAGGCTGTTAAGGTGTACTCCAACATCAATATTTTAACATAGAGTGAAAGGTATAAAGAATTTCATAGAAACTAGGTAAGATTGAGATTATGATGCCGGTGTGATTAATTTATGTTTGTAAAAATGTTTTTTTTTTACGAACGTTCTTAATTTTTATTAATTATATTAGTACATATTTTATACGATCTGAAAAAAATTTAATAAAATAAACCATTCTTAACATTTTATTTTCTGTGGAAGGAATGTTTACAGTGTTTAATAACTGTTAACGCAGATAGTTAAGCTAACTAAAGCTATAATATGCTGTGCTAAGTTTTGTTAGCTCGGTTTCACACTCATTGCTAATCTAAGCTAAACTATGTTTCATCTATCTTTCCTCTTTAATTCAGTGTTTCTGTTCTGCTTCATCGAAGCAAAACAAGCTTGTTCAGCTCACCAAACCAATGTTTCGTTGTTGTTTACTTTTAACATTTTCAAAGTTTTGTATTTTTAAAGGAAGGTTCCCTGAAATCCACTTCTATCTTCCATTTAATGTATTGGCCAATGTGTATTAAAATAAAGTTAATAAAACATACTACTAAAATAATTTCATTTTAAGGGTTTAATAAATTCTTAAACTATAAAATATTCTTGCAAAAAATGTTGATTCAGCAACGCTACATGAAGTCATGATTTAAAAAAAAATCAACAATAAATGTAAAATAATAATAATAATAATAATTACGTAGTTGGCAAATGTTTTTATCAGGACTATATAATAAAAAACCCAGTTGTAACGTCACTCCTGTGGCGTGTACGTGGTCAAACTATCAGTTAGATAGACCATGTAATTGAAGGGTATTTTAGCTCTACATCCCGAAATAATGGATTATTACGCCATAAGATTGCTCTAAAAGGGGTCCTCTTGACGAATTATACCTTATTATTCGTATATCCATTTACCTGTTCAAGAGAATGAATAATACGTGCTATATTATGGCTACACGATGTTGACGGTTAAGTCCAGTGGAATAAAAAATGGATATATTCTATGTGGATAAAAATTACCACACCAGACTGATCTTCGCAGTGCCGATTCCACTGGCATCAAACATGAATAATCTTCTACTTTTTTGTTTATGTTTAGCTTCCAGAACCAACAGGTACTACTCCAGGTACTATTTAAGAGGATGAATGAGGATGATATGTATGAATGGAAATGAAGAGTAGTCTTGTACAATGTCAGGTTGACCGTTCCTGAGATGTTGGTTAATTGAAACCCAACCGTCAAAGAACACAGGTATCCACGATCTGTTATTCAAATCCTTATAAAAGTAACTACCTTTACTAGGATTTGAACTTTAGAACTCTTGACTTCGAAACCAGCTGATTTGCAATGACGAGTTCACCACCTCGAATAATCGATTAAATCATGAATAATCGATATACCGAAAATATATCAAAGTACAGAGCGTAGTGGAGCAAATTAAGAAACTCTGGGCTAAAATACAATAAGTATAGTACCCATATTCTTTGGAGCAGTTGGTGAAATTCCGCATTCTCTGCAAGAGAATTAAGTTCGCTGGCAATACTAACTATATTTTACCTAAAAGTACAAAAGGATTGTTATTTGGAAGATCTGCTGCCTGGTGTGTAGATATGTGACTGACGACTTTAACGATTAAGAAAGGGAATCGTGGGTCTGTAGCGATGAGAGATTTATTTTTTTTATAATTGGAATGTGTCTGGCAGTAGGAAAAAATCATGTAATCTATTCAAATGAGAATTAGACGAGGATTCGCTAAACAATTCAGTCGATGTATTTATTATCATAATAATTATTGCTTTGCCTAATACATTAGCAATTTCTACAAGAGAAATACTTCTTTGGCTTTTGCCAAATATAACAACACGGTTAGGTTACTCGTATAGCTTCTTTCTAGCTTCAGTTAAGTTTTTTATCAGTTAAGTTGATTTATTTGAGTATGAGGATTATTCCTTAAATTTAGGCCAAATTTATATGTATTATTACTTCTTTTTACTTTATTTAAGAAAGATTGTTTTTTCAATACTTTTTATTTTCAAAATAAATGCTATTTTTAACTACTTTCCTTATTTTATTTTATTATTTTTTTCATTCTATATTTCTGTTTTTCATTATGAATTAATCGTAAAATTTGTTTATAGATTTTTATGTTGATTTGGATTTAACAGTATTTTTTTTAAATTAATGTTTTGAATTTAGTTCTCAAGTATGTACATAGAAAAATAAAAAGCAACCAGCAGTGATCATCCCACTGAAAATTCCATCAATGCACGATAACTGCGAAGGATATACGACAATTTATACTTATGGTTTTAAAAGCGAACAATCACTTTGAAACTCTATACATATTAGTCGAGGGCTGATTCTTAGATAGTACCAGATACAGCCAGCGTTTATTGAGTATTCCCATCGGGTTGGTCTAGTGGTCAACGCGTCTTCCCAGATCAGCTGATTTGGAAGTCGAGAGTTCCAGCGTTCAAGTCCTAATAAAGTCAGTTGTTTTTATATGGATTTGAATACTAGATCGTGGATACCGGTGTTCTTTGTTGGGTGAGTTTCAATTAACCACACATCTCAGGAATGTTCTAACTGAGACTGTACAAGACGACACTTCATTTACACTCATACATACCATCCTCATTCATCCTCTGAAGTAATATCTGAACGTTAATTACCGGAGGCTAAACAGGAAAAGAAAAGCGTTTATTGGGCAGAGATCATTTATTTTCAACACACTCTTCGCTAGCACAGAACATTTCCGCAAAGACGGATTATTATTTGTATGTTCCTACTATTTAAGCTCTAATTTTGTATTTGGAACAAATTCATTGATGATCATTCATCGCAACAATTTATTATCGCAAAAGATCTTGTCCATTTTACATATACGCTAATTATACCGAATGAGAAGCGATGTTTATTTATGTCGACTCCGGGGAATCCTGATATCTTAGGAAATGAAATCAGAGATGATGTTGTCAGAATTAAAACAAAGAGCGAGAATACTGGTATTATCCCTGTACGAATGGGAGATGTCAAAACCGTGTGACAAACTAAGATTTAACAACAAATTAAATTCAACCAAACTTATTATTTACAGATTGCCGCACGGAATTATCCAGCATTTGGTTTTGTTAAGAAATATTTATTTGAATCGCAATACAGAAAAGTAAAAAACAACGTTTTTACTATACACCTGGAAATTATGTTCTGCTTATCACATGTTCAATATGACTACCATCACGTCTAGCAACTTCTTCAACACGAATTCCTATGTTGTTAACTTGACGGCACATATCCTCGGTTATCTCGATGACTGCCTCAATGATCAGTTCCATCACTATACGAGGATGTTTATGGAAAAGCCTTTCAGTTAGAAATCCCCAAAAAAGATTATCAAACGGAATCAAATCAGGACTGTTCGGGAGCTGGTTCTGTCCACACGAAAAACGATTAGAAAATAAGTTTAAATGACATTTGCGTTAAAAATTGAATGCAGAAAATCTAAAACAACATTAGCTGTGTTTGATCTGGCTTCATCCTGCATTATCCGCTCGTTTTCTAACTGAAACCCTTTTGCAGGAAGCTTTTTTTTAACCTCCGGGACCACCGTTAGGTATTGCTTCAGAGGATAAGATGAATAGATTAATGACAAGTAGCGTTTGAAAATGCCATGACTGACCGGTATTCGAACATGTGACCTCTGGATGAAAAGCCGAGACGCTACCACTCGCGCGGCCTTTTACAACAAGCTTTCTTTTTCCTGTTTAGCCTCTGGGAATTACTGTTCAGGTATTACTTCAGAGGATGAATGAGAATGGTATGTATGAGTGTAAATGAAGTGTAGTCTTGTACAGTCTCGCAGTTCGACAATTGCTGAGATGTATGGTTAATTGAAACTCGACCACCAAAGAACACCGGTATCCATAATCTAGTATTCAAATCTGTATAAAATTAACTGCCTTTACTAGGCCTTGAACGCTAGAACTCTCGACTTCCAAATCAGCTGATTTGGGAAGACGCGTTCACCACTAGACTAACCCAGTGGGTTTTGTAAGAAACTGAGGAACAATATTATTACGCAGCATGTTTAGATAACTTTCACCATTTACTATCTATTCAAAAAAGAATGGCCTTTTACCCACGTGACTTGAGATAACGTCCGGTACCGTAATTCATGAAGCGTGATGGATTTTTGGAAGCCTAAAAACGCACATTTTGTTTACTTACAACCCCGTCTAGGTAAAAACGTCCCTCTTCTGGTTACCAAACGTTCAACAATACCTCTCTGTTCACAGCTCGTTCAGCGAATGCCATTTTTTGAAGTTTGTTGCCAACAGTTAATTTAGGCAACACGGTTGTTATTTTGTACGGATACGAATGAAAATAAGATTTTAAAATTTGCTGCACAGATCGCCTAAAATTCCAAGTTGTGCTACTGATTTTCTTGCTGATTTGTCCGCGCTCCTCAGCAACGCTGTTCTGACAGCTTCGACAATCTGTGAGAACGAACATCGGCAGGCCGTTCACGCTTACTCTCAAATACTGAACGGTCACTCTTTTTTTTTGTAAAACTAGAAGTATTGTTTTAAATGAAAGCGACCACAGAGTTTGAAAACGTGCTCGAAACCGTCCTGAGCTGCTGTCACTTCTGCCAACATAAAACATATTAATAATTATTAATCTAAACAATTATTGCTAAAACAAATGTTGGATCATTTCGTGCGCCATTCTGTATAAATGGAAGGGCGATGCGAAACTGACTTGCCAGGAACAAGTAGCGTTGACAAAAATGAGAATTAATCACACGGAAATAAAAAAATTCATATTTTCATAAGGCAAAGAAAGACAATTTTGCAGTATATGTGATAAACAGATCACTGTTACGCATCTATTTGGATAATGTTCAATGTTTGACAAACTTAAAAAGGGATGGATTAAAAAATGATATTGCTGCTGATTTAGTTAACTTCATGCCATACGATTAGTAACCCGTAATTTTTACATGAACTGTAATAAGAATGAATAAAGGCGTTAAAAAAAATTGCCCTGACACCAAAAACCCTACAATGTTCCATGCAAAGAAATAATTCAGTTGGTGAATCAACTTATTGAGGTTCGCTTTTCTTTAAACATTTAAAACAGTCTATCTTAGTTTAATAGCTTTGTAAGTGAATGAGCCTACTCAGAAGGCCCCTGTTGACCTTTTAAGTTGTCTTGAAAGCCATAACCGTAATGGTTGTAAGCGACATAACAAAATAATAAGTCACTCAAAAAAATGACATAGCCATTTTTAAGAATAACTAGCATTCCTTACCAGGCTTAATAGGATAATGAGGGAAGAAGTAGTTTCCCTTTAGAAGAAGTAGTTTGACTCAATGATGAAATCACTGAGCCAAATATACAATTGTATATCAATACAGCAAGCACACCGAGATCCAGAAGATATATAGCCCTAAAATTGAATTTTAATTCGACAGATTATATTTAGCCCTACAAATGATTCATTCATTGTGTTCACTTGTCGTAAACATCATTATTTTCTTAGAAAACAACTGTGACAGGTATCTTATAAAATGAGACGGTTTTCATGGGTTACATATATAAAAAAGTCGGGGAAAGATAGTGTAAGTTAGCAAACTATTGTGTGTATATGATTTTTTTTTAGTTTTCTTTCGACATCATTTTAATGTACTAATTATAAATATTGTTTGGAAATAATTGTTTAATTTTAATAAGTAATAAGATAAAATTACTGATATTCATTAAAACAACAATTCAGTTCAGCGCTTTCGTAAGGTGACCTGATTAAATTCCGTTGGACTTCGTTGCTAAATAAAATTTCATTTATAAACAGTACTATAGTGGAGAGGTTGTAATAATCGATTAGTAATAACTCTTTACTGCAATCACACTAGGAGGTTGACCCTATAAACCACTACGATGAATGTTAGTTTTTATAAGTGTAGTGCATAAAAGTACACATTTTCAAGGGTTAAACTGACGACTGATTGATCTGCACATACAGATAGTTAAGAGATTAATATAATAAAAGTGAATGTTTTATGTATATACTTTATGTATATTGGTATACTCGTATACCAATTTACACAAGTGTTACAGAAGTAAATATACTTTAAGTATTATTTTGAATTTAAACTTAACAGTTTATTTTATGAAGACAATTAAAATGAATAGGAAAAGATATGTACAAATATATGTATACAGTATATACGAGTATATATATTTTTTGATTAGCATTTTTATCGTATGATGGATATATATATTTTTTTTATTTTTTGATAAAAACACATATATAATTTTAATTATACATTTTTATGGTAAGACGACAATTAAAATTATAAATATGCTTTTAGTAATAGATATACAGAGTGGGCCATATTAATGGGATACAGATGGTGCATAATTGTTCGACCAAGATAAGGTTCTTCGAACCACATTCTGTGATTGGCTAATCAGCAAAGGTGATGACTCTGTGTTAGATCTTATCATATCCGACGAAACTCATTTCCACCTCAGTGGTTATGTCAATAAACAAAACTATCGTTTCTGAGCTAGACAAAATCAGGTTACTGTGTGGTGTGCAGCGAGTCATGCCTGTGTGATAGGTTCCTATTTTTTTGAGAACGAACATAATGGCACCGTCACAGTCACCGCTGAAAGGTACAACACAATGTTACGAACATTTTTCATTCACGAAATGAGACGGCTTAAAAGGGACATGTAGATGCAGCAGAATGATGCAGTCATACTGTAGTACTGTCAATGATAATCCTTCGACGACACTTACCGAGACGCCTCATCTCCAGATTTGGTGATATCCATTGGCATCCCCAGTCTAACTCCACCGGACTATTTCCTGTGGGATTATCTAAAGGAGAAGGTATACACCACAAAGCCTACTACCATAAATGAACTGAAGGACAGCATCCGAAGGGAGATGGCAACCATCCCTGCCGAAACCCTGCGCCAAACTGTTGACAATTATTGTTAGGGCATAGAATGTTCTCGTCAAGGTGGTGTCCATCCCTTAGATGGACACCACCCAATAATCTTCAAACAATGAACACACTACAAAACTCCTGTCATTTGGCAATGTGTTCCACATAGATGGTAATAAATGTTGTTTTCAACATGCTCCATAAATATATTTTAAATGTATCCCATCAAAATGGCCCACTCTACACACACGCGCGCAAACACACACACACGCGCGCGCACGCATACATACATACATACATACTCAGAGAGAGAGAGAGAGAGAGAGAAATACACGCTCGCGGTCTTCATTTTATTTTAAGATATTTTGTTATTTTAATGTTATTAAATTTATTTTGTTTCTAAAACAAGAATTATTATTCACTCTGTATATAAATATTGTGTCCAGAGTTTCCCTTATTATTTATAAATGTAGCTGTTCTTGTCGCCCATTTTATAGTTCCACGTACATGAATAAAGATGATTATGAATGCAGAAAATAATACAATACAGGACAAAGACTTTACATTTTCTATTAAGCTTTTTTTTTGCTGTAATTTAATTGTTACATGAGATTAAATCCTTTCATTTAAAAGTATTAAAACCACTTAACTTTGTGAATTGAAAAGTGTTATTGCTTTTTTAACGAGGTAAAGAGTTGCTGCCAGAATGAATTTAGATAACAATGGCTCTTTTACACTGAAATGTTTGTATTTAATAGCCACTGGAGTATAATGTAAAACAGTATGATTTTCGTACTGCTGGTGACTGCAAATTAAGTACCTAAGGCGATTTCAAAATAAACTTAGTCCTCATGTTTTATTCTTTTCTTTTTGTTTTTTATAGACCTACGATGGAATGTTAATGTAAAAAATTAAATAAAAATTTACTTCATCTTGATTAAATATCATTAATAAGTAAAAAAATTAAACGTTTTACATTAATTTCAATTTTTAGCGATGTGAATTTTCTCATTAACACGTATTTATTAACTTACTCATTACTCATTACTCATTAACACAGTAATTTTTTTGCTAATTAAGGATGGCTCTTTAAGTATTTTAAATATGCAAGTTATTAGGAATTTTTATTGGACTTAATTAAGTGTTACGCAAATATTAATTAAAGATATTTTTTTAACAGGGAATTTAATTTTTTAAAAAGGCAAATTTCAAACCGTAAGTTTTAGCTACTAACGATTAGAAATTTTTCTATTTTATTTTTATTTTTAAATAAGATATAGTAAGTTCGAGATAATGTTTTCAGTCCTTAATATCGTTTAGCAAATTTTACTCCATTATTTAGGTAATTAATAACATATTTCCTTTAGTATAGGTATTTTGTAAATTCTTCAAAATTTTTGCAATTTAAATTTATCTATTTCTGATGTCTTTTATCTTAAATCAGATTTTTCCAAATTAATATATCAGTTTTACAAAATTAAATTTTTTAAATAAATGAAAATATTGTAATCTGTAATTAAAACCTTTTGCAAAATAGGGAATGTACTTTACCACAGGATTGAATTTGTATTAATTTAATAAATATTTGTAATAATTTTATAAGACAATCAAAAAGTCTTAATATTATTTTCCAGCTTGTAGTTCTGTTGCTACTATAGAATATAGTATATGAAGAGAAGATATATACTATATAAGATATATAGATATAATATAATATATAAAGAGAAAGTAGCAATCGGGAAAAATTTTGGGTATCAAAGTTTGCAAATATCGACGTTTCAAATTACACATTCCAAAAAATGTAAAAACAGAATTATAGAAACTTCAAGATGTATTTAGTTACATGCGTGTGTTGATTTATATTTCTATTAATATGACTGGGTTAGCTAAATGTAAATTTAAAAAAAATGTATACATATGGAGCATTGATGGCATTGATTGTTTAACAATGTTAAAACGTTTAACAATATTAAAACGGCGGAGTAAGATTTTTCGATATTTTTCAATTTTGATTTTTTTGTATAATAGTCTTAAAAAAATTAGTTTTAGTACGATATAGGTGCTTATTAACGATTCTTTGAATTTCTAATATTATTAAAAATTCCAACGTCAGACGGATTTAGGAGTAATATTTATCTAAATCGGATTCTTTGGGATGATACTCAGTTTTATTTGAAAACAGTGTTTGTCTCATGTTTTTAAAATTAGTTGATTAAAAAACATAAAAAATAAAGATTTGTCTATATATATATTTTTCAATCCCCTTGCTCAGACTTTTGATTCCATCAAAAGAGGGAGCATCACGGTATCAATTTTTTCCCCTGTCAGTAGGCCAAGATTTTCTTGATTGATCATCCAAAATTTTGGTTGTAGATTTTAGAAATTTCAAAGCTTGTTGACTCCCTCTAACAAAAAAACTCACGGTAAAAGCCATGAAAGTAAATACGTGTGTTGTCTTGTAATTTGATAAATATCTTCGGACTTCCTGGACCAAAAACTTAAAAATTGGCTGAAATATGTGTGTATAAGCGTATGATATATTAATGCTATCAAAGTTTGGATTTAATCATACAAGAGAGTTTTGTATTCACCGGAATTTTAAAATTTCAATTTTTTGCTGAGGAAATGAAACTTGAAATTCGGTATAGTGGTAATATCAAATATATGGGCTATGTATAGAACTGAAATTTTAAGTAATTCGGACTTAGTGGGTGGGCACTTAGTGGGTAATTATCTGAATTGTTTTAGAGCTTTTGTTATATGTTTTCAAACTTGATTATTGAATGTTTTGAAATTCATAATAAATATTCCTGAACATAAATTCGAAATTCTGTTAAATTATGGCCCCATGCCTGCAAGAGGATATAGGCGTACCCAAAATAATTATAATTTACATTTTGCTTAATATTTCAAAATCGGTTCAACTATTAAGCATCAAATTAGGTGAAACTTTTGTGCATAAAATCTTAATAGAATTAAGTTGTAAGTCCCCACAGATAACCGGGTAAGGGTGTACTCGATTTCACTGATTTATTAGTTTTGTTCTTATACCAATAAATATTTGTTATATTAAAGCGCAGAAGTTAATTAAAATATCTCTCCAAATAAGTCGTACAACGGGTTATTAATTTTTACAGGAGGTAAACATTGCCATATTCGGTTTCCTCTACCAGATAGTGAAATATCGCCAAAACTTCTAGGAACACTCTTTAGAACGCATTTCTACATCAGATTTCCAAATCTGCTTTTTATTTTTATTTAATAATTGATTTTATCGATTTTACGAACAAATAAATAAGTCATTAAAATGTAAAAACTCAATAGTAGTGTATTTGATATAAAAATTTCTGAAAGTGAAGGAAGGAGGGTTATGGAACCCTATTTTTTTTATAATAATAAAAATTATAAGATCTAATTTTTTGTACTGGTAATTTATAAAATAATTTTTAAAATACTGCAAAAGAGTAGGCTTTTTTTATTTATTTCAAAATATTATTAGCAAATAAATCATGAGAATAAATAAAATTGTCCACACTATTACTGAAAGAATAATTGAATTATAATTAGTAGGATTGTCAGTACAATAATTAGCATATTTGCTTCTATATCAGTTGGTCGTTGGATCGATTTCTAATCAGGAGAATAATATAATTTCACTTTTAATTTATTTATCTCATTTGCCTCAAAGTTTTGGTAAAGATTGTCCTATTTAAAAATGACGTTAACAAAACATCCTTATAAATTTTGGAAACATCTTCACTAGTATATACTTTTCGCTATCACATTAAATGTTACAATTGATTTTTTTTACAGTTGCAGTTTTATAATTTTGTTCTTCTAGTTTCTGACTCGTGTCTTATTTTTGTTACCAAAATAAACTGTAATAATTATATTTAGAGAACGACTAAGATGACTATAAAATTATTAATTTAAACATGATTTTGGGATCAACCGAAGCACATTGTCGCGTCCTCGCGGCTTGACCATGATATTGAGAAACTAACAAACTAATAATTTCTTATAAATTACAATTTATAACTATAAAACATAGGGAACAAAATAGATAAATAATAATAATAATAATAATACGTATATATATTACTTACAAAATAGTAATTCAAATAAAAAGGACAAAATTTATTAAATGACAGTTCAATTATAAATACCGCAATACAGTAAACCGCAACCTTTTCAAAAATAATAATAGAATATTACTAAGCCACATGTAATTTTACCTCTTCTATAGCAATATACATAAGTAGAATTTTTTTTTTTTAATTAAATTTTTCCAACTAATTTTATTAAAAGTTATTTTGAATATTAGAATAACTCTAGGAATTATAAATAAAGTATTTATTACACTGTATGAATCAATTAATGCTTAAAAAAAAATTATTTTATAAAGATTATCGTATATGGAAAAAGATATTATACTTTCGGGAATTTTCTTTACATAATAAGTAAAAAACAATCATTTATATCAATCTATCCGATTGTAAGTAAGGCTTAAACAGTAAATAAAATCCATGAATTTTATCATTGACTTTAATTAAGAACCTTCCTTTTGTGAAATCCGTTTAAAGGAAAAAATCAATAACTTTATTGTTTTTATTCAAATTTTAAGTTTTTAATTCACATCAGATTACGTTTTTATATTACGTAATTATATAAAATTTTTCCGTAATTAATATTTAATATGAAAATGTTAAATTTAAATTTTGGTTATAGTTTAGTAAAAAGCCGAAAAATTAATTATGAGTAATTATGAGGCTAAAGTACCTAAAGTATAGATAATGCTGAATAACAATTAATTAAGTTCATAATAAAAAAAAGATTTTTTTTCTATGATAAAAAATTCCAAAGATGACTAGTTTAAGAAAGATATTAGAAGAAGAGACTAGGATAAATAAAACAGATGGCTTTCATAGTGAAAGAGATTTATTACATTAAGGAATAAATTTATACGCTGAAAAAATTAGAAAAACAAAATCTGTGATAGTAAAACAGTTGTAGTAAGAAAGAAAGGTTAAGTACAGATTCTTTTGAAATGTGGTGCAGAATAAGAATGTTGGTCTTTAGGTAAATGAAGAAAATATTTAAAAAAGGACCTAATAATTATTAAAAAAGGAGTATTGTTATTACAGCAATTATTGCGTGTAAAATTGCTGATGTTTTCCTACGTATTTTATTCCTTTAATACCATTGTAGAAATACATATGCTTTATTTAATTTAAAAACTACTAATCTTTGTTTAAGTTTTTAAAACATTGCAGTTGACTGAAGTTACAGTCATATTTATTTTACAACGTCGTCAGAGCTTATTTAATTTTAAACTGTTAATTAAAATTAATAAATACATTATTAAATTACTATTTCAGTAAAATCTTACAGTTATATAATTCTAATGCAAACGATTAATATGTAATATTATAAACAACTTTGCCAACATAATAAGCTAAAATTTAAATTAGTTCTTAAAAGAAAATATTAATCTTACGGAGTATTAACCGTTTTTCTGCAAACTGAAAGTATTTCATTTTACCAATTCCTTTAGAATTCACCAAAAATTTGTTTTTAATATTTTCCGTATTTGTTTTTATATTCTCCAATAACATTAATTTAGTTTTATATACATATACATACAAAAAAGTAAATGGATTCAGATAATTTGAACCATTTAACATTACTGAAATAAAATACATTTTTGATCTACAGGTCAAACA
Source organism: Lycorma delicatula (assembly GCF_047948215.1). NCBI lineage: Eukaryota > Metazoa > Arthropoda > Insecta > Hemiptera > Fulgoridae > Lycorma > Lycorma delicatula. The sequence goes on from NC_134455.1 coordinate 72,061,098, forward strand.
TTTTTTTTTTTTCATAAAATATTTGGTAAAATCTTATTTAGGAATTCGTATGATGGGATTTAATCTTAATCACTTCAAAGAAATAATAGTTTTATAATCGGCGTTTAAATGTCACAAATTAGTAGATTTTTTGTGAATATTGGCCAAGTGGTACAAAATCGAGGTAAAGTAGATTTTAAATATAAATGTAGCTTTTGGTTTGTTGCGAGTTACTTCACCAATTTTTTTTTGTTTTTTTAACCTCCGGGACCATCGTTACGTATTGCTTCAGAGGATGAGAAGAATGACTTGTAGCGTGTGTGAAAATGCCTTGCCTGACCGGTATTCGAACACGGTATTCGGCCTTTCATCCTCCTGATGAAAGGCCGAAACGCTACCAAGCGTGCTACACTAATGCTCCTTGTGGAGAGAGGGGGTACTATTGGCGCAGTATACCGACTTAGCCACTAGTTGATTAAGAGTATTTTTTGGGTTGGGGATGCGATTATGCAAATATTTTTTGAAAATATTATTTTTTAATTGTTAGCAAATATGCCTAAGAAAACTAAGACCTTAATTAGGCGAAATTTCGTGATACTATGGGTGACCTTGCTCTACAGCCTCACCCGTTTGATCTTTTAAGTTGAAAATTTAATGGCGTCAATTCCCCTTACGTAGAAGTAATCTGACAAAGTTTGGTTAAATCGGCCCAGTAGTTCTGGTGATATTAGGTGATTTAGAGGACGACACCGAATATACACGCGTACATACGATAAACCGGAAAATTTCCATCTGGTTTTTGGTTTTTTAGGGTCCTTAGTGTCAAAAACAAATGTAATAATCGTAAAAATAAAGATCCGTTGAAACCAAATACTCCCATATTGGACCCATTACAATAGTTTGCCTGCTAAAGCTATAGTTCTGACATATCCCTTGACAGTAAAGTAGTACGTAGATGTGTATAATGTTTAAATAAATTAAAAAAAATATATACTTTATAGAAAATTATCACCCGCACGCTCCTTAATTATCCTATATTAAAAAAAATTGTTTGTCGGCAATTTTTTTATTTTTTGGGAATCGTGTTTTTTTAAAAATATTTATCTCTTTTTTACCTTTAAATATATGTACTACTATCACCGAAAACAATTTTAATGTATGTAATCTTTTTTTCGGTGATATTTTTACTTAAAAAGTAGTTTCAAAAACTACTATTTTTTTATTGATTTTATATTTCTTCTTCTGACTTTAACTTTGCCTTTGATTTTAGCTCTTTTAACTCTGTTTTTATTTTACATTTTGATTTAGTACCACTTAATTTAATGGTATCTTTATTTGGATTTAAAATTTTAGTTTAATACTAAACTTGTTTTAAATTTTACTTTTGACTATGTTTAGGATTAATTATTTAAATTTAAAAGTTTCATTAGCTACAAGTTATGATTTAGTTTGAAATTTGATGACTACTTTTATGGGTATTAACTTTGATCTTCATTATGGTCTTATATTCAATTTTTTCAAATGTTTTTTTTTATATCTTGTGGAGTTTTATACAGACAGTCCTGTCTGTGGTTTATCTTAGGTGTTTCATGAGGCCTACCTACCTGTTTCATGAGGTAGAAATATTTCCTTGCTAGTGGTCAGCTTGATTTAGGGTTTAGTATTTAGGACGTTTTTCATGATAAATACTACGAAATTCAGGAAACTAAAGAAAATAAAATTATTAACATTTTTTGTTTGTTTGTTAGTAGATAAATTTTACTGTCAGATTAATTTGTTAAAAAAAAAATCTTTGGTAAATTGGAAAGACAGTTTTGTTACGTCCTCACTTCGTGTACAAAAAAAGGTGTTTTTTTTAATTTTTTTTCGAGTCATGTGGAATATCTGTCATATCTAGGATTAGGAAGTATATTTTTTCGTTTATTGAAAATAGAGCTGTTATATCCACACTGAAAACTGAGTAACAAGAATTATGTAATCCACAAGCTTCAGGAGCAGACGGTAAAAAAAGTACAAACATAATTATACTCTTATCCACTATCTGAAAAAATAAATTAAAACAGGATTGAAACCGGTTTAATTAAATATTTTTTCTGAAAGGATTTATTTTTTATTTTATTTTTGTTTCTAAAATCAGCATCAATTACTCCAGTCACATTGAAGCTTGAAACGAATGAACGTATTGTGTGCAAAAAGATATTAATAATATTAAGAAATGTCTTAATATCATTTTGGTAAAATTTAAGAGAAATGTCAAAAACAAGTTTTTTAATTTATTCACTTTTTTATTATTAGTTTGTCATGGCGTTCATATAATTTTTTTTATGTATAAATTATGTAACTACAGGAAGTTAACACCGTGTTAAATAAATAACCTAGTATTACTTACAGCTTTATATTTTTTTCTATAAAAATATTTTGTCCATATTAAGTTGAAAAAATACTGAGATGGTAAAATAAAATATTAATTACTTTATGAATTTTCTATGCACCTTGTGTTTTCATTGCGACGTAAGATAAATTACTTTTGTTTGCTAGAACAATGGTCTCTTACTCTGTAAATGATAAATACCCTCTTTGTTATAATACTCTTGCTTCCAGACAAAATCCGATTATATCTGTCTCAGATTATTGTATGTTATTAAATTTATGTACACGTGGGAATTAAAGTCAACATGTTACTTATTTGTCCATCTGGAGTCTAGAACGTTGTAAGCGGTATAAAAATGTGTTACATCACTATTTGTTAAATTAGTGTACTCTTTCACTCTCTCTATCACTCTCTCTCTCTTTTCCTTCACTCCCTCACAATAGATGTTTATCTGTACACTATATTCCTTTATTGTCACGTTCTTTACAAAGTACACCTGGCCGGTATACACCAGGGACTTAACTCTTCCTTTTGCCTGTCCTTAAGAACTACGTTGGGAAATATATTTCACATTTTAAAATGAAACAATTAATTTCAGTCGAAATACTTCTTTTATCATTATGAAATAGTTACGTATAATATTGGGAAATGTATCCATTATTTCAAATATTGTTTTACCTCAATATTCTATTTACTGTTAATAAATAGATATTTATTAACTCTTGATATAATTTAATTATGCTTAAATTACTAGCTGTGTAGAGGCTTCATTTCGGATAAGTCGCGTTTTCTGTAGAACAAATGACCTTTTCCAAATATTTTTGAATCTCAATCGAATTTAAAAAATAGCTTTAGGAATACTTCTTTTATGATTTTTTTAAAGTGAATGCGAAAGGAGAGTGAAATGAAATATTGACGGTAATGCAGTTAAGGAGCTAAATAAATATTAACTCATAAATTATTGTTATAAATTTTTCGAATATGGGCTACCTCACTGGTCTCACACAAACTAGTGCTGATTATTTTACTGTTAAGCAGATTGATTCGTTTACAGGTTAGAAAAACATTGATTCCTAACTGATTTTTCTTGAAGTCGTATATCTGCTGCATTTTTCTTGATTAATGTTTTATAAGCAGCCAAGACTCGTATTCGTTCAATAAATTATCGTTATAGTTTACTACACACAAAAAAAATTTCTAATAATCAATTAATAGCTTATTCTAAAAATACTACTTATTAATAGAAATTTGGGTGTGAAAGCATACACCTTTAATTAAATATTATTAAGGATGAAATAATGTATCAAATAGGTTACTATATATAATTTACAGCGAGAATATTGCGTTTGGTTAATTCTTTATTCAATTTAATGTTAAATTTTAAAAAAGTCGAATAATTTTTATCTAATGGATTTAATATTAAGCGTTTGAATAACAGGAGAGCAATAAATAAAATTTTTTGAAAATTTTATTAATTTATTAATAAATTTTATTATAAAATTATTTATATTATAAAATTGATTATATTAAAATGTAATATAATCAAAAAGAAGTTGTATACCTAAAAAATATTATTTTACACGTTACTGTTTTTTTAACACAATTACTCATATGTATGATTGGTTTACATCCGTAAAAACCATTTACACTTTATTGCATATATTTTATATCCTTAACGTAAACTTTACAATCTGTTCAACTAGTGAACAATAAGCAATCCCCCCTCGCTCCAATGAGATGATGATAAATATGACAAGTAAATGAAATGTAATCTTGTGCAGACTCAGGCTAACCTATTTATAACCTATTATTTATATATATATATATATTTTTTTTTTTTTTTTTTGGTCCCCTACCCCGTTGGATTTAGGGTCGGTCCCTGAGTCTCCGGGAATACATGATGCGTAGAAGAGGGTCTCTTCCACCAGAGGGTACATCATCACAAAGTACCAGAACTCAGAAAATGGCAGGTACCAAAAAGACTGAGGCAAAAGGTAAGAAGAGGCAGGGGTTCTCTGAAGAAGAAGACTTCTCACCAGACACTCTGGGGAGTCTTCTTTACCAGCTTCGTGTAGCTATGCTACACGAAGCATAGCTACGTGTTGTTCATGAGGAACTCATGAACAAGAGTTGAAAAAGATCTATGAGGGACTAAATGCTCTTACTGAGCTGTCATCCCCTCTTGAAAAAATCACACAGGCCACACAGACAGACATAGTGGTCGCGGAGAGTGATTTAGAGCAAATACTGGCCAAAGAGTTAGAAGAGGATGAATTATTAGACTTGTTACCAAGAAAATGGCCTAACTTCTTGAGAGAAAAACTGAAATCTGTTACAGAGTTGTCCTCAGAGGTGGGTGACACATGTAGTATTAGCGATATAAATAAAATGAATACAGGAGAAGATACTGAAACACAGAGGCCAAGATATAAAGCTGGCGAAATCCTTCGTGATGAATTAACAATTATAGGTGACAATTTGTTCGATGTAAGGAAATGTAAATATAAAATTTTTTACGATTCATCAGACTCTGATAAAGTCACAATGGGTGTTGTTTTAAGAGCCATAAAAAAGATTATTGCACAATCAAGCAATGTATCATTTATATTGCCTAATAATAATATAGGCAATTATGCTAAATAGATAATTTCTTACTTAGCAAGGGACAGACAAGAACCGGTTAAAGTACTGACTATGCACACGGTTGGCAGGGCGGCACAAACTAGGCCCGGCCAAAGTCAAATTAAAAGGGCTACTCCTCCGGCGGAAGACAGAAGTACAGTTGTAGTTAAGGCTGCTGGAAAGTCTTATGCAGAATTATTAAGAACTATGAAGTCTGCTGTAGACAGTGATGAGGGGAAGGACGTCATATCGTTAAGAAAAGGTAGAAACGAAGAACTATATGTGAGGATTCAGATCGCACAAAAGGCAGCAGACTTCACTAATAATCTTCGTGACAAGGCGGAGGATCTGCAGGTTGATCTCAGGAGATGTGCAGGCAGACGCACTGTGGTTCACATTAGAGACATAGAACATGACACGTCTGAAGATGAGATATTGGCAGCGGTTATGGCCAGAGTTGAAGATAAAGATCAGACGAGGATCTCATCTGTTAGGGCAGGTTATCCGGAAACGCAAAATGTGACAGTTGTGACAACGCACAGCCTGGGTCAACTGCAGAGCCTTTATTAGGGAAGAAGAAGATAAATGTTTTAGATGCTGGGGTTCAGGCCATCGTAGGCAAGACTGTAAGGGCCCTGATAGGATGGACCTCTGTTTTCACTGCGGAGGGAGGGGTCACAAAATAGTGGACTGTCGGGAACCCAAAAACTGCCTGAACTGTGGCAGTCAAGACCACAGAACGGGAGCCTGGGCATGCACTAGTAACAGTAATGATTAAAGTACTTCAAGCAAACACAAACAGGAGCTCGTTGTCCCTTGACTTGATAAATGAACTGGCTATAGAGCAAAATATAGATATAATAATAATTACGGAGCCTAATATCTACGAAGCAGCCAAAACCGGTTGGATGGCTGACATTTTTGGAGATGTAGTAATAAAAAATATGAGTAGGAGATTGGCATTGAGCTTCAAAACAAGAACAGAGGGATTTGTAGTGGCAGAGACGGACTCCACAATTATAGCAGGAGCATATGTATCACCCAACATAAGTATTGGAGATTACGAGAAGTATCTGGATAGTATTCATAGAATACTATCTTGTGAGAGTAAGAAGGTCATAATGATGGGTGATTTCAACTGTAAATCGAGGTTAGTTGGTAGCTCCTATAATAACCGGAGAGGAGAGTTACTTGCAGATTTAATGGAGTCCCTTGGATATTATTGTATAAATGATAATACTCCGACGTTTGAAGCTCGAGGCCATTGCTCAGTATTGGACTTGGTCATCATTGATGGCAGATGGGGAAGTGATCAATATGAGTGGCGTATATTAGATCAGGACATTGCAAGCGATCACTTTGCTGTTAAGTTAATAATGAAGGATGGAGTATTTGTAACCATGGATAGACAGCTTCCAATAAGACCTTTGGCACAACAGATTGAAAGAATAGTAGAAAGGGTCGCATATAGGCTCCGTAATATATTAGAGGCAACACCTGATACTCTAACGACGATCATACAGCAGGAAATGGACAAGGAAATTAGAGCCAGCAATCGCAGGGGACAAGTATACTGGTGGTCTGATGAAATAGCAGGCTACCGGAGAGCATTACAAAAAGCTAGAAGAAAAAAACAAAGGCTTAGAATTAGAGGAGGTCAGGAATATGACATGGCTATCCACTAATATGTTCAAACGAGAAGATTGCTAAACAGGTCCATCAAAAAGTCGAAGAGGGATCATTGTATGAGATTGTGTGAGGACTTGGACAAGGATCCCTGGGGCCAAGCCTAAAAAATAGTAATGAAGAAATTTGGCAGGCGTCTACCAACACTCAGTAAACGTCAAACAGAGGTTGAGTTTAAAGAACTTTTTCCATGTGAAGAAGAAATTGGAGTTATTTTACCAGAGTTTGAACCTAGACGATTTACGCCTGCCGAGTTAGCTTGTGCAATTTGACAGTTAGGTAACAAGAAGAGCCCTGGCATCGATGGCATACCAGCAGCCATACTGAAAGGCTTAATAAAGAAGTTGCCTTGAGAAATGACGGACTTGGCCAGTTATGGGCTTGAAAGGGATTCTTTTCCCAGATGTTGGAGGGAGGCCAGAGTGGTCTTCCTTCCAAAAAGTAATGATGAACAAGGTCAAGTGAAGTATAGACCACTTAGTCTATTGAACAATCTGGGAAAGGCGGTTGAAAAAATGTTGGCCGCCAGAATTACTACAGAAGTTGAAGAAGGTGAAGGGATTAGCCCAAATCAATTTGGTTTTTGGAGGGGACGTTCCACCGTATTAGCTGCCAACAAGGTAATAAATTGGGCCCTTGAGGTAAAAAGTGGTACATGGAGAACTAGAAGAATTCCGCTTCTTGACTCCTTAGATGTTAGAAATGCTTTCGGCACAGTAAAGTGGAGTCAGATTCATAGGGCATTACAGGCAAAAAACATCAGCCCATATGAGGAGACAGTTGGCGAAATACCTTTCAGAAAGGACTTGTACAGTGAATTCACAAGAAGGAGAATTGATATCAATATATACGGTGGAGTTCCCCAAGGTTCGGTTTTGGGTCCTCTTTTGTGGGTCCTCACCTTTGATGATGTTCTACAATTGGACTATCCGCCTGGTGTGAAAACAATAGCCTATGCGGATGATTTGGCAGTCCTTGTACAGGACAAGACGGGATTGGAGGTGCAGGAGAAGGCCAATATGGCGCTTGCAAAGATACATGAATGGTTGCAAGAAAAGGGACTTATGTTATCAATTAATAAATGTAAGTTCATCACGTTTACTGGTAGAAGAGTTATAGAACGTCTGAACATTGTTGTGAATGGACAGGAAATAATGGAGACAAGCTGCCTGAAATATCTGGGAATTCTCTTTCAGAGAAATTGTGCCTTTTCTCAACATATTAATAGTATATGCAATAAAGCGGACAACATGACAACTTGTGAGAACGCATAGGAGGCTGTTGCTGGGAGTTGTTTCCGCTTACAGAACAATCTCCTATGAGGCACTTTGCGTTTTGGCAGAAGTACCTCTAATCGACTTAATGGCCCATTACAGGGTAGAGATATCGCAAGGACTGGAAACTCAGGAGGCTAAGCATAGGCTGATAACTAGGTGGAAAGAAAGGTGGAGAGAGATAGGACCTGCTAGCAGGACAAAACAGCTAATCCCTGACCTTGAGAGTTGGATCTCTTTTGAAGGTTGATACCTTCAAGGAATGCATCAGATGGATACAAAATAGACGGGACACAAATTTATCAACGATGAGACCTGAGGAGATTACGAGTAACATGCTACATAGTGAGGACAATTGGAAAAGAATTGAAGGAAATATCAGGAATATCTTAACAGTAAAAAACGAAGACGAGAGGAAACTGGGCTTCTGAGTGAATAGATTAGGGTAGGGTGGATAGCCCCAGTGGTGAGGGCTGGCATGCTTAGGTGTGTCAGTTCCAAGGATCCACTGGGGACTCCGAGGGAGAATAGGTCTATACAAGTGTAAAAGACCCATCGATGCGTCACGACTTTCCAAGGTATGGCGTAGCGATACAGAAGGGCAAATGAGACTCAAAAGACCTGACCGGTGGGCCGACCTGCCTTGCCAGACATGCAGCCGGTAGGTGGGGAGGCCTATTAGAGTATAAGAGGCACTCCCCTGGGTGGCGTAATACCAACCAGTCGGACTGGCCCAGGGGAGCAGAGTCAAAAAAAAAAGCTAACCTATTTCTGAGACGTGTGTTTAATTGAACCCCAAACCATTAAAGTGCCGGCCTCCGTGGCGCGAGTGGTAGCGTCTTGGCCTTTCATCCGGAGGTCCCGGGTTTGATTCTCGGTCAGGCAAAAAACTCTTCACATTCATCGCGTCCTCTGAAGTAATATCTAATGGTAGTGCCGGGGAAAAAACCCACTAAAGTACACCGGTATTCACTGTCTAGTATTAAAATCCTTATAAAAACAAATGACTAGAATAAAATTTCAGATCCTTCAACTTCGAAAATCAGGTGTTAGACAACTGATTTGCGACTAGTTAACCACTATACCAACTTAATGGGCTTTTATTTAATATAAGTAGAAATAATCTGAATTGATTCAGTATAAGTTTAGGAATCAGAAAGAATAGGGTTTTTTGTAAACTTGTGATTTTTTTTTGTATTGAAAGGATTTAACTTCGTTACATTACTCATAAAATAAGTATTTTCCACAACGTAACTTTATAGAGAGAATAACCAATTTTACATGTTTGAAAAACGGCGTACTATAAAAATGGAATAAAACATTGGTTATTTTGCTTTTATAGCTATTAACCCTACACAAATCAATTTATGTAACCAACTTATTAAACGAGCTGTTTATTAAGTTTTTATCTAATTATATTGATTAGAAAAGCAATCTAAATTTTTATTTTATCTTTTCGATGTAGGGATCATAGTCATCTTTATTTACAGAACAAACAGTATATTATTACCTTCACAAATGATAAATTAATTTCAAGATTAATTTTTAAATCATGTTGCATTAGAGAACTTGTGAATAATTCAATTAAAAAATAAACATTCATAAAATTTCCTGTCTAAAAGTTATTTCATTGTATTTAAACGCAATTACTAGCATTATTTAAAATGTACCTTTATAATTGAGATGTCCTTTGCATTATTATGTCGTTTCAAGCATGACTAATTGCTTCCATTTTTTTTATTTCTGTGTGTTTAGTGATATAATAATGTTAATGTTTACAATCCATAATGTTTACCATAATATGACCATCATTAGAATATTATTAATCTGTGAAGAATTCCCATCTCTATCAAAACTTGGGTTATTTATTGAAGTTTCCCGAAAAGTGGCAAACTGAAAACGATAATTTAACACCGAATTTTCATAATAAAATTGTGTAAAATAAATGTAACCATCTCTGAATCGTTTATTTACGCTGCGTTTTTAAAAAATATAAAAATTTAATTTATTGGAAAATACTTCCGTAAAATTACTAGAGGAACTGTTCTACAAAATAAAAAAGATGGATATCGGTTCATTTAATGAAGAATAAGACTTAATTAAAACATATATATATATATATATATATATTAAAACATATATATATATTTTATAAATAAAATCATAAACGAAAACTACTCCGTTGAGCGTTATAATAACAATAACATAAAATATTTAGATCTCAGCTAAGTCACTACGTAGATAAGAAATAAATATAAATAGGCAGGTAAAATCGTTAGACAACAAATATTTTATTTTATAAATCTTCAGGTAACATAACCATTTTACAAAATTTTACAAAATTACACTATTATTATATAAAACAAAAATAAACAAACAATAACAAAATGTTTCCTTTCAAATGCGAGGCTTTATCAAGTACAACCAAAAAACATAACCTACTTGATCATATAATCAACAATATTGTACTGATCGATATACGGTAATGTATTGGTTAATACCCTTCACATATCTTATTATTCTGTCAAATTGGAAATTTGATAATAAATAATAATAATAAATTACATACATTAATAAACATACTTTTATACAATAATGTTCAGTTCTATAAAATTAATCCTTTATCACTCTTATTTAAATCAGACAAAATGTATGTAGTAGCATACACCCACTTAATCCATTAATATCCGTTCTGTTGTTAATAGAATATTTTACATTCATTAATATGAACATTTCAAGTATTAACCTCCTAGTAATGCATACATCATATTCTAAAATTTTTACTTATTCATAATTAAAACAGAGATTATTTTCTTTTCCATGTTTGGATAAGAATGTAACCTCATACTTCCGGTACTTTTGAACCTCCAAACGCTTTTTTAATGTACTGTGGTATGCCCTGCATATCGACCCTGGAAATCATTACATTGACTACTATGTCTATTTTAGACTTATCAGTTGGCGATTTCAGTTTGGAGAAAAAATGGTTAGAATTGTTTAAGTTTAAATACACCACTTTAAATTCTTGTTTCAAAATTTTTTTGTTTTTCAGACAAATTCTGGATGTATGTAACGGTTATATAGTGCTGATAAAAGTTTTCATCATACACTGTAACTTCCATGATGTTTTATGTTGTTGTTTTCTTTAGAATTGCTTATTTCATGAAAGCTATTGCGGTAAATACTGTTAACTAATTTTGTGGGATAATTTCTTTTTAATAAAAGATTTTTTGTTTCCCTAATTATTTTCCATCTTACGATTAGGTTGGTAAATGACCCAGTAGTAATAATAGTGTAACATTGTAAATGGCTGTGTTACCTAAAGATTTATAAAATAAAATATTTGTTGTCTAAGTTTTTTATTTGCGTATTTAAATTTATGTCTATTATCTTCGTAGTGACTTATTTGTGATCTAAATATTTTACGTTACTTTTATATATATATATATATATATTCAGTTTTATTAATTAAGAGACTCCACCTTTTTAAAGACTTAAAAGATAACTAGGAATGCCTTTCTATTCAAATAATAAAGAAAAATTTTAGAAGAAAAAAAAGGTATGCTGTTTTTGAAGGGTATGAAACGTGCTTATTTCTTTGTCTCACGGCAGAGAGGGTTGAAAAGCTGATTACTCAGAATTCGAATTATTATTAACTTGTACCTAGCTTACAAATTTAAATTTGAAAGTAGTTTTGAATTAGATCATTCGAAAATAAAAAAGTCCAAGAATAATAATTAATGATATATTGCATATTATCATTATTATTCGTATTTATTACATCCCTGTACAAAGTAAAGGAAATATTGTTAACCACGAAAAATTTCGGTTTCTAGATTTTAATGGAAATATCCATTTTGACCTTCCCTAAATCCATTTTGACTAGTTTCGGCCTGACTTCTATACGTACGTGTGTATCTCACATAACTCAAAAACGATTAGTTGTAGGATGTTAAAATTTTGGATTTAGAACTATTGTAATATGTAGTTGTGCAAAAATATATCATAAGTGGTACTCATGATAATAAGTGTATGTGAAAATTATACAACGATTTCAGAACTAAGTAGCGAGGGTAATTGGCGAAGCTCCGTGGTTCACGCGGAATGATGAGATTCAGGATTATCTGGAGTTCCCATCGGTTCGTGAGATTGCACAACAGCGCAATGTCAAATACCTGCAGAGGCTTGAGAATCATGAGAACCACTTTACAATTAATCGGTAACAGCAGAGACGTCTTATAGTTGAAACGAGCCCATGTACTCGACTTAGGGTCTGCGTAACAGTTTGGAATCTAACACCGTCATGTTTAGTGGTGTTGTATCTAATTTCTTGTTACTTCTCTTTCTTTTTCTTTTTTATTTGTTATTAAAGTTTGCTTTGTGGACTATATGGTACTGATATTAATGGTTTGTGATTTATGACTGAGCTTGAAATTTCATATTTGCAAGTTTCCTTGCAACTGTTTATTGTGTATTATTTATTTTGGGGGTTCCTTATGGACCTTCTTAGCACGTGCTTTTGTCAGGAAACTTACATATGGCTCCGCAGGAGAGGCGATTGTAGTTATAATTGTATTGAGCAATAAAAAAAAATTTTTAATTTCGACTTTTTTAAGGGACAAATTAAGGGCTTGTAAGTTGTTTTCAATTTAATATCTACTTCAGAAAGATGTATTATAAATTTCTTCAAAAACAGGAATTGCATTTTAAAAAATATTCGCGAACTAATTATCTTTTAAGTAAATTGGAAAATCAGAAATACTTTCGAATGACGATTACTAACATTTCTCCTGAAATAGATGAATACGGGTAGACAGTTCTAAAACAAAAAATGTAGGTTAACAAATAAAAGATGTTACAAAACACTATAAAACAAGTACTTTTAAAAGTGATTTTTGAATAATAATAATATATTATTCGTAAATGATTATTAGGATACTAACTTTATAATTTTTTCCTTAATGTCTAGTGACAAAGATTACTTAAATATCAAAACTACCATCTACATTTGTCTACGGTTCTTGAACTTTTTCTCGTTTTACCAGTTTATTTTCTTTATGAAATAATCATTATAGAATGTAAGATTTTCCATTAATTTCATTATGTATAGCCATGATATAAAAAAGAGGTTTTTGTGGGTCATAGAACAATATTATTAAAGATACGCTACCTTATGTAACAATAAAATTCACAGACAGATTATTACCTTATGACACTACTAGTTAAAGATAAAGAGTCTTTTGTTTTTAAATCATTAAATTTATTTTGAATTGAAAAATTGTATTTGGAAATTGAACAAATTGCTTTCCTATTACAATAATATATACTAAGTTTTCGTTTAGCAACGGACATGTTTTTTTGGATGCTAACTATCTATTTATTTATTTCCAATCTGCTCTTTTATTTATGTCCAACTACGATTTTTACTTCCCTATCACTGAGGTTCTAGAGCTATGCGGCAAGAAAGAATAGTAATCAGTCAATTTTGGGTGTGGATTTTTTTACATTTCTCGACGTTTCATGTCCCACGAACACTAAAATATAAAAAAAATGGTTGTAGCTCTTTCTCTTGTTTTCGAACGTACTTAAGTATATGTACATGTTTCGGCGTGTTTGAAGCTTAATAAATTTTGACAAGATATACCAATTTTATAAATTAAGTTTCCCCATATCAAGAATTTAAAAAGTGTAAATCCTAGTACTTTTGGAGCTGTTACTCCAGCTTCAGGAATTTTCTAAAAGATGTTAATTCAAATTCAAATCAAATACCGTTTTAAATTAAACTGTTATGTTCATAATAGTCGGTCGTCTAGAATAAAATGAATTCGTACGTCAATAAGACAGTAACGTCATGTTAGTAAGATGTTTGCGACTATTATGAGTAAATTACTTAGTAAATTAATCTATATCAATTTTGATGAGAGTTAGCACAGAGACTTGTATAAGTATATGGTAATTTTTTGGTAACATTTTGGGGTCAATATCTCCAGTAAGTGGGATAGATTGCTTTTTTGGGGTCAATTTTCTAAAAATTTTGCTAACATAACCCTACTATCCATCAGGCTTAGTACATGTGTATTACCTTTCCATTTTTAAAAGTATTTTTGTCATGAATTGATTTTGAAATATATTATTATTCCATTTTTAATTTGTTCTTTGCTGAATCAGTATGGGAATGAATCATGATAAAATCTTTGTGCACAATATTATAATATATGGCAGCTTTTCTCTTATACCAATGCAGCTGTATTTCGAATTTCCAGTTACATAACGTTCAAAATTTTGGATTAAAATATCATTTAATATAGAAAATACTATTTAAACCGTTTTAAATGGTTAAGATTGCTATGTTAATCGATGATTAATTACTATACTGAATAATGGAGAGAAAAAATTAATTTCAATTTTAAAAAAATTATATAAAAAATTTCAAATTTATTTATTATCTAATTCTAAACTATTTTGGGCTCGTTTTTCCTGTTGAATACCTCACAGTTTTTTTTTCAGTTTTACTGTTCTTAAGTTTTTTCATTTCCGGTTTTAAATGCACGCATAATAAATTAAAATTTGGAAAAATGTTTTTTATACTTTTGAAAAAAGTAATACTTTTTTTAACTTTCTTTAAGTAATAAGAAGCTTTTGGTATTTCTAATAAACTTCTTATACTTCAAACATAGATAAGGGTGTAGTCAACCTAAAGAAAGCCCAAAAAAAACTTTTTATGAAATTTATTTTTATAATAAGTATGCTAAATTTGAATCAGTAACTCATATTTGAGATTATTAATTAATTATTAAGTAATTTTAAATGGGTATTAATTACCGTTATCACGGTTTTACTTATAACCTAAAAATTTATTTTTATTTTTATCTAACCGAAACCATATTCGATTCAATTTCCTTTCTTTGTCTATCGAGGTATTATCTGTATAAAAACTTTATATAAATAAATACTTGTTAAAACTGCCATCTACTGAACAGAGAACTAAATGAATGCAGACATCAAAGGCAATTAAATAAAAAAATGAACTCCTAAAAAAAACTCCTTGGAAGTATGTTAGAATGTCAAATAAAACCTGCAGAATGTAAACCATTACCTGGAGCTTCTCAGGAACGTGTTGGTAGTTTAATTTCGGTAACATACCCCACATCTCGTCCATGAAAAGTATCATGTGGCACTTTGTTACAAAAGTTTTCAAATTGGAAAGCAACGAGAGGACAGAAGAAAGCGTCGAATGATAACTTCCAATAGTGCAGTATTTAAAGAAAGAAGAAAAACTTAGATTAGAAAATGTAAGAAAAGAGAATGGGAAATAAGGAGAAGAAGCATATGGAGCTGGGTCATCTAAGATAGCATTTCTGGTTAACTGAAAATATATTGGTATAGCGGGCGTCGTATTACTGTGCATATAGGCTGACGGCTGGCTTACCGCGCTATTAACTATTAACAATGTACTGCATAATATGTAAGTATACGGAGCTATACGAGATGTTTTCGTAAAGCAACGGGTATCTAACTGTTCGACCCGTCCTATCTATTATCTCTCTCGCACGCAGTGTGCACAACTACACGCCGCCCACTATATTTCTATTCTTTTCTCAAAAAAATTATTTTTAGGTCACTGAAATCACTGGGACAGCTGTAACTCAACTTCTAAATAAGAATGATTCTTTTAGCAAATTGCGCAGAATTTCTGGGTCTATGATTTTTTGAGAGATTGTTTTAAAGTACTTAGTATGAAAAAAGTTAAAGAGTGAAATATCAAGTAAATAAGAAATTTTTGAACATTTTTTGATGTAGTTTTATTATGAGACTTTGAAAACAAGCAAATTAAAACCCTTTATACAAGCCATAGTGCAGAACTTTTTGTTTCATAACACAAAAATTATGATTTTAGAATAAATAGTTTTTGAGAAATATCCGTCCCAATTAATCGCTATTTATTATCCCCTACTCTATTTTTAGCGGTTGTAATGGATATATGTGTACGATAATATAACTGTATATTTTAATTATTGTTAGATGTAAAACAGCAGAATATCTGCAAAACAAAAGAATTTTTTTGGGTTGGTTACCGCCTTAAATAAAATTAAAATACTCTCATATCTTATAAAAATGAAACTCTTAAAGAATCGCGTGTATTATGTTAACTATAATTTTTAAAACACATTATTTGTAATACTTTTGTTAAAATAAGTTAAATTTAGGCTGAAAATCTAATTTCTTACATATATTATAGTGACATGAATATTACATATTATATTCTTACATATATCTACAAAAGAAGCCAAGAGAAGCTGTATAATACAGCTAAACCTTTATGGGTTGCTGTAAGAGTAAATCTGGAAGGGTAAAAAAGTGGATAGAGTCAGCCTTTTAGACTTGAGAGAGTAAGGGGAAGCACGCACTGTCGCCCGGACCAGATAAAGCAGGCACTTTTCTTAACCACCTCCTAGTCTCATTAAATCACACTCATTACGATCAACCCTGCTACCACTTCCTTTAAAACTACCTCAAAGATTTTTTTTAAAAAACGTTCAATTAAAATTTTTTTAATTTTATATTATCTTCATTGTTTAAGTTATTAGTTTATAATATGCATAATAATAATATAGTATATATATATATATATATGAATAATTCAATTTTAATATTTTTATTTTTCTATTGGATATAAGTAAATAGCTTCATTAAAGGGTAAAGAATTGCGATCATGTCAAAAATGAGGTATCTGTTTTTTTACAATTTTTTTCGTGTTAAGGTACAACTAATTCATCTAGACCAAAACCTTTTCTATTAATGTTTTGAAAGTGTGTCACACTGCTTTTGGCTTTGTATCTCAAGATTGACCAAACTGATTTTATTCAAATCTCTTGGCTCAAATATTTCTTTATATAAGTAATATTAATCGTTTTTTTATTAAATTGGATATAGTTGCGAAAATTCGTTAATATTATGAAAAAACTAATTTCGATTTCCTTAAGGGATCTAAATCCAACACCGGTTTTTTTACCCCCTTTCCAAGCCAAATAATCCAAAATTATTAAATCTGACACTTATGCTTATGCGCACACGAAATATATTAACTTAATGTTTGTTAATATATTTCGTTAATGTTAATATATTGGAACTGCAAAATTGTGAAGAATAGTAGGTGGTAAAAAAATGTGTACACCAAGGAGGTTTAGTTACGGCACAGTTGATTTTTTTTTAGTATTATTTTTATTTAAAATAATGTTATTTAATCAGCTGTTTTGTCAGCCTATGAAAAAATAGATATTCTTAATATGTTTTAGAAAGATATCTTTCAGATTATTTTTTATAATTTTTAGTATTTATAAATAAAATATTCTTTTTAAAGTCGTATCACTTTTCCGATCCGGCTTGTGTTTTTCATTTCTAATTAAAGTTGAATTTGTGTTTACTTTTAAATATACAACAATTTTTTCAGAGTTAATAAAAACAAACAAAAAGACATTGATATCAGAAATAATCCGTTTCCATAAAAAGAGGTAAAGAAACTTCAATTACAGAAGATAAGATAAACAATGCAAAGGAGTGATATTAAATAACTATTTGGTAAGAGTACACTAAGGCTGTCTGGAATGTGAAAATCTATGTTTTCAGTTTTCCAAATAATTTTTAGATGAAAACACTTTAATTTCCTGATTAACTTCAAGAAATATTTTATTAAACTAAAGAATTTAAATACAAAATGAATCAAGGTAAAAAATATTTGTCTACGTGAGCTTGTAACTTTTTATTTAAAAATTTCATCACTAATGTTACGTAAAGTCAAATTGTAAAACCACCGGTGGATTTATTTTCCAAAAAAGGATCATCAACATCTAAACAACATAATATGCTTTGGTATAACAAAATAAATATATAAAGACGAAAAAAATTGCGAACTTCCTTTTTAAATTTAAATCTCTCAAAATGTATATTCCTGGAACTATTTCTTTTACTATTCATCATTAAGAATCTAACTCCAGATAATAACATTAAGAAACAAATTAAAAAAAAAAAACTTTCATACAAGCATCGGAACAATGAAGTTGGTATAATGAAAAGACTAAATCCAGTTAACCAAAAGGTATATTGATATACACCTATTGAAAATTGTAAAAACTAAAAATAATATTTAAAGGTTAATTTATTTATAAAATTACAAACTTTTTTTTGCTTCATGATATCACCACATAAGCTTGAAGCTTGTGCGTGGGGTACGGCAATGAAATTCTGTAGCGAATAAAAAATGACCGGGATTCGAGCCCGGGACCTTCAGATGAAGGCTGAGACGCTACTATTCCGTCACGGAAATCGACATTTCATTTTATAAATAAAATTATCTGAAATTTCTAGTTATCTTATTCATGATTAATTTTTTTTTTTTTTGTTATAAAACATAATTTTGAATAAAGAAAAATTTTAACACGAGAAGCACCAAATTTGTCTCTTGATTTGCATCCCGAGAATTTTAGTACGGTTAATTTCACAAAGGGAGCAGAAAGTAGGGATAAATGTTTTACGAGTCGAAACTCGTTTTCTGACCTATATGAACTTTTTTTTTTTTTTTTTAGCTTTTAAATCATTCCCGAAAATTTACCGAGAATTGGAATCACTCATTGTAGATAGCAAGAAAATGTTAATATTACTTGGAACATTTTTTTTTTCAAAAAGATAATTCCTTTAAAATTCTGAATTTCTTTGTCAATATTTGGTAAGTTAAATGGTAAATTTTACTCCAGTAATTGTTCCAAAGTATATATATATATAATTTAAATAGATTTACGAATAATAATGGATCAATTATTAATTAAAATATATATATATATATTTTAAATAATAATTGATTTATTATTATTCGTAAATCTATTTAAATTACTTTAATTTTTTTTATGGATTTAATGTTATTGCTTCTGGTTTAAAAATCACTATAAATTAAAATAAATAATAGAGACCCTGCAAAATAATTCTGAATCTTATATAAAAGATAATGTAAAATCATCATTAAAGCTGATATATAATTTTTTAGTCTAGTAATTTATCTACAAGCACACTTACCACAGGCTACTTTTCCGTCCGTCACAGATATTCTTGTTAAATGTTAGATATTAAACGTTGGAAACGGTTAAGAATTTTTGTTATCTAAATAAATTATGTTACAATAAGTAATGTTAAACCACCGGGTTGGTCTAGTGGTGAACGCGTCTTCTCAAATCAGCTCAATTCGAAGTCGAAATTACCAACGTTCAAATCCTAGTAAAGGCAGTTAATTTTATACGGATTTGAATAATATATTGTGGATACCGGTATTCTTTGGTGGTTGGGTTGAAACCCAACCACATTAACGATACATCTCAGTAATGGCCGACTTGAGACTGTACAAGACTCCACATTACTTACACTCATACATATCCTATGAAGTAACGATAGTGATTCCTGATGATGGATGATATCCTGATGGTGATTCCCGGAGGCTAAACAGGAAAAAAATGTTAAAAATTCCATTTCTTTATGAAATTGAACGGAACGGAACCCAAGGATAGCGGGAGAGTTTGTATCTCCCTACTCGCAGAACCTGAACAAATGTCCGTTGCTGTTGTGTCTGTCATTTATCGGGCGGTTTATTATTTATGTAGTGGTGGTCATAATGGTTTTGTTTTATTTAGGGACGTAATTGGTATTTGCGTTCCGATCTAGAGCGGTTAGAATTTGGTGACCAGGGCTGCTCTTGGTAGACTAGGCGCATATGAGTTTCGTTCTCCCGGAGTGTTTCCACTTTAATTCATCTTCTGAAGTGCTTTCGGTGCTCGCGCCTTCCGGTCTAGGAGGAATACGCCTTTCGATGGCCCTAGTGTTTGGAGGAGGAGGCAATGCACTCCCCTTTACGGAGGGAGTCGCATGTTGTAGCTGGGACGTTATTGTAAGTAGTAGGAAAGGATGATGAGTGTTTCTCTTTAGTGTGGTGAAGTAAGATGACGTTCTTCCCTCGGGCTGTTTTAGTTGCTGCTTCTCGGACTTTATAAAACATTGTAAAGAAATAATATTATTCTGTTAATAATTGACGGAGAAATTTCACTCTTCTGTTACCACGATTTTAACATTAATAAAATATTTTCATTCCGTTTGTTGCAAGACTTCTTTTTGAATTATACTAACTACATAGTGTTACAAGTAGAGATGTATTCAGAACGAAGAGAGAGAAGATAAAGAAATAATAATCTAGAAGGGACAACAAAGAGATTCTTTCTAGAAAAAGACGTATGTAAAAGCTTAAAAGGTGCGGACAGTAAAAATTATTACGCTTTAACGATCAAAAGAATGGGTCGGGTACTAGATCTGCTGGCCAAAAAGTATAAATACTGCCGAAGACCAGTGGAGTAGAGTTAGTAGTTTTTGAATTTCGAGTTCTGTGTAGAGTGCGATAAAAGCGATAACTGTAAGTGTTTGGTAACTAAGAGTGAAGAAAGAGTCACGAGTATTCCATTTATGTCAGTGGTTGAAAAGAAGAAGCTGTTGAGTTTTTTGTAAACAGGAGAAAAAATTACAGTATTAGATTCACTCATAATGTGTAGGATAGTTATTTTGTAATCAGTAAAAGTAAATAATGCAGAAGATGAATTGTGAATTTTATATTGTTAATGCAATATTAGTTTCTACCAGTCATTATTACTGTTATGCGACTACATTTTGATATTTTTAATTCAATTGCGATTAAATAAATTTTGTTTTTAATTTAAATTACGATTTTATATATTATTTTATTATATATAATTGAGAATAATTAATTGTACTTATAAGAAATTTTTATGAGTGTTACACACGCGACAATAGTTATTCTACAGTTAAATCCATGTAAGATGAATCATTTTTTTTAAAATAAGATTTTAGAGATTCTTTAAAACACAGTGGTTAACTCGTTATTTAATAAATCTAATATTGTAAATGAAGAGGTTTTTAAAAGATATATACATATATATATCTTTTAAAAACCTCTTCATAAATATATATTTTTTTTTTCTTAACGTAGTTATTTGGTTTTTATCACTGCTCAAAACATTCAGAATTTTAACTAGAACAAAATAAAGTGATTTAATCTGAAAAAATAAAATTTTAAAAACTTATGTTAACCCTCAAAAAATGAAAATAAGGCATTATAATAAATAATATCGCCCTGAGGTAGGTAATCCCCACGTCCGGAACACAACATCTACGTTCCACGTCCAGGGCGGTAACAGCTGTACTTACGTAAAATACATATAGCTGGCTAACGGGGCTCCGAATAAATTCCTCGGATATGCTTTTCTTTTGACCTGTTTCCACCTTCAGGTCCTCACAAGGTTTGGATTCTTCGGCTACCTGCAAGATATGGAATAATAAACGATTTTGGAGATGGGCTACTACCACTTCTAGAGCTGGCGATGTGGCGGCCAGGGTCAATGTTATTGCAGGTGTAACGGAGACCCTTCCGTTGTCCACATGCCCCCTGCGATGGCAAGCATGTAGCAATGGTGCCCATGTATGTCGGTGCATGGGAGCTCTGAAAGCTTCGGTGAGTAGGAGCCTGAAGTCAGTGCAGAGACTGCGCATCCGTTCTCTGCCACATATACCGGTTCCACCGGAGTACCGGATTGGACCTCCAAGGTTGGTAGCCCTGGAGTGGGGGTGTACCCCGGCGGCGGCTAGCCTTGCTACATAAGGAATAAACGTTCATGAATATTGAACAAACAAACGTGGCAGAGGGTGCACGTAAACACCCTCGTTTAGAAACCTCCGATTCGCCACAAGCGAAGAGGAAAAAGAGTAAGGAGTCAGACAAAATTAAGAGAGATGCTGACAAAATCAGCAAAGAATTGAGAAAGTCTTTGTTTGGAAACATTGCTCCCAAACCAAGATTTTTAATTATTACCAAGGAGAATGGCAACTTTCAAAAAGTTAGTCCATTCTTGATCGGAAGAGAGATAACTAATTGTGCTGGTGGTCCTGTTACGGAAATTCGCAAAACCTTTACCGGATTACACGTTGAAACTATCAACGACATTCAAAGTCAAAAAGTCCAGGCATTGAAGAAGATCGGTGAATTTGCGGTATCAGTGCAACCGCATAGCACCCTCAATACATCCAGAGGAGTTGTTGTTTGCCGTGATCTTCTAAACTGTACAGAAGAGGAAATAGTACAGGAAATGTCAAGTCAAGGAGTGATTCAGTGTCGCAGATTAACAATGAGAAGAGATGGTGAAGTTCTTCCTTCGGCCTCTCACGTATTATCATTTAACAGGCCTACCCTTCCTGAAAAGGTGCGTGCTGGTATACATCGGCTTGATGTACGTGTGTTTATTCCGCAGCCTATGCGATATTTCAAGTGTCAACGTTTCGGGCACACTGCAGCTAGATGTGAAGCGCAGGAAATCTGTATATGTGGAATGAAGATACATGAGGGTGAACCATGTAAAGACCCTCCAATCTGTGTTAATTGTATAGGGCACCATAACTGCCGATCCAGGAATTGCCCAGTCTATAAATCTGAAACGGCCATTAAGGAAGTTAAAACACTTCAGAAGGTTAGCTATCCTGAAGCAAAGAAAATTGTTAGTCAACGAACACCTCGACAATCAACCACTTATGCTGAAGCAGCTGCTGCCCCTTCTTCATCCAAAATTAATGTGGAGCAGTTGCTTAATACAATGGCACCAAGCCTTGCAACAATGTTAGAAAAAATCATTGATGCTAAGTTAGAGTCGACTCATCGCACAGAACCATCTAAACATGAGAAGGCTCAATACCGCATTGACATTGTTGATAGAAGAAACGTACCAGCGCAGTATAAAAAACTAGCTAAACCTGCGATCATAACACCATCACCTGAAGTAGTAAATAAAAATCTTGATTTGTCTAGAAAAGAGGAAAAGATCACTCCGTCGTGTAGTTACAAAACTAAGGAAATAGTCACTAGAAAATCCAAGTCTACCGAAATGGAGGTGCAAATCGTTATTGAGAAAGCACCAGAGGTAGACGATATACAAACTGTAACAATGGGGCCTCCAAAAGCTCAAAGAACAGCTTCAGTGAGACCATCTATTTCAGCTGGACCCAGCACTGCTGTAGAGATAGAATCCGGCTCATCAGCCGCGGAAAGCGCATCGCTTGCTAGTCTAGATTCAATAGCAACTATGTTAACAGCACCAGTGAAGGTTTCATCACCTGATGCAAGCCGGCGAACGTCATTAGCATCAGAAAGAGAGGACGATGCCGAGGCCTCAGACACACTGTCATCGGAAGTTGAGGCCGTTCGCAGAATGGAAAAACGGTGCAAGAAAGGATGGCTGAAAGGAAAGCCTAGGAAGTAATATTCTGGATTCGAAGTTATAGAAAAATGTAAATTTTGAACATTTTGTTTGATACAATAAAAAGAATTACTGAACTATTTTTTTTTTTTTTTTTTTTGAAGTGTGATGGGGCTAATGACCAAATTAGTCGATGCCCCTAAAAACCTCAAAAAAAAAATAATAATATCCTATTTGTGCAATAATAAGTTCTTAAAAAATATCTAATAATAATTAGATGTAGTTCTACATTCGTTTCAAACATAGATACTGTCTCGTGTTCGCGGCTCGATCAGGATATTGAAAGATTGACCGTTGAAAATGTGTATATAATTACAATTTATTAGTTTAAAAAGTAAACTGAATAGGACAAATCAATAATAACAATGACAATAAGAATAATAAACGGCAATAATAAAAAACTCACAATAATAGTAAAAATTATAACAATATTAACAACAGTAATAATAATAACCTAAAATAATAATCAGATAATAATAGTTATCACAACTACAACAACAAATAATAATAATAATAAACAATGATACAAACTAACAGAAATAAAAATAATAGTAGGATTGATCTTTAATTATTTATAAGTTTGGGATTGTTTTGATATGAAATTCATTTCTTTTTATATCTGGTTATCTGGTAAATTGATTCAATCGAGAATTTCTTTTTGTTAATTTTATTTTTTTTTTTCATTTTGAAATTTTATATTAAGGTGGATAAGCTCTTTTTTATATATATAATTTATTTTTTTTCTTTTTCTTGTTGGATTAGAATCTTTCATCATTTAAAGTTCGATTTTTCTCATTTAACAACTATTCTTGAATTAGCAACAATAGTACAATAGAAAAGGCAAGTATAAAGTTCTTTCACTACAACCACTTTAGCTGTTCACAAATAAAACTACCCTTACAATTTATGAATGAAATTTAGTGCATTATATCTTTCACTTATAGTCTTAACAGTAACTCGCCGGACCATTTCTTCTTTTCATTTACTATCCACACTTGAATTACCTTTGCCATCACTTTAATCGCGTCAAACTTGTACGCACTACAAATTTAAAGCTTCAATGAGCTCCACGCAGAATACTCTTGCTTCATAATAACCCCTCGCTTAGAACTCTCTCGCAAAACTGTATCATAGCACTCTGTCGCAGACTATCCTCGCAGACTGATTGTCAAATGATCTTCTCCGAAATATTTACACTTCTATCCTCTTGACCTGCAGGACCGGACCCAACACAAAGCGTGAGAATGATGGTCCGCTCTCATATTTACCCATGAGATTCCTACACTGGTCCGGTAACCCCTTTTTATTGAACAACAGCTGTTTAGTTGTGACAGCTGGCAGTATTACAAAGGACGATTGTTAAATGGACCTGTTAGCTTTACTAAAAGGGTTTCTTTTAGCCCGTTTCCTCCCATTATTCCAAGAATGGATTCCTCCCATTATTATATTATCTATCACTTTCTTCTTAATTTGCAAGAATCCGTTACTCCATCCGTTATACCGGTATTGCTACAATACATAAATGATTTTATTATGAAACTGATTGTTTTAAAATCATGAATACATACTTGCAGAAAGTGAATTATAGATTTTTCTATTATTAATTTCATATATATATATATATATATTATAAATTTATAAAACAAACAAAATATTTATTTATATGATAGTGAATATTAAACACTGTAGTTAATATAATTTTTCTAGAATATTTAACTGTATTCTTAAAATTATAAATTTATATTAAAAAAAAGAAGAACAAATAAGTATATTCACTTCTTCCAGTAGTTTTCTCATTTTAAATCTTATTTAATAATCTTTCAGAAGTTATGCAATTTATTCCTATTAGTTTACATGATTTTGAAATATACAAGATGAAAACAAAGTCTTTCATCAAGGCCACATCTAAAACCTGTTACATTTGGTTGGAAATAATCACTATTTTTCTTTTTACAGTATAAGTGATTCTTACCGTTTGTAAGTTACCTCTAGAACCCTGTTCTTCAGTTTTCCTTATTTCACGTCCTTTTCTTCACTGTACAGTACCGCTATTTTTTTTAAATCATATATATACAATATATACATTTTTTTCCTTTTTGTATTTCTCAATTCCACAGGAGGTTTAAAAAACATTTAACTGTTTTTCAATATTTTATATGATTTCTTTTATATGCAGATCAATCATCTGAGATTTCGACTATATGTTTTTTTAGTATTCTAATTTTAATTCACTTTGACGGAATTATATCATGGGATTAATTCTATTCTGTATTTTATCCCCAATAACTTTGTTGTCTTAGTTAATCTACCATAATTAATAGAAGCTTCAATATTTGTAAATTAGTGCATATATAACATTTATTATTTGTCGTTTTAGGTAATTTATTAAACACGATCTTTATTTTTTATTTTTTTATTTATAAAAATGGTTGATTGAAGACGTGGATTTAAGTAAATGCATTAAAAAATGATAAACTTAATCAATCTTGTAGTAGTACAGAATCATTGATCTGTGCTTTTTACTATCAACCACGTCTGATTTATTATGGCAAGACTTCCAAATGAAAACAGTTATATCAGTAAATGCATCAATCACGAAACATCTTTTTTTAACAATAATTTTAGTTAGAATAAAAAATATATGTTTTTTTTTTTACCTAAGGATTTAATTTGTTTAGCATGAAGTGCATTATCTCTCAATTATTCTAAATATAATTTCGAAATTATAAATTACGTCAACAGTTATATAGCTCAAAGTGTTATGTCAATAATAAACCCCATCTTTTTTAACTTGTAATTAATTAGTAATCATCTATTTATGAATGGTTATGTGTAACTGTAATGATTGTAGGAGCGATCAGAAACTAGAATAGATCATTTTAAGTAATAGCATACTCATTCTCAAAAAAAAAAAATATAACTAGACAAAAGCCACATAACACGCTTATTAATGAGAGTGGAACTGATGTACCTTTTTTTCCTCCCTTCTTTTCAATTGAGCTGAATATACTGTTGTATATCAGTATGGCAAGCCCGTTAAAATTCAGAAGAGGCATTGAAAACTAAACATGGCAATTTCATTTTGATCACCATAGATATAATAGTACCTTTGGTGAACTAATCACAGCGCTTTTACTGAGAGTATAGATGTTTAATATAAAGTACATCAATATTATCTCAATGGAAGTAGCTATGACTAGTATCATTTTTACATCAGATGCTTTGGTGCGTCAAATTATAAAAAATACTGAGAGATTAATGTAAAACTACAATTTTATTTATTTCTTCCTGTGGAAACCAATACGTAATACACTTGTTTTTATTTGGTGGAATAAAAACATCTATAAACACTACATTAATACGAATTTTCTTTTATGTCAGAATACATATATATCTAAAAATCAGATTTTAATATGTATCTGGATTAAAACCAGATATAAATATATTGTCGCGTGTTCGAGGTTCGATCGGGATATAAGAGTTAGAGGTGGAGTAGCCATATTAACATCGACCAGAGCTACCACCGAAGCGGTTGTTCTAAACACAAACCTACAAGCGGTCGCCGTTAGAATGAAGCGTCCGCTTCAGGTCACTGTCTGCAACATATACTTGCCGAATTTTGATTGGAATAAGGATGACATAGCAAGACTAATTTCTGAGCTTCCCCCACCTGTTTTACTGGTGGGTGACTTTAATGCTCATAATTCTCTCTGGGGATCGGATCGAGTAGATCCCCGCGGAAGAGAACTGGAAAGGTTCCTGATGAATTCAGAACTTATTATTTTAAACGACGGATCAGGAACCTTTTTCAATCCCAGAGGTGGATCGACGTCCTGTATAGATCTTGCACTTATAAGCGGATCGATAGCACCGAGGTACAGCTTCCATGTCTTAGACGATTTGCATGGAAGCGATCATTTCCCGGTGCAAATTGTAACTGATGTTACAAGAAAAACATATCCCATCTCTAAAAGATGGTTATTTGATAAGGCAGTCTGGACGAGCTTCACAGCTAGAACGATACTCCCTGAAACAACTGGAGTTATCGGAGACGATGTCGACGCCATAACAAATACGATACTTGAGTCGGCATCGAGATTTATTCCCAAAACATGTGGGAAACTTACGAAACAACCCGTTCCATGGTGGAACGAAGAAATAAGTGAAGCTATTAAAAGAAAGAAAAGAGCGTATAACGCCTTCAAGAAACGTCCTACCCTACAAAATCTTATTGCCTTTAAAAAATACAGGGCGTATGCAGAACGTCTCATGATTGACTCGAAGAAACAATCCTGGCAGCAATACGTGTCATCCATCGACAGAACCACTACTGCGTCAGATGGAGGAAAGTGAAGGCGATTTGTGGGCGTAAAAATTTTGCGCCCATAACTAGCCTTCAAGATGAAGGAATTAACGACACTCCAAACGAAATCGCAGAGCTATTATCCAATCACTTTGAGAAAGCCAGCAAAACGGCCAATTACGAGGAAGGTTTTTGGACCAAAAAAGAAGAACTCGAAGGTCTACTACTCCTATAATGTACCATTTAAAATGTAAGAATTCACGAAAGCGTTGGAAAAAGCAGGCAACACAGCAGCTGGTCCGGATGAAATCCATTATAATATGATCAGGCAGCTGAATACCACTGCAAAACGCATATTATTAGAACTTTATAATCAAATATGGCGGGATGGAATGTACCCGCAGCTGTGGAAAAAAGCTGATGTTGTTCCAGTACCAAAGAAAAATAAAAATTTAACAGATCCCAATAGCTATCATCCTATTTCCTTGACGTGTGCTATGGGAAAAATACTGGAAAAAATGATTAATAATCGACTCGTCTGGGTTTTAGAAAAATAAAACCTGATATCACCATATCAAGCAGATTTTCGACAGTACCATTCCACCACCTATCAAATAACCAGCTTAGAGGACGTTATATATAACAGCTTTATTACAAGGAAACATTGTGTCGGAGTCTTCTTTGATCTTCAGAAGGCTTTCGATATGACCTGGCGTCATGGTATAATGCTCCAGATACATGAATGGGGCATTCGTGGCAATCTGCCTGTACTGCTCAGCAACTGTATGAATGACCGTACCTTCCAAGTACGCGTCAACAATGAATATTCATGTGAAAGAATCTTGGAAAATGGCATACCGCAGGGTTCGCCGTTGACCTTGTTTACCATTGCCATTAATAAATTGATATTAGCCATTCCAGTAGAAATCAGCAAAAGCGTCTATGTTGATGATTTGGCAATTGTGTATGCCAGCAACAAGACTGCTATGGTGAGGTACAAATTGCAACGAGCGATCGATGCTCTAAATGAAGTTGCAAGGAATAACGGATTCCAATTCTCACCAGAAAAAACGTGCTGTGTACATTTTTGTAGGAAGAGAATTCCTCATCAAAGTCCTGCGTTGACAATTGATGATAATTCCATACAATATAAAGACAACGTAAGATATTTAGGACTAGGATTGGATAAATCCCTTACATGGGGATTACATATACAGGACTTGAGTGATAGATGCAAAAGAGCCCTAAACATTATAAAATGTTTATCGAACTTAAATTGGGGCTCAGACAAAGAGACATTATTGAGATTGTATAAAGCATTGGTTCAATCTAAACTAGACTACGCATGTATCGTATATTCATCCGCTAGAAAGATGCACTTAAGAAAGTTAGTTGTAGTTCATAATAGCGGAATAAGATATGCAACAGGCGCTTTCCCCACAAGTCCGGCGGCTAGTCTGATGTCTGAAGCCGGAATAATGCCACTAGATTATAGAAAGATCCTTTTACTAAGATACGCAGCAAATATATGGGCTTATCCTGCCCATATAAATAATAAACTTTACAACAACCATCCTATGGCTGCATTATACGAACGTCGTGCTACCTATTCCAGACCAGCAAGAATTAGGTACCACGAATTAAGAAGTAAATACGAAATTGCCATCCCAGATACATTGGCAATTTCTACTAGAGAAATACTGCCATGGCTCTTGCCAGCGGTAAATACGAGGTTGGATCTCTCTCAAGGAGAAATAAAAAAGAAACCAGCAGTGATCATCCAACGGGAATTTTTAGCAACCGTCAGTAGTTACGAAGAACATATTAGAATTTATACTGACGGCTCTACAACCGAACAGGCGATTAACAAATTCATATTTGTTAACCGGCGAAGAGAGACCAATGTGCGGTGTTTGTAATAAAACACTGACAATCAAGCATCTAATAGAAGCGTGTACCACATATGAGGACGTCAGAAAGAGGTTCTGTCTTAGAAATAATATTACTGCTGATCTGGATAATGGAAATGAAGAAAATATTGCATTTTTACACGCCAGTGGACTTCTTAAAAGTCTATAAAATGAAAGCTTAAAGCTGTGATAAAAGAATCTCTAAGCGGTAGTTTTATATATATATATAAGGGAGTCTCGAAGCGTGGCACATATAGTGACGGGAGGTAGCCCTCTTGCCTAGGCCATTTTGGCTCACCTGCACTTACGAGCAGTAAGTCGGGGTGTGTCTGATGATGGCATGGGGGACCCTCAAGGGTGGATTGAGGGCGCGAGACTATGGGTATGCGCGGTGCATGCCTGTAGCCTGTTTATAAGAAGGATTCAACTGCCACGGCACCCTGGCGCGACTGATATACTGCTCAACGGCGGTTCTGGTCGCCCCGAGGGTGCTCAAACAAACTATAAATGACTCGTAGAAAAAAGAAAGAAAGATATGGTATTGATAAGTTGAATTTTTTAATTTCATGGTCTTTTGAGAACCTTATCTCAAATTTTAATATCGGGGCCCTTTACACCCCGTAAGTGTTGTGTGTTGTACTTGTCTTTTGTGTCTTAATGTTTTTGTGTAGTTTGTGCTTTTAAATAAAATGTAAGTTCTCTTTACACCCTTACATATGACGATCCAGATGGTGATTCAAATTACTTTTAAAGAATGTGACGAGGGCTAATGACCTTAGCAGTCGATGCCCGTAAAAATTCAGTTAAAAAAAAAAAAAAAAAAAAAAACAGTAATAATAATAAAAGTAATAATAACAATGATTACATACAAAACAGAATTTAAATTAATCGTCAGGATTTATTCACAGTTAGATAAATAATGAAAACCAGAATTCAGTCCCATTGACAAAAGATATAGCATGACCGGTAGTCTTTACACTTTTAATAACTAGTGTTGTATTAACAAGAATAGTACAGTAGATAAGATAATTATAAAGTTCTTTAACTCCAAATATCTTTGCGGTTCATAAATAATACTAACCTAACAGTTTATGAATGGAATTTAGTACATTACTTCTTTCACTTGTAGTCTTATAGTAACTCTCCGAACTACTACTTACCACGTTACCATAGTTGCATTGAATATACACTAGAAATTCGCTCCTTCATTGACCTTCTCTCGCTGACTGACGTTTCGCGGGCTCACATCCGCAGAGTCTCAATTCGAAGACTCTCCTCGCGGAACTGATTTCGTGCAACTCATTTTTAATTTGTCTTCCCCGTAGTATTTATACTCCTATCCTCTTTACTTGCCGGACCGAACCCAACTATAAGCCTGAGAACGATCGACCTTTCGTTCCAATGCATTCTAAACCTTGGTTCGGTAACTCTTCTCATGGAAAAACATGTGTTTATTGTTTGTAAGTGGGCAGTATTACAAAAGAGGACTATTAAACGATCCTTTTACCTTTATTAAAGGGGTTTCTTTTAGCCCCTTTATGGTTTGATCCCATTATTACATTTTCTACTACTTTCTTCTTAATTATCAGGAATCCGTTTCTCAGGTCCGCTATACCGGTATTGTTACTTTATATACATATATAGCTATCAAAAAATAAATAATAATAGTTTTAATTTACTGAGATAGTAATAAAATTATATTAAAAGATCAAATGGAAGATATTCTTACAAAGTTAATAACCGATTGGGTAATGTCTTATAACCGTTTATTTGCAATGTTTAATTAGTCTTCTCTTCTAAATGACCAATTACTTCACCGAATGAACATCGATCGAGTACACTAGGAAATGAAGCAGTAAATAGAGCGCATATGAAGGTCAGCAATTAAGTGGAAGAAATAATATAATCGGGTTCTATCAAGGAGAAATTTCTGTGAAATTTCCTCCGGTTTTTCAGATGTTATTTGTAAATTTATATTAAATTAATACAAAATACTGAAACCACATTGATAAATTATTGATAGGCAATTTATTATTCTCTATTAATATAATGCTGATTAGAATGCTCAATGTAATATCATTAATAATATTGAAATAACCATAAAACGTATATATTCTGTAATTAAAAAAGAAAAAAGTTAAAGTAATTGGAAAAATCCAAGATAGGCGTTGGTACAAAAATGATTAATAATTTTGGCGTATGAATATTTACTTCACTATTTTGTTCAGTGGCATTTGTTACAGGGGTTGATAAATTTTATTAATTATGTTAATATTTTAACTAGAATGTTTGATGTTTTATCTGTTTATCTGATTTTTTTTGACGTAGTTACAGCTAAATGCGTTTTTATGATTTTTTTTTTAGTGAGGATCATTACCACTAATACATTGTAGTGTATTAGGGAGAACGACGTGTGTATTAACGAATTTTTATGAAATTCTCCCTATCATTTATGCATCTATTATCTCAGACAATGACGTTGGTATAATGTAAAGGAAGTTCCTTCAGTCGAGCCATCGTTTTAAAAGTTTGAACAGATAGTCGCACTCCAATGATGACACGTAAACCGTTTCCAGTATGTCTCAGTACTTCTAAAAAGATCTTTAAATTTTTCTCAATTTGCTCTATCTTTAACCATAATTTCTATCTTTGAGACTTTGTCCTTCTACTGTACAAAATCGTTGTTTTATCAGTTTTGTATGATGAGGATGTTATACGTTGATGATTAAATGTTGAAAATGTCAAAAATCAAACCTATATTGATTTTTTATACACTTTCTTTTTATTACTTAAAAAAATACTGAGTCTGTATTACATTGCTAAAACGTATTAATGAGTAAATAAAATAAAAATAAGCGCTCGTGTGCGTGCGTGTGCGTTTGTGTATGTATATGTATGCATATATATATATATTAATAAAATATAAACCCGGATTTTGTTATAAACAAAAAAAATATATACATTTATTGCTTTTCAAAATAGTTTTTCAGAAGTTCTAAACATATTTTTTAATGGGTGGGAAGTTTGTGGATTCCTTCTTTAAAAAACGTTTATGGACATATAACTATCCAGTTGCACTCGAACCCCCTCTACTTTGTTGTCGGTATGCAATCGATATCCCTCTGTGACTCCTTAATTAGCCAAAACATAACGAAATCGCAGAAAGTTATGTTCTAAGGTTTCTCAGATAATTTCATCTACTGTAGTTTAGCCCGGATGCTAACTAGGCTTGGCTTTGTCGTGTAGGGGACTCACTTTTCTGATTTGTTGAAGACGACTTTTATCCTTGTAGGCGGCTTTCATTACAAGAACTGGCAGTAGTTTGCAATATTTACAGTGTGTCGTTCGTGAAGAAATTTGACGAGCAATTTGCCTTTCTAGTCCAAGATGGATACGAGTACGTTTCCAGCAGACGAGTACTTTGTCATCTGCTCTTCACTTCTACAACACACCATACTCTCTGATTTCGACTCGGGTTGATTTCGATCAAAATAGTCATCAGACGTAGTTATTTGATGCAAAAATAAATATTTCCCTCTTGTCGAAATCCATTTAAGATCTTTGGAAAATTTATTGTCAGGCCTATTTTTTATTTTAATTTAAAATTATGGACCCCACCTCGCAAGATTTTTTGGAATCCAAAGAATTTTGTGGTAATAGAATTGGCACTTTAATGACAGATAGTAACATAATTAAAAGAACCAGTGAAAATTAAATTTGAGTTATTTAAAGTTCACACACCAGGTACTTGTCAGTTATACTTGACAAGTTATTAGGTTAAGAAGAAAAGTAAATTTACTGAACATTTTTATATAATAATATTTTTGAACGGTGCATTGTTCGAGATTATTCTAGGCTAGCTGTAAAGACACTTTTTCCCAGTTCCATAGCCTATAGATCTGAAGTAAGCTACAGTATTTCTTGCCTAGAGAATCCCACAATAAAAACATAAGTAAAAAATAAAACAATTTTAGCTGAAGTTGTTAAAATTTTACAAATACCAAATTAATTTAAAAAAATTTTTATTGCAATAAAATTCTTTCTTCCTTTGTTAACGAAACCTACGATTGGTTTGCAGTTAACCTTCTGCCTTCTCAATTTTCAAAATATCTTTTTAGCTATTTCTCTATAGAATTCTCAAGAATTTGATCAAGAGGAAGGTTCCATGTTAACATCCCTAACACCTCCTCATTAGTCACTTTGTCTATCCATCAGATTTTCTTCATTCTGCCGTAGCACCAAATCTCAGAAGCTTTAATTCTCCTTTCCTCCATTCCAAGAGACTATGTCTTGATTCCATACAAAAATGACAATCATACTAAAGGTTTTTAACAGCTTCTTTTTGAGATCATTATTTTGTTTATTTGAAATGAATAGATAACACTTCGTATTAAATTCATTCTTAGCCTGGTTGATACGGATAGATTACCGTATAAATTTGATACCCGTATCAATAAAGGAAATACATATTTCCTTTATTGGTACCACCTTACGTTGTATTACTGTCCAAATATGTAAAGCAGTCCACATATTCTGGACACTCTTCTCCCAGCGTGCATTGTGCTTTTTGTTTGGTTCGACTTGCCACAGTATCTTAGTTTTAGTTTTATGGATACTCATATTGTACAGCCTGTACTGATCCCGAATTCTACTTTTTCCAACATTGCCATTAGATTTTGCTCCTTCTCTGGCAATATCATGAGAAAATTTCACCATATGTACGCTTTCTCCTTGTACCCTTACTCCTCCCACTTCTCCCAACTTCTCTGTCACCTATTTCAACCTTTTGTTTAAGTAACTATTGAACAAGACCAGCCCTGCCGTAGCTTCTCCATTGCTGGCCTCTTTTAGATATATTCTACACCTTACCACTGCCGTTTCACCAACGTACAATTATGTATCACTCTCCTATCCATATGTTTAATTAAGACCTGTCACTCTCAGAATTTCAAAAAGCTTTGCCCAATTCGCTTTGTAAAAATTTATAAATAAAATTAAAAGCGAAAAATTACAGATAAAAAAGGATAAATTTTATTAAGTTTACAATAAATTTAAATAAAAATAATTATTTTATACTTTCGTAGACCAGTAGTAAGTACTTATTCAAAAAATTTAGATTTATTTTATTGTATTCAGAGCTGTCAAATTTAGGTTATTAAGGGGTGATAAAATTTAAGAACTAAAGTATTTTGAATTTAGTACTAATTAAAATCTTGGATCGTATTATTAAACCTAGAAGCAGGTAAAAATTATATAAGGTTTTTATCCTATATTATTATTAGAATTCGGAACTGATTACCGTTGTCTGTATTGAAAATCATGTATCTTTTATTAGTTAATTGTTTAATTTCATATGAACTATTTCGTCGGAGATCTGTTTTTGTATTAATAAAAGAGTTCTAAATAGGTTTCAAAAGGAAATTTTAAGTATTATCTTCCACAAACCGTATAATTTCCAAGTAAATCTATGTCGCTGTTGGTAAAAAATAGTTGCCAAAACCTTTGAAAATTTATCTATAAAATACCATATAATTTCTTACAATAATTTTCTTCTTACTATACTTCTTACTATAATTTCTTACATGAAACAAAATTTAAAAGAAGCGTAGCTGGAAGCCTTGTTACAGAAGAAAAAACAAATTTCACTTCAGCACAATGTTACTTTGATTATTAAGCTGCTAAATTTTTCATTAATTTATCATTTTTTTGTTATTGAACTTCAATAAAAAATAAAACAAAGTTTTAGGTAAAATAAGAAGTACTTCTTTATAACGTAGTGATTAATTAATTAAATTATTCTACCTAATTAATTTATAAATGTTTCCAGACTGCTGTTTTTCCATTGACTTAGATGTTATTCATTTAATTCCCTTAAATCAAGCTTAATCCTTTAGTACGTGGTTATGTTTTTATTTAAATTATTATTATTATTTTTATTTAATTATAGTTTTTAAATTATTATTTTTTTAAATGTAATCTAAATTTCCAACGTAATTAATGTAAGTATTTTTGAATACGTTCAAATAGAACTTGAAGTTTATCAATTCTCCTACTTTCACATATACAGATTTGTCATTTAATAGTGGAATAATTTCCGGATTAAATTAAACATTGCGGCTTTTTTAGGAAAATTATACGAATTATAAGAATACATTAGTGTATTTTTTGTAGTGTAATTTGTAAATGTACATTTGAATATTGATTAAGGCAAAAAAAATGAAAATTAATTCATAAAAATATTATTACAATAAAGAATATTAATATTGAAAAATTAATTCCATACACGATTTTCGTATAATAAATAGACGGTATTCATTTGTATGTTATTTGTTCATTGTTAAACAATTTCGGTTTTTTTTCAGTTAATATTAACTTAACAACAATATATTATCGCATTAGATAACTGTATTAATAAAATAAATACAGTAGCTGTTCAAAAAGGCGGCCTTCATTCAAAACTCATACATCGAGATGTTTTTTCATTGACTGCTGGAGTATTTCAATGATCCCATGTGTCTGATGAATACCTTCAATTCCATTTAAAATCCTTGTGCGCAATTCTTCTATAGTATCCACGTGGATATCGAACACAAGTGTCTTTAAATGCCCCAATAAGAAAAAGTCAAGAGGGTTGAGATCGAGAGACCAAGCGGCCATACTACTCGGCCACGTCAGTCTGGATATGCTTCATTTAGGTGATCTCGAACTTGTAATCTGTAATGAGCTGCAGCCCCATCCATCATGAACATTTTTTTGCCTGTGTTTAATGAAAAATCTTCGAATCAAAGTGGAAAATTAACCATCGAGAATTATAAATATCTTTCACAATTGAGCGTTTCAGGTAAAAAACAGACAAATAAGTGGTCACCCAAAATGCCAGTCCATAAGATTACAGAAAACTGATAGTGGTGATGGTTTTCTGAAATGGCATGAGGTTTTTCAATTAACCACATACATATACGTGTTGTTAAGAATGGCCGATTTTGTAAATTTGGATTTATGCATGTGTATGACCGCATGAATTATTCTTAGAGTGTCCCTGTTACTGAAATCGTGTGTATTGAACTATCCCAGAAGACCTCCATGGTGTTTCAAAGGGGACACTACAATTTGCAATACACTTAGGTCGAAGATCTTCCAGTTGTTATCCTGCGGTTCAAGATTGACCAAGAAGGTTGGCAGAGGCTTTTTCGTGTTTCGATGTCTGGCGTTAAAAATACTCCGGACCCTGTGTCCATGGCTTTCAATTTTCTCCCTAAAAACGTTTATTGACATTAAATAATGTAGGTGTTCACTCGGAACGCCCGTTCATTCTTCCTTG
Source organism: Lycorma delicatula (assembly GCF_047948215.1). Taxonomy (NCBI): domain Eukaryota; kingdom Metazoa; phylum Arthropoda; class Insecta; order Hemiptera; family Fulgoridae; genus Lycorma; species Lycorma delicatula. Next base: position 72,097,914 of record NC_134455.1, read on the forward strand.
TAAGTTGTGTCCTAGCTATTAGGCCTTGTACTCAAATGAAGTCAATTTTCTACATCTTTTGAAATTACCTGAAGATATTTACTAGTTATTATCCGCAGAAAGTAGTCAGATTTGTATAAAGCCAACCCAAATAAATCATACACCTTTAATACGTCGGTTATTCTATAAAGGATTATTGGCGGGGCTCTAACAAATTTTTTATAATGTGTTTTCTTTTTATCCAATGGAAAGTGCTCAAACTGATTCGATAGAGGCAATTTATACTTAGTGGGAACATGTAACACTTTCGATTTGCGTAAAATTGGGAAATCTGCCATGGGAAGGAATTTATTCATCCGCGAGTCTGTTATATCCTCTCAACTTCTGGATGTTTTACTCACGACATCAATGCCCTCAATCATATTCTCTACAATGTTATATGCGCTGCAAAGATTTTCTAGGATTACTCTTCGAAAGTTTTTTCTGTTTGTTTGAACACTAATAGTCGAATTTAACAACGTATCGTTGCTGTTAGTTGAATCAGCTGAAAGCTGATCGACAGCAGTTCCCAAAGAAAGCAATTTATAGATTAGCTAGGTTAATCTAACTAACCTATTAAAGATGATTTAGTTTTATTTAAAAACAGAGTGTTAACGGTAAAATAAAAATGAGATTATTATAATATAGTATCTTCTGGTGTCTTAATTATGAAACCGGATTCAGTACAACATGTATATTTCAATAAAATAATATAAATCACTGGAGAACAAAAACAACAACCGAAATAAAATATAACAGCTAACAGGTTGGATGAGATACTACTCTCGTTTATTATAGTTAGTTGTAAACTGTTAATGCATCGGTGCAGTATAATTTCCTTTTTTTGCAGTAGTTTAAATATTGGATTTAATTTTTAATAATGGAATAATCAAAAAATATCAGGTACTTATGCATAGTTAATATCAGGTAATTAGAAGTAGATAATGCGTTGTGTGTTAACGGGATAAGTGAGTACACTTATTATGTAGACATATATTTAATTCCACAAGTAAAGGCAAGAGATACTGCTACATCACTGATAAGAGAGTAGATATGTTAAAATATCTACTACGTGCTGACCATTTTATGTATAAACAGTAAATTTTGACAAACACATTAGTTTAACTCAAAATGTTTTATTCCAGCGCACATTATAGTTTTTGTTTAGGTTACAATTTTCAAATTCGTATAAATTAGTTATAAATTTATTTTCTTTTATTTTCTTGTTTTGGTGAATCGGAGGAACCCCATTTATTGGAGAAGTGTCGGACTCGCTAACAGGTTCCGCAAGATGTTATTAAAAGTGCGTATTTGTGCATGCGCCCTGCAGACAAAAGCTCCCATCTCACCATAACTTCTCCCGAGACCGGAACCGCAATTAAGTATTGCACTGCCCCAGGAGGTGCCTTTGAGCTCGGGGATCCAGACTCCCCATGCATTATCCCCATTGCTCATCCATGCAAGCGCGGACGCACGACAGCTCCGCATGGGAGTATCCATTACCCCCTAGCTCCGGTTCGTTTCTTTGCCTGAGCACAGGACTTTACTACAGCTTACTTGGTCTTCCTGAGCAGTCCGCTTCTAGTGATCTGGGTCTTTTCTTAGCTCAGGGATACTAGGGTCTCCCTACTTCCTCGCCGCCGCCCAACCGAGCAAACCCAGAGGAACGACGACTCCACCAAGTGCTGTCCGCTATCCCGGCTCCCCAGTCCTTCCCTTTACCTACCCCAGCTACGTAGGTAGCTATTGTAAAGGAGTGACGCTTGCTCTGGAACATCTTACCAATGACATTTTCCACACTCAGTGGACCCACCACTAACTCACACGTCCTACACAGTGAAAAACCATGAACTCCAGGTGTCCACCTCGCCACAGTATGGGCACCTTTCGTCATCGGCCTTTCTCCTCCCGTACAGGTGTGTTCTGAAAGTACCGTGGCCGATCATAAATTGGATGAGCCAATAGCTCAGCTCACCAAACCTCTCCCAAACTACGGTCGAACTTATCTCATCAATCGGTGAATCCACCGACCTTTTGGTGACATGTCCCAACTCATCTGCCACTAATCCATCATTCTTTTGAAAGACCCTATTTGTCCCTCCCCGTTGTACATCCTTGTTCTGTGGCCCACCAGTTGCTGCAGAGGAACCACACCCGCTATTACCAAAACAACATCTTTAAGCCGCCGCCACCCGCAAAGCAATTTGTCGTTGCACCACTTCAAGTAAGTCGTGGTTACACTCAAATTCCATGGTCCTGCGCCATACTGGGACTCCAAAAAACAACACGGAGGCCGCTACGTGAGCGTTAATCCACTGCTTAGAAGTACGAGGTACAGCCAGCCACCCTAATAGTCTACTGAGTCCCGTCACTGTCTCAGCTTTTTGGCACAGCTCCTGTACATTACTGGTAATAGACCGACGACCGTCCACCCATAAACACAAATACTTGACTGCAGGTTGGATATCCCCCAGGTGGTTCCCAACGTGAATGTTGATCGGAAAAGCCTCCTCTTTTCCGTTAGTGCCACCGCCCCTGTCTTCCTCGGTGACAGTCGTATGCCCCGTCCCTCTACCACACCGTACCTCTAAGCAAGACTGCACACGTCCTATTGCCTCACGAGCTGTTTGAGTTATCTTGTCTTCAGTCTTAGCAGTAATCAGCAATGAACCGCTCCAAACCACAACAGTACCAAACCAAACCCTTTGTAGAAAACCGCTACAAACTAGTGTAGGGATCCCTTGATTCCCCTATTACTGAGTTCCACATATATGGACCCCCATTGGAGAGAGTTGAATGTGCTTTTCACGTCTAAGGAATACGTCTAGTTTTCCAAGTAATAGCTACCCCCCGTTGAGCCTGGTTCACAATTATTCTTATCGTGCTCACCGCTGACCTTTTCTCCCGGAAGGCTTCTACGAAGCCTCATCCTTTGTCTCGTCCATAGAAGCGCCTCTATGTCAAACGATTGAATCACCTCCCCCTTCACATTGCACAATGGATTAGGCGTCACTGGAAAAAGAGCCGCAACACTCACCCGTACCATGTCCTCCGTTATCATCAGTAACCGCCGACCAAATGGTTTACCAGTTATTCGGTAGCCTTGACCGTACACGTCACCATAATTGGCAGCTTCCAATTTCCTTCAAGCACACTTTTTCGCTCTTTTATCCCAAATCGATAGCCATTACGAGCTGCGATATATTCTTTCCGAGCCAGCAACCGTATTCTGTTAAGTTCCTTGATCCCCCTGTTGCGTTGATAATGCCGGCGAGCGGCCCAAGCGCACCTCTGTAGGTTTGCAAGGTACACCGAAGACCAATATGCGTGTCTTTTTGGCTAACACGTGACAACCAACTCGGACCTGTCACATTCTTTCTTCACAATTCTTATGAATTGAGTGGAGTGGCCAATTTCAACGGCCTTTGTATAATTGCTACTGACCAGCCACAGACGTCACCTCCCGCAACTGATGTCGTCGATCCTCGCAGTCTGCCACCTCAAACAGTATCATTCAACGGTCCGACAGACTTTCCCCATCAATGATTCTCCAACCATGATACACGTCTACATAATCTTCCCTGACAAAGGTCAGGTTCAGAACCGAGCATGATTCGGCTAGTTCAAACGTTGCATCTTCCTCATTGATACAGGAGAGGTGTAAGGAACTGATGCAGTCGGCCAAATGTGTCCCCCGGATACTCCGGACATTTCCTCCAAACTCTTGTGATTTTGCTTTAAATCTCCCGCAACCACAATTTTCCCGTCCCGGTGCTGATGTACCACCTCCCGCAATGAATCCAAAAACAGAGCAAAGTACTCAACGCTGGCGTTTGGGGTGTGGTAGCAGGACACTTCCATCACATCTACCTTATCCGCCCACACATACCTGTCACCAGAGCCACTACTGACCACCAGGAAGCCGATAGCTGCCTTTACCGTACGATCTACTAACAACCACGTCTCGGCTACAGACGCTGCGTGCGGTTCAGACTGAAAGATGACTTGGACATCATTCCGGAGAGCCACCTCCCAAACCAAGTCCACCGATTGCCTGCACCTGCCACAATTAAATTGAAGAAGCTTAATTTTTTGTTTTTGCAATTAACAGTTTTGCACCCCTTCGCATTACATACAGCACACCTTCTTGAATACGCACACTGCGCCCTTCCAGGTCTCCCGCAGTTAAAGCACATTTGGAACCTATTTGTGACCTTACACAACACCGAGACATCACCAGTGCCCCAATACCTGTAACCCCGTTCTTCTGTCCTCTTAAATTAAGCCATGCAGTGCACCCAACCTACTCTGAAACGCTGCTTAAGAAATACGCTCATTCCTAACCGCACTCATGGTCGTGATAACCTTCGCATTCATCGTGCTGCCATAGGCTGGCCGCATCGACGAGATCTTGATTTCGTCTGAATCACCACCTTCTTCAAGGCCTCATGTAACTTCTGAGACGTGTCTCCACCTCTAAATCCTTCACATGTATAGCAGCTCTTCGGCCACCATGTGTCTTAATATCTACCGAGAGTCCCGCCGCCTTTTTCTTCAGGGCGGTTGTAAACTCCTCAGCCTATTATGCATCCTTAATACAGATGCACAGCTCCTCCCTCGTGCCCTTTCTGAGGGAGAGGACCTTGCCAGTCTCTTCCCTCGACAAAGACTGCTTTTCAGTTCCCACTAGATCTTCGTACGACTGTCCCGGGACTAGTACAACAATTATCTTGCTACCTTGGACGGAAAGGGTCTTGACCAAAGCACTCTTCACATTTCTATCCGCCTCATAAGCTTTCTGTATCAATGTTCCACCGGGAGACACATAGATACGCACTAGATTTTCAATTTCTTTGCTCCCCTGATAGGATGAATGTCATGGACGCCACCTCTCCCATCACCTTCTTCATAGAGCTCAGAATCACTGCACACCCCACTGGCCTCACACCTTTGATTCTCAGAGTGAATCTTATACTTGCTCGACCTCGCGAGAGGAGCATCCTGCCCAAAGACCCTTGAATCCTTTTTGACTATATCTACAGGCCTAATTCCCACAACACGATGCATGGACTGTCCTAACCTATTTGGGCTGCAGAAGAGATCCGAGAAGCAAACGAAGTCTCCATCAGTGGACAACTCATTCACCTCCTTGCGTAACATCATCTCCGCAGGCCACCTCCTACTCAATATCGAGACAAACTCATCATCAGCCAAATCCAACTCCAGCAACTCTGGAATCTTTCTTTTGAAAAATCCATCGGTCTGAGTCGCCCGAGTAAACATCAATGTAGTAGGAGACATCGAAAATATACCAAGTATCTATGTTGACGACACCTCATAAAGCATCTTTACCGTCCCCGCAACTTCCGAAGCCATGACGTTGATCTCTCCACACGCGCCGTGATCTCATTCTTGACATTGGTACCTTTGTGACACATGACTAACAGTCAACTGATCATGTTCAAGAGATTGTTCATATGTGTAATAGCTAAACTGTCATCATCATCCCTGCAGTTACTTCCCCTGGCTGCGTGCTTGCGTTTACTGGCCGGTTCTCCATGTTTTCGGTCCTCAGTTTGCAATAATTTAGTGAGGCTCACAGCCAGTTACTCCAAACCCAACGCTTCTCATGCAACACTATCTGAAGAATCTATCTCTATCACAGAATAACTACAAAAGTTTTTTTAAGTCCAGAAAGGTTTTCCAAGTCCACAAAACCTTTCAACAGCACCAGAAAAGTCCCGATTAAAAAAAATACCCGCAAAACGTTGTTCACTTCTTTACGCGCTAGAAAAGCTGTTGCCGACGTAAACAAGTAGGCTAATTGTAGAAATATTCAAAAATATTTTACAAAAACAACGGAGACTGGAAAACACGACAAAACACAACAATATGATTAATTATTAACAAAACAAGCAGCAAAAATAAAACGAAAAACAGCGAAACATTGAAAAAAGACACTCAAGACAGACAAAAAAAATGGCGTCTATCTCTGACTGTATTCGGAAACCGACTCTGTTTCCTTTTATTTGTTTTTCATATCCTTAGCAGCTATTTTTAGCAAGAAAGCACTACACTTTTGTTTAATTCTCGATTTTTTTGTTGAATATCTTCAACAAAACTTGTTTTCTTAGTGAAATCAGATAAAAATATTTTTAATGCAGTAAGAATTGGTAAAATTGTTTTGGCAGAAAACTAAAGAAAAAATAGGTAAACATCTTTAAAGAAATCTTAACGTTTATTCAATGTTTATTATAAAATTTATCTTGTAACATACAAGAGAATTAGTAATTTGTTATCTTCACTCACAATTAGAATTCGATACCATATGAATCGATTAAACCCTCTTGAGAGTTTATCTCTCCAGCCAGTTGATAGGATAATGGTTGGTTAAACAATCAATCTTTAGGGATTTTGCAATCATTGAACACATACGTATATTAATTTTTATTTTTAAACTTGTATTTTAAAACCTCTGACTGGGGATATATGTTTTTTTTTATATTATAAATCGTTTCTCTTGAGTTATCCATATTTGTTATTGCTTTTTTATAGAATAATTGGATAAATACATTAAATACTTTTTTGAAATAAATAATAAAAATTCTAAAACAATTCTAAAATAATAAATAATAAAACGTTGTTTATAGCATTTATGTCTGAATTATACACATGAATGTCATAATTTTTTTTTTTTTTTTATAGTAAAAGTTAGAAATCGGAAAATAGTTGTATTACTTAAATTTTAAAGCGGTTTCACCAATGTTAAAGTTTAGAAATAAGTTAATAGTTCAGAAACTTTCATTTTATGTTATAAACTCTTAAAGAGAAATGAAATTTCTATCTTCCCCTATTTTAATATAAGGAACGTATTTACTAAGAATATTCTCATAAAACACTGAACCAAATACATTCAAATCTTTTCACTTAATAATTTTAGATGTTAATACATTTGTTGTGTATAGGACATTAAAAATACCGAATAAAAATCTTCCTTAAGTGTCTAAGAATTTCCTAGATTAATGCCAGAAAGGCATTCAGATTAAAATTGCTTTTTTGTAGAATCAAATATATGATCAATAAAAACGAAATAAATACGGACATTAAAATAATATAGTGTAATCAGTTTGGATACTTTTCAGAATCCGACTGCCACTTTTTAATTTTTTTTCTTTCAAGTCAGCGAATATTTGCGGAGAAATTGCAAATATAATCCAAGCAAATTTAATCTACGCTCGCTTCGCTCGCTAACCTATTTTTTTTTATTTTTGTTTGTCAATTTTATTCAAACATGGGTTTTCCAGATGTACCTGAGGGAGGTCTACTATTATGCTTATAAATAAATATGTAACCAACGAAACGTATCAACTACCAACTATAAACAACCAATAACAACAAACAGCGTAGGTTAAGTTTGTTTAGTTTACAATTTCTCTTCAAATATCCACTGATTTGGAAGAAAAGATTGAAAAAAAAGTGGCTGTTAGATTCTGAAAAAGTTCGCAGATTTGCACAATTCGTAACATAAGATACATTTTAAGACTAAAGTAGAAATTTAATGACAATAACGCATGAAATTAGTCAAATAACTTCTAATCAACAAAGAAATTTTATTGGTTGTCTCGTAAAAATCACATGATTTTTAAATGAAATAAATATGGTTTATCAAAATATTTGTAAATATATTCAATGTTAAAAGAATTTACATACAGTAGAGAATATATATATTGTAAGAATGTATATACACATACGTTTAAAGGAATGTAAATAATATTCTTTGAAAATGTTCTATAATGTTCAACACTTCGTGCAATATTGAATCCATGTACGAAGAATTTGCATAACTTGCTTCAAGATATCTTTATTAATGACTTTTTTACATACCTTATCCTCTGTTTCATTTAATCAGTTTTTTGGACTTAATAGCGAAAATTTTACTTATCAATTATCTTAAAAAAAACTTAGTTAACAAGCAGTTAATTCGGAGAACAAGTAGGTCGTGGAAAGTCTTTATTAATGGGAAATCGGCACATAAAATGACCTGGAAATTGATTTTATAATAAAAAATGATGGTTCTAATAAAGAAATATTGATCCAACACTGCTTTAACCATAATTATAGCTCCACGAACTTTTTCTCCGAAGTATGATTCAATAAAATAAATTATCACATTAATCTGTACTTAAGGTATGGTGTTTGCCCTTAATTAATTTAAAATTTTTATCATCGCCACAATGTAAATTTGTTTATTTATTATTTGTTGACATCGTTCCAATAAAAATTCTTTTCATTTTCAACGACAAAACCATTATTAAATTTCCCTGATTAATCATTGAAAGACATTATTCACAATTTTTTCCTAAGTACGAATTTGAGTATTTACTTTTTAGTAACTGCCCACTTCATGTTAATTAAAATACATATATTGGTGCAGCACTCTATGATCAGTTGAAAACTGATGATCTCAGATACTTGGAAAAAATTTTCTTTTCTCAGTTAATGCCGTGTGTTTTGTAGGATCTAACTGTTTATTGACTAACTTATAAAGTATTTTATTCCGTTTTATCTGAACTATTCCGTTCAGAAAGTTATTGTTTTTTCATGAAGATATGATAGATAGGAACGAATGTTGAAGTGTGAATAAAAGTAGCTGGATTACAATTAGCAGAATCTGTATCTTGGAAATAGTCTTTGATGCTCATCTCTCGAATGATTCTCATTACGTTACTTTTACTCTCTGGGCTATAGAATGATGTACTTCTCACTATTGCAGAATTACACAGATTATTACAACATAGTTTTGTACTCCAGTATAATTAAAGACATGTGTTTCTATACAAAATATACTCAGTTCATTTCTTTTTGAGTAAAATTATTTTTTACCGATTTTATAAATTTAAAAGATTTGTTATAATTTTCTTATTTTCAAATAATTATATTTTAATTTAGAAATTTTACTTCTACGTTGATCTTTGTTTTAAAAATATTATAACATAATAAGAACTTGAAATTGTATAATATTTATATAATTATTCTATTTAATAAATAGATAAGTGTTTAATATATACTTAAAATATATTTTATCTTATTTCTGTACTCAACTTACAATTAGATAAATATAGCAACGCGTATCAATATTATACCCCAAAATGAACTTAAAATTGTACTAGAACATCACGTAAAATAACTAGTTTACATGTTGAAGTGATAGTCAATAAAACTATATTATTATAAATAGAGAAACAAAATTGTACTAATTTTACACACGTACCTCGTGATCACCGCAGTCGTTTCTTTAATACTACACGTTTCATCACGTAATTTCAAGGGTTATTCAGAGGAATATTATAAGCTATAATTATAATATATGAATTTAATGTCTAAAGTTGGCATAATGCCATTATATTATAAAAGAGAGAAGTAGTATAGAAACCGCACATTCAAGGCCAGTAAATACATTAAAGAACGAATAGTACAGTATATGAGGTCTCTTTTCACGGAGAGCACCCGCACTTTCCAGTTAAATTCTCACCACGAAAGCATCTATCTACTACAAAAAGCATACCAAAACACGACTCCGTTTTTCTTCAATAAATCGGTCCAGGATGTATGTAACTTATTCATATAGATTAAAGAAGATTGATCGAGTATATCATTAAATTATTCATTACATTAGAAAAGATTCTGTCAAATTTTAAAAAAGGGCGTAACTCGAAAACGGTGCGTCCTAGGCCAAATCTAACGTGATTTTGAAAGGCTTCGTAAGGAAATTTTAATTTTTTTTGCTTACGCTGAAAGTAATGATGTCCGATTTAAAAAATTAATTTGAAAGTGATTAAAACTGTTAACCGAGCATATTTTCATTTTATTTCAGCATCAATTTCAAAAAATATTGTGAAAAGGGCGTATCTCGAGAACGGCTGAACTTGGGCGGATGAAACTATCGATTCAAATAGTTGGAAAGTACCCTTTCGATTAAGCCTTTCAAAATCGCGTTAGATTTGGCTTAGACGCACCGTTTTCGAGTTACACCCTTTTTTAAAATTTGATAGAATCTTTTCTAATGTAAAATGTATTTACTGGCCGTGACTGTGCGGTTTCTATACTACTGACAGATCTTACTATTAAGATGTGTAGCAAAAATACGAGTCTTTCCTACTCCTATATACTGTAAAACATTTCATTATAATTCTTTGTCTGCTTTATATGAAAATCGCGCTACCTAAGCCAGACTAGTGTATGGAGTCCAGGGCATATTGATATTTTAGGGAATGGAAGTCTAAGTGAAACTGCCAGAATGGCAAAGGTTTGTCAGAATACGGACATAATTTCGGTTTGTGTGATCATAATTATTATGGGGAAGTTTGATGACTAAACATCTTTCTTTCTTTTTTCTTGTTTAGCCTACGGCAATTACCGTTCATGTATTACTTCAGAGGATGAATAAGGATGATGTATATGAGAGTAAATGAAGTGTAGTCTTGTATAGTCTCAGTTTGATCATTCCTGTGATGTGTGATTAATTGAAACCCAAGCACCAAAGAACTCCGATTTCCACGATCTAGTACTCAAATCTATTTAAAAATAACTGCCTTTACTTGAACGCTGGAACTCTTGACTTCCAAATCAGCTGATTTGGGGAGACGCGTTCACCACTAGACCAAACCGGTGGGTTTGATCACTAAACTAAATGGAGTTAAAATTACTCCACTTAAATGGAAGAACAACGCGAAAATGACTCACTCGAAACAAGCGGTATTAATTAGACTCATAACCGGTCACAAGCGAATAAAAAATTCATATTTTTTAACCGGAGAAGAAACAATAATGAGCAGTGTATGTGATAAACCATTTACTGTTAAGCAACTACTGAAGGAGTGTACAATATATGAAATCTTCAGAAAGAGGTAATGATTAAGAAATAATGTTGCTGATTTAGAAAATGACAAAGAAAAAATATTTTCTTACGTAAAAGCCAGCGGATTAATACTGGTTATGTAGTAAGTCTTCGACGATATTCAATATGTGTTATATTTTGCTTAAAATTCCTTGGATGAAAACCTTTACACCTTAAGACAGGGGTTTAAAAATTACATAGTATTGTCAAGACTTTATTGTGCATTTCATTTTAATGTGTGTTTTATGTACGTTTACCTTTTAACATTTTGTTATACGTAACGTCATGGCCTTTTACATCCTTTGCATGATATATCTGTGTGTGTTTTAATATTTCATGTTTGTGTTTATTTTTTGTTTTATTAAAATCTAAGTGTCTTACACGCACACTTATATCTGAAGATTCTGTTGGTGATTTTATTCTCTTTTTTAAAGAATATGGTGAGGGCTAATAAACCTAATTTCGATACCCATATAATTCAAACAAAAATATTATATGAAAAGATAACAGTTTAAAGTCTTTGTCAAAATTTAATATTACGACAATACATTAAAAATATTATATTAATCAAATATCTTTTATTAATGATAATTTGTTTTATTATCTTTATCTTGAATTTAACTTGATTGAATAGCATCAATTTTATCTTTGTGATGATGGAGTACTATTTGTGATGATATTTTATTGGAAATTGTATTTAATACTGACCTGATTTAAATTTATACAGACAAAAATAAACTCAAATTTCACCAAACCTTTACTTCACTATTAAATAGTATATTTTACATATTGTACTGATGTTTTATACATGATTATTATATTAAAATGAGATTAGTGATGTATCTGATACTAGTTAAAATTTGTTAATATATTTATTTTTGTTCATATTTGAGATGGTTTTACATCGCCAGTAGTAATCCAAACTGTTTTTCCTGTGGCATATTAAATCAGTTTAATTGTTTCATATATTCCAGATCAGTATGTATTATATTTTGCTTATTATTATTAATTAATAGTTTATTTTCACTACTAGTATTTAACTGTATTTGAAATGTTAAATCATTTACTGAACCATATTTAGGATTTAGAACTTCGAAAATTTAAACATATTCTACTTTTATTCTCCTAATTTTTTATCATGATTTTAAAAGAGGATATATCAGTAAAATTTCAGAGGATGATTTAAAAATATTTATTTTTTTAATATAAACAAAAACAAGAAAACATTTAAAAGAAATTAGAAAATATTTTAAAGAAAGTTCGAATTGTAGAAAAAAAACAAAATAAATAAGAGAAAATAAAAGTCACGATTAGATGTTTCAAACTTAGTGTTAAATCTATTACAATTTTTAGTAGGTTGATAAATATTCAAAATTAAAATTCATAAGAAGAGTGGTAAAAGGTTCTGAAGCAACAACTCTCTGTTTTGAAATTCGTTGTACAACTTTTTAGTGATGTTATAATTTTTGCTGATGACTTTAAAGCTTAATGATTCGCTTTTAATACATTATTTTTTAACTGGAAAAAATAAATATATAGTCATTTATCTTAATATATTAAGATAAAAAATGTTATATTAACAACACCAGTAGTCTTGAATTATGTTATCCTGTTAATTACTCTTCAACAATGTACAGTAGACTACAGGTATAAGGAAATTAAGGGTTATATACAAATAAAACATTGAATACCTATAGTATTTGAAAAATTTTGTGTAATGATTTAAAGAATGAATATAAATAATTGTATATTTTAAATAGTTTTCAGTTACAGGTTTCAATATATTTAAAAAAAATGTAATATACCAACTGAATTAATTCTATAAATTTGGTGGAAAAAAATCATAGTTTTAAATAGCTCTTAACTTGAGCTTACAATGATAAGCCAAAAATAAAGTGAAAAAGTAACTCGTATAGTTTTTCCGTAGAAATGTTCAACGTGAACACCTTTTGTCAAGCATCACACATCCAACTAGGAGAGGAGAGTTATAATACTTTCAGTATCTTCCCCGGAGTAATGAAAGCGATAGCTGTTATCGCTTTCATTACATTTTCCCTGACCGCTGGATAGGACTATCCAGCAGTCAGGGAAAATCCCAATTCGACTGATTTCGTATAGAGTTATGCTAGACAAAAGGCGCACAACCTTAATTGCCAAATAAAATTATCTTGTCCATCTTGAAGTTGAGCAAAAATCTTATACGCAGCATATTCAAATAATCAACTCCTGTTACGGTTGCTACAACTAAAAAAAAACCACCAGTAAACTTATCGTCAGGATATTGCACTGAAAAAATTTAATTTTAGGGAGTCCATTTTGTATTTTAAGAGTTCGTGGGAATTTTCAGACCGCAGATACGTATATTATGTGTGTTGATCTTCCTAGAGGGATGATATATTAACTCTTCACTAAACGCAATACGATTAAGAAAGTCGAAATTGGTACGCACAGCGAAAGTCAGAAGGCTTTAAAGTTTGTAACAAATGTAAATGGTATGGATGCTCATCTAACCGTTAAAATATTCCACACTGTCATCATCAGTTTACGACTGACGAACAGCCAGGCACACTTCGTCGTCTCCTATGCTCCTTTACATAGACATCCGGTCGTTTCAAAACAGCGATGTCATTGTCACTCGGTTAACAGTTAAACTTTCTACGGAAAGCACGTTGAAGTGTAAGTACAGATTCACATTTAGCAAATCGTAAAATACAAAAGGCTTCCTATTCAGATGTCGCTATCATTACTAGTTTTGTTGATCACATTATAAGTGGAAAGATAACGAGTCAATCTTCGGCCACACATAAAACTTAATTTGTAATGAGATTAGATATCATCATTATCAATACAACACGATTCAGCAAATGTGACTGATAAAAATGAATAGTAATTGATAACATGCCAGTGATGATTCTCAATTAAAAATGTCTTTTTCTTCTTTGATCTGAGCCTTAAATCAATACTCTATACCTTCATTTAAAAAAGATTAAAACTCAGATTTTATTTTTTTGCACATAATATTTTTTTCGTTTATATGAAAATTATATTTTGATACTAATAACTTACAATGGTGTACATACTAACATCGTATCATTTATTAATATAAATTTATAAAAAGATTATTAGTTTACGTAATAAACAGTCATGGATTACTGATTTGATTTCTTATTTAAATATCTTATTATTAGCCGATTCAGTATTGTGAAGGATCATACTAAGAATACGTACTATTGTACGTATTTATAAAATAGAAATACAGAATGGGCTAAAGGTCAGTTTCCCTTACGTAAAGATTTAAATTCTGCAATATTATGTGCCTGTTGCTAAATTTTATTTTTTTTATTTTATAATACAAAATGAATGCATACTGTGTGTGTGTATATATTTATATATGCCAATAAATTTCTATTATATTTTTGTATTCATGCCAAGAATAATGGCGTTTATACAATACAATAAAGTGATCCTTATGTTATGGACACTGCTATTGTCCATAAAAAATACCTTCCGATATCTCTTAATTTTTAATTACCGATTTATGAAAATTTGGGTAAGCTAAACAAATTTTTTTTTAAATATTGGAGGCGTTGAAAGTACTGCATGATCATGTAGGCTAAGGACTACTTGCACTTTGCTAAAGTTCGAAAAATTCTACCAGACAGGATTTCTTAAACTTAAAATCGCCGAGAATAATTTTACGAAAGATTTACGAGAAATTACACTTCACGTGTATCGGCTAAATTTCTTAATGACCTTAATGAATTTGATTAAATCAGAAAGGAGAAATTTAGAAAGAAATGTATTATTCGTTGTGAAACAAACTTATGTTTCATTAGCTCAGTGATTTACTCTGCTGAAGCATATTTTAAATTCAGTTACCTGTAGTAAATCTTTATAAGTTTTTTTATTGGTCCGATTAAAAACCTCGCATAATTATACAGTAGAAGCTGTATTGTACCTATAGTTAATTATTGAATGTTTTCTGAAAAAAAAAGTCTTGGGATCTTATTTTTTTATTAAAGCATAAAACGCAAATCTTATCTCAAGTTGTTACGAATTGTTGTTATTCCCGTGGTATTAAGCAATTTTTTGTTTGAAATTGGCCGTCTATATTATCGGCAGTGTGATAAGTACATTATTACTATGCTTTTTAAGTTAGAGATTATCTTAAACAAACTTTTCATAAATGGATAAAAACATAAGGTATAATCAAACAACCGTAGGTTCATGTGGTTTGATGGCTTGTGTATTTTTTTAATAGGGAATAATAAAAGTAATTAGTACTTTTTTTAATTGAAATAATCTGAACCGCCTCAAGCTGCCGATTAAAATAACAGATTTTATTAATCAAGACAAACGTTTATTGGGAAAATGTGTAATTCAGTATATAAAATCTCTCCTGAATGAGTAAAGGAAGAAGGAGTTAACACTTAACTGTGCCGCAATTTTTATTAAAAATGTAATAATAAAACACATTTTTCTTTTTTTTATAATCGCATTAATAGTTAAAGCTATTAGCGATTTATCAGTGCAATGTAACCGTACCAATAAATGTAAATTCTTAAAACCAACTTAGGCCGACCATTCCTGAGATGTGTGGTTAATTGAACCCCAATCACCAAACCAAAGAACACCGGTATCCACGATCTAATATTCAAATCCGAATAATAGCAACTTGCTTCAGTTATGATTTGAACCTGAAACTTCAAGACATTTCAAAAAAAGCTGATTTACGAGTTTACTACAACACCAACCCGGTGGGTTAACTAATTTTATTAACAGTTTTTGTATTAATAAATGAGAAGATTGACTTTTAACCAATGCTTTGTGTTAAAAGCTTCAGGTACTAAACGAAATGAGTACTGTCGACTAAACTTTTGCATGTCAAATGCAGATGAGGAACTCCTAATAACAAAGTATCTGCATTTCCTATGCGTTCAGGGTCAACGAATAACAAAAAAAAATTTGTTGGGAATCCAACAAATAAAACAATGAATTGTTTGATTCCCAACAAGTAAAATAAATAAAAAATATCGTAAAAATTGAATAGTATCGTTTTAAGGTTGAGATAATAAAAATTAGCCTTTTATAAAAACCCACTGGGTTGGTCTAGTAGTGAATGCGTCTTCACAAATCAGCGGATTTGGAAGTCGAGAGTTCCAGCGTTCAAGTCCTAGTAAAGTACTGAGTTTACTAAAACTTGAACGCTGGAAAAGTAACTGTACCTTACCTTTATACGAATTTTTAGACAAATCATTTGCAGCGTCTTTGTACATCGCGGCTTTGGAGTACGCAACACTGGTTTCGTATACCAAGGCAGAGGGGCTGTCTGAGAATCAGCTCAGCATCGGTTTCGCCTTCTGACAATATCGAACATTAAACTATCCCTGTTTAGTTTTCGGAAAGAAAGATTCCTGGTTTCCTCTCCAAAACCAACGTTCCACGTTTTCTGTTAGATAAGAAATTAGCACCACTGGAGAAATTTCTTTTTCATTGCCTTGAACAGATCAGGGCTTAGAAGTTTATCGCACCCACCGAGTTGGTCTAGTGGTGAACGCGTCTTCCCATTCCAACTTATTTGGAAGTCAAGAGTTCCAGCGATCAAGTCCTAGTAAAGTCAATTATTTTTACACGGATTTGAATACTATATCGTGGATACCGGTGTTCTTTGGTGATTGGGTTTCAATTAACCACACATCTCACAGATGGTCGAACTGAAACTGTACAAGACCACTTCATTTACACTCATACATATCATCCTCATTCTTCCTCTGAAATAATACTTGACGGTAATTCCCAGAGGCTAAACAGGAAAAAGAAAGGAAAGCCTTTTATAAACATAAGTCTAAAATTGTATGATGTAGTGCGAGTACTATTCAAACGTTAAGAAATTTATCCTACTGAAAATATATCTTTCTACACGGTTCACTGGACCAGATACAAAAATACATGCAGTTAAATTGATTTCGTCATATGATCAGAGAAGAGTTTAAAAATTGAGTTAATAAATGCACAAATGTTGGCATAAAAAAATCTTCTCATACTACGTGACATGTTATATTAGTACAGCAGATTAAGAAAAAGGTAAAAAATCAAAGTTTTTATCAAAGTTTTAGAAAAACATGGTGTCTTCTTATCCCCAGTAAATCGTTCCAAGCTAATTTAATTAAAATAATTCTTACAAAAATTTTAATTCCTACTTAAAAATTGTTAAAAACCAATTATTTTAATTGGGTCTTTAAACAATATATTTCTGTATTTCTTGAGAGAACTTTAGATCATGATGTGGTAACTTCGTTACATAGTTTGCCTGCATTACTTTTTGTTTTTATTAAAGTTTTAAGGTTTCATGATTAAGATAGCTTGTTTCTGTAGTATTTTTGAATTTAATCTGTTAATGTAAGTTTTAATGTTAAAAAAAAAAAGAAGGTTATTAAAATTGTTTTAGCTTTCTTCTCTTAATATTACTTACCCGTCTAGATAGCGCTATAGCAGACTACAGCTCCAGAAGGGAAAGTATTTTGATAGGTCCAATTTGGACATATGCGGTTTTCACCAGATCTTGACGTTTTGACACCAAAGGAACCCAAGAAAACGGATGGAAAATTTCGGATGTTAATGTTCGTATGTACGTGTGTGTGTGTGTGTTTGGTGTTGACCGATAAATCACCTTATATCTCCAGAACTACTTGACCGATTTTCATTAAATTTGGCCATATTACTATATTTTCTACAGATTTATATATATAGGGCATTGATGCAGTTACATTTTCAACTGACAAGGTCAAGAAGGTGAGGCTGCAGTGCATGATCACCCTCAGTATCTCGAGATTTCACCTCATTAAGGTAATTTTTTACTAAGCACATTTGTTAACATTTAAAAAATAACAATACTAGGAAAATAATTTTGCAAATCGCACCCCCACCCCAAAAATACGCTGTTGTAATCGTCTGTTATATTTTGACGTCACAGGTGAGCGGTAGAATTAAATAAATGGATAGTATTTATTTTATTTTATTTTATTTAATTAATGGATAATACCTGGTGTGTTAAGCCAGGCGGCTATACCAGTCTGTATACAAACGAAATTTATTTTGTTTAAGTTGAAATTACATTAATTTGGTTAGTGCCGACCGTCGCCGCTAATACCGCTACACGCGCGCGAATTAAATACAGTATGCGCGCGCCCTTTAATT
Source organism: Lycorma delicatula (assembly GCF_047948215.1). Classification (NCBI taxonomy): domain Eukaryota; kingdom Metazoa; phylum Arthropoda; class Insecta; order Hemiptera; family Fulgoridae; genus Lycorma; species Lycorma delicatula. Next base: position 72,116,026 of record NC_134455.1, read on the forward strand.
AGATTCATTGAATTAAATAAACGAGATTATATTTAAATAAAATTATAGATATTTTAAATTAAGTTCTGTGTAAGCATGTTTGTGTAAGCCGTGTATCAGAAAGTACTGTGTTGTCAGATTTTTTCCCAGTTATTGAAATATTTATGTTTGGATGTTTAAATCAAAATTAAGCGTAAAAATATAAATAACATGGCATTAGGCCTAATTGATTAATGATACTAGTCTAGAACGAAGAACCATTACTCTCTTTTTATCAGTAATTTACTTTACCTTAAATAGAAAATTTTAAAATTAAGTTCAAAATAAAATATAACGTAAAAAGGAGAATCTTAAAACAAAAAAAAAGTTTATTGCTTCTATAAGTAAATAGGCTATTGTTTTATTCCCATTTAAAATACAAACTCTACCTAAAAATAAAAACAATAAATAAACATAATGGTATTTAATTACCTAATAACTAGTGTACTTTGATTGAATTCAAGAAAAATTGGTACATTTTTGGTTCAATGATTTTTCAGTAATAAAATATCAAACAGAACAAATAACTATTTTTAAATTTTTTTAGAAAATCTGCGTTGTGTTCAATTTCATTAACAGAATACATAGTAACTAAAATTAGCCATTACTATTACAGATATATCGTATTATTTAAAGTTAAATTCTTTTAAAATATCTGGAAAATAAACTGGTGCGAAAAGGAAAAGGTTACAGTAAATTCATATTCAATACTAATACCGAGGTTACTGTAGTTATCTCGTTGTAGATTTCCTCTTTACTTCAGTTGAAGATTATTAGCAACGAAAAAACGTTTTCTATGAAGAAGATTTGAAAACATATTGGTTTACCACCACCATTATCTAATGTTTGATTGTTATAGGACAACGATGTAGACACTGATATAACTTGAATTTTACTACAATATCATTTATTACTTGAATATTACTAGAATATTTTTTCGTAAATTTAAAAAAACTAAAATTCAAGCAAGTCAATTTGCACTTAGAATGAAATAATAAATCTATTTCTTAATTTTAGTAACGTAGCTAAAAATTGATAGTAGTCTTTACGTCGCTTTTCCTATAATATTATTTTTGTTGTTTTTTAAGAAGTATATTTCTTGGATTTGAATTTTTATTAAAATTAATTTATGTTATTCAGACAGTAATATTTTTAGACTTATTCATATTTTGAATAAAATTAAAAATTCTAAAACGAAATACCAACCGATAATTGGAAAGAATTGGAAAGAACCGGCTTTTAAAAAACCAGGTTTTAAGAGTTTAAAAATCTGTTAGTAATTGAAATAAAAATAGATATTTCAATTCTTCGTTGATTTTGATAGGTTTAAGCCCGACATCATAATTAAGTGTTAATATATTATCAGTAATAATTTTATATTTCCAACCAACTCCTAAGAGTCGAAATAAAAATAAACCCTTGAAAAAGAATTTTTTTATACCTTTGAGTGTGGTTTGATTATTAGTCATAATTTTTGAACGTATCACGCACGTGTATTTCCATAGAATGTTAAAAACGAATTATTTTTTATTATAACTTCAATTTTTTGAAGAAAAAATCTGCATAATAAGAGGAAATTGCAATAAAACTGAAGGGGTATAAAAGTAAAACACTTTATTTTTTTTGACATTAATTGAAAATTTATTATTACAGTAAAAATTTTGACACTTAAATTTATTTTCCGGATACGTGTAGGATAAAAAATGATATATTAATGTACCTAATAGCAGAAGCAGATGTGTAAGATAAGAGTTACAGCTGGAAGACGAAGTTTAGAATTAAAAAAAAAAAAACAACAAAAAGTTGGAGCTAGAAAGATATTCTTGTTAATAGTTATTGCTCAACGATATGGAAGGGAAATTACATCTGATGAGAGAATGATAAAAAAAAATAATAATTTAACACAAAGTTTATTACATAAAACGGTAGGAACAATTTTTAATAAACATTGTTTTTCTCTGAAAAGAGTTTAAAAAAAGGGTAAATATTTTTGTTTTTATGATATATTGTAAATATTATATCGAATAACAATAATATATTTTTCACGACAGGAAGGAAGTTATTTTATTCCTTTATACGAACTGTGCCAAGTCTTTCTTTTGACTATAACAAATATCAAGTACCTTAGTTATAAGAACTATCAGTCAGAGCTAATTTTTTCTGTAAATAATGTTCACTATACAACAAGTCTATTGTGGTGAATAGAATGAAAGTATAACTTGTACAGCAGAATTTTAGCTAACATTTCGCTGGATATAGCATTGGTGATTATACGAGTATATTCACATAAGTTAGAAAGATAAAGAAAATTATTCACATCTCTATTCATTTAAGGATGATTATTATTTTTGACAGTAAATGTGCCCTTTTAGAAAATAATTTGTGAGTGATATTTAGTTAAATAATATCGTTCAGGTTTCACTAACTTATAGTTTACAAATTTTATAGATCTTATTAGTTTCTTTACGAAACATGATTTTACGCTTCATCTTAATCAACATTTTACCTGGAAAAGTAATTTTTAAAGAATAGAAAATTAGGAATTAACCGAATAGAGGTGACCAACGTAATGCTCTAAGTACAGAGAATCAAATTAGGCCTCTTCACTTTGTTTAGACAAAAAATATTAATTCACTAGCAAACACTCACATAATGATTTACAGAAGCTGTTAAAAACGAAGTTCAACATTACTGCTTATACAAAGCAAACAGTGTGATGCATTAAGCACATTAGTAAGTCTATCATATCGTATGCTTTGTATAAGTAGTTAAGTTTTAATCTAAATAGTGATGATAAAAAGTATCCAATTAAGAAAAACATTATTGTAATATTATTTTAATCTAAAACTGTAATACTGGGCCCAGTTTGGATATAATTTCATTAAAGAAAGATTACATCTAATTAAATGTTACTATTTAATAATAAAAAAAGTTTAATTAAGACAGACTCAATTCTTTTATTTAGCCTTCGGAATCACCGTAAGATATTACTTCAGAGTATGAATAAGGATGATATATATGAATGAATGTAAATGAAGTGTAGTCTTGTACAGTTTCAGGTCGACCATTCCTGAAATTTGTGGTTAATTGAAACCCAACCACTAAAGAACATCGGTATGTCGAAAAAGTAAACATTTATAAACTGATTTCTAAAAGTTAAAATTGCATTAAAAGATACGGATGTTACATTAAAATAAAGATTTTAAGCTAGAATAAAATAACCTTTGACTTATTATAAACGTAGAAAGCTAGAGTACTGGTTTGTAGCCTAGCGAATCTTGAAAATTGATAACAAAATAAATTTTTTAGAAAAAAGTAGATTTAAAATTGCCTAGGAATTAACTAGAAAAAATACTTTATCATTATTAAGGCGAAAACTATACGATTGACTAGAGACAGCGGACAAATATCCCCATTACCCTTACTGATTTTGAATTAAAATTTTTTGGTGAAAATTTTAGTCACTTTAAATGGTTATTTCTTATTTAATTCTTTTTTTTTCATTGGAAGGGGGTGTCTGTTTAATTTCTTTAATGCTTTAATTGCTTTAGGTATAGAGGTTGATGTCATGTAATTCTAATTTCTGAGCAAAAAATTCAAAAAACTTAAATGCATGTTGTAAAACTTAATATAATATATATTCCAAGCATACCAAACAGCCTTAGTTGTTTCTCGATAGCAGAATCTGTACGTTGTAAAGTACTATATTCCATTTTCTTATTTGTATCAACTCGCAGCTTCTTTTTTTGAAGATTTAATTTACCGTTAAGCTACGAAACTTGGAAATATTAAATGGAAATAAATGAAAATAAAATAAAAATCAAAGTTAAGCGTGTAAAATAAAAAAATAAAACATTTTTGAAATAAATTCTTTTAAAAAAGGGAACAAAAATAAAAAGTAAAACAAGCGTTCAATTCTTTAAAATTTAATTCGGAAATTAATTAAAAGGAGAAGTAAAAAGTAAATACTTCACTTTTTACACCGAGTTTTTCATATTGGTCTTATTAATATACATTTTGTTACAAATAAATAAAGGTATCTTTTTAATAAACCTAATACAAATTCATTTACTTTTTTTATTAACAGCTAGTAGATTTTAGAGCAAGGTTGGACTGTATATTCATAGGTGAAGAATAAAGACAACGCCTTGTTGCTTGTTGAATAATGGTTTAATGAATTGTCGTCTTGACATTTTGATAACGTGTAATTGAACATTTATGCATAACTTTACGCATATAATTAAAGTTAATAACATATAACTTATACTAATAAACTAAGCGTTCATTCGAACATATCCATCCGGACTGAAAGTGCAAACGACCGTTCTGGATCGGATTCTGACGTAGAATGCTAGTACCGGCTTAACACCCGTTGAGCGCTAGCACCCACTAGATCGCAGCACCGGACGGCTCAACGTGGAAGGAAACAACAGCATATATTTAAAACTGACCAACAGAAATTTTGACATAGTTAAAAAAATTACATGTTTTAAGGGAACTTTGAAATTATTAATTTTGAGTCTACAATATACTTATTTTAATCATTGGGAACTATAAATGGTTCAGAAGATGTCGTAATTTGTGATTTTAATAAGCAAACTTCCACTTCACGGCAGTTTTATTTTATAAAATCTGTTAACTCTGTGACAAGTGTGATTAATGAAAGCTTAATTTAGTTATTAAATGTAAGTTTTTAAGTGATAAAAAGTTTAGTCTACACTGGTAACGAAAACATTACAATCACAATAAATATAACTACGTTATACTTTTTACTGGTGTTGAAATTAAGCTCATACATCGTAAAATAGGTGACGTAATCACAGCTCAATGAATGTAATGCAAACAGAATACTTGTGTTGATTTGAAAATAATCGTTGTTGATATATCTAAATGATTCATTTGAGTTGATTCATTTGAGACATTTATGACACATACACACATACACACACACACATATATATATATATATATATATATATATATATATTTATTTATATTAAAATCAAATTATACAAACATATATTGTACACTATTCAGTAATACCCCTTCGCTATCTAATTATACCTGATAGTTCATACAATTATGAGGAAGTCCGTAACTGTACTGATTATTCTTCGTTGTATAATGTTGCAATCGTTCAATGTAGACATAAGCCGTTCATCAATCTTGAAGTAAGGAGACTGCTTAACGAGGAACTGTGAGCATACTTAACATACATTTCAACAACTTCATTTTTTTTTTTACTAACATCAACGCCTCCTTCAATTTCTGAAGATTACTTAATGTACTGAGCCGTAAAAATTAGCCTATATTGTTATCATAAAGTCTAAGTATAATTCCTCATACATCTAATCTATATTTTATTAATTATTTTTTTTAGCAGAAATATATATTTTTATTAACAGGATTTTAATTTTAAGTTTTTATATTTTTCAATGAAACTCAGAAGGACTTGATAAAACTTTGTTAAATTTGATCCGTTTTGGCGTTAAAATTAAACTTTGATGGCAAGACCATATGTTAATAAATTTACCTACATATATTTTGGCCAATGAATGAAAATATTTTCAGTAATAAATTACTTGTCATTGAATAAAAGTTTTTAATGAAGGAATTGTCGCTTCAATTTAAAAACTTATTATTTTAACAGACTTTAGTGTTTCAATTTTAATTATTAAAAATAGAATAATATTTTTCATAAAAGAAATTGAAAAAAGCTTTTTTAATATAGGATACCTGATAGTATTTATGTTTAATTTAAAAAAACAGTTTAAAGATTTTTAATACGAGTAATTACTTCGTCGATTTTTTACTTCTTTTTTTATCAAAATTTAATTGTTTATATGATGAAAAATTTTGTAAGAACACTTGGTTTCTAACATTTAGAAATATGTTTCCAAAATATCTTCTTAAAGCACATTTCCAAGTTTTTTGAATATGAGTTATATTAAATTAATTATTTTACATAATTTTCTAAATTGGTTATTGAAGAGGGGGTATAATTTTTATATAAACACCAACAAGCTATGTATATTTAGCTTATAATATGAAAATATTGAATTTTATAATGTTCATAAAACAACTTTTTTAACGACTAATGTTACTTATAATCATTTTAGTACAAAACTATAATATGAGAATTTTTCTAATTCGTTAAAACATTAAAAGATAAAGACTAACAACTAACAATTTTTTTTTTCCCATGAGTCGGAGGAACCAGATTTACGGGCGAAATGTCGGGCTCACTAACAGTTTCCGCAAAATGTTATTAAGAGTGTGTATGTGTGCCTGCGCCCTACCGATTAAAATTCCTATCTCACCAGACAACCCCCCTCCCCCGCGAGGACGGTCCCGCAATTAAGTATAATTCTAAATAATTATTCAGTTATCTTTAAAATCATTAATATTTTTTTTAATTTTTAAAAATAAGGATTACCTTCAAACAAAATGTATTACTAGGTGTTTTAAGCCTGTATTTCTATTATTTTTATCTAAAATTTGGATGCGTTGTTTTAAATAAACGCCAAGAATATACATATACATATTGTTTACATACATATTACAGAATATACATATTGTTTTTTGTTTGATGATTTTGCTACATAAGCTTGAAAATTGTGCGTGGATTATGAAAATGGAATTTTGTAGCCTATGAAAAATGCAATTCCTGACCAGGATTGGAACCCGGAATTCCCGGATAAAAGACCGAGATGCTGCCACTCCGCCACGGAGATCGACGGATATATATTATAGCATCCCCGTCGTGGCTTCGCCCACTCTTTTATGTGGTAACTTACGTTTCCCGTCAAAATATAATTTTTTTAAATTTTTAATCAAGTAACCAGTGGCAGGTGCAGCCAATCGCGTTCCACATACAATAATAGTGGTAGTGGGGTTGTGTTGTTTGAGCAACGCACTCCGTCGCACCCCTTAAAAATTGAAAAAATCCCGAAAATATTTTTTTATATTTATCTGAAGAATATTTTTAAGATTCTAGTGAAGACTAAAATGTATTAAGTACAGTCGGAATTGAGGAAAATTTGCAAGCATTGCTCAAATTATTTTTACCTTTTATTATTATTCGACCCTTCATGGTCGAATTTCAGAAAATCTGGAAATTGATTTTCAGATATTCACATGAAACTAAACACATCAAAAACCAAGTTGATATTCTCATTTATTACCAAATTCAAATAATAGCCGCCTTCAAAAAAAAAAAAAATTAAATATTTATTTTAACCCTTTGGATTCAGAATTTCAAAAGGTTTATGTTTTGATTGTCCACATAAGCCGTAAGAACAACGTGTGTACAAATTTTCATCAATGTATCTTCAGTAGTTCTTGCTGGGCGTCAACTATGAATGACTGATATGTTATTATATATATACTAGCGTTCCCCTGTTGCGGCTTCGCCCGTGACGTTAGTGCAGCTTCCCCCGCAAAGTTTTTGTAAGAGCACATTTATTTATTTATATATAAATAAATGTGCTATGAACTTATTTGATCAAGATTACTTACTGCTTTTAGATTTTCATTAAAGTTTGATAAAGCTGTAAATAAAAATATTTATTAAAAATATAGAAGGAATATACGATAAAAAACGAATTTTTCCCCAACGCTTAAATATTTATGGCCTTGATAAAGACCATTTTTGTACGTTGCTCTGAAATGTGATGTTTGAAATATTCTTATTTCACAACTTCCTTTTAAACTACCTTGCCAATTATTTTTTGTGATGCTAGAATGAATAAGCTACTTTTTTCGCAAAGCATCTGTGAATCTCGCTCGTCGTTTTCTAGATGTTGTTTTGGGAAAAGATGATGGTGTCAAATGTTGAAGGTCATTTAACAGTAAGGGTTCATATGCCTCAAAATGACCACTGGATAAATTACCAGAAAAGCGCATCCTTAGTACAGGGTGATCGTCGTTACCAAAAGTAGTATATAGCTTATCATTGCGGTAAACCTCGAATACAAATAATCTACCAGTCGCCACCAGTTCACACTATCCACCATTAGTCGAAACTTTGGACGAAATATTCATCGCAGCTCGAATAGTTGTAACCAGAAATATTTTGCTTCATAGTTAAGAATTCTTATCAATTTTCCACCGCATATAAAACTTCTTTCCCGCTCTTTGGTCACCAATGGGATGAAAAGGAGATTGAAAAAGATGCCCACTATCTTCTACAATGGGTATATGATATGTCAGATAGGAAAACCTCCCCAATAACAATTAAATATTCTATGGGAAACTTTGTGCATTAAATTTATTAATTTTGATGCGTTTCTAGCAGCCCCATAACAGCTTCGACCACGTTTTATCGTTACTTGCGTTTCCCGTCGCGATAAGAGGATATTTTGCCGGTCATGGCCCAATTCGCTCCCCATTTCCCTCTGAGCAGAGGGCTTTGCTCCTTGCTCTGCTATTTTCAGTACACTCATGCTTCTGAGAATAATAACAGTAAATAAAAATTAAAACCTATTCAAACAACAAAATATATAGTATATTGAAATTTCTTCCGAGCAAGAGTTTGGTCAGCGCAGGACCCGAAACTTTGAGTGACCTAAGAATGTAAGTTTCAAAACAGTCGGCCTCCATTTTAAAAAAAAAACAGTTGGCCTCCTTTTTCAATAAAAAAAAAAAATAGTTATAACTGGTCACCCATACATCGTACGAGTAAAAATATTTTTTTTAGCCGTTTCTTAGCATTACTCGACATACACAACTAGGAGGGGGCTGTACTTTATTTCTGTATTTTGTATTGTTTTAATTATTTTTATTTTATGTTTTTTTAGTCAAGTAACCGGTGACAGGTGCAACCAGTAGCGTTTACATACCGTAAAAGAGGCTGTGTTGGTTGAGTCATCGCGCCGTACACCATCGCAATCCTTCAAAATCGAAATTCAAAAAACCCGAAAATGATTTTATACATTTATCTGAAGAGTATTTGCAAGCCTCAATGTAATGAATATCTCGTTTAATGTAATCGGAAACGGGGAAAATTTGAAAATCATTGTTCAAATATTCTTTACCTTTCTTCACCTCTTTCCAGGTTGAATTTCAAAGAATCTAGAAATTTGTTTTTAGATATTTACATGTAAATTACGTTCATCAAAAATCAAGTTGATAACTTAATCTCTTACCGAGAAATAAAAACTAAAGTAAATTTCATTATTACTCCATTTTAACCATTTAAACTCGGAATTTAAAAAGTTATTTCTTGTGCACTTACTACGTAAGAAATGGAAATTACAACAATAAAAATATTTTCAACTATGCAATTGTTCATCAATTTATCTTACAATAGTTTTTGCTGGGCTTGATGAATCAGTCAGTCAGTCAGGACAAGTTGCATTTTAGTAAATGAATATTACTAAGCTTCATTTACAAAAATAATATTTATTATAACCATTATCACGTTCATTTTAATAATAACATTTTAAAGTTATCTTGTATAATTTCTAAATATTAAACATGAAATAAATATATATATATATGACGTAGGCGAATTGAAAAATTAAATTTCTTATTGTAAAGAGCACGAAAAATTACCATTTCCAGAGAAATTACAGTTGTAATCTAATCAAACTTAACTTACGCTCGCTTCGCTCGCTAGTAAAGGTTAGCGAGCGTAGGTTAAGTTTGGTTAGATTATATTTAGGAGTTTTTATTTATAATTAAAACCAATAATGAAAATATCAGGCTGATTAGAAATTGCTAGATAATTCTCCAATTTTTCGGGCGCATTCGAAAATGACGGTGCTTAATATAATTATAATTTAATATACGAGTAATACAATTTATCCACCAATGGTGGTCATTTTCCCGGCTCTTTACAATAACCTGATTTTTCAATTCGCTTATCACATATATTTATTCACTGTTATTATTACTTGTTACTTCTTTTTTAACAAGATTTTATTCACAAAAAAATAGTTCAACAAATAAATCTCATAATGAACAAACAAAAGTAAATCTCATCGTAATGACTTTTTAGTGCTTTGAGAAAACCATTGCTTACCAACAAAGCTTTAATCGGACTTAAAGGTTAATTTATTTGGATAAAACATCGGAATTCTTTGTCAAGATTTACCTATGATTTTTGAGTACAATTTCGTATAAAGGTTTGTTGTTTGGTCAAGTGAATTTAGTTAATTAGTTAGTTAGAAATAATTAATTAGTTGATTTGGCATATATTGTAAGAGGTATCCTTTCAAATAACTTTTAAACTTAGTTATTACCGTAAATTTCGATGCTTAATTATGTTGTTAAAAAAATAATTCATAAGGATAGATCCTTATTTAATTTAGTATTGTTCATCGAAAACATTGTATTTTAAAAATTACAGGATGATTTGCTATATAATAAATTTGATTGCTATATGGAAAAATGAGCCGATACAAAAATTTACGAACTTGAAATTTTGGATGAAATAAAAGATTTATGTATCCAAAAATGTTTGAGTAAAGTCACCTTTATCTAATATCTAATGATTTACGAAATATGTTGATACCAATTCAGTCGTTTATTAATGTATAATTCAGATAAAATCACTGTGTAAGTTTGAAATAATATTTTATCATATAGTTAAACAAACGATTGATTTTGACATCGAGAAATATTTTCTTCTATAGTTTTATTAGTGTTAATTTTTATACTCTAATTCCCATTCCAGATTTTAACGATTAGAGAGCAGTTCACCTAAAAAATACAAATTTCAAAACGTATATTTTTTAAATTAAAAATAAAATTACTCTGTAATTGTTTACTAGTTTCGTATTCATATTGGAAATTAGCCCTATATTAAAATAATTAGGAAATAAGATTACCATTTTTGACGGGTAAAGATAATTTTTTTTAAAGCCAAAACATTAATATAATAAATAATTAACTAAAAAAAACCTTTTAGATTTTATTAAAATAGTTCAAAAAACTCGCGCAAATATTCGTGTGATCGAACTGGGTGTCTTTTTTATGATTTTCTAAAAGACTGAATTTTTTTATCGATCGTTGAATTAGCAGTAGAATAAAAATGTGATCTTATAGTTGAAGACATATAACACGATTTTATCTTACGGACTGTCACCAGCATAAGATTTATGGCGCACAATAACTTTTTCCTGTTAGAGCTTTCCACGTTGTTAAATTGGTGAAGTACTGTAATTGAACATTTGATTAAGTTTACCATTTCTCAAATTACTCTTTTTTCTTACTTTTTAAAATAGCAATGTTATAATAGCTAAATTAAATAAATAAATATATAAATCTAAATAATAGTTAATTTTAAATTAGATCAACAGCAAATATGTTAAACTATGCCATATTAATATATCAGCACGATTTTTAAATAAAACATAGGCTACACTGAACCTTGAATAGAAGAGTATAATTTACTCATTAACTCATTTGCTCTTTTGAATATTGTCTAATTATAGGCAAAAGCCGAAAGAACATTTTTTTCTTATCTGATTTCTTCCGGGTGTGTTTGTATATATCTTACTTATGCTCCTTCAAATCTGCTACGCTGATTTTCATGAAATAGATAGCAACCATTCGTCTCAATTTCACTACCTTTATTGTAAATATCACCTGAAGAAAACAAAATGGCTATTTAAACCATATTTTAAATCTAAAAAACCAAAATTATTCATTACGTTAGGTTTCAAACAGAAGTATTTGAAAGCCTTAGTTCAGATACGTATATAAACTTTCATAACACCACTATTTGTGAAAATTTTTAATATTACAAATGTTCTTGAAACTATTTACAAAAATAATTAAAATAAATTAAAAATCATTTAAAGAATATTAAATTCAGAACTAATTTTAAAAAATCGCTTATATAAGTAATATACGACAACATTTTTTGTTTTAGCAAAACTACTAAAAATGTAGTGACTCACTCCCAATGGCAAGAACTAGATTATTCAGTTAAATAAATGTTCAGCTGGATCAAACGTAAGAATTAATCACTAATTCTTCTGTTATATAAAAAGTAACAGAAAAAACTGTAGTAGCTTTAAAATTATTATTGAGACATAGTAACAAAATTTTTATTTCTTTTTTTATGCTTATAATTTTTGCTTTCTCATTCTACAGAGTGTATCATGAAGCTCTCCCGGGAATTTCATAACCTATTCTACTCGTCAAAATAATGAAAATGGTTCAATTAAAAAATGTCATAAAGTGCTTAGTGTGTGAGTTAAGGCTATTGAAAGGTTTCACTGGGATTTCGGCTACCTCGGTGAAATGTGGCGTTCAGAAAAATTTTAGGAATTAATTTAAGCGGCAGAATTAGTTATTTATTACGGTATTTGACCTGAAAAATATAATAAAATTGGTCCCGTATTTGCAGTAGGTTGTGAAAAATTATATTATTCAGATTAATGGTCTACACGTTTTGTTTAAAAGTTTTGAGTAATAAACATTCCTGGCTACCAAGCTCTTTTGATCTAACACCTTTACATTTTTGCGTTTGGGAGTGGATGAAAAATATTGTATGCTATACAAAAATACATTCTCGTGAGGAGTTAATTATCTGCATTATGGCTGCGGCTGAGCATATTATGGACAACAACTCTAAGAACTAAAAAGAGCAAAAAAAGCAGTATAGAAGCGTGCGAAGAAATGCGTTGAAAATGATAGGCTCATTTCTGAACATTTATTATAAACTGGTGGTTTAATGCATTTTGTCTAGTGTACTGTTTCTAAATAGGAATCGAATTTTTGTAACTTTTGTTGGTTTTATTCAACTCATCATACAACATTTTTTCAGAATTAAATTTTCTACAAGTTTTGTTTAAAATTTTTATGTGTTTATCACCCTGTTAGCAAAGTTTTACCCTGTCTGTGCTCTATTTTATTCGATTTTAAAATCAATACCCATATAAAATCACCAATTCTGCCCCATAATTAACGTCCTAAACATTAGCAGAATGACTTCATTTCACTGGGGTACCTGAAATTCCAGCAAAATCTTTCATTAGACGTAACTCGCAAACCTAGCATTTTAGGACGTATGCTAAGATGAAGTTTTTCTATCATTTTCACGAGTAGAATATGTCATGAGAAGACCCGGGAGAACATCGTGATACTCTCTATATTATAATGTCGGGTAAAAATTTGCAAAGCAAGTTTCATTACTTCTATTAACGATTGAACATAATTGTAGCAATAAAAATTCCAGAAATATGGATGCACTTTGGCCTGATTTTTGCTCAATATCTCCAGACTGGATAGACCGTTTTAAATAAAATTTGGCAGGATGAATTTTACACGTATGGCGTTGGTGTCATTTACCACTGATCACAATCGGTGGAGTAGCAACAAGATGTAAACTTTATGATCCCCTTATATCTTTTAGTTTAAGGACAAATAAAATTAGACAAATCAATAATAAATATTACAAGAATAATAATAAACAAATGATAGTAATAATAGTAATCACAACCACAACAATAATAATAATAATAATAAACAGTGATTATAAACAAAATGGAATTTAAAGTAATCGTCAGGATTTATTTACAGGTAGTTAAACATTGAAAACCAGAATTCAGTCCCACTGACAAAAGATATTGGCGTAACCGCTAGTCTTAACACTTTTAACCACTAGTTTTGTATTAACAACAATAGTACAATAGATAAGATAAATATAAAGTTCTTTAACTGCAAATAATTTGCTGTTACAAATAAAACTACCCTAACAGTTTATGAATAAAATTTAGTACATTATCTCTTTCATTTATTGTCTAATAGTAACTCACCGAACCAATTCTTGTTTTCATGTACTGTCCACACTGTAATTACTTGTGACATCACCTTAATTAAGTCTAACTTAATTCACACTGAAAATTCGCTCCTTTACTGTCTTCCTCGCGGAATACTCCCGCTTCAAACTGGCATAATAACTGCTCGCTTAAAACTCTCTCGCGGAACTGATTTCAACTCGTCTTCCATGAAGTTATATTTCTACCCTCTTTACCTGCTGGACCAGATCCCAACTGAGCGCGAGAACGATCGACCAAGCCCTCTCTATTCCCCATGCATTTCTCCTCTGGGTCTGGTAACTCTTCTATCGGAACAACTTCTATTTACATGTGTCATGGGGCTGGATTACAAAGAACGATTGTTAATCGGACCTATCACCTTTACTAAAACGATTCCTTTTATCCCCTTTCTGGATTCCTCCCATTATTATATTTTCTACTTCTTTCTTCTTAATTGGCAGGAACTCGTTACTCAGGCCCGTATACAGGTCTTGTTGCAATACTTTCTAATACTATATTTGATATTAAAAAATTAGAGTAAAAAAATGTTTTTTTATTGTTTCTTGATTCAAACACAAATTATCATTTTATATAGATGATTCCATTATATTAGTACGTACCACGTATTTATGTATTTGGGCAATTTAACTTATTGGTAAGAGATAATAAACCTAATGTTTATTTCTCCCTATTTTGTCGGTTTTGATTTTTTTTTTATTCTTCAAATTAGTTAATTTGATTTTTATGGAATTCTGCAATTCTATAAGATGATTTCCGAATAAGGATCGTTGATGTCATTAATTTTGTTTACAATTGGTCAAGGGGTTGGAGAAATACAACCACCTTTGGTCCCGTATTTTAAAATTTTACTCAAAGGTAGAACAAGTAAAATATTATGTTTTACATAATACTTTACTTACATATTTAAATACTTCATGTTTTACTAAAATTTATACCCCAGAACGTATATATATATATATATATATATATATAAAATGTTATAATACAATTATAAATATTCAATAAGTTATAATTCAATTTTTATAATAAATCATAACATTTAATATAATTGAAAAAATGAGATAAAGAATAGAATACGAAAAATGGAAACTGCCTATCATCTAACGATGAAGATTTACAATAAAAACTCCCTGTCATGTAACATCAAATTGACTTAAAACTGTAGTCCTACCAGAAACACTGTATGGGGCAGAATGTCTGTAATTTTTTCAAAACAAGAAACAGCAACAGTAGAAAAAGGGATTTTAAGAAAAATTTATGTACTAAAATATGAACATTTGCAAACTGAAAAGTGAAAGAGAAATTTACAAATATATAGAAAAAATAGCAAACTTAATCGTATAGTTTACTGGTTTATGGATATTTATGCCTAATGAACAACCAAAAATTAACAAAACAAATATCTAATATCTACGTAAACAGAGTCACAAAGACGATCTGGTTTAAAGAAATAAAAACAGATCTGAAAACATTAAACATTTCTAGGGAGATATGTAAAGACAGGGATAAATTTATAAAAGAGATTCGAGAATCAAAGTTTGAATAGTTCTGCATTTTAGATTTGAAAAGTCTGAATAGATGAACGGAAGAAAGGTGTTAACAACAGAACAGAATGAAAACCTTTTCGGAAAAAAAAGAAGTCAAAACTATGCAAACGTGATCCGTAGTGGTCGAAACGAAAAGAAAAAATACAAAGAATTGCTCCGATAAACCTTTATTATCTTTGTTTATAGTTAATTCAAATTTATCTAATTTAATCATTAATTAAATTATCATCTAATTAAATCTAATTAATTCAACTTTCAACTGTTTTGCGAAAACAAGTTAACTACCAGACCAGCCCGGTGGGCTTGAAGAAATAATAAAAAGTTAATTTTACACTACAATTAAAAGAAAAATGACAAAATTTTGTAAATGACGTATTAGATTTGATTCAAATATTAATTACAGAACATTAAAAAAACTTTATGTATCTTCAGGATCTCATTGTCTTTAATCAATGAATAACATACAGTATGCTGTTATTATGTTTAGTAATATAGTCTGGCGAAACCATAATAAATTTCGCTACTGTATACTAAAATAAGTTTTTAGTAGTGTAATAAACATCATACTGTATATTAGGTAAAATGAAAGTTTTAAAGACCTAGAAAATAAAGAGTACATCCTTGTTAAGTGTACATAGTTTCATGTGATATGGTAGTATGTTTGATCCTTGTCCGGTTTTTATGGACATACTCGTATAAATTAATACACAAAAATTTGTAACTTGAAGTTATAATACTACTGAAATAGTGTGTTATAACAAAAAACTTTGAAATTTAAATAGGAGAAGAAAACATGTAAATTTTATTTTAATTTGTTATCTAGGTTTCCAGAATAAATTTTTGATTAGTTAGAAATAATTCTAAGATTTTAGTGTAAAATCAACGAAATTTAAAAAAACTCGGTTTGCGAAAGATAGGTAAATCATTAATAAAAGTGACAAAATAATGAAAAAATTCAGAATTTCCATTAAAACTCCTGGTAATTTCTATCATTTAAAATAACCGACTTTAGAGATATTCGTGTCCAAAATCCAAATTGTTTTGTGGAATTTTTTTTTATTTTTGGCTTTTTTTTTACACTTTTGATTCAGTCGGTTGCAGTCAAAATGGGATGTGTACAACTACATGTTACAACAGTCCTAAATTCAAAATTTCAACATCCTACGGCTAATCGTTTTTGAGTTATACGAGATGCATACGTACGTACGTACGTACGTACCGACGTCACGCTGAAACTAGTCAAAATGGATTCAAGATGGTCAAAATGGATATTTCCACTGATATTTGAAAACTGAATTTTTTCACGATCACAATACTTCCTTTACTTTGTACAAGGAAGTAAAAAGCAAATATAATATTAATCCATCTGCTTTTGTTAAAAGTTTTTAGCAGTAAGAAGAAAAATAAAATCAACAAAACATGGACTGGAAAGTAAATATTTTTTTTTTAATTCTTTAAATTCTAGTTTTAAAGATGGTATTGTTTTTAAACTCTAATTTTTAATCTTAACAAAATTAAAAAGAAATACTTCTAACTTTACAGAGTAATCCTCAATTTCAGTCCTACTTCAGAGCATTAGCATACAAAGAACTGAAAAATTAATAGTATCATATTGCTATTTTCTCTGATTTTTTAAGTTAATTTTTTTCTTTTTAATAACATATTTAAAATCATTTATGTTTAATTAAAATAAAAGTAACTTTGCTCGTTCGAATGAGACATTACAAGTAATGCAAAAGGCGAGAAACCAGGGAAAATGAAAATCAGAAAAGGAATTCCGAGAAACGATGTCAAATAGTACTATCTAGTGTGAACTTAGACTTTCTAGAATACGGGAATTTTAATTATTTCATTTTAAATTTCCTAATAAATGATCATGTAATTTTGCTTGAAAATATATATAGAATATCAAAATTACTTAGTGTTATATATTTATTGTTACGTAAAAATCTAATACCAAACACTCATAAAAATACACAAATTAAAAATTGTAATTTTAAATTAAATATTATATGTTTGTGATGGATGTGTACCTTTATTTCTAGTGATATTCATTTTTAATTTCAGTGTCGAATTACGTGTTTATCATAAGATACTACATAATAAACAATTTATTTTCTCTCTTGAGATAATTTTAATGCTTAATATATAGTCAACTTCTTTCCTTTTATTATTTGAGTGTAGTCCTTGGACTACATAAACTTTTGACTTGCCCGTTGCTGTGGAATGGCTTCGGGCTGGTCTGTATAACAACTGGGAAACGGCATTTTTTTTTCCCCCTCTCATCACCCCTGGGCCGGACGGACTTGCTGGTGTAACGCCGCCCAGGGCGGCGTTATACCAGTAAGTCTATTAGCGGCGTTATTAGAGTCTTTAGACTCTAATGGGCCTCCCCGCCTACCGGCTATATGTCCGGCATGGCAGTTCGGCCCACCGGTTCAGCTCTTTTGAGAGGTCCTTATTTTAGTTGCCCAATTCTGACACCACGCCATACCTGATTAGCCGTGACGTGGTGTCGGGTCTTTTCACTGATCATCCTTTTCCAGTGTTCCTATCTAAGAGCACCTGGAGTCCCCAGCGGCTCATTGGAACCGACACACCTCGGCATGCCGGCCCTCCTCGCTGGGGCTGTCCTCCCTACCCTAGTTTATACTAATATCCTTGACTTCCCTCATCAACATATTTCTGTGCCAGAATCTGCCTAACATATCATGCTACTGTGTTCCAGTTATGTTCACTGCTAGTCATAAATTGCACTATATTATCAGGTGTTAATCCGTTGATGTTCTGGTTAAATCTCAAAACCTCCCACCTGTCACACATGAAAAAAGTATGTTCCACATCGTCAAGTTGGTCACAATACATACAGGTTGCTTCATCCCTCCTGCCTATTTTATTTAAATAATAATTAAATACTCCGTGTCCGCTGAAAAATTATGTCAAGTAATGATCCATCTCACCGCATCCTCTTTTAACCCACTGTGCAATCTCAGGGATGAGCCACATCGACCCACACCATCATTATTCCATTTTCCTTGCCACAAAGTATAGATTTCCTGTTTGGCCCCTTGTTCTGTTTTTCCTTTAGACCTCTCTACTCTGTATTTCGCAGTAAGATCGAACGGTGGCACCCCTGCAAGCACACAAAGTGCCTGGTAGGACATCGTTCTATAAGCGGCCACCACACCAAGTAGTATCCTCCTGTGTATTCTGACAAATTTCTTCTTGTTACGTCCAATGTCTATCGCCTGATGCCAGACAGGTACCGCGTACATAAGTGAAGATATTATTGTTGATGCTAACAGTCTGCGCTTGGATGCCCTGGGGGCATTCTGTGCCGTCATTATGATGTTAATACCCTCGCCATATTTTCAGCCCTCTTACAGATGTTGTTTATGTATTCCGTGTATTTACCGTTTCTCTGAAGGGTGACACCCAAATACTTCAAACTGTGGACCTCCTCAATAACATTACTGTTAATAGATACTATAATGGGGTCTAGAACCCTTCTGCCTACTATGGCAACACACCGACATTTTTCATATGACAAACTCAGACCCCTAGAGTCCATCCACTCATGAACAATGCGAGTGGCCGCATTTGCTCTTTCTTGTACTTGATCAACCGTTCCGCCCTCCACAAGGACGGCAATATCATCCGCATAAGCCAGCAATTCCACTCCGTCAGGGAACCTTTTGAACAGGAGGTCGTCTATGACTAACAGCCATAACAATGCCTCCAGGACGGATCCCTGAGGCACCCCTCATTGCATCTCAAAATGTATTCTTCCTTCCTGGGGATCGATGCAACATTTCCTATCTGACAGATAATCATCAATTTGCCTCCGAATGTAGGGGCTCAGCCCCTTTGAGGTCACCGCCCTATTTATATGTCTCCAGCCAACTGATCCGAAGGCGTTCCTTTTATCGAGTGATATTATCAACGGTATGCGTCTAGTACGCCAAGTTCCTCGTCTGACCTCGTTGGCCCAATTTGCAATTCGACAAATGATCTGCACCGTGGACCTCCCCCTCCAAAAACCGTACTGATTTGCACTGATCCCCACACCCTGTTCTAATTCCTGTATAATTCTGCTCTCTAGCATCTTCTCTACGAGTTTAGCCATGGTATTTAGCAGACTCAACGGCCTATAGGTAACCTCCTCATCCAAAGGTGCACCCTTTGGAAGGAAGACCACTCTTGCCTCCTTCCAATATGCAGGGAAAAACTTCCTCTCTAATCCAGATTGCTAGAGCTAGCAATCTCTAGTAACTCCCAGGGAGTCTTCCTAATCAAACCCTTTATTACCGCTGCGGGGATCCTGTCAGGTCCGGGACTCTTCTTTAATGCCAGACGCTTGGCTGCCAATTGTAATTCGTCAATGGTGAATCTCCTACCCTCGCAGGGGGTGGGTCCGCTATCTTCTGCCATCGTTCTGGGGAACAGATTCGCTACCTGTATCTCTGCGCTTGCCCTGTCTAACACCGGTAGTCGTCTTCCGAATCTCTTCGTCACTATGCGATAGGCCTGGCCCCATGGGTCAGCGTCTAGCTCACAGAGATTGCTCCAATATTCTCTTTTCTTCTTTTTAATGGCTTTATTTAGGGCTTCTGGCTTCAGTATACATCATTGCAGCATATTGGTATACCTCTCTACCGTCTCTAAGTAATCTCTGTTTCTTTCTCCTTAAGGACTGAAGTTCTTGTCTCAATTTACAAATCTCAGCTGTCCACCAATATACGTTCCGTCTTCTTGCAGTACTATTTGCCGTTCTGTCTGTCTCTTGCATAACAATATTCGATAGAGCTTTAGGGGTTTGTTGCTGCTTATCCCTAAACCTTTTAGCTGTCCTGTTAACTATAACTTCTATCTTATGAGCTGTAAAATTCAATGGACGGGGATACTCCGCTCGCTCGAACCCTGTGTCTATCAGATCCAGTCTAATGAGACTGGATCGATAGATCCAGACTGGCTTGATGATCGCTGGCAATCTCATCAGGGAGGACCATCCAATTAAATTGTTCTCCTCTCCATCTGTTATCCAGGATGGTTAAGTCTATAACTGACTGGTGGCCTCTGGCGACGTAGGTAGGGGTGCCGTCATTAACACAGCGACACCCAGTTGTTTCCATCAAATCTGCCAGGATTTGTCCTCTTCTATTCGTATAGCTACTGCTCGCATTCACCATTTTGCTGTTGAAGTCACTCAGCATGACTAACTTCTTCGGCGAATTAATTATTACACCCTGCAATGTGTCGATAAAGCGAGTAAAATCAGCTAAATCTATATTTGGTGACACATACACTGCCACCAGCATGACTGACTCGTTCTCCAGGGCAACAATACCCTTACCCCTGAATCTGAGCCTCCAGTGGATATTGCTACTAGCAAACATTATTGCAACGTCACCCTCCGTATCAGTTATCCAACTAGATTTAGCGACTTCGTGCCTGTTAAGCTCAGCGACTGCAAGAAGATCTATCTCTTTCTCAGCTACTACTCGTGCGACCAAATCATGTGCAAGAAGACTCCTGTTTACGTTCGTAAACAATGTCTTATACATGCTTATCTTTCCTACACATCCATGCCCCAGTCCTGTGATCTTTGCTACCGCAATCTAGACACTGTTTCGGGTCTTGACAGTCCACTATCTTATGATCTCGGCCTCCACAGTTAAAACAGATCCAGCCTGTCCGGGCCCTTACAGTCCTGCCTCCTGTGCCCGGTTCCCCAGCAACGATAGCACCTTTGCTCATCTTCTCGGATGTATGCTCTGCAGCTTATCCACCCTATCCTCAGCCTTTGCTCGACTAATATACAAGCGGCTCTATAAGAGGTAATTACTGTTATGTTTCTAGTCTCGCCATAACCCTTTCTGATTGACGAAATCTTATATTCTTCATTAGGACCAATCCTGTTGGCTATCGCGGCCATCACCTCCTGTTCAGCAGTATCCATCTCCACATCCCTGATGTGTACTACCGCTCTCCTACTGGCTCTGCTCTTAAGGTCTACATGCAGTTCAGCAGCCTTATCCCTGAGTAGAGTGGTAAAATTCTCTGCGTTCTGTATTCCCTCGATCCTAACATGTAGTTCCTCATTACGTACCTTACGCAACAATATGACATTGTTGGCCTCCTCACTCGTCACAGCTCCATTCATCGACCTTAGAAGCTCAGCATAAGACTTGCCTTCAGCTTTCACAACAGTGCGACTCTGTTCAGCCGGCGGTATGGCTTTCTTGATGGGTATTTGATTTGTACCAGCAAGTCTTGCACTATTGTCCCCTTGTATCGTCAATATATAAATTGGTGTCTCCTTATTTCTTGCAGATACGATAAGATCTTTTTCATATAGTTTCCGATGCTCCCCGCCGGCAAGACATAGGCAGCATCTGGTGCTTGTGTTACGACTCTCCTGACCGCTTTCAAAAGTGTGACGATAGCTTCCCTCTCTGATACACCTGAGTTATAGCATATTTTATACTTGCTTCTTTTTTTCTTAGTTGTGTTGTCTCCGATTACCGTTACTTCATGTTTTATGATGTCTCCTATCGCAAATCCAGTGCCTTGTTCTTGCTCTCCCTTCTTTAAATCTTTTAAACTACATATTATTTCCCTACCAGGAGGGAGTTCCGTCACCAGATTTATCTTACTTCTCAGATTATTTGGCCACCTTTTTTGTAAGAGCCCTAATAGCTCCTCGTCTTCTAGCTCCCTGGTAAGAATTTTTTCCATATTGTCCTCCATGGCTGGCAAGTCCGTTTGAGTGGCCTGCGTCACTTTATTCATAGTGGACGAACAGTCAACCAGTGCGCTAAGGCCCTCATAAATTGTCTTCAACTCCTGTTCATGGGTACTGTTATATTTACCGATGCCCGGCCCTATATGCTGTTTCAATGAAATCGTGACTAGTCCCAATTGATAAACCAGGCTTTCCAATGTGTCAACGTGCTCCTCAAACTCCTCTGAGGATCCCTGGCGTTGCCTTTTCTTGCCTTTTCCATCTAATTTTTTTATGGGTGCCGTTCTCTGCTGGCTGCTACTTTGAGCCGCTTTTCTCTGAAAGTCGGGACTGAAAGTGCCGAACATGTTTTATGTTATGTTATGTTATGTTACATGTTTAATACATACAAAAAGTGTTGCGAGGTGATGGATGTTACGGACAACTTTATTTCTCTTCTTTTTTTTTATCTCTACTCCTCTGGGCCGGACCGACTTGGTGGTATTACGCCACCCAGGGGAAAATCCGTTACTCTAATAGGCCCTCCCCACCTACCGGCTATATACCGGCATGGCAGGTCAGCCCTACCGGTGGCTCTTTTGAGGTTTTTTATTCACTATTTTGTCCTTTACGGAACCACATCATACCTTCACGTCGTGATGTGGCCCCAGGATCTTTGGTAATACTCTCTTATTTTAGCAACATACCCCATGGAGTCCTCAGCGGATCATCGAAACCAGCACACCTAAGAATGCTGGCTCTCACCGTTGAGGCTGTCCACCCAACCTAACATACTAATAACCCAACCTTTTTCATCTACATTCTTTTGTGTTAACACTGTCTTTATGTATTCAGCAACCTTCGTCCGGTTTTCCTCACTGATAACCATGAAGTCCATAGTCTCTTTCGGTGTTTTTCCGTGAATACCCACGTCATGTCTTTGCCTTAGCCATTTATTACATATTAAAAAGGTATGTTAAGAATCGTCATTCTCCTCGCAGTACATTCACGTGAGCTCATTCTTTTTTCCCACCTTATGGAGATAACCATTGAAGCACCCATGTCCCGTCATGAACTGGGTGATCCAATAGTCCGTTTCACCATGCTGCCTGTTAATCCATCCTTATATATCGGGAATTAGAGTTCTTGTCCATCCAGCCACTCCAGCCTCCACCCATCTTTCCTGCCAGATTCTACAGATGTCTTCCCTGACTTCATTTTCTGCTCTTCCTAAAAACCTGTTAGTTCTGAATCTGGCTATGAGGTCGATAGGAAGCGTTCCCGAAAGCACACAGAGGGCCTCGTAAAATACAGTTCTGTAGGCAGATACCACGCCTAGTAGTATCCCCCTGTGTGCCCTCTTCAACCTGTCCCTTTTTCTACTGATGGTCAGAGCACAACTCCATGCTGGCAGAGCATACATCATTGTTGATACTACAGCTGTCGCTAGCACTCTTCTTTTGGATGCCCGAGGAGCCCTCTGCATCGACAAAATAATATTTAAACTTTTAGTCACTTTCTCAACACTCTGACAAACACTTAGAAACTGCTCAGTGAATCTACAGTTTCTCTGCAGAATGATCCCTAGATATTTTACTGCTGTTACTTCCGCTATATTGTTGCCTCCAATCCGTATATCTACTGGCTCCAATACTCGTTTGCCAGTGAACTTAATATATTTACACTTTTCAGTTGAAAGCGGACAACTTACTTTCTTACGGACAACTTACCTCTTACTAATCGTTACTGGCATTTAACGATGGAGGAGACTACCGCAACCGCTGAACAGGCACAACACGTTAACCCTCTTCCTCCCGTGCCTTATCGAATTGCTGACATCACAAAATTATTTTGAATCCAAAGTGACGAAAACTGATTTCAATGTTCGAGTTGTAAATAGCAAATATCGACTTTTCTGTAACGACATAAAATATAACAAAAAAATTATTCTTCTGAAATGAGAAAATAATCTTATAGGTACTACACCTTCACAAGGAGAGATGAAAAAAAAATTCTGAGTGGTCTTGAGAAACATTCACCATTCTATGGTTGACGATTTGATGGACGGGGCACATCAAAGAATCTGAATAACAGTTCGGGTAATCAATTCAGTTCTCGCTCTAACATTCATTCAGGTCTTTTGCTGAGGCAGTAAGGGGTAACATCCTTGATAATTAGACTTCTTGTGATAAACTTAAAAGATTTTAGTTTCTTGTGTTCGTGTGTTCTGCTCCCCTGAGCCGGCTCAACAATCAAGCGTTACTCAGCCCATGGGAGTGTCCTTGCTACTCTAATGAGCCTCCACGCTTACCGGCAGTACGTCCGGCATGGCAGGTAGGCTCAGCAGTTCCGGATCTTTTTCTTATTTTCAACTTGTCTCTGCCTCTAACCACTAAGGACAGGGACAATGGTCCCGGCTATGCAGTTCCCGGGCCCCGCCCCAGCAGCCGGGTCTCGGTCGTTGTTTGTTTTTCTTTTCTCTTAAATTAACTCCTCCCACTCCTTGTATTTCACTTCCTTTGCTCGTGTAACCGCAGTCAGAAATCCCTTTATTGTCAGCCATTCGTCTTTGCCTCTCGCATATACTTTGTTGTAGAGTCCGGGGTAATCTCTTGTATGTCATATCTTGCTTTTAGATTTCGATTTCGATTTAGATTTCGTGTCGGTTGTATAGTCCAATTTGGTCGAACCATACCCAGAGATGTTTCACAAAGGGCGTTATTTCTAGCCTAATCCCATCGACCGTAAGTCGAATTCTTCTAATCTTACGTCGGCTTGTCACAACTACGAATTGCGGTATTTGTGGAGCGAGTCGTAACCCCCTTGTCACCAGCAAATGTTTATCTGTCTTATGGCCCTACTCGCCTTTTCTTCAGCTTAATATTCTGCGGAGCCATCAAACAGCATCGCCAAACCATCGTCGTACGCAACAAGTATCACCCCCTCCGGGAGCCCCAACCTCAAGACCCCGTCAAAAACTGTTCCGCAAGAGGGGGCTTAGCACAGATCCTTGGGTTCCCCTCATACATCCGGAACCTTATTTCTTTTCAATTTATTTCTTTTCATTTCTTTTACACTAAAATGAGTAAAATATTAGTGTCAACTCTCTACCCTGTAGGTAATTACTTATTGAGGCTCTTAGTTATGAACTTATATTCCTCTTCCTTTTTTCTTCCAAAACGTGTCTCCACAGAATGCTATTGAAAGCATTGCAGACATCAAGGAGGACCATCAATGGTATTTTTCTGCTCCTCCAGGAGCCCGCTCTACTTGTGTTTATTCACCTCACTACCTTGGTGAGGGAATCCACCGTAGATTTTCCCTTGATGAACCCAAATTGTAGTGGCGCCAAACCTCCGAATGCCTCTAACTCAGACTGTATTCGTCCCGCCAAAAGCATCTCGTATAACTTGTCGACTGTCTGCAATAGACATATCGGTCTGTATGATTGTCACTGACCTTCTTTCACCTGTTTCGGGATCAACAGCAACTTACCCACTTTTCATGTTGTAGGAATACTCTATGTAGTCAACGCTTTCTTGATTGCCTCCAATAGAAGCCGTGTATGTGATTTTGCCTAATGCCTTCAATAGGGTGCCCGAGACCCCGTATGGACCCGGATTATTCTTTGTATTTATTCTACCAACAACGTCGTGTAATTCTTCTATAGTGAACCTTCTCTCTTCCTTTTTTTTTTCTCTCAGCTCCCCTGGGCCGGACCGACTTGTTGGTATTACGCCGCCCAGGGGAGTGTCTTTAAACTCAAATAGGCCTCCCCACCTACCGGCTATATACCGGCAAAGCAGGTCGGCATACCGGTTAGCTCTTTTTGAGAGTTCTTTATCAATATTGCCCCCTTGGGGACCCAAAAGGGCAATACTAATACACCACATTATTACACCACGTCAGACCCAGTTCGCCGCGACGCGGTAACGGGTCCCTCAGTATTCAGTGTGCTGTTGCCTGACTGTTACCCGTGGAGTCCTTAGTGGCTCATCAGTGCCAACACACCGCAGCATGCTGGACCTCACCAGCAAGGCTGTCCACCCAGTCCTATTCTAGCCAACACCTTGTCTTCTCTCATCGGAGTATTTCTGTAGAACAACTTGTCTAACAAAACTAGCAAAATTATTCCAGTTTGACTCGCTTCTTAGCATGTAGTCTATTGTTGTCTCTGGAGTTATACCTGTGAGTGCCTTACTATGTCTAAGTGTGTCCCACCTATTGCACTCAAAAAAGGTGTGCTCAGCATCATCTATCTCGTTGCAGTAGTTGCAAATTGGCTCTTCTCTTTTGCCTATTTTGTGCAGGTAGTTATTGAAGGAACCATGTCCTGTAAAAACTGCGATAGGTAATGATCAACCTCACCAAATCTTCTCGACAACCATGGCTTGATGTTGGGGATGAGGGTTCTCGTCCATCGACCCACAGCTTCCTGCGACCATTTTCCTGCCAGATATTATAAACGGCATCCCTGACCTCTTGTTCTGGCTTGCCTTGTGCCCTCTCCACCCTCTTTTTTGCGATTAGGTCAATAGGAGGTGTACAAGATAACACGCACAGGGCGGCATAGGACACTGTCCTGTATGCGGACAAAACACCTAGGAGCACACACCTGTGCGTCCTCGCCAGTCTCTCTTTGTTGCGCCTGATGGCGATAGAGCGCCACCAGGCCGGAACGGCATACATAAGCGAAGACACGACGGTGGTCGCCAGTAAACGGCGCTTTGAGGCCCGAGGGGCATTCTGCGATGACATAATGATGTTTAGACTTTTTATCATCCTTTCTGCCTTGTTGCATACATTGACTATGTGCTAGGTGTATCTACAGTTTTTCTGGAGGATAACTCCTAAGTACTTGATGTTATTCGCTTCTTCTATAGCATGACCGTTGATGGAAATATTGAACGGTTCTAGCACTCTTCTACCCGTAAAGGCAATACACCGGCATTTTTCCATAGACAGTTGCAGACCCCTGGACCTCAACTACTCCTGTATAGTGTCGATGGCCGCATACACCCTCTCCCGCACCTCCAAGACCGTCCTTCCCTCTACGAGGACTGCAAGGTCATCTGCATAAGCCAGGACCTGGACGCCGACAGGAAACTCCTTCTGAAGGAGTTCATCTATAATCACAAGCCACAACAACGGCCCCAGAACAGAGCCCTGCGGAACTCCACCGTGCATTTGAAAATGTACTGTTTCTTCCTGTGCTTCCACCAGACATCCTCTGTTGGACAAGTAATATTCAATTTGCCAACGCAGGTACGGGCTGAGGCCCCTAGTCGCAATTGCGTCATAAATATGACCCCAACCAATAGCCCCGAACGCGTTTTTTATGTCTAGTGATAGCATCAGTGGAATTCTCCTGGTTCGCCAAGTGCCTCTCTTCACCTCGTCGGCCCATCCCGAAATTCGGCAGATAGCCTGCACGGTGGATCGCCCCCGCATAAACCCGTACTGGTTAGGACTGATTCCGGCTCCCTCTTCTAGTTCTTTGATGATGCGGCGAGCCAGCATCTTTTCTACTAGCTTCCCCATCATGTTAAGGAGGCTCAGGGGTCTATAGGTTATATCTTCCTCCGAAGAGGTGCCTTTAGGTAGGAATACCACTCTGGCCTCCTTCCAGCAGTCGGGGAAGTCTCCGTTCTCCATGCCATGGCTGGCAATCTCGAGCATCTCCCAGGGAGCCTTCTGAACCAGACCCTTGATCACTGCCGCGGGAATCATGTCCGGGCCAGGGCTCTTTTTGGTTGCCAAACTCCTCGCCGCAAGTTGTAGCTCTTCCATGGTGAATCTTCTATTGTCGCAAGGTGTGGATCTCACGATATCAGGCACTGTATGCGGGAACAACCTGGCTACCTCCCTTGCAACACTGGTCTTATTGAGGATAGGCATACGTCTCCCGAACTTTTTGGTCACAATACGATATGCCTGGCTCCGGGGATTGCTGTCAAGCTCTTCGCAGAGCCTGATCCAGCAATCCTCTTTACGTCTCTTAATAGCCTTATTGAGCGTTCTTCTTGCCTCGAGGTATCTATTGGCTATTTCCTGGTACCCTTCTCTGTTATTTCTAAGAATACGTTGTTTCCTTCTATAAGGGACTGGAGCTCTTGTCTCATTGCTTCAATTTCAGCACTCCACCAATATACGGAGCGCCTCCTTGTATTGTTAGCTGCCATTCTGTCCATTTCCTGCTTTATTATATTAGATAAAGCCTCAGGTGATTGTTGATGTCTATCAGACAGTCTACTTGCAGTCCTGTTGACGATTTGCTCTATTTGTACTGTTGAGAATCTCGGTGGGGGGGGAGTGCACTTCACGCCTGAAATCTACGTCTTTCAGATCCAAGATAGAGGCGCGATGATCGCTCGCTATATCTTCTGAGAGAACCATCCACTGGTACCGATTCCTCCTCCACCTACAGTCCAGGATGGTGAGGTCAAGCACCGACCAAACCTTCTTTCTTCCTGTGTTGTGACAATCGCACGGGGCACTTCAATTAATTCTGTAATCGCATTTTGAGCTTGATCTCTGGATAATGTGGGCGGCGGCGTGCCAAACTTCCTTATTATGACCCGATACGCTCGACCCCATGGGTCAATTAGATTCCCTACTGCTTCTTCCCAGGCTCTTCTTTTTACTTCTGTGATCGTGGCACTAAGAATTCCACGTGCGGTCTTGTATGCAAGCTCAGCTTCTGCCACCTCCGCCTGTCGGTCCGTCTTGCTCTTTGCATTTTCTTTTTCGAGGGTTCTGCTAAGAGACAGGATAGAAACATATTAGAAACATTATAAATAAAAATTTTTAAAAGAATTATATGGTTAACTTCTGACTAAATGTCTCTAAAAAATAACAATTTAGTAATAAGTTACTGGTATGATTACCGTAGAGATTTCTTTAAAAATCAACAAATTATCAATATACGCCACAAAATTTTCATTTCAATAATGTTTATGTTACCTGGAAAAACATTAATACATGACCAACTAAAAAATTTCCTCAGTAAAATAAATGCGTAAATTTAGTTTAAAAGGTTGAACATCCACAAAAAAATTAATTAATCAACCAATCGCATAAAAATTCGGCTTTTGAAATTAGTTTAAAAATATTTTCCTTACGGGTGAAACACTACAATATTCTAAGTTGATAAATATTCTATTTATTTATTATTCCATACTGTAATTATAGTATTGTTAATAATTTTAAGAAATTTTTCTAATACAATAACTGATCGAATTATGAGAAAAATTTCAGAATGATTCATAAAGGAAAATATAAAAATATTATATGATTGTATTGATTATGAAATTCATACTGTAATAAAAACAATAGATATTACACAATATTAGTTAGTTTGACCCCGTCATATTTTATACTTTCAACAAATTAGTCGTAGACAAAAACAAACAGAAAAGATAAAATTTTTCTTTTAAAAAAAGATGATTTTTTTTGTTGTCACACGGGTAAATTTGATAAAGAATTCTGGTGTATCCTTTTCTTTCATTTTAACCAATGACAAAACAAAAAAGAAAAGAAACTGAGGCAATCTTCTCATTGTTCATTTGAACTCTGCCGACACTTTTATTGTTTTAATCTGTATCTTTCTTTCTTTTTCTTTTCCTGTAGATTTTTAGCTCATTTCAACTCTTCCTGTTTTCTATTTCATCTATACTCCTTTCTAGAACATAATTAGCTATCAAGAAAACTAACAAACTGGTAACATGATCGTCCTCTTTTGATTATTCATTTTTCTAGATAATTATTTTCAACTTCAAATATAATACCCTGAACTAAATTTATAATTTCATTTTATGTTTCTGCTTATGTAATGATCCTTATAAAATAATTTTTTGTTTCCTAAATAATAAATTTTAACTTATTTTATTAAATATATTTTTATAAATTGCTGAAAACATTATTATATGGCATAAATATATGCCATTGTATGAAAATATATTTTCTTGATATCTTAAATTTTATTTAATTAAATCACTCTTTTTTCCCACTCTAAAATAAATTTATCTTTGAAATAAATAAAAAATTAAAGAACACGAATGCCCATAAAAGGGGTTGCTGACAAGTATTGCCCTTTAATGTTGGATAATTACTAATATAAATTTGATAATTACAGAGCGTGCGGGTAGCAATTTTGTACATAGTATTTGTATATAGTGTAATATTTTTTTTTTTTTAATTTATATATTTTTATATATATATATATATATATAAAACCCGCTGGTTTATTTTAGTGGTTAAACTCGTCATCGCAAAAAGCTGAATTTCGAAGAAGAGAGTTTTGTTAGGCAGAAGAGAGTTTTGTTAAGAAGAGAGTCCTTGTAATGGGAGTTACTTTCTCCCCTGATTTGAATACTATACTGTAGATACCGATGTTCTTTGGTGGTTGGGTTTCAATTAATCATACTGGGAAGGCAATGGCAAACCCCCCGTTAAACCTTCCAGGAAAATTCCAAGGAAATGGAATCGCTAAGAGTCGAACATGAGGGAATAGCTCATTTTTTTTTACATATATATTTATATAACCTGATACTCTCGGTAACGTAAGGGTTCCAACCGGGTAACGTATATATCTAAATCGGTTCAGCTGTTGAGCTGCTACGGTAGAAAAAACATACATATATACATCTTAAATACATTACACTCCTTTTTGTGCAGTCGTTTATTTAGGCAATAATATGGTAATTAAAAGTAAATTATTACAATGATTTTGAAAATATTCTCTTTATGAAATTATTAATTAGTTGATTATTTTTTAATTAAAATACCAATGTCATCTTGCCCTACAGTCCGGGTTTATATATATAAATCCTTAATATATCAATTTTTGAGTGTGAATAAATTATGAAAGTAATAATTTATTACCCGTACTATTTAATTAAAATGTTTAAAACAATGCAAACTCTGTACGTAACCTATACTATAGTTCATACGTATCGATCAAAATTAAGTATTTTTAATAGCAATTCGAAAAAAGAAACTTTATCATAATTATGATATATCTAATGACTTTTACACTTAAAAAAACAAATAA
Source organism: Lycorma delicatula (assembly GCF_047948215.1). Classification (NCBI taxonomy): domain Eukaryota; kingdom Metazoa; phylum Arthropoda; class Insecta; order Hemiptera; family Fulgoridae; genus Lycorma; species Lycorma delicatula. The sequence continues at coordinate 72,147,160 of NC_134455.1, forward strand.
AACCAATAACAAAATATTAAAAATAGTTTTTTTAATAAGATTTTTCTATCGCGTTATAATATTATTTTATAAATTCAGTGTGAGACGGCGTGCGTTCTGGCGTCCACAAAACCCATAGAACTCCAGGTCTTGGAATGCTGGCTTCGCTTTCAGGTCATGGAACGGGGTGATGCTTCTGAAGTGGTTATACAGGCATGGCAGCGTAGATGGAGTCAACATGAGGGGGCTATGTGGACAAAAAGGTTGATTTCAGACATTAGCCAATGGGTCAAACGAAAGCATGGCGAGGTCAGCTACTATGTCTCTCAGATGTTCTCTGGACATGGAAATTTCGAGCAATATTTATTCCGCTTTGGCAAAAGAAGCTCTCTACGTTGTCGGTACTGTGAACGCGATGACACAGCTGAGCGTACAATATTTGAATGCGATAAATGGACAACACTTAGGTTTCGCACGGGAGTACAGAATCTCACACCCGAGGAACTAACAGCTTCATATTGAGTTCTAGACAAAATTGGAATAATTTTGAAAAATTCTCCTTTTTAGTTTTAAAATAGAAAAATGATACTGAAAGACGTACGGGGTACTAATAAAGACTGAAGTAGTTGTAGAACTAGGATATTCATGAGTATTGTCTCTTTATGAAACCTACGACCGCGAGTAGGCGTTACGAGATCGGACTGGGAATGTAAAGACCGAGACCCGGCTTCGTAGTTGGTGGCTGGGAACGACATAGTCGGGCCTGGACTACCTTCTGTGGGGTTAGAGGCAGGCAACACCAAAAGACCCGGGGCTGGGGCTGGGGACGGCATAGTCGGACCGGTTCCTGCCCTGGGGATTTGAGGCAGGCAATGTAAAGAAAACAAAAAGAAAAGATCCGACCGGGTGAGCTGACCTACCGTGCCGGACATACAGTCGGTGGGTGGGGTGGCCTCCTTTGAGTAAAAGGACACTTCCTCGGGCTGCGTGTACTTAATTGGATAACCGGCCCGAGGGTGTAGGGGAAAAAAAAAAAAAAAGAAGAAAAAAAAAATTCAATGTTAATAAATAAAAACTTGTTCCAAGAATGTCTTTTAATTAAATATGTTTTAAAAAAAATATGTGTATAGACGAATACTAATTCTCTCAAATTTTTGTTTTAATTTTCTTTTTTTATATTTCCTTTTATTTGTTGTTTAGCTTTAGTAGAATTCGTTATTTTAAATATTTAATTGAATTTTTTTTTAATACTTTTATTTATAGTCGCATCAACAATTAATGACATTAGCCACTTATCAGTATAATGTACCGGTAAATTTGTTTCTTGAAAAAACACAAGTCGACTATTCCTGAGATGTGTGGTTAACTGAAACCCAACCACCAAATAACACCGATATCCACGATAAAGTAATCAAATTCATTCATTCATATAACAGTAACCACCTTTATTAGGATTTGAACCTGGGAACTTCGACTTCGAAATCGGCTGATTTACGACAACGAGTTTACCATTAGACCAACCCGGTGGGTATTAATTTAATTTTTGAAGAAAACGTCTATTTTATTTACAATAAAATCAGCTGTTTTCAATATATATTTCAAGTTACAAAGAGTAGGAAAATAACATATCAAATTACTGAAAATTAACTCTGTACACCTTGATTCTACGAGCATTTGAATCTCGTATTAACTCAGTATAATAAATCCTATTTGAAATTGATGAGTAAGTTATAATTTTTGGTATTTTAATCTTGAGAGGTTTACAGTAATTTCTAATGTACAAGTAAATACTTTTTGGACAAATATTGGAAAATCGAGATTATAGTTTTTTTTTGTTTTTTTTAAGAATTCATTAAGTAAATTATTAAAATTTTATCTGACAGTTTAAAAATTTTATACCTTTAATACGAGAAGAGCTAAATAGAATAAGAAGAACTAAACCTCGTAAACAGAACTACTTACATAGAAAATTTTCTTATCCAATAAAGTATATATACATGTATATTAGTTCTTCAGTTCTTTTATTTCCAATGCATTTAGAATAAATTATCAATTTTATCCAACCACAAAATAAATAATCCAAAGGCGCGAAACTGTAATCATTGTGATCATTTTAATGCTCCATTACGATCAATCCATCTAATGTGTTTTGTAAACAAGCTTAAATATTACGTGATAAGTGTACAATAATCCATAAACTACATGCACTTAAACTCCAGCTAAATTGTCTGATCACCGTCACTCGCCTAATGTCGCATTTCGGGAAAGTTCTACAATTTGGGTTTGTTTCTGATGCACAACTTATACAAACAACTGAATAAAATATTTATCATTTTATTTAAATATAATATTCTTTTGATGATTTAATTCAATGATTCTAACTAAAGCGCGTCCATACTGTATTTAATTTGCGCAGGAGTGGCGGTACTAGCAACGACGGTCAGCATTAAATAAACTAATCTAATTTCACAACTTACGTATAACAAATTTCGCTTGTACGGCCGCCAGACTGGTGTAGCCGCGATGCTTAACGCTACAGGTAGCTAGTCTACCTGGCGATTGAATTCGAGACCCAGCCAGACCGAGTTACTATTTACACTTTAAATATTATTAATTTATTTAATTCTACCGTTCATCTGTGAAATCACAACATTGCAGACTACAACAGCATCTTTTGGGGTGGGGTTGCAATTTTGCAACTGTTTTCTTCAAATGTTGTTATTTTTTATTTGTTAACAAATTTTCTTAAGAAAAATATGGCCTTAGTTAGGCAAAATCTCGAAATACCGAGGGTAACCTTGCTTTACAGTATCACAAGGTTTCTTGACCTTTTAAGTTAAACATTTAATGGGATCAATCCTCCATATGTAGAAGTATTCTGACCAACTTTGGTCAAAATCGGTTCCGTAGTTCTAGAGGTATAAGGTGATTTAGAAGGTAACAACGAACACACGTACATACGAGCATTAACATCAAAAAAAATCCATCCGGTTTTTGGGTGCCTTACGTGTCTATAAAGCAAGATCCGGTGAAAAGCGGATATGCCCAAATTGGGCCGATTACAATACTTTTCTTTCTAAAGCTATACACCTCTTCTAAGCGCTAATTAGACGGGAAAAGTAAAAGGACTGATAAGATTATCACTACAATACGAAATATTGAACAACGAAGCATTTTGAAAATGCGTTATTGCAGCTCATATGGATTCTCTTTGACCAAGTATTGATGTTTGGAAATAAATAATTCTATTTATCGTAAAGCACAATTCATTACTAATAAGAATATCACAATGAAAACTGGGATTTTACATACATTTATAAAGTAACCGTCAGTAGAATTTTGTTTTTTTTTTTTTTTTTAGTATTGTGATCTGTAAAATGTTAGGTAGCTGTATAAAGGTAGTGTACACACATTATGTGGAATAGGTAAATATGATCATTTAGTATTGTTTGCCTCTCTACCTTAGTTGTAAAACATTTTGACGACAATACCACCTTTCCGTATTTGTAAATAAGTAGGAAACAATTATATCAATTTTCTTTTTTTGTATTTATACTTCTTACAAACAAACATTTATCAGTTCCCTACTTCAAACGTTTTACAGTTTGATATTCTTCCATCTGGATATTTTTCTCGGTATTCTAAAACTGTATAATTTAATGAATTAATAATAAATTAAAACCACATCCCTAATTCTCGAAATGCATTGAGATTCTTGTCTCTCATTTGCTACAATTAATGAATAAATTTTAAATTAGGTTAACTTAGGTGATTTTAACATTAAAATCGAAATTTAAAATTATTCAAAACATAAAATTATTCTTATACAAATCTTAATGATGATTGACTTTTATTATCAATTCATGATATTTGTAATGTCTTGGGTAATTTAATTTCTTTAAAATTTAGTTATTAAAACATTTTTAAAACAGTTATTAAACAAGAATTTTGTTTTGTATATAATTAAAATAGTTTTCTGAATCTTAGAAATTATTTTTTTGGCTTGATGATATCACCAATTAAAACGTAAAAATTTCTAAATCTCTAGAAGTGCCTCATTATTTTTTAATTGTTTACAAGCAATTTAATAAAATTAATTTATGTTAAATCTACAAAAGCATATGTTTTTACTGTCTTGAATTTGTCGGCTTTGCATCAGTTTTTTTTTCCGGAAATTACTCGATTTAGTTCTGGGATCTATTTTATTTAATTTTTACTGACCAAAATAACAAAAAATCAAAAAATGTATTTCGTCCTCGAAGTTTGTGCTTGCGTTGGTCGATTGTGTGATAGTTATTCTTAAAGACATTATCCTTCAGATGTCCCCAAAGAAAAAATCGGGGAGAGTTAAATCTGGCGATCTAGGCAGCCACAGTCCACAAGAAATGATGTGTTCCCCAAACAATTCGCGCATGATTGTCATTCTGCTATCCGCAGCGTACGCGTTGCAACATCTTTCTGCAGTTAGCGGTCTCGTTAATCAGCCTTTAATTGTGCCATAAATTGTATGATGATGACCTGGTAACGTTTAGCTCTTATCCTTTCCGTGAGAAAAGGTCGGGCTTACAATTCTTTTCCGCGAAACCGCACAACAAACTTCAACCTTCTGTAAATGTAATGGGGTCTCATGGAAAATGTGAGGGTTTTCTAAACTCCAATATCTATCGTTCTGGCTGTTAACCTAGCCACTTATTATTTTCGAATTTAGTAATGTGTAACTTTTGACTCACTGTGTACAACGTGGAAGTTTTTATTTATATTTATACATTATTTTTTATACAATACACAAAATCTGGTAGAAAATATTTAATTAAATAAGTATTACATAAATATAAAATAAAACATAATATAATAAATTAAACATATACAAAAAAAGTAAAAAGTACTTAATATAATTATAATTAATTTACAAGAACCATTATACTCCTCTCTATAATAATGATAACAATAGTTAGTAATTATATTACCCATCGGACAGGTAGGTTAGGATAAATTACTATACCTTTCGATTTTAATATATGTAAGTTTATAATCGAAGAACGTTTAGCTCTGTTAATTAATTTAATACTCAGCATATTTTGTAATTATGCTTAGTTGAGATAATCTATTAGTTAACTTTCAGGATTTTCACAATCACCCAACTTCAAAAATATAAACTTGAAGTAACAATAATAGGTCGGTACTAATAAAAAAGTTATTTAAATATTTATTACTAGATTAATAAATACAATCCATTTAAATTTTGTTAATATCGTTTTATTAAATTAATTAACGGTAAAAATAATATTATTAATAAATTTATTCTAAATGAATTTCTTTATGCAATTTTTTTAATTATAATTAAATTCTTACATAATTTATTTAGTCGGTTATACCAAAAGATTTTATCAAATAAGTAATAAGGATAAGTAAATAAGTAATAATATAGTATAAAATAAAAAAAAAATGAAGAGACAAAATCATCATGATGGTAGGCTAAGCGATAAGATAAACTGTCACACTGGGCTGTATGTGGCACGTGTTTCGCAATATCATTTCTCTTCCATGCGGACGGTTTTATTGCCTTTCTGTCTGATAGTATGATGTTCATGGATTATAAAACTTGAACTGTAGCAAGATAGAGGAAACAGATGGCATCAAAAATATCTGTTATTTTTTCTTTTATTACAGAATTGTGTTATGTTCGCTCGTATGATAATAATATATTTTGTTTGTCACTACTGGGACTGTAATAAAAATATATAATTTATGTATAAATTTTATTGACTCACATCTTCTCTGATATTCATAGTCGGACGGTAATATAATGTTCTTTTCTAACCCTGAGGGAAGGAGCTCATTTTAAGTTAAATTGCATGGTATTAAAATTATATACTATATAGTCACTAGTTGAACAATTTGCAACCATGCAGATATATTAAATAATTAATTATTACATCAATAATGTTTTAAACCTTGTTATTAATTGTAATAAGTTATGTAATATATAAATCAAATTATTATTAAAATTTAAAATAACTTATTATATTTGTTGTTCTAAAAATAAATACTTATTATTATTATTAGCATTGTTATTATTAGCATTAACGTAGTGATAGAGAGAAGTAAGGTTCTATTTTAATACAACCGTTTGCAATTCATTTGTTTACTTTTATCACACACGTTTCCCGAATTTTAAGACATTTTGCTCTAAGGTTCATTACAAAGATTATTAGGAAGAACTATGTATGTGTAACGATTTTTTAAAATTAAATTTCCTTTTTAATTACCGATTTTATTTTACAGGAGTAATGTTGAGATGTGTTGGTGGTAATTTTACCGAAGCTAAGAGATAAAACAAATTAACTCCATTCCTGATATTACCTACAATTTTCAGTTTTTGTTGCAGCAGCAACGCTAAGATACTTAAATTCTTCGCGTTTCACTCATCGTTAGTCCTAAAATTCAACTCTCAAATGGTTCCTACTGTTTGATACCTGCTTTCTCAATCCAATTTTAAATATATTTTCGCGGTTTGACAAGAATATTAAACTAACTATATTTACCATCAGACGTAAAGTTTTCTTATAAATACCGTTTATTATCCTGTAGACATATAAACAAAATAAATTATAATAAAAAAAATAGTAATGATAAAATAATAATAATGACAATACGTATATATATCATAAAAAAGAGTAATTCAAATAAAAAGGACAAGATTTTTTTAATTGATAGTTGTATTATAAAAATCATAGTACAGTCAAATTTATTAAAAACTTTATTATGAGCTCTAGACCCTATTATTGTATTAATAATAATAAGATAACACTAAAAAAGTCTAAAGTTCATACAATTCATTTTTTGCAAGTATTGTTACTTACTGCTTGTAAAAGAACTACCCGTTATTTTATGAATGAATATACTACTGTCACTTTCACTAATGTTTACCAATAACTCACCGAACCACTTCTTGTCTTCAACCACTGTCCCCATTGGAACCACTGTCACGGTAACATCGTGACGTACTCTTCAAACGCTTACAGTTATCACTGTTACCATAACCGCGTCGAACTCGAATTGCGAATAAACTACTATTTGTTTTCATTTGTACCGCGAATGCGCAAAACACAGCCTCTCCAAACTACTCCCTTACCTCTAGTTCCTGGCGTTATTTATACTTCCTGGTCTGCAGAACCAGTACCAGCCTCAACCCTTTAATTGTTGAAACACAATAATTATCATTGTCCGCGCACTTACATTTTTCTGTAGATCCTTATTCCGGTTTGGTAACCGGAATCGAACTTCTGATCGAACAACAACTTTTGGAGATGTCATTGTCTGTATTACAAAGAACAGATTGTTAAACGGACCTATTACTCTAAGAAAAATATTTAGTTCCTTCTGCATTCTTCTTTTCATAATTATTATAATATAATGTATAAATTATGTATTTCAATATAAATACATTTTCATCAGTTTTTACTAAAATTATTTTATCGTTTATCTAGTGAGAAAGTACCAATCGTAATACCACCTTCTTAAAGAACCATGCAGGATATAGTGGAAGCATCTACTCGATAGTCACCTGTGAGTAAAATTTGGTTTCCCTTTCCTTATGTAATGCATATACAATAAGATTGTTAATGGCATTGCTTAAAACTTCCACAATCAACTATAGACAATTCCGATGTTTTTCACCATGTTTTAATTGGAAACTTGCAAAGAAAGCACAATGCTCAATTGAATAAATATTTCTATTTTATTGAGACTTATTGGGCATCTATAAGGAAATTATGGATTGAGGTAAAAAAAAATTATGTACTTTCTGATAAATACTCTCATTAAAAAGCAGCTGTTTTTGTTAGAAGTTGTATAAGAATAATATTCTGTAATTTTTGTGTTCTTGTGAAATGATAAACAGTGTATCTTAAGAAGATAAAAGAGAACTTAACAGGGTACTGAATTATAGAATTATTTTTCACTCCTAATAAGTTATTTTTCAGTCAGTCATTTGTGCGGGTTTACCTCTACCTAATTAGCGGATGCGATCATGGATCAACTATCAGCTATTCAGGGTGATGAAAACGAGACTTCCAGCGGTAAACTTCTCATCTAACAGAAAGCGTGGACCGTTGGTGTCGTTAAAGAAAGATTCCAGGAAGCTTTTCCCTGAAAACTAATCGAGAATAGTTTAACGTTCAATGTGGGTAGCGTTTCTGAAAGCGAAAGCGATTATCAGACTTCCGTGGCAAACAATATCAGCATCGCATATTCCAAAGTCACGTAGTTCCAAAGACGCCGCAAATGATTTGCCTATGTCTAATGAATACTAAAACCATCCGATGAAGGATGACATCGGTGAAAATAGCCGGGTGAACTGTGTTAAGCCCCGCCGTTTGTGCAATACGGCGTAACAGATATGAGCTTTTACGAGCTTGAAACTGTCGTGTCAAAGAATGACTACTGCATAATAAACTAATGCTATACAAATACGAATTCTCTCAAAGTATTTTGAAGCTTATAAGGGGATTTGGTCCGTGCGCAAGAATTAAATGGGCACACATTCACGAGAAAGGACGGAAGGACGTTCCGAATAGTGCTGTCTAATCTACACTACTTGATCCCTACGAAAGTTATTAAGGAGGAAATCAAAGGTAAGGAGTATAATTATTGCACGAAATGAAGAAATAACCGTTCTGGACGTTATATGTCAATTTGGAAATGAGTGAAAATAAAAAAGAAATATTTAATCTAAAATATTTTAGCAACTGTGCGATTAGATTCGAAACACTAAGGAAACGCCCCGGTTTGATCCAGAGCATGAGATGCGAGCAGTGTAAACACACGAAAAATAATTCCTTAACGCTGTATTAAGTTTCTAGAGTATCATGGAACCATGGATTGTACGAAACCGAACAGAAATACCCCAAACAAACAAGTGAGTTGCTTTCTTTTAACAATTGTATTGTTACAACGTAACTAAAATCTACTATCAGGAATCTTCGGCATCATTCAGGAATATTCATGTGTGTTTTTCTTTGTCTGCCCAATAATTTTCAGAACTGTTTTCGTATTATCATACATTTAAGCATTTTATTTTGAATTATTAAAATTAATCTCAATTTCTAGCTCTACGCAACTTCCTTTGCCGTAAGATATTGCCTTGCAGCTGATTATTATGCTTTTTATAACCGTCTTTATTATCCAGGCCATAGCTGCCTAAATGAACGTGTATAATTTTTCTACACTCGAAATTTTTTCTATTAGCACGGTGTTTGAGTTTTCATGGATAAATTATAAATTTAATTATTCTGAATTATAAAAAATACCGAATTATAAAAACAAAACATTATAAATAATAATTTTTAACTACTGTTAAATACCACCTATAAAAAATTACCCTTAAGTTGATCATTATAATTTTTACATCTAGCAAAGAAAATTAACTCAACTGATTAAAAATAATCCAAATTAAAATTCTTAATTGTATGATAATACAGGGATAATTCAGAGAGTTCTCTGGTTAAGAAAGAAAACATGATTTAAACTTTTTTTTCAACATAGTCACTTAGAAATTCGTTACAATTCTGACAACTTTCCAATTTTTTAATACACTCAATATAATGTGATTTGTCCAGCTCTGCAAAATAAGAGGTTGTCACAAATTCCTGTAAGCCATTTCTTCAGGTTTGGAAAGAGAGAGTAATCGCTGGAAGCTAAATCCGGTGAATACAGCATACGTAGTTGCACTTTAAAGCGAAGATCATGGAGTTGTGCAGCAACAACCTGTGAAGTGTGTTCAGGCGCATTATCATGTTGAATAAGCACTTTCTTTTAGGCCAGAAATAAATGATTAGCCTGAACAGAAACCATCAGTCGATCTAGTAGTAAAACATAATACTCCTTGGTAATAGGACTTTTTCCAGGTAGTTTAAGTATACATTATACGAGAATTCCTCAAAAAATGTCTTCCTGCAAACTGAACCTATTTTTCCTTATTTGATGGACTTTCAGCTGCTCGTACCCACTGTTTGGTCTCTGGTGCGTAAGCGTGAGTGCATGTTGTATCTAATATTATAAAACTTCGATAAACTCAATGAAATTTCGTTTAAATAATCTAAATACCTTTGAGAATTATTCAGTCGAATACGTTTTTTGTCGGTTGTTAGCAAACGCGACATTTATCGAGTGGAAAGCCTTTTAGTACCAAAAATATTGTGTAAAATGTAATTAGTGGAAACGATCTGTCTAGATGTTTAGGATGTCAGCTTGCTCGTGTACTTCCATCAATGTTCATTCAATTATTCCGGAATTATGAATTTTTGTGTCGATTTGGTCGGTCACAGCGTTTTTTGGATATGCATCAACATGAATGGATACGACCACATTTATACTCAATAATCGCTCTTCTTCCAGCGAAAACAAAGATAAAGTCTCCTTAAAAGTGCATTCTAATTTTTTTGTACATCCAATCGGGTTAAAACTTTAAAAAAAGGTATTTCATATCGTTTGACCTTAATTATATTCTTTTTCAGACAGTTTCAAAAACTTCTTTGATTTATTCGATCGGCAGAAATAAGCAAATAAATGCGCGCGTCTTAAACAACAAAACTATATCTAAAGGATTATAATTGACAAGTATCATAGTCTCTTAGTCTATTTGTCCATACCTCAGACCGAGATATTTCCAAACAACCCTGGTAAATGTTCATTGAATCTCTAAACACTAGAAAAAAAAATCAGTAACAATTTCAATATATTTATAAAAATATTTTTAAAAATTATTTTTTTTTAATAGACCTTTCAGGACACCTGTTTACCTTATTAGTAGATGTAGATATGGGAGGATATGGTAATCGATACAATTTTGTATGTAGGGTCTTTTGCAGATCTCAACATTTAATAACCCCCCTCAAGCCATAATCAAGTACAAAATAAACCCATGGAAAATTCTGAACGATCTATATACATTCGTATATAACCTGTAATTTGATAAATACCCCCAAACTGTCTGGACAACAAAACTTTAACTTTAGAAATTTCCCTCAAATATTTTTATATATGGAGCATTAAAGGTTGAAATTATTCGGAGAAAGGATTAGGGTATTTTCCATAATTTTAAAATTCCAATTTTTTGTAGTGGAATAGTAGGAACTTGCAATTCGATACAGTGGTAATATTATATGAGTAGTCTACAGTACTGAAATTTAAAATTAATTGGACTTAGAGCTAAGGATATAATTATCTTAATTGTTTTAGGGTTTTTTTATAGTATATTTCCTGTAAGAATTATTGAAAACTTATTAAACTCGGAGAAATATTCAACAAAAGTTATAATTTTCTACATGTATAAAAATGAATGTTTGTTTGTCCCGTCTGCGTTCCTATACGACTCATCCGATTGCGATGAAACTTTGGTGAGTTGTGTGCACACCCACGAGGTTTCTGAATTAGATTGGTCCTGTTAGGTAGCGCTGGGGGTCGAGATATTTCGAAAAATTATGTTTATGGTCCGATTTGGTTCATATTCAGAAAATATGTAACTTACATGGAAAGAAATACTTCTGCAACAAATGGACCCGCTAGATGGCACTGGGGTCGAGGTATTTGGAAAAATTACATTTATGTTCCGATTTGGCTCATATGCAGAATGTATATATGTTACGTGAAAAGAAATATTTTTGCAACAAATGGACGCTAAGTGGCGTTGGGATTGAGATATTTAGAAAAATTGTATTTATGGACCGATTTGGCTTATATTCAGAATATATCGTATTTATTCGAGTACCCCCGCACTTTTTTTCTTGGAATTGAAAAGAAAAAAGAGTGCGGGGCTTACTTAAAACATAGCCTTTACCCATATAATTTATGTAAAGTAAACGTTTTCTTAGAAGTACCTAAATTCAAACTCATAAGTATAGTTACATTAGGGGTTCGTTTATCAATACCGGATGCCGCTTATACGGAATACAACTTTAGTTATTAACATCCTGTTCATATTATCGATAGGAACAAAGTTACGGTATTTTTATAAAACTGATTCATTCTGTATAGGCTGCATCCGGTTTTAATGACACTACAGTTACAGTATCAGTTACCCATCGTCGTCTTGTATATTCGCCATAGTCATTGTACTGTTTTTATTTGTGGACGGTTATGTGCATTTAACTGTTTAGTTTATCTTGTAAAGTTTAATGCGGAGATTTATTTTAATAACGGCATTAAAATGAGTACAAAAGGACAGCGTGTACGATATTTTACGCTAAATGAGAAACTGCACGTTATAGAAGAGGCTGAAAAAATTGGAAATCGGGCGGCAGGAAGAAAATTTGACGTAGATGAAAGCTGTATTCGAGACTGGCGTAAGAAGAAACAACTTCTGGTGAAAAGCACTGGTAATAAAAGGGCTTTTCGTCACTTAAAACCAAAATACACAGACATAGAAAAAAAATTGTATGACCATGGAAAAAATAAAATGCGGTTATGGTGATCACGACAGAAATGTGTCAATCATATGCTCGTTAAATTGGTAAATCGTTGAATAAAGTTGATTTTGAAGCAAGCAGTGGATAGATAACACGATTTTTTCCACGAAATGATTTGTCAATAAGACGATAGATGACCATTTCTCACCGACTTCCAGACGCTTATGAACAAAAAATATTACTTTTTCACAAATGCATAATAAATCTTAGAAAAGACAAAGGCTACTTGCCTTCTCAAATAGGAAACGCTGATCAAACCCCCGTATATTTTGAAATGCCATTTGACAAAACCGTAAACAAAAAAGGTGAAAAAAGTGTTACGATTCGCATTGGTGGTAATGAAAAACAAAGGTGTAGTGTTATGCTTTGCATTATTTCTGATGGATCAAAATTACCTCCGTACATCTTTTTTTTTAAAAAAACTCTTCCTACCGTACAGGTAAATGGAGTTATTATCAGAGCACAGGAATCAGGTTGGATGGTCGAAACCTTAATTTTTGATCGGATCAGGTGTGTATGGCAAAAGCAATCAGGAGATTTACTTCATAAAAAAAATACCGGTATGCTAGAATTGGATAGTTATAGGGGGCATACAACTGATAAAGTGAGAGACATTTTAAAAAAGGGTATGACAGACCAAGTATTAATTCCTGGTGGATTGACATCTCTACTGCAACCACTAGTTGTCTGCATTAATAAACCGTTCAAATCTGCATTAAATCAACTGTCCAATAAATGGTGGTGATGAAAATGTCTTTCTCACGCCTACAGGAAGAATCAAACGCCCACATTTTAACCACATTTGTGTTTTGATAAAAGATGCTTGGGAAGGTATTTCCACGGAATTAGTAAGGAAAAGTTTTAAAAATGCGGAATATCTAATGAACTTGATGGTAGTGAAGAAGATCACCTTTCGCAGAGCGACGTGGAGGTTACCGGTAACTCTTCTACAGACATTGACACTGACAGTGATTAATTAAAAATGAAATCCCATATTAAAAAGCGTATTGAAATGATCCTTTTCAACATGATACTTTATTTTCGTTTTACTGGCCTACTGATTCTGAACTAAACTAGTAGTTACGGTAATTAATTATTAATGTAATATTAATATTGTAATTTAAATGAACGAATTAAACGCTTTACTTTCCAAATATTTTCGTATGTTTTTATCATATCTGTTGCACTTTAAAATACCGGTATATACTCGATTTTTTTTTTTAGATTTTCGATCCGGAAAATCGACGTTCGGGCTTATTCCTGAGCGGGGGGTACTCGAATAAATACGGTATAAACTCCGGTATATACTCGATTTTTTTTTAGATTTTCGATCCGGAAAATCAACATTCGGGGCTTATTCGTGAGCGGGGGGTACTCGAATAAATACGGTATATTAATTACGTGAAAAGAAACATTTTTGCAAAAACTATATCCGTTAGGTGGCGCCGGTGTCGAGTAACTTACGAAACAGACAAATATACAAATGACTTTCTTCTTCTATGTATATAAAAGGCAATGTTCGTATTTGTGTCCGCTATAGACTAACAAACTAGTGAACCGATTTACGCGCGCGGGTGTTTCCAAAACGGTGTGTATTGTCCGGAGTAGGTTTAAGCTCAATAGCTTAAACCGTCTTATCAGTTTACCTTCTCCGTGGTCATTTCAATAAATCCTCGAACTGACCAATAGAAATAAAGTTAGGGGTATTTTGAACCGACTACTGTGTTTAGAGAGTAGTGTGAATTAAATCCGATAGGTAGTAGTGCTTTTGTTTTGCCAATTGCATCTACTTACATTCTGACTTTTATAAAATGAAAGGTTAAATTTTGAGAAATTCCGTAATGTTCAGTTTTTTAATGTTTTATCAAATTTTCAGTTGTGTTCATTTTATATATATATATATATATATATATACTCAAATCTAGCAATAGCGAAGCATTACCGGATCTGCTAGTATCTGTTTTGGCTCCGATTCGATAAGGATATACAACTTTACCCAATGTAATTTTCATTTAAATTTTACTTAGTTTTTCTAAACCGGCTCAAGATTAACAAGATCAAGCACAAGAGTAGGTCAAAGTATTTTTATGTATGAGAAGAATTTCTCTTAATTATATAAGTTTTATACCTCTAAAGATGAGCGGGTACACTTGTCCAGATTTTTGGAAAAATTTAATTTTTTTTTAAGTTTTCCTTTAATATCATTTAACAAATTTTATATTAAAGCGAGAAATTTGAGTAAAATGTATCTGAATAAGGGAATTATAAAACTAGTTATTATTTTTTACATGTGGCAAACGTTGCTACAATCGGTGCCCTCTACAAAGTGTAATATTGCCAGAACCTCTAAAAACACTCTGTGTAGACAGATTTCTAAAATCGTTTAAATAATAAATTGTCTAGAATCGATTTCAGTAATCGTTTTCTATATCTATTTCATGATTTATTTGATGAATTTTAAGGTAAAAATCATTACTTAATAATACTATAAACCCAAACATGTATTTGAAATAAACCTCTATCAGAAGTAAAACCTTAAAAGTTCATAATTTCCTGCTTTTTTTCAACAAATGTTTTTTGAACCTTTTTCGGAAAGCAAGTACCACCCTTTTTCTTTCTAAAAAATAACAATAAAAACGGGAATTTTTACATTTATACAACAATAACTAAACAAACCAATAACCAAATAACATTTTTACCGAAAAAGAATGAATTTTCCATATTAAAAATCAATCTTATCCTTTATTTCTCTACTTCTACTCGTCGATCTTATTCAAACATGGATCTTCCAAGTGTACCTGAGAGAGTTCTAATATAAGTTTTATTGCTTATAATTTTACATGTACATTATAAACTTAATATAAGCAAACAACCTAGTCTGGCTAGTCAAGGTTAGTGTTTTGTTTGGTTAGATTATATTCATAATTTCTGTGCAAATACCTCCAAATACCCACTGATATAGAAGGAAAAAAAAGGTCCTTTTTTCAAAAATGTTTCACCTTTAAGTAAACACGTTCCGACACAGTTGTGAAATCTTTAAGTATATTTAATTCTTTCTTTTTTTCAGCTTCTTCTTTTCAATCTTCTTAAATTTTTCGGTTTTTAGTTGTTTTTTCAACACATATATAAGTCGTCAAATCAAGAAACACCTTTTTAGCTGCTAAGAATGAAGGTATTCTAGTTTTACTCAAAGAATTAATGTTTTTTTCTTATCAAGAAAACTGAAATTGCTTGAATTAAAATATTTTATACCTAGTCTCATTCTTTCGCTGATAACCACTTATCACGTGATATAACACTAACCTACTAATGTCTAGTGTAATCTCTAAAAAATTACTAGTTTTCTAATTTTAAAAAGCTCGAGTAATTACTCTTACATCTTCGTGAAAATATTTTATATGTAATCAATCTCACTCAGAATTGCGTGCAAATAAATAGAAAAAAACCTTAGCTGTAAGATTAGCGATTAGCACTGTTTAAAACCCTTTAATTCGTTAAATATGTTGATGATTATACCCTAACTGCGTGGATTATTTTGTTAAATGACAGTGGATCGTGCTCCTTAACTTTACTGCATGTATTTCACTTTATATTCATGATACCAGTAGAAAATTTTCAATATAATTACATAACTTATAAAGAAAACATATATACATTAAAAAATTGCACAAGGAGACCATCGAAAGGTAGCCCACCTCAATGCATCACCTCTCATGATGCAAACAAAGAAATAACAAAAACAAAAATGACAGGTAATAAAGCCAAATAAATAATAGTCACAAAAATTAAATTCATTCAACTAAAGTCACAAATATTAAAGTCGCATAAAACACAAAACAACAAAGAAACTGAATTCTCAGGAGAGTCAGATCGCCGACTCAGAGTCAACCACCAGCTTTGACGTAATCAAATTCCAGAATAGATTCTTAAATTTTAAACTATTTTTGACGTAATAACTACTGTACTATTCCACGGATCATGGACTTTAATCATCATCTACGCCTTCAAAGATCAGTTAGGTTCCATTCATTTTGCCTCCTCAATCGTCTCATTTCCTCATCATTCTCAAGTAGATTAAGCACCAAATGATTCACATGCTTGTCCAGCATAGTTGTTAAGCCCCTAATGGTCCTCCGTATCTGCTCACGAACACGTGATATCCCAAGATTATCGTTCCGCTCATCGTTCTTAGCGAACAATCGAGCCCCAACTGATACCATACAATAATTATTTAATATACCGATAATTTTTTTTTCTTTTTAAGTTTGTGCCTTTGCCACAATGATGTTATATCATTTACTGTTTTTAAACTTTTAAATGCTCTTTTTTATTTATTTTTAAACGTGTACCTCGAATTACGCACTTTTATCAATTAAAACATAAAAGTAAGATATAAAGTTTAAGATTCGGAATAAATATATAATATATAAAGTTATAAATATATTTTTGATCTTAAAATTCCTCGCTTATTTATCGATAATTACTACTAGTTACTACTTCTCTTAAAATTCTATAATGAATAAAGGAAAACTGCAATAAAACAACTAGGAATAATATATCTTTAATTTCAACCGACGTTAAAATATGAAGTTTTAAAGATGAATATTTACTATAAAGTTTATTTACTATAAAGTTTATAAAATCATTTAATATCGTTTATTTTTTCACAAAAATTTGTTAAATATTAAATAATCGTGTCAAACAGGTAATGAATTAGTTTTAATGAAGTTGACAAAAATAGAATTATTTTTATTGCTTAAATATTCTTAACAAAATAGCTAATTGAAATCTCCATTTCTAAACAAAAGAAAGTTGCAAGTGAAAGATTTATTCGTATTTATTCAAGCGTTAATTGCCGTTTACAAGAGTAAGAAGGATAGGTTCAAAAATTACCTCAGAATAGACAAAATTATTTTTTTCAACTTTTAAAAACTTTCTTTTCTCAATACAAAAAACAAATAAAAAAACAATTTAAATGATATACATCTCCCTCTCATATACAACTTTATAATTAGAGCGCGCCCCACGCTTTTCTTTTTAGTAATGCATAAAAAGAAATGTTTATTTAAAATTAGTTTGTTAAAGGTAATATTCTTGATAACAAAAATTTAATATGAATTGTTTTTGTTATTTACTTCCTTTTTTTAAAGAAAAGCATGCTTTTAAATTTCTTTTTAAATTATTTTTATTTTCTACTTTTCTTCATAATTAAATGAAATCATTTTCAAATAATTATCAAATCATATATAAATGTTCTATACATATACGAAGTCAACAATTAATATTGTATTTTCTTCCGAATTTCGTCATTGGGTAAAATTTCACCATTATGTGAAGTAGGAAAAACAGTATAATTAAGTTTGTAAGATTTGAGGACACAAATGAAACATTGTTAATTAAAGAAAAGCGTGTAATTAAAGAAAAATGTTTACTCTAGTTTTTGTAAATTGTATTTTTCTTCTTTTCCTCCAGTGTTTAATTTACAATCGGTTCCAAGACATGAAGAGAGGGGTGTCCATTAAAATACCTCAAAGAACTATGTATTGTTATTCGTGTGTGTGTGTGTGTGTGTGTGTGTGTGTGTACACACACACACACAAATATCTTGTATAGCATATATAAATATACAACAATCATAAATAATTTCTTATTAAGATGAGTCCAACGAACATTGATAAAGTTAAGAAAATAAAAAAAACAAAAAAGAAGCTTATCAATCACAAAAAGATAACTAATCAAACAAACAAACAGTGAAACAAATCAAAAAACTAACAAAAGGGTCGAAACGAAATTAATTTTTTGCGACCACCGTGAAATTACAGATCTAATACACGCAATCGCTTTAGGTACCTACGTCTTCGCTGTTATCCAGGATGTTAATCGCGAGCCAGTTGTCAATATTGAACAATCTCATTTTGTACCTTCTACCGAAACGCCGAATGTCCTCACGAATGGTTCGCAATTTTAGATTATCTGTATTTCAGTGTCTGTCTGTAAACTTCTGTTTTATTTTTCAATAGTTTGTTGTGGAATCACTAAACGACTCGATGTTACTCGCACTTGCTATGACCTATACTTGGATTCCTTAGGTCCAAATTGGTTTCAGGATCCTCCCTAAACCAATAACAAGCAATTGCTTGTTAATTAATGATAGTTGCAATCCCCTACATAGCTCCCTGAATCTAATGTTAAGCTGCCTCCTTTTCTTCTTGACATGAATCCTCCACATTACATGGCGACCCAGATGAAGTCCTAGATATCGCTCGCTGTTAGCATTTGGGATGAAAACAAAAATTAGCAGAACTCACGGGCCATCACGCCTCCTCATTACAAACTGCGAAGTGTATAAATTAGCCGGATTAACCTTCATCATCCATGTAGTTAGCCATTCGTTAATTAAACACAATAGAGTTTACAGCTTAGCAGACGCCACGATAGGGTCAGTATCCACAGCTAGGATCGCCGTATCATCCGGAAACGATGCAACTGTAATATCATCTGGAGTTGGGAGGTCCACAGTGACGATCGAGTATAGAACTAGAACTGAGCCCTGAGGAATAGCCGACCCAGTATCAAAGAATTCAGACAAGTCATTATTGTACCTTACTTATGAAAAACGTTTTTCAGATACCTATGTAGGCAGTGGAACGCTACACGGTTGTGGAAGGCTCCTTTTCAGTTTAAAGAGTAGGCAGGAAATCTTATTAAAGGTCTGCTGGACATCCAAAAAAAAAAAATAGCCGAGCATATTTTCCCTTCTAGGCATTGCCGACAACGTTGACAATCCTATGTATTTGTTCAGTTGTTGAGTGAGAACATATGAAGCCGAACTGATGATTAGAAATGACACACTTCCTTCAAAATCAGCTATAGCCTCAAAAGAAGTAATCTTTCAATTGCCTTCCATAGTATAGGAAGGTCATTACCATCTGCAACATCTTCCATTCCTTTGCGAAACTCGTAATTCAAAGAGTGCCATTAAAGTAATATATTACGTACTGGATGGCCTTGAATGGAAACAAAGAAAAGGATTATATTCGTTACCACGTCTTATTCTGGAACTTTCTCTGAATTCCATCTTCTCCTGATTATTCGCAAAACCTGTGCTGACGAAAAGATTTTCACAAGAAAATTAAACTATTCAGGATTTTGATTATTTCTTACTCACCGCCTTTCTTACGTCAAAAAACCGAAAGACGTTCTCAAGGTACCTTGCGAATACGTTAGCTTTCTCGTCGTCGCTTCTAGCCTACGACTCATTCAAGTTTCCAAAGATGGGAACGAAGGTGACGGTCAATGAAAGAACTTTGTAGTCTTCATTAGTGAAAAATCATCCTTTTGCAAAGGACAGAGATCCTCAAGGAAGTTTCTAAACGTTTAATTTTTAATAGACTTCAGCAGTTTTAATATGCGAGCAGCCCTCTTCAAAGATGTTGTCTCCTCAGACCTTCTGTAATTTTACAGAAGGACCAACCAATTGGTCCTCGGACCAACACTACTTGAAGCAAGTAGTGTTGGTCCGAGAGCCCTAGAGAGGATGCTTTTCATTCCAGTAATCTCCTCCTATAAAACGGGTAGCCAACGTCGATAGAAATTCAGAGAAGAAATCATCTCTTATCACATGGTTGGAAGGAAACTAGACCGAATATAATCCAATCAAGGCTAAGTGTGTTCCTCATGGCTCAGTTCCAGGAAGGTTTCTATACTCGGTCTGTACTGCGGACGAAGATTATGCTTACATTTTTGACGAGTATTGCAGTAACCCAAGCCCGCTACCATCTGGTGGTTAGTCGTGCATATCGAGTATCCCCAGGGACGGAAATAGTTACGGTTAGTGAAGTGCGTTTCGGAGATTATTAGACCATCCAATGATTCGGTAAACACCAGTGTTTCTTGTTCCTGACTTCTCCCAGCGAGACCATTTGTATTACATGCTGCAATCCTGAGGAAACCTTTTGGTTGCCAAAATCAACGGATTCTGGCAACCACCATAGTGAGTAGACTTATCAGCTTAGCTATATGCTACACAAGGAACTGTATAATAAATGTTAGCTTCTCCAGTTTCACCTCAAGAAAGTCGTAGACATTGCGCTTAACAGCCGCAGTATATATTCTCAAAAGAATGTTAGAATTTTTGTTCGCATTTCTAGTTATTTCTTTAACTACCTTATGGAATTTGGCATTACTTGTCTAATGTGGCTTGCTTCTCCCAATTGTGTAGTGGATTAGTAGTGTTTATATTATGCTGGGCCCTTTGCCTCTGCTTCCTCTAGAAGATTTCTTTATATACACCCTGAATCCTTTGCAGTTAGCAGGATAGTCGGATTGGCAGAGAGCACATGTCGCCAGAGTATTTCTGTCCTGTTTAGTAGAATCCGTAATTCCATGGTCCGCTGCACACTTAACAAATCGATAAGGCCACACGAGTGTCCATACTGCTGGCATCTCGTACACTGGACCATACCGGGAAATTTCCTGTGTATTTCGAATTTAACCCTACAGCTAATATATTTTAGATAAAATGCCTCTTGTCGGCCTCCGTGGCGCGAGTGGTAGCATCTCAGCTTTTCACCCGGAAATCCTGGGTTCAAATCCCGGTCAGGCATGGCATTTTTCGCACACGCTACAAAAAGCATTCATCTCATCCTCTGCGGAAAAATGCTTAACTGCGGACCCGGAGGTTAAAAAAAACAAAAGATAAAAAATGCCTCTTGCTATTTTAATGTGGTTCCAAATTGACAAAGAACGTCGACAACTGTCCTTTCGTCACCCTGTGGCGTGCATTAATTCTTCTTAATTACTTCTTACCTTGTGCCCATTACTTTCAATCTTCTCCTTGATGACCTCGGTAGGGATCGTGTAACGCAGATTCCTTAGCACTATTCCGGTCGCCCTTTAGTCCTTTCTCGTCAATATGTACCCAATTAGTCCTTGCGCAAAGAAGTATTAATTGGAACGTTTGGATTAAAATCAAATCAATGATCTTCTTGTAAGCGTCAACATCCTTCGAGACAACTCGTAATTGCTTAACATTAATTACCCTAATGCAGTAGTTATTCTTGGTCATGAATTTTTCAAGCAGCTCCACGAAAAGCCTTATTATGTCTGTTATATAGTATTATATCTGCCGTAAAGTAGAACCGGCGGAGGCTTAACATGGTTCTCCTGGCTATTTTCAACGATTTTATCCTCCATCTAGCGGTGTTCGAATTTATTAGACAGAGACAAATCATTTTCAGCGTCTTTGCACATCGCGGCTTTGGAGTACGCAACACTGGTTTCGTATACCAAGGCAGAGGGGCTGTCTGAGAATCAGTAAGCTCAGCATCGGTTTCGGCTTCTGACAATATCGAACATTAAACTATCCCTGTTTAGTTTTCGGAAAGAAAGATTCCTGGTTTCCTCTCCAAAACCAACGTTCCACGTTTTCTGTTAGATAAGAAATTAGCACCACTGGGGAAATTTCTTTTTCATTGCCTTGAACAGATCAGGGCTTAGAAGTTTATGGCAGCCACCGAGTTGGTCTAGTGGTGAACGCGTCTTCCCATACCAACTTTTTTGGAAGTCAAGAGTTCCAGCGATCAAGTCCTAGTAAAGTCAATTATTTTTACACGGATTTGAATACTATATCGTGGATACCGGTGTTCTTTGGTGGTTGGATTTCAATTAACCACACATCTCAAGAATGGTCGAACTGAGACTGTACAAGACTACTCTTCATTTACACTCATACATATCATCCTCTGAAGTATTATTTGAACGGTAATTACCGGACGCTAAACAGGAAAAAGAAAAGAAAAGAAGGTTATCACACCTGCCAACGCAGGTTTGAGGTGAACCCACACAATCGTGTAAGACTGAAGGGTATTGTTGTATTTAGGATTATTTTTTGACTCTAAATAAATTTTCCTTGACAAAAACCTTTTTAATTGTTGATTATCATTCTTATTATGAATAAAATTGATTTTTTTTCAGAAATTTTGAAAATTTTGTCTTCTTTATAATTATCAAGAATTCTTTATCTCGCCCATAAGTAAAAAAATGCTATTAAAATGTAGGAATATTTTTGGCTTTATCTTCTCTTAAATAAAATATTTGTGGACTAATGTAATTTTTAAGTTATTAAAAAAAAATTATTTTTTATCAAGAATTTAAGGAGACAAATAATTTTCGTGCTTATAAACCGATTGAAATTGCAAAATCTATTACTATATATAAGTACTGTATAATACATTTATAATATTAAACCATAATAGTATTTTTACGTACAGAGATAATCTATCTATAAATATAAATAAATAATTTAAAGAAAATAAATAAATAAAATATGTATAATATAATAAACAAAATATTCACTTTGTTAGATTCAAACGACCACTTTATGAAGGCGGCTGTGTAAATCTGATTGAAAACAGTATACGTAGCGTAACCTCTTAGTAATCTTTAACACATTTTAAATATTTAATTTGAATTTTTATAAATTAATTTTTTTGAAAAATCCATTTCAAAAAGTCTTTCTTTTGCAAAATATAAGTAAGAATTTTATTAAAATAATTATAATGGTTATTTGTACCATTTCTTAATTTTATTTTACAAAACCATTTAAAGATCTTGTGTATTTTATAGGTACGAAATCTCTGTTATACTTAAGGTAAAATTTAATTATTATTTAGGGTTGTTTTTTCATGAATTTAAAAAAAAATAAATAGTCGATATTTCATCGTAGATTGACGTGTAAAAAATACAGTTACGGCGAATTTAATAACCTTTATTACATTTAAATCATTTTCTTTTTGCCTAACAGGAATCGTGTTTATAATTAAATATTTCCATGAAACTAAAAAAGAAATTATTAGAAACGTTATATATCGATCAATTTTTGTCATAGTGACAAAGGTAGAATTATACATAATTTAATAAGCCTTAAAATAGTACTGATATTTTTTTCCAAAATCTATAACATTAAACAGTATATAATGAAACAAAAATATTTACCCACATCCTCCATATTCAAAAATTATTAAACAATTTTTATTACAATTTGTTTTCTTGTCGTAAGTATATAGGCATTTCTAAAGAAAGGTGTTCAAAAAGAGTACCAGGGTGGTAAAGTTAGTTAATATGCCTTAACCTTGATTTACAATAGTGAATAACAAATAAAATTAAAGAGGCACTCTTGTATTCTTGTAGCTTTCCTGGACAAGTGTTCAATGTGAGCACTCTTAGTCATACGGTACTTAATACAGCACACGGTACACATCCATTATATAAGATTTCGTTCCATACTATAACTGGCAATTTAGTAGGCGTAAAGAAAGTTTGATGTCCATATCAGATTTTTTCGTTTGAACCTAGCCTGCAGTTAATATTATACATCTCACCCAAGAGATATTATAAGAAATTAAAACCCCGATATTATCTTTTTTATATCGATACAAGCAAATTTTTACGCAATATCATAATTAAAAGGTTGTCATCTATTTTTCCTCTATTATACGTGTAATCAGAAAAGAGTACTTTGCTTTTTCTTCGTATTTTTTAAAGATAAAACTCAGTAATAGATTATAATTGCATATAGAGAAATAAAAGAAAGGAATTATTGATGTTTTTTTATCAGTAAAATGAACGAGTAATTAAGCTTCAATCTCTTATGTAAGAGTAAAACGAGGCTAGTCCAACAATATGCAGTCATTATTCAGTCCAGGGTAATAGTAAACAGTAAAATATTTTATGACAGACCACAAAATATTATCATACGCGTGAAACGACACTTAGCTTCACATAACTAGTTTTACAAAACTTATTGTACAGTATTTTTAAATTTCTGTTGTATTTCCTTGTCTGGTCCTTCTACTTGTTTATTTGTTATTAGCTCTTATACTTCTGTACTTATCTTTTAATTTTATTTTACTAAACACTTATCCTTCTTTAAATTATAAGAAGAATGAAAAATTTAGAAATCTTTATATCAAAGAGTAACAATAAAACGATCATAAATGAATAGATCGACAATCAAGCGGACGTCCTTTTCAAGAACCTCAATTTACTGAAAACAGGAAACAGATAAATAAAAGTAAAAAATAAGTATAACCGATAACAAAAAAAAAAGGAGAAGGCCAGATAAGGCAGACATCAAATGTAGGGAAGGGCGGTGACTAAACGCTATATAAAGATTAACAGAAACTTAAAAATACAAGTACAATAAGTTTTAGACAGTGGAATGACTTGGGAAACGCGTCAAGATGTGATAAAAGAATAAAGCTAAGAAAAGTACTACTAAGAAAGGCTAAGAAAGGCAGTACTTAGCATAGAAACTATTGTGATCTTAGTAGAAAATAATTAATAATTATTATCTTACTAGTAATTATTATCTTAAAAAAAATTTTACTTTTACAAACTTTTTGTTGTAATAACCTAAATTCAATTTTTTATAATTCTGAACAATAAAAATTATGTTATATAGTGTCTTTATTATATTATAGTGCTGTACCTTAACTGAATAAAATCACTTAGAATACAACGTATACAAAAATACTGATAACTATACTTTCATGGATAGTGACGTCAAATAACTTTTTTATTATTTTGCATCATCTTTTATACAATTTTAATATTTACTTTTTATGTAAAAATTTTTGTCAAAAATAAAAATAAAATTTAAAATAATTCATTATGAATCCCTATTTAAGCGTTAAAAAAATAATCATTTGACGGTAACTAGTTTTCTGGAATTTAAAAAAATGTAAATTTAACTCGTATGATAAAGCTTGAGTTATTTTTATTCTTATTTTTTTTTTATTACAAATTAAATTCTAGATTCTTTTCAAACAATCTAGAATTCATAAAGATTATAGAGTTCATAAAAAGTAGGAAGACCTCACTTTGATACATATGAATACTTTTCAACCTCCCAAAATTTATTTGCGAGTACGAAAATTAATAATTTTGTATCAAAATTAGAACATTTGTTCTAATTTATTTTTATTGTAACGCAATAAATAAATATTGTCAAATTATTTTGTATTAAATTTCTAACAATTAGTAACATTTTTTCTTCTCATTTTTGAATCTGCAGGTATTTCAAGTAATTTTGAAAAATTAAAAATAGGGATTAGTTATTTTGAAAAATGAAAAAACCTGGTTTGTTATTTTTTTTATTAGCTGAATAAGAAAATTCGTACAAAATAAAATTAACCGTTGTTCTTCGTTCATGATTTGAAATTTGTAAATAAAATTATGTTTAAATATTTATCAATGCGATCGATTTACATTAATATATATATATATATATACATATAAATAAAGAACTGTAGCAAATAGTAATTTTTGTAAAAGCCCAAATCAAAAATAAAAGGTTTTTGGAATTCTTTAGAATCGTTTAATTAAAATCTAATACTAGTTTATCATTACTATTATTTAAATCATTTACAAAATAAGAATCGTATATGTAACACGCTCTTTTTTCACGATAAACGTTTCTGAAACGGAGCCGGCTTTACGAAATGGAGATTAGATTCTTATCAAACAGCTGATTTTCTATATCAGGGGTGCCAACGTGAATTTCAAATAGTTTTACTTTATTTTATTAAATAGTATTTTTGATGTTGCCATTTTTCTCCTCAATAATTGAACAATCCTGATATTTGCGTAGTGTTTTATTTTTATTCAATTTCCCCGTAGGCTAATTATGATTATTGTTTAATAATTGAAATGGATATCTAGTTTTATATTGTAATTATTTTTTATTTTGTGTTTTCAATTTTAAAATTTATACAAAATCAGATAAAATTAATTTTGATACCTTGAAGAGAATTTTTAGATATCAAAACTATTGTCTTCTCCACACAAATTTTTTTTTAATGATTTACTCATGTCGATGCAATTTTAAGATAATATTCTTAAGACAAAAAACAAAATATAAAAATTTACTTGAAAAAAAATTTGAATTTTACGTAACATCTCTTATTGAAAGCAGGCGGTTACAACTCCCTTTCGGAAAAATTATTTTTTTAAAAGTCATAAATGTATTTAAAAAAGAGTTTTTAATTGAAAATATTTGAAGAATGTGCGTTTTTCACTGCTTTTATAATAATCATTAATCGAAATGTTTAGATAGGGCTGTATCGTTTGTAATAGATAATTTATTTTACACTAAGGAAGACAGAAAAATAAAGCAATAGGTGAGGCCAAATTAATCCGATGTAAAATGAAGAACACTAATAAACCTAACACTGAGTTTTATAATCACAATATAAAACCATAGAACATTAAAAAAAAAGTATTGGAGAGAGTAAATAAGTAAAATATAATTTAAAAATGTTAACTCAGAATGAAAAAACTAAAAACGTTTTTTAGGCAAACAGTAATCGTATTCTGTTACATTTTATCGAATTGGAAATATTGATTCAGTTCGAAAAGGTAGTCTCATTAAATTCTCCCAAATTTGTATCTTTTCCATTTATTGAAAGAAGTATCAGATCAGTTTAAACAAACCAAATAGTCGTTTTAGCATTTTTTGTTCGCATCCGCAATTTGTAAACTTTTTCAAATAGATTTGAGATAATTCTGCTACATAGCATTTATTACCCACGATGGAAAGAAGACGGTATATGCGTTTTTGGTAAGAGATTGGTGTTGTGTGTCTGTTACCATTTTTCTCAAAACCTCTGGACCGATTTCGAAGCGCACTTTGCATTACACAGGTATCACTTCAGAGCAGGTTCTTAGACATGTTTTACGGTTATAGGAGGCGCTGCAGTAGGTGTGTTTAAAACGGTTAGCCCGATTTTAATGCGGTCTTTCGCATTATATAAGTATATTGCATAACATAGGTATCACTTTAGAACAGATTCTTAGATTAGTTTTACGGTTTCGTCAAACCGGCTTTAGAATGTTTCTAAGTTTTCTAACTCCAGCAGAGATACATTATTGTGTGGATTATTAAATAATTTGCGCTGATCTAAATCATATACGACCTACAAATTTTTTTTTACTTAACACGTTTTTGCTTGTGAGTTTTGAACATTTTTAATTGTATGTCTTCTTGTACTACTTTTACCAACTAGAGGGATAATTAAGTTATGATGATTCCTAATAACATCAATGACGACCTTTAAAAATAAAGTGTTCAGAAGTAAGGTGTCAACGTCACGAACTGCGTCACGCTTTCTTATAATTGGTTTAAAACCTAAAATGGCGGTGAAAGTTAATAGTTCACTTAGCATAACTCTTTACTCCTACGTAAGTACGAGCTATGTGTTGGGATAAATTGAGCTACAACCTTATTAACTGATTAATCTAGTTTCCTAAAAAGTCCCAGAACTGTCTTTCTAAGGGTTTTGAAAAATCTGTGTTAAAAGGTAAAACTGTAGAAAAAACATTGTATTTTATGTTTGGCGTAAAATAACTTGTTAAATGATAATAAACATATTAAAGAAAGCTTGGAGAAAATATGATTTTGAGTAAAATATATGAAAATAGTCTACAGAAACTAAATAAGAATTTAAAAAATTTCTAAATTAATAAACAAAACATATCTAATCTACTTTTAAACTATTTTTGTAGATTATGATTTTTATTACTGTTTTAAATTTTGTAAGAAAGTAAATTTGTATTTCATAGGAATATTAATTTAAAAAAAAAATTTCGTGCTCCTCGTTAAATATGGAAGATAAATTTTTACATACTAATATTAAATATAATACCTTTCATGGATGAAAATTAACAAATATTCTCTTTCAATTTATATCTGACATCATTGTTTTTATAACATATTATTTTAATCCGTTATTGAAAATTGAATCAAAGTTGTAACTTTAGTAAATAATTTGTGTCTCAACGTTGTAAAGTTGGTATAGGTAATTAAAGGCCTAACTTCTAAAATTGCTTTAGAACAACGTAATGTATTTCATTCCATTTTAATCAGCGTTTTGTAACGTGATAAATTTTATTAACGTAGTGGAAAAAAATTATTATTAAGGTTATAGTAGGGTTATTATAGTAAGGTTATAGTATTATTATTTACGTATAGATCCTTGAACGTGAAATTATTAATATTTTTTTTTTATTAAAATATTTCGTTAAACATACGTTATTAAATACAAAAAAAAAATATTTTCTTTTATAAACAAGAATTACAATTAAACGATTAAGAAAAATAGCAAAAGATGCTAAAAATTATTTTTTAATGAATAATCGCACAACTTATTAAAGGAGTACTATTACATCTTTACTGATAAATTTGAAGGTTCATTTTTACAATCAGAAATAAAAGATATATTAATGTAATTCCGTAACATGTTTTCTAATTAACTATGCAATATCATTACATTACCGTTTCTTTTTTCTTCAAAATCTTAGATATTGATAGATTGAATCGTACATAAGTTTTTTTTAAATATTTCCTATTAATTGCCTGATTATTAACATTTTCTACATGTTCTCACCAAAATCAATCAACAGTTTTTCAGTTATTGACAATGAAATGATAGTTATTTCAGTTGGGAATATATATATATATTTTTTTTAGATAAAATACCGAATTAGTTTTACTAGCTAATTTATAAACTTTATGTTGTGATTAAAAGTGCTAATAGTATAAAGAGAATGAGGAGGTATTTAAAAATAGAAGAAATTCTTCAAATAATTGTTGTATATGCTGCTTTATAGGAAAAAAGGATTGTACTAGTTATCTTATTCACTAAAAGCAGACAAATATGTATATTACTGTTCATAAGACAAAGTACCAACTCCTTTTCTGAGTTCTAAAGTGGTGAGAAGTAAGTTATCAGATTTTTTATGTAAATTTTATTTCGTGAGAAGGAAAATTATGGTTGATTCTCATTATCCAGCTTATCAAAAACTTTTATTTTTTCCTAAATAACCTTTCCTGACTAAAATTCATTACAATATTGTTAAAAAAAAATAATAAACCATTGTTTTAAAAGTTCTAAATTTGGCAAACACAGAGAAAATGTTATTACTGTTCCATTATTAGGAGATTTTTATAATTTCTTTCTGTGTTTCATATGGTAGTCAATTCATGTTACCTAAAAAAAAAACTGTCAACTGTGCATTGTTTCTGAGACGCGGCTTACACATGCAACTTAATTAAAAATTTTTATCACTTTATTTAAATGTAATATTTTTTCGTTTATTTACTTCAATGATTCTAACTAAAGCGCGTGCATAACGTATTTACTTTGCGCGGTTGTGGCTGAACTGGCGGTGACGGTCAGCACTAAATAAACTAATATAATTTTACAACTTATTAGAACAAATTTGGTTTATAGGATCGGCAGACTGGTGTAGTTGCGCGTCTTAACGCCAGGTATCGAGTCAACCGGGTGAGACCTACCCAGAACTAGTTACATTTTTACCCTGTAAATATTATTCATTATTAAATTCTACCACTCACCTCTGATGTCACAACAAGCAGTAGTTCAGAGCATTTTTTGGGGTGCAGGTGCTATTTTGAAAACGTTTTTTGCAAATATTGTTACTTTTTAATTGTTCCTACTAAAAATAAGACCTTAATTAGGCGAAATCTGGAGATACGGAGGTTGACCTTGAACTACAGCTTCACCCTCTTAACCGCAGAAACTTTGATGACTTCAATGACCCATATACAGAAGTAATCTGACCAAGTTTGATAAAAATTGGTCCTGTAGGTCTGGAGATATAAGGTGAGTTCAACACTGAACACACACACACTCGCGCGTGTAGACACGAACATTAACATTCGAAAAATTTCCATTCGATTTATAAGGTTTTTTGGATTCCTTAGGTGTCAAAACGACAAGATCCAGTGAAAACCATAAATGCCCACATTGGAACGATTACAATACTTTCTCTTCTGAGCTATAGCGGCTATCTAGAAGGGAAAGTAAAAAATGTTTTAAATAAAAAAGGAAAACTAAAGAGTTTTTCTTTCAAATTTTATAATAAAATTAGGAAATAATCAAATTAAAAATTAACAAAAAATGTTATTGGGAAAAACAAAACTACCCATGTCTTTTTTAACTGAAAGCACAATAAAGCGAGATTCTAAGATTTAAGATTATGAGTAAGAGTTACTGCACTGGTATTATTAATATAAATCTTGCTTCGTGGCTAATAATAATTTATTAGAATTAGTTTTATTTTTTATTTTTTTTATTCATAATTCTTTTATTCATCAAGAACGTTTTAAATGGTTATGATTAGTGAATTATTTGACCAATATTTAACAAATTATGTATATAATCTTTGCACGTACTTTTAAACATAATTTAATTTTGTCAAAGTACAGTATAAATCAAAAATTATTTTTTGAAAAATACCCAAAAGTGCTAGAAAAAAAAGTGAGTCCAGTAATTCATACTCTATACCTTATTCCATTTTTACCATGTTTTATTAACCTATCCTCCTTTGAAGGAGAAAGGTTTTTTATGAATCATTCCTTTAACAACTTTATCAATCTTTTTTTACTAGTATTTTTAGAAGGCGATTCCTTTCATTGAAAAAAGTAATATTAATTAAACTGTAAATCTTGTAATATCTATTAAATATAGAACGTAAGCATTGGAATACGTTTTACCAATTGTACTTAATACTAATTAGCCACAAGAATTTGGGTTAAAACTATAATAAAGTATTTCTCATGTTCATAATATTAGTTTCTGTTATTTTCTTTTGTTTTTTTTAATGCATCATAGTCTAAATTAATCTTTTATTCAGCAAGTTGAAATGCTATGGTAATGTTATTTTCCTTTTAAAATCATTAATAATTCCAAAATTTTGTTACCATCTTTAGGCAATACTGTACGGCTCTACAGTTAACAATTACATTATACAATTAATTCAATTTTGAATGATTCTGTTTACATATCTGTCTGTATATTAAATTCAGAAGTACTAACTGTACAGCATACAGAAATTCTATTCTCAAGCTTACAGTTGAAGCATCTGATATTCAGGTATGCTATTCCTATTTTTAACGAGTTAACGTACCCACTAAGAAAGCCTGAACGTGACAACAAACCTTTGTGGAGCAAGTCATTGAATCTAGTTACATCTTATTTTTAAAATATTGCTTGAAAGAGTCTGATACATCAAGTGGTTTGCTTTTATCTACAATCAACTTCGATTCACTAAAGGTACCGTGTTCCCGTGGAAATTGTCAATGCAAGATAAGCGCCTTGAGTACTGTGTTTTATCAGTTACGTCAATGTTTCAGGACATTATGTTAACGTATGGATTTCACTTGTTTGATGATGCTCCAATATGCCCTCTGGATAACTACCGTGTATCGGTTCGTTAAATTTGCTTTGATTATCTCCTCTACTTGGCGTTGAAGTGGAAATTCAATCTAGCATGGAGGATTGTCAGTATTCTGGTATAATGTAGATCAAACTGAAAAATTTAAATAAATATGTTCATCTGATCAATGATTTAGTATACGTATCAGCTTAATATTCATAAGAGTAATCACAAAAAAATGTCATCAGTTTCCTCAATTCCTTTAAACTTATATCAGGATAAATTTTACTTCAGGTATATATTATTATTATATATTTTAAAGAGTATATATATTTTTTTATTTCTTATATCTTTTTCGATTATAATTACGTTTTCTTTGTTGAATTTTAATCATGATGATTTTTTGCTGCTAAATTGATTTGGGATCATTTCACCGCAGTTTTTTTGAAAATGTTTGAATTTTTAATTATCCATAATTTTGTTTTTGTTGATCATTCAAAATTAAAATTTTTATTTAAGACAACCTGTTCTGTGGGTAAGGAATTAGTTATTGATAATAAAGTAGTAATGAAACTTCTGGTGATAATTCCCACCGTTAAAAAAAAAGAAATAAATAAACAAAAATAGTTATGCTTTACAATAAGATTTTTTTCATAATGTGATCTTATAATTATATTCTCTTTAATTGTATTATAATAATTGTATTTTTTACTATATAAATTCTATATTTATATAACATCAACATAAGAAGTACATAAATACAATTTTGATTTAATACACAAATAATATAGTTCAACGTATTAAGACTACTGCAGGATATTTGTTTCTACTGGTAGACTAATAGTCATTTACCTACTAAAACAGTGCAGTTACTTTAGGTAGCTAGTGACTGTCTACGAATAGTAATACAGGTCGAAATAGTACTGTGCAGAGAGAAGTTGTAGAAGAATGAAATTGCTCATATATGGCGTACTGTAGTACGCTATGAAACCTACGAGATTCGGTCTTTTGGGAAATTACAACGGCCAGACTTCCTAAATATTTATAAACAATCTCTGTGTCTCGTTTCAAATTATTTTCTCTGCATCTTGAGGCCTTTTGAATAAACTTACTCGCCAGAGGGAAAAAAGTAGGTTTGTCATATAATTTAATTAATATCGATTGAGATGATAAATATCGAGAAAAACTTAATTTGATTTGGTTGATAAAATTTGTATTAACATTTCTGAATCCCAAGAAACTTTTATACAGGGTAAATTTTTAATTGACAATTTATTTTATCGTTACATTTAAATTTTTATCATCTTTATAATGATTAAATTTTCTTTTGCTTATTTTCACCTAACATCCAATTTATATATACTTAATAATACTAAAGAATGATTCATAAAAAAAAAAAATATTATAAATAATTGTCAGGTTTTTGTCATCTGACTTCTCTTCCACCGAATCTTATTTATTAATGCCATTGAAAATTATTTTATGCCCTAAAATTTCTATCTTCATTAAAAACTGTTATAAAAAACGAAAAAATCTAATATTGTCCAAGGTATCAATCACACACTTGAATTGTAGTTTGGAAAGTCAAATTTCAAGGAATTACAGAATAACAACAAAAATAAAAAATAAATAAATAAATACGTAAAACTTAATAATCATTATCTGAAAAAAATGTTCTTTCTTGCTTTTGAACACCAACAATTGAATTCGTTAAATAAATTAATAAAAAAGAATTAAAATACGATGAGCTCATCACAAAGTATAACATAGATTATGATAATAAAGTTGTTCTTTACAATTACTATTGTATTTGGGATTTACGTTAAAATTTCACAAAATGAGAATATTTACAATATTCAAAATATTTACAAATTAAGATTCCATTTATCGAACGTTACTCTTCCTGAATTCTTTTCGTTCAATTGGTTTCACGGAATAAAAAGTTTGTAAAAGTAAAAATCATATTTATATCGCACTACTAAAATTTAAAATATTAATTGCAGGACAAATTTTTTTAATCAAACTAAAATTGTATTCTTGGGTATAAATTACTAACTATATAAAAGTATTCAAATTGGTTTATAACTACATTTTAATTTCCTGCTGTGAAATTCTTGATAAAGAATATATTATATAATTTAATTAGGGAATAATATGTCATACAATATCAGGGAAAAACCAATTACACTTCGAATCCTCTCCTTGTTCTGCTCTGAAGAAAATGCTGGAATTTTTTTTTACGGCACCTATTTTTTATTATTGATAAATACAAATCACTGATCAATAACAGTCATTACTGATCAATGAAAATCATTGATCTATATGACCAATGATTTTTTCATTGAACAGTAATTTTCAGGATGTTTCTGTTTAAAAGTACCATCCTCACCAGAGATTCTGGGGTGTTTTGAGACCCAGGACGAGATAATTTATTTTTTGATGGTGTTATTTCTTTCTTGATACAGTTTTCATATATGCTTTTCCTTCTACTTTTCATCCTTTCCCCGAATTCAGCTTTTTATTATCTTTGATGATCTCTTCTTTAATATTCTGGACTGTGAATTTAGGTTGACGGATCCTGATTTGTCCATGATGTTGATGGAAGGATCTGTAGAGCTACTGTATCTTTCTTTGCTAAAATTCAAAGATAGATCTTAATTTATCTGATTCAAATTATTTAATCTACGTTTTTCTAAATCACTAATAAAAATTTACTAAACCTAGATGTTTTGGTCAATTTTCTTTCAATCGAATGCCTTAAATTCTGCTATAAATCTTCTATTATCAAGTTCATTATGATACATCTTCATATTGTTTGTCGACCTAATTTCAACATCCTCTTGTAAAGACGTAAAGTTATGTAAAAAAAGATGTAAAATTATATTATTAATTGAAAGTTTTCATTTTATTTTTTGGTTTTGTTATTCCACATTTTTTGCATCCTTAAAACCATTTCATCTATGTTAATATATTTTAAAAATACACTTCAAAATTGTAATAAAAACTGTATGAATTTTTCGATTAAAACGTATCTTTTTATTAATTTTCATACCATGCTCATCATTGATGGTGCTAAATGCACCATCAATGATTCTTTTATTACACGACTGCTAAAAAATGAGTGTAACGTATTTTGGGTGTATGTATTTATGTATGTTCCACCGTAGCAGCCCAACGGCTGAACCGAATTAGATGTCTGACCGCGCGTTATAATCCTTACGTTATCGGGCTTATCATAGGCTGCTATATGCTTATATATATG
The DNA here is from genome assembly GCF_047948215.1 of Lycorma delicatula. Taxonomy (NCBI): domain Eukaryota; kingdom Metazoa; phylum Arthropoda; class Insecta; order Hemiptera; family Fulgoridae; genus Lycorma; species Lycorma delicatula. The sequence goes on from NC_134455.1 coordinate 72,182,107, forward strand.
TATGTTTAAATAAATTTAAAAATTTGAAAAAAAAGATTATACAATATACAAAATTGTCACTCGCACGCTCTTTAATTATCCTGTATTAGTAATTATTCTGCATTAAAGAGTAATGTTTATCAGCAATGTATTTTTTTGCAGTCGTGGTTTTTAATTTTTAATATTTATCTCTTGTTTTGTAGAGAGAGTTTCTGTTGCAATATTTAATAAATTCCCGTAGTAAAATTTTTCCAAATAACTGAACTGAAAATCAAAAAAGTACATTGTCTGCATTGATAAGTACGTAATGAAAAGATATTTTTAATTTTTTGGACGTCATCTTTATTACTGTTAAAATAATATTGAATAAAAATAATATTATATATTCCTATTTTTCTATCCTCATTGGTAATGTTTTCACATTTTCTGTTTGCATTCTCTACTCATTTTTGTTAAATAAAAGTTTCTCGCCTTTACGGTTTTCAGGAAATCTCATAACTAGTAGCACTTTTTATAGTCACTCACATATATTACAAAAGTTGTTACAAGATATAAAATAAAATTCGTTAAATACATTCGACTAAATAAAATCTCCTTTAAAATCTAAAAATGAATACCGCACCAAACGATTTTCTACACAACATAATAATAAGTTCGATATTTATAAGTACATTAAAAATAAATTATTTATTGATTAGAAAAATTGAAAGAGTATAAAATTGTTTATAATCATGGGTCTTGTACTGAATTATGAATGTAGGTTGTTATAAACAAAGAGGTACAATTTTTATTGCTTTATATTTTCTCTAATCTTTTTTTTTTACTGTAACCCATGTAATACCCTAATTATATGAGATATCGTCAAAGTTAATTTCGTTGAGTGTAATGATATTCACTCTTAAGCCAATCACTGTGGTAAACAATGTAAAGGTAAATATCATATATTTTCTTCCTGTCCGGCAGACATCAGCTCAACTCATTATCTTTCAGGCAATCAAGAATGGGCTGATTTTCTAGAAGTTACAATTCTCTTTCGTAATCAGAAGATGTCTTTGTCTGGGCGCACTATTAGAAGCCTGTCGACTTCTCGACTTTCTTATAATTTCACCTGTGTCCTTAATACTTTTACAAAAATTAAATATCAGTAGAGCTAATTACCAGTTGTGCTTGAGTGGGTATGGCATGCTGATTTGCAGCAGTATATTCCATTCAGTGAAGAAATTAACCGGAAAATACTTATGTTTCTATTTTCTTTTACCACCAAACGTATGAATAGACACTATTATCCCTACAACTGCAGGCAAATATCATGAGATAAAATTCATTCCAGAAAAATGAATACCAATTTTAAAGCAAATCAAAAATTCCGTTCAAGGAAAATCAAGAGATGACTTGAATTTACCTTCTTCAGTGACCTAGTGAGTTAAACATGTAATGATGTTAATCTGTACACTTTCTATTTAAACTGCCGATTTGATTCAGATACTTTACTTGCATTACAGCCACATTAAACACTAGATTAAATCAAAATTATTGTTATTAGGATAATAGTTATTATTATTATATTTTCTTCTAAGAACATTGTAATTTCGATGTTGAGTATCGTTTAGCTTTCTTAGCTTCATTCTTTTATTATAGCAATAAATATATTGTATGATAACTTGAGTACAATAAGTTTTGATAATGGAGTTATTCCTAAACGCGTCAATATATAATTAAAGAATGAAACTAGATTTGATAATTCAGTCCAACAATGGCATTTGTTTCCTTTTTATTGTAACACAATTTATAGTATTCGTTTCTACTAATTTACTCAGAAGATGGAAAACTGTTGGGAATTAAATTTATAACTTTAATTGATGGTAAATTTTCTTATAAAATATTTAATTGCAGGAAACGAGTCCAAGACCTTTATTTTAATCAATAGAAATACTAATTTTTGAATGATCATGAAAAAACATTAAAATTTATATACTTTCTTTTGTAATAATAAAAAGGGTATAAATAGATCATAATTGTAGTAAAAATATTATAAAATATTAATCCTGGACATAAAATATTTAAAACGGCATCTCATTTTATTTACGGACATAAATTGATTCAATTTTTTAAAATGTTAATTTTTACTTGGAAAGTTTAATTCTGTAAGAATGTAGTATTTTATGAAATTATAATTATAAAAGTACATTAGTTGAGTTGCTAAGTTTTGAAGAAACTTTACTATAAAAAGAGGTGTAATAAAATATTCGCCTTGACCGTTTTCGAATTATACTCTGTTCTAATAAAATTAAGGAGTTCCATCATTTTTGCTGTCTCTTACAGAAATTTAGTACGTATTTATCCTTTCAGGGGATTTAAACTTTACAAAATTCAATTTACTATGCATATAGAATCTTTCGTACGTAATTTTAATTTTAATTTGACTACTATAATTGCGTAATTAAAAATAGTTGTTACTGTGAGTAATTCAAAACGCTAAATTAAAAACTAAAAAAACGAAATTACATATGAAAAAAGTGAAAAATTAATTATTAACGTACAGTGTTAAGAAAAAAATTTATTTTTTTATTTTTTTGTTTTACTATGTTTATTTTAAAATTATAAATTAAAAATTTTATTAAAATATACTGATATACTATTAATTTATATGTTTCGTGGATTATTAGCGAAACTGAAAAAAAATACTTCATTTAATTATAAACGATTGGAAAAAATATGAATATTGACGCAATAAAAACTTACTAAAATTTATAGAAATTATTAATATATTTTATTATAATTTAATAAACACTTAAAAAAGGTTCACTTTTTATGTGTTCAAAATAACGAAAATTATTTAGAAATGTATATACTTTGGACATTTTAAAGATTACGTGTATATTACGTTTGATATGCTTCTTTCCTACCTGTAGTATCGAAGTTGTAAGAGAGAGATCATCACAGCTTTTTTTACGTACTTTTTCTTTTGCCCTTTTCCACTCTAACCCTGAATACTTCAAACTCAGCATTAAATTTGATCCTTTCCCACCAACCTCTAAGGTGTTTTTTCCCAAATTTCGTTCAAAATTTCAAGTTTTGAATAAGTGCCATAGGATTATTTGATATTTTATCTTTAAAACAAGACATAATTTATTAAATTCCGAGTAGTAGAAATTTTTTTCTTGGCTGTTCTCATAGTGTCTGATCTCTTTCATTCGTAGTTCTAAATATCCTAAAAAATTTCTAGATTTTTCAGATAATTTAGAAAAAGATACCTGTATGGTTACAATAAGGCCAAAGGAAATAACTGTGAATACACCCATAGACATTTATTACCTAAAGCTCTAATGACAGCTATTAAACCTAAATATACAGACATAACACAATCAGAACTACTGAAACGCTGTTTACATGGCAAAACTCAAAACCCGAATGATAGGTTTAACCGCTGCATATGGAAAAAGGGTAAAAATATGGATAAAGGGTACATAAATTGTAGGACTCAGAATCCTTCAGTTTGGAGTAACAGATGCTGCTATTTGTTTTAATGATGGTTTCATTTGTAAACCTATTGTTTTACAAACACTACAAAAATTTAGCCCGGAAAATTTATGATAGACAATTTAAAAGATATAGACCGATAAAGGATTGAAAAATCTGAAAAAGAAGCAAAAGAAGTATACAAAAAGAGGAATGTTTTATGTAAAAATTAATACGTAAAACATTTTTTCTTTAATTTATAAACTTTATTCAACCAAACTAGTCCATTAGTTAAATTATAGCATTAGTATGATTGTATATAAATTTCAAGACCATAACTCTAATATTTTTTTAACATATTTTATCCTAACTTAGATTAAATCTGCCATTTAATTAACATTAGAATGCTAAAACGGGAAAAACCCTCTTAGAGTTTCATGTTCTAATTCTTATAATAAATTTTCATCTCCAGTATTTTAACCATAATTCCAATCAACCTTTTTTTTATTGCTTTTCATATGCAGAATTTCATCTATTCGAGTTACGAGTTCTGGGTATCCGGAGATCAGAAGAAAGTGTTTCCACTTTGACTGCTACTTTATGAATAGTTCTTGATGAATTGGAACTATCATAATGCGGCCAAAATTAATGATGAATTCCTAGACAATGAATATAGATTTGTTCACCAACGTTGATTACAATAGGATGTTTATACCTACACTTCCTACCACGTTGATCGGCTTGGCAAGACCACCTCTTGGAGATTAAATGAAGTAAGAGGTTTAGAATATTCTGTTCATATTAATATTTGCATTATTGATGCTGAGTGCTGACCATCAAGGCATTGTATACCCAAATTCTAGACCCAGACTTATGTACCAAGCACTCAAATGTTACCTATGCTTCTACGATAGTTTATTTGTTTTCTTAAAAACGACTGTTGTTTAAAAATTGAAATATTGTTGAATATTCAAAAAATTATATCAAGTCAGTTGTATGTGGGTTCTACTCTTAAAATATACTAAAATAATAATAATAAATATTAAGAATTAAAAGAGAAATGTTTGGGTAATACTGTACAGAATATCGATCAAGTCTACGATTGCTGAAAGAAAAAAAAACATGAAGCACATTCATTATTTTAATCAAAGATATAAAAAATGAAATATATTTTTAAAATTTTGCGTTAAAGGCTAAAAAATAAAAAAAAAGTACACCACAATTTCAGTAACCCGTAAATTGCCATCGTGCTAAAAAAACGTTGAATCTTTATTGAAAATTATATTTCAATATTAGTTATTTTTTATTGAAGATTTTTTGAAAGACATTTTTAAGTTAATTTTAAGTTAAGTTATTTTACATTTTTTATTTTTTATTTTTAGTTAAAAATTAGAAAGTCTTACATAAACATAATCCATATTTAAAAATAAAGACCATTCGAAAGAAAAATGAATTTGTATATTAATAAAAAAAAACAAAAAAAACAATGCAGCGAGACTACTACCGTGCTTGAGTTAAGATTCTATGAAATGTGAGAATATTCGTAATTATTATTTTCTTTTTAATTCAATAAATTTTTGTTTATATCTTTAATTTTTATTCATGATTTCTAATTTTTACTGTCATTATTTCATGTTTACTTTCATCGTACTCACATAATAGCTTTAAATCATTCTGATACTCAAAGACTATTATAATGCGGAACTTTTAAAAAAAATAACTGAAAACAAGATGAAAGAGTAATATGTATTCCAATAATTAAAAAAATGTTTATCATAGTAGTATTTGTTTCATATGATAATTTCTTAAAGTTCTATTTCTTATCTATAGTAAGATAATAATTTCGCGCATTTGAAAAACATTCGGATATGGCGCATGCATGAATAAATACAATATATACAATAATATTTGTGTAGTAAAATGATGTAAATGCCCGTGTTGTAAAGTTTCAGACGCGTGCTTTTACGTACTTGTTTGTGGTGATCGATTAAAGCAAATAAATTTTGAAATTTTCTGAAACATTTATAAAATTATAGTTCCAGATATTATAAAGTACTTTGTGTGAAAGGTTTAACACCTATGGATATACAAACAGATTGAGATTTCACTTTAAATAACCCGTTTCCTTTGTTTTCGAGGGGATAAAAAATGGACTGCTGAATTTAAATTAGATTTTCCATTCATTCCAGATCATGACCGCTTGAGACGTCCAAAAACTGATACGAATGATTTTTTTAATGATTTAAAAATCATTAAAAAATCCACAATTCTGTATCGCAGACTGAAGATGCAGGAGCTTGCTGATATCACAAACATCTCGGTAGATGGTGACCATTATTTTTACACCATGTTTTTTGTATGAATAAAATTTATGCTCGATGAATACCATGTTTGTTAAAAGTCGAACAAAAGTGATTTCTTGGATATTTGTAGCCGTAGATGAATCATGGATACACCATTACTTCTCAGAGATCAAAACAGTAGTCCAAAGAGTGGTTGAGAGCAGATGAAAGTGTGTCAAATAAAATAGATTTTTCCTTTTGCAGGAAAAGTCAGGGATATTTCTATTTTTCCAATTTTTTGGGGGGGATTTCTCATGGTGTAGAGCCCATAGACTACCTGAAAAAAGTCAGGACCAACACAAAGAATTATTAATGATTCATTAATGTGCCTGTGCATGCGTCTCGGGTTGTTAAGGCAAAATTCCATGATCTACCCTTCGAAGTGCTTCCACAAGTACCATATTCATTGAATCTTTCTCCCTGCGCGTACTTCCTCTTCAAAACCTGAAGAAATATCTTGTTGGACAAAGTTTCATTTCAAATGATGACGTCAAAGCTAAACAATTCTGTTATTTTAGGAAACTGGACTCATAGATAATCCTATAATACTGATGATATTAAAAACTTTGAAAGCGGTTGGTCTATTAGTTTGGTTTATAGTCTGGTATCAAATTTCAAGATATTAAGTTGAATAAATATACATAATATTCTTTTTAAATATTGTCTTTTTCTTTGTGTCAGATCATTAACTTTACGAACAACCTTCAATCTTCAATTTATGACGCTTTGCTAAAATCTTCAAGTTTTGCTTTGCAAAAAAGCAAAAATACCTTTTACAAAACTTATTATAGAAATTCACGTGATTCAGAATCCACGAGCTACAGCTAGCATATATATATATAAATGAAAATTAAATCAACAAAGCATGTTTTGAATAAAAATAAAGAGAAATAAAAGAGTTTAATTTTATCTTCTTAAAGAATAAATAACGGTAGATATTATTATACGTGTAATACATCATAGAAGAATATAATTTACTTCACCAATAAAATTCTCGCTTAAAGTGGTGCTTGAAGGGCGTTATTACAACATTCCTCCGTCGATTATCAGATAAGTAACATATAATTAGTATACTAAGTTCTTAAATATTTCATTTTAATTATTTAGTTTAAGATCAGCATTTTTGTATTGCTCATTCTTTACAGTTCTCTTAAAAAAAGGAATGTGTTAAAAAACGTCTTCCGGAGTATATAATACAAATAATTAATATCATTATTAGATTACTTTATGTAAGAATATCTAAAAGTGAGTCTTCAGTAAATATTTTTTTGTCAGGAATCAGCAGAACTTATATAATTTTTCTATTTTAGGTTAATTTCATCATTTTTCTTCATCTTATGATCATTTTTTTTATTTATTATTTTATTTATATTTTATTTATTATCTATAGCTTATTATCATTTTTTTTCTTTTTAGACGAACATTATTTAAAACTAAGATTAAAATTGCAGTAAATAAAGATTGGTTCAGTTATTTTTCGTAAATCAAAATACAAAATAAACGAAATTACATTATGAATTATCAAATTGAAGTAGAGTAATTGTGAATTTTGAACAAAATTAATAAATTTATATATTTCCAAAAAGGAATTTTTTAATATGAACAAAATTATTTTTAATGGTACAAAATTTTGCAAATATCAACTCAAATAACATTTTATAAGGTGAACCTTAATAAGCGTAGATTTTTAAAGAAAGCCTATTTAGTAAATAATTTTTTTTTTTTTTTTTTTGTCTTCAGTCATTTGACTGGTTGAGGTGCAGCTCTCCAAGATTCTCTATCTAGTGCTAGTCGTTTCATTTCAGTATACCCTCTACATCCTACATCCCTAACAATTTGTTTTACATATTCCAAACGTGGCCTGCCTACACAATTTTTCCCTTCTACCTGTCCTTCCAATATTAAAGCGACTATTCCAGGATGCCTTAGTATGTGGCCTATAAGTCTGTCTCTTCTTTTAACTATATTTTTCCAAATGCTTCTTTCTTCATCTATTTGCCGCAATACCTCCTCATTTGTCACTTTATCCACCCATCTGATTTTTAACATTCTCCTATAGCACCACATTTCAAAAGCTTCTAATCTTTTCTTCTCAGATACTCCGATTGTCCAAGTTCCACTTCCATATAAAGCGACACTCCAAACATACACTTTCAAAAATCTTTTCCTGACATTTAAATTAATTTTTGATGTAAACAAATTATATTTCTTACTGAAAGCTCGTTTAGCTTGTGCTATTCGGCATTTTATATCGCTCCTACTTCGTCCATCTTTAGTAATTCTACTTCCCAAATAACAAAATTCTTCTACCTCCATAATCTTTTCTCCTCCTATTTTCACATTCAGTGGTCCATCTCTGTTATTTCTACTACATTTCATTACTTTTGTTTTGTTCTTGTTTATTTTCATGCGATAGGTCTTGCGTAGGACTTCATCTATGCCGTTCGTTGTTTCTTCTAAATCCTTTTTACTCTCGGCTAGAATTACTATATCATCAGCAAATCGTAGCATCTTTATCTTTTCACCTTGTACTGTTACTCCGAATCTAAATTGTTCTTTAACATCATTAACTGCTAGTTCCATGTAAAGATTAAAAAGTAACGGAGATAGGGAACATCCTTGTCGGACTCCCTTTCTTATTAGGGCTTCTTTCTTATGTTCTTCAATTGTTATTGTTGCTGTTTGGTTCCTGTACATGTTAGCAATTGTTCTTCTATCTCTGTATTTGAACCCTAATTTTTTTAAAATGCTGAACATTTTATTCCAATCTACGTTATCGAAAGCCTTTTCTAGGTCTATAAACGCCAAGTATGTTGGTTTGTTTTTCTTTAATCTTCCTTCTACTATTAATCTGAGGCCTAAAATTGCTTCCCTTGTCCCTATACTTTTCCTGAAACCAAATTGGTCTTCTAACACTTCCTCCACTCTCCTCTCAATTCTTCTGTGTAGAATTCTAGTTAAGATTTTTGATGCATGACTAGTTAAACTAATTGTTCTGTATTCTTCACATTTATCTGCCCCTGCTTTCTTTGGTATCATTACTGTAACACTTTTTTTGAATTCTGACGGAAATTCCCCTTTTTCATAAATATTACACACCAGTTTGTATAATCTATCAATCGCTTCCTCACCTACACTGCGCAGTAATTCTACAGGTATTCCGTCTATTCCAGGAGCCTTTCTGCCATTTAAAACTTTTAATGCTCTCTTAAATTCAGATCTCAGTATTGTTTCTCCAATTTCATCCTCCTCAACTTCCTGTTCTTCCTCTATAACACCATTTTCTAATTCATTTCCTCCGTATAACTCTTCAATATATTCCACCCATCTATCAACTTTACCTTTCGTATTATATATTGGTGTACCATCTTTGTTTAACACATTGTTAGATTTTAATTTATGTACCCAAAAATTTTCCTGAACTTTCCTGTATGCTCCGTCTATTTTACCAATGTTCATTTCTTTTTGCACTTCTGAACACTTTTCTTTAATCCACTCTTCTTTCGCCAGTTTGCACTTCCTGTTTATAGAATTTCTTAATTGCCGATAGTTCCTTTTACTTTCTTCATCACTAGCATTCTTATATTTTCTTCGTTCATCCATCAGCTGCAATATATCGTCTGAAACCCAAGGTTTTCTACCAGTTCTCTTTATTCCGCCTAAGTTTGCTTCTGCTGATTTAAGAATTTCCTTTTTAACATTCTCCCATTCTTCTTCTACATTTTCTACCTTATCTTTTTTACTCAGACCTCTTGCGATATCCTCCTCAAAAATATTCTTTACCACCTCTTCCTCAAGCTTCTATATATTCCACGATTCATCTGACACCTTTTCTTCAGGTTTTTAAACCCCAATCTACATTTCATTATCACCAAATTATGGTCGCTATCAATGTCTGCTCCAGGGTAAGTTTTGCAGTCAACGAGTTGATTTCTAAATCTTTGCTTAACCATGATATAATCTATCTGATACCTTGCAGTATCGCCTGGCTTTTTCCAAGTGTATATTCTCCTATTATGATTTTTAAATTGTTTGTTGGCAATTACTAAATTATACTTCGTGCAAAACTCTATAAGTCGGTCCCCTCTTTCATTCCTTTTGTCCAGTCCGTATTCCCCCACTATATTTCCTTCCTTGCCTTTTCCAATGCTTGCATTCCAATCTCCAACTATTATTAAATTTTCATCTCCTTTTACGTGTTTAATTGCTTCATCAATCTCTTCGTATACACACTCTACCTCATCATCATCATGGGCGCTTTTAAGCATATAGACGTTAACAAACGTTGTCGGTTTAGGTTTTGATTTTATCCTTATTAGAATGACTCTATCGCTATGCGTCTTGAAATACTCCACTCTCCTCCCTATCTTCTTGTTCATCACGAAACCTACTCCTTCCTGCCCATTATTTGATGCTGAGTTAATTATTCTAAAATAACCTGACCAAAAGTCGCCTTCCTCTTCCCACCGAACCTCACTAATTCCTACTATATCCACATTTACCCTATCCATTTCCCTTTTTAAATTTTCTACCCTACCAACATTTTTCAGGTTCTAACATTCCACGCTCCGACTCGTAGAATGTTATTTTTTAGTTTTCTGGTGACCCCTTCCTTAGTAGTCCCCACCCGGAGATCCGAACGGGGGACTATTTTACCTCCGCAATATTTTACCAAGGAAGGCGCCTCCATTATTGTTATGTGAAAATGCAGAGAGCCACATTTTCTTGGAAAAAAAAACAGCTGTAGTTTCCATTGCTTTCAGCTGTGCAGTACTCAGAGGACTGAGTATGTTGATATGACCGTTTAAATCATTGTGACTCACGCCCTAACAACTACTGAAAGAGCTGCTGCTCTCTTTCAGGAATCATTCCTTAGTCTGGCTCTCAACAGATACCTCTCCGATATGGGTGCACCTTCGGTTCAGCTACTCTGTATCCCTTTGCACTCAAGCCCCCTCACCAACGGCAAGGTCTCATGATTCATAGTGGAGGGGTAAATAAATAAAAATACAAAAATTAATTAATTAAAATTAAAAATAAATTAATTAAATACAAAAATTAAAAACTATGTTAAACAGTTAGTTAAATAAATTGAAAACCAAGATAAACTCTAATAAAAGTTTATAAAAAAATACATAAAAATCTAAACTTTGATGTCCAGTTTGATTTTTGAACAATCATCATCATCGACACAGAGAAGATGATTACCACTTTAAGGATGTCATCCCAGCCCTAGAATCAATCAGACTTTCCCAGGTCCATCACGTGAAAGCATTTGAGTCGCCGGACATATTGACTTCTTTCCACGTGATTCTGCACTAGATGATAGTCACACGATTAAAAACTGATTTTTTGTTATGTGAACTGATTCGTTTGATTTCTTCGCGGACATAAAGGATTCCAAATAATTATGAATTTCTTCGTCCCGTGCAAATTACGGCCCTCGGTAATGATTCTGCCCAACTTATTCTGGAAGCTCTATATAACTTCAATGTTGCTCTTGCTCATCGTACCCCGTACCTGTATATAATATTTCTAAATGGGTTTCAGAATGACGTTGTACACTAAAGGTTTGCTGGACAGCGACAAACGTGAATTCTGCTTAATAACCAATAAAGCTCCTTAAACCTAGCTTTAACCGTTTTCTTTCCTTTTTCACACGATTCTTCCATGTCAGGTGACAACCAAGGTTGAGCCCGAGGTACGGTCAAAAAGCGGTTTAAGAACGCCATCTAGGTTGACCCGGAACAGTTACTCCTAATTAACACAAACGTGACATGATATGAATTTATTATAATGTACCTTTATTCTCCTCTTTGTTAACCACTCGCCGATTAGGTCTAATGCCATTTGAAGCTTCCTCCAGACAAATGAGAAGATACATAATCCACAGCCGAAAGGTCAACAAAAAAAATTAAGTATAGGACTAGTCCCAAAACAGAGCTCTGAGGAACTCCTGATCTAATGTGAAAGAATTCAGATAACTCATGGTTCCATCTGATCTGAGAAAAACGCCCATCGAGATAGTTCCACAAGACTAAATAGAAAGGTTGAGGAAGGCTGTGTTTTAGTTTATGAAGCAGTCAGGCAGCCAGATCTTGTCAAAGGCCTGCTGAATATCCAAGTAGGCAAGTAGCAAAACCTCTTTTCTTCCACGCACTGTAATTACATTCACAGCCATATGCATGTATTCTATCATAGAATGTCCACTTCTGAAACGAAATTGTTGATCTGGAATAGTATTTTTCTAATATTAAATAAAAATTAAAGTAAAAAAGTAAAAAAAATATAAATAACTGTCGTTGTTCTAGGCAATTTCATAAGAAAGTGTAAATTTAATTTAAAAACATCAAAATAATTTAGTGTTTACTTCTACTACAATGGGTAGATAAAACGTATCTCATGAAGGACAAAGAGAGCATGAACCTTTTTTCCAATCAAGGAGATATTCTTATTCATGAACAAGGAATGAAAGTTAATATTCTTATCATTGGGAACTATGTATATAAATAGAGTTTCAACAAATTAATCATACAAACAACTATTAGTAATAGTTACCATGCTGTTGTTCAACAATGGGATTTCTCTTTCATTACTGATAAAGAAAGTTTTCAAATTACCTAATTTTTTAATTATGCAATTTTTTTTTTAAACCATCGTTTTTTATAAACTTATCGTGTGGGCAGTTTTAATCCAGTTACCTAAAACAACACTTTTTTATAAAACCTTTTTTCTTACTTGCTTCTAATTATTCTAAAAACCTATCTGAAAATATTTCTTATGAAAAAAAAGTCTAAAAAAAACATTTCTTATCCATCTTGGATTAGATTCAGTGAAAAAGTATAAAAATTGTAATATAAAATTTTTTAGCTTAATCTTCTTGTTTTCCAATTTTAAATAATATTATTTTAATATTTTTAAGTTAAAGATGTAATTATAGAAATATATATATATATATATATATATATACAATTTATTATCTCAGACAAATCGATACTTACATTTACTAATGTTAGATAGTTGAATAGGACAGTACATAAAACTTACATTGTGCTTGAATTGACAATGGCTTTTTCTTTATACCTTAATGGTGTGCCCGTCGATTGGTTTGGCATCGATTTAGATTGGTTTAAGGAGAAAAGTACTCAGCGGCATAGAAAGTCCATCTATGTATACATTGCATCTTTTTATATATATTTTCCCTATAAATATATATTTTAATTTTATTAAGCATTTCTAATTATGACATAATGATTTCATACTACATTCTATGAATATACTTTCAAACTTTTTATGGATTTATACGCCGCCTACGTTATTGAAATAGTTGCTATGAGATTTATTATTACTATTAAAAACTTTTTGTAATTCTTTAATATAAAATTATAGTACTGATCTAGTATAGTAACTTGAATTTCACAAATTGTCAGAGTATAAATAAACTAATTAATTCAAATAGAAAATGAACCAATATTTCCGCAACCAACATTGATAAATCATACATTGAAACTAGTAAATGAAAAATATTTTGTTTAATTTTAAAAGATAGAAATAAATGTAAATTTATATCATAAGTAATTTAAAAAAAATAAATTAAAATTTATAATAATAATAATAATAATCATTATAATAATTTTATTACAATACAATAAATTCCACCATTTGTAGATATACAATCAGCAACACATTTATACATGTTTGTAATGGTTGCAGGGCTGATATGGGATATGTCGACTTCAATGTGCCGTTTGAGTTAATCCATTTTTCAAGAAATATTTATGAAAATTTTTATTTAAAATTAACCCTAATGTAAAAAACCCGTGAAAGATTACCTGGCTAACTTGGTGGACATAAATCTCAAGAAATGAATGACTTCTACGTCAAAAAAAAATCAAGTAGCAGCATAGTTGTGTTATTCGCTGATTGCGCTGCTGCACCATTTTGCTACAACCGGTAGTCGCGTTCATTCAACTCTAGCAGCGCTATAAAGTCAATTACAATCTAATTCACATGTTATTGTTCCTGTAACAAACAATGGATCCGCTACTCTCTTCTGAGAAATAACTCGCCAATCCCCAATTTTTTCTGAATATAATGTAGCTTTATAAAAAACGTGAGGGTTCTGAGCACTTCAGAATCAGTTTTTCTTCTTGTTTACATAACCACACAAGAAACCATGCCTAGTAACTAAAGATTTTTTTCAAAAATCAGAATGTGACGCAAACATAACGCATAAATCGTTTTCAATAATTGAGTCTTCTCCTGTGATGGATTTGTACAATTCCTGCACTAGGTGAATACGGTACAGATATAATTTTAATTTTCTTAACACTGTGGACCCTTCCGTATGACATTACAATTTCTTGAGAAAGCATTTTTATTGGCTTTCGAGATAATCTTTTGCAGGATGCACGGAAGTGTTCTAAAGATGCGTCATTTAAATTGTTGGCCGGCCGGACCATTTTCGTTCACTACGTTACCACCAGTTTCTCTAAAACGTGTGAATATATGTAAAATTTTTGGCTTTATTAGGTAAGTTTAATCAAAAACAAGCTACAGTTAAAATAACTTTAAGAATAAACAAATGTAAACTGAAACATTGTGAAACACATGATAGAAATTTTATAGAACACCTCTCACAGAAAAAACAGGAAGAGATTAATTGATCGTCATGTATACGTTATTACTACAAGATCAAGACATTACCAATTGCACCCATTAGTGCTAACCTAAAAGCAAGTTTCCCACTTCATTAATGAATTCATGATTGCATAACTTTTTGTTCAGCCATCTATAATATTTAATACATAATTTTTAAATCTGGAAAAGAAGGGTCATCAAATTCTAAATAATTTAAAATTACATTTAAATCTACAGAGTAAATTTTTGAAGCAAAGCTCCTTAACGCAGGCTTTGGAACGGTAATTCACCTGGTAAAAAATGAGAGTCACGAAAAGCCTCACGCATTAAGTGATTCCCTGACTGTGCCTACCGCGTGCTCTATATACGAGTAGATATTAACACGTATGTTCGTTAAAACGCGCTCTATCTCTCTTACTCTTATAATCGGCTTATGCGTATACGCGCATTCTATCTCGCTATCTCTCACTCTTATACACAGCTTATAAGAATTACGGACAGCTAACATACCTTTAACAACTGATAAAAAAGTTTCTGTCAAACGAAAACTTTCCTTTGTAGGCAGCGAGTAAGATAACCATACATAAGTTACAAGGTGGAACATTTAATGAAGTCATTTACGAGTACAACAAAACACATTCCCAACAACTTGTTTATGTAGCGCTCCCCGGTATCACCAAAATGAAAATTTGAATATTGTTACGATTCATGATGATGAGACTAAATTTATATTTTATCATCGCCGCAAACAAACTACATGTACAGCATCATTATTACTAGACTTTCAAAGATGATCGTTAAATACTTTAGTGACGAAATTTAAGACAATCATGGATTTTATCTCTAATAAAAAAGGTGTTTCCGTATTTACCTAAAACTGTCAAAGCCTTAAAAATCACAGATTGGATTTAATCGATACGTCACTCACAATGCTAAATGTCTTATTACTCACGAAGAGGTGGATGGACGACAATCAACAACTGGAAATTCCTAATCTAAAAGAGAAGAAAATCGTGATACCGGAGTTGAAATATATAAAACAGTATATGAAGACAATGTATCATAACAATTTTCCTGCAGGTGTTGCAGTATATCTACATATTATTTCCTTAACAGGAAAAATATTTTTATACGTAATCTTTTTTTAAAGTATTAGGAGTTATGATATTTAATAGGTAAACGATAACATTTACATCTATGTAAAAGTTAACATTAAATAAATAAAATAAGTTCAAAGAAAGAGTAATATATTTAAACTAATTTATCTTTATCTTTACAGTGATGCAATAAGTTGGAGGAAGAGTTCGCAATAAATCCACTAAATTGGCAGAATGGGTGACTAGTTACACCACACGATAAGTTTCAATTTATTAAAATAAAAATAAAGTGATGCTGGAAAGCATTGACCGCAGACTATAGTATTATTTAATGTGAAGACTTTGTGACCGAGCTGCAGTGAAGTTAAGTAAACGAAGAGTGGTTCTGTGTCTAAGAGATTAAACCAAATTAAACGGATACAGTACACAGAAAAGCTGTGTTGTTTTATAGCACCATTGAGGATTATGGTTATTACTATCAAAGAAAGGTTCTTTTGTAATTCAGTTAGAAAAACGATTAAGATGTCTTAGAATAGACAACGATATCATAACTCAGCGGATTAACTCTGTAAATTGCGGATAACAATGAAACAAACAACTTTATAACAACTATACTTTTTTGTATTTATATATATATATATATATATATATATATATATATATATATATATATACACACTTTTTCTTTTTAAACTTCCCAACTGTGACAGCTATATACATTTTTTTTCAATAAATCTTAATACTTCTAATTAATCGATATCAAAAAAGAGATTCTCAATCCGATCCATTTGAATTTTCTTTTGTATTTAAGTTATTTTATGGCTTATTCTTTCCCAAATGAAGGGAATTGAATTTTGTTTTATTTTGTAAAGAAAGTTCATTTAATCTTATGGAAGTTTTTTCTGTATAATACAAGGTGTATTTCTTCTTATAATAGTTTCTTCTGTATAATGGTAGATCTTTACATATATTTATATTTGTCATCAGCGTAAGTTTTTTTTTTGGAATAATTACATGATCTGAATTTTTTAGTATTAAAACAATTCCACAAAGGAAACTTGAATACACTAGAAAATTAATGTGATTTAAATGAAATGAATACGTAAAAACGGATTTAAAATTATATAAAAAAATGTGTTTTATGAATGTTGATGAATAACCGGTAAATAGAAACACTCGTATTTATACATCACTAATTTCAAACATCCTTAGTAGCTTTAAGTAGTAATTAGTTAAATCGTATTCCTGCATCATTTATTTTTCTCACCGATAATTTATATACTTTTACGTTTCTTCCAACTGATTTTTTTTTTTTTTTTTTAATGACAGAATTTTTAGGTCTAGCATAATTTTCAGTAGGAACGATTAAATAATATAAGTTGAAATAAAGTTTTAAAAAAAATACAACTGACTTGCAAGGAGAAAACTGTAGAAAAATACAAAAATAAAAGTTTAATTATTAATTTTTGTTATTTTTTATTTTGGTATTCTGTTGTTGAACAAATTGAACGGTAAAATAATTTGATAGTTAATCATTTTAATTTGAATGAAAAATTGTTTATATTTAAAAAAAGAAACAATCAAATATTTTAATTTTACAGTATTTCAAATCAGTTTTATGTTTTATAAAAAGTTATTTTTAAACTAAACTCATTTATCATAAAGTAGTTTACACTTTCTTATACATTTGAAGGAGTGTATTTTTATACAAATTTTTAAGTTTTTGTTAGGAAGTTGAAAAATAAATAAACATAATTAGGTACTGAATTTTACTTTAATGTTTCTAACATATTAACTTTTATTTTTCAAAAAAATTGTGTTACATTCTTTCTATTTATACTTGAATTTCTCTCTCAAAAAAAAAAAAAATATGTATATATAAGATATTTTATAATGATGAAATTTTTTATATTTAAAGCATCAAAAATCCCTGATGATGGTCACTACACAGCTTATACGGTAATTCAACTGGAAAAAAATGAGTCACGAAAAAGCCTCACGCGCTAAGTGATTCCCTGACTGTGCCTACCGCGTGCTCTATATACGAATTTACACCCCTCTGATACTTTCTTCACCAGTCTTCCTACAGACGTTGGTTGGTATATAAGAGGTACTAACAGTGGGCGTGGTTTTCATGCTGTATTGCTTTACATTCTGATAGTTTAAAATAATAATGATTTTTATTAATAATTAGATATTTCATTTTAAAAAAATATATTAACTTTCCCTAAAGTGTATGAAAAAATCTGGTTTAATTTTTCTTTTAATACTAACAAAACAACAACTGTCTAAATGTCTTTTCAAAATTTTCCTTTTATTTTAAATTGAATCAACTGGCTCTCTTCCAACTAAGATTTATTATCTATTACTTGAAACATAACTCAGAATTTTTCCTATGAAAATGCTTTAAGTTTTTATTTTCAGTAATTCTTATACTATGAAATCTTTCAGATAAAACGAGATGGTGTCCTTATTTCAAGATATCAAGCAATATTTCCACAAAAACTGTTTATAATTTTTTTCTTTATTGTGATCTCTTACGAGATCATTATTCCAAAACCTACATTCTCAGTTAGAATAACATAAAAACGAGTTTTGACCTGAAGATAGTGAAGCAACATTCAACATTTTAAAATTTTCTACAGAGTAATCTTGTATAATTAACTTTAATTAACTTTTACTACTTATAATTCTTAAACTAAAGTAAAATTCACTCCCAATTTTTGTATATGTAAAGTATTATGTGTATATTGTATCTGTTATGAACTCAGACGTAATGATTTTGGCTTGATCAAGGCCATTGTAAACAACAAAAAACTACAACATACTACGTATGTGGATGTGAGATGCCGTAACTGTAAACGTTGTTGACAACCAGACACAACACAAAGTTACTCAAAAAAAAATAGAGTAACAGAATGGTGTAAAGGAGAATGAGAAATTATATGGTTTTTTCATTCTTGTTCTTCATTATGCCGAATATTAAAAAAATCACCTACTGTCACATATCAGAATGTCAAGTTCTATGAAATCAAATGGTGTTTATTATTTTAAAAGATGAAAGGCTTCCACCAAGAACTATACTAGTAATACACTTGTGTTGCTTCTAAGTTATACTATTTTGTAAGTAGTCCTTTTAAAACATTTGAACTTTATGTAACTTTGTAGTTAGCACCAGGCAGATATTTCAGTCTTCCTTGAAACTTCAGTCGACGAGTTAATTTATTCCACGGGCTGCTGATTCTGTGCCTTCTTCATGAGTTATTTCCGCGTGGCAATGAGCTGATATTTGCCTTTCATTCTTACACTACGTTTTTTTAAACCTCTAATCTATTTCTTCTTCCTATACACTTTGTTTCTTCTGTCTCGGTCTTCTTTCTTATTTTTATGAGCTGTGTTGGGTGGTTTGTGTAATTATCTTTTCTTTTTTAACTTTCGATCAACCCTTATTTCTTATTCAAATTATTTTATTATTATATAACTTATTTTATTTCTTATTTAGCTTTCGACTAAACTCGAAAAAAAAAATTTTGTTAATACGGAAGTGATTTCTTCCTCAAACCGACGTAAATCTTTACTTCTTAAACTATTCCTAAATCTAAACCTATTGGAGCTCCTATTTAATTCATTTTGTATTAAACAGACTCTATTCTAGCCACTCTATTTCTATCACCTTTCCTTAACTAATGTTTAATACTACCTGGAGCATTTTCTTTTTTTTTTATTAGACTTCTAACCTCTCCATAGACGTCAACGGTCATTCTTCTCTCTTCGAAGCTACCTAAATTTTCTCATTTTTATATTTTCTTAATATATGTAATAAATTTTTTGTGTGCTATCCAATTTCTATTAATCTCTCTAAAATAAACCAAATTTCTAACTTAACCCAATTGTCTTGAGAACTGTAGTCTTTCTTCTTTAAACGTTCTAAACATTCAAAACGCATATTCCGCCTTTTTTTTTTCTTCCAGAGACCTCTCAATTCCCGTTCTGTACTCACCCAAAACCGCGGGAGTTATTCAGTACTATAAGTGATACTTTATTTAATAGATAAACTGTTTATATAATGAACAACATTACTCTCGAAAAAAGCAACTCTGGCTAATCCCACTTGTAATTTGAATTGTTTCGAGGCTTTTTCTGGCTCATAAGACATGTAATGTTAATAAACAAATATTTTCCGTGATAACTATAGAATTACGCACTGTTTCTAACTTTTACGTGGATTAAAATACAGGATTCCTTAAAAAATCGCAAACTCGAGATAGTCGACTGTTAAAGGTGTTTTGCAGATAAAGAGTAAGGAAAATAAGATTCCGAAGGAAATTTACTGATGTTTACAATATATCTACTGAGCAAATTGAACTCTTCTGTAACAGTATGGTACGTTTCGTTTTTGGATTATGAATAAAATTTTGTTTTCCTTGGGGTTTTATTTCAAATCCATAATTAATTAAGTCTATTTCTCTTTGCAGTCTGATTAAATTGTAGGAATATTTATAAAATTATTTCAGTTTTTTAATCTAGGTTCAAAAACCTTTTAACTTTGTTGTTTGATCGCTCTAAAAATTTTAAATCTAAAAATATAGTTCAAACTATTTTATGTATTTATCTATTTATCGGGTTTGTTTATCAATGTATCATGATATTATTATTATTAACATTCTGTATTTTAGATTGTAACGAGTTATAAACCATTTATTAGCTACTAAATGCATTATTTTTATGTAGAAATGTTTTTTATTATACATATCATATTTAGTTGAAGACGCAGAGTGTCAAAAAAACAAAATTCAAAAATTATGAACATCCACGTATTACTATCGGTTTGAATTTCATTTTTACATACAAGAGATTCTATGATAATCTATGACAAGTAATTGTGAGTTAGGTATATATTATCACTAATTATAATTATCATTTATTGAAATACATCATAAAATATTATTTTTATTGTATTATTTATAACAAATTACTCAAACAAATATTTGAATGGATATAATGGGTTTTGTTTCATTTATGTACGAATATCTACATAACATGAAGATAAAACAAATTTAAGCAGATTTATAGATAAGACTTTTATTTAAATATTCATGAAGTGCTCTTTACGAAAATTTACTTCACTTACTTACAGAAAAATTGTAAAATCCGTAGATTAAAAAAAAAATCACTCCGAAATATTTCTCAAAATAGATCTATAATATTATACCTTTTATATTACATTTGAAAAATTTTCTCATTGATATAGTCTTAAACCAAAAAAAATCCCGTTAATTTTTAATTTAAAATTTGAAGCAATTGAAATCTTCAACATCTGTTGATTTATTTACTTGATTTTATAATGTATGTTTTGATGAAATACAATAGTAAAGTTTCTGAGCTTCATTTCCGGAAAAAATGTAGCTAGATCATTTAGGATGTGATAATTAAGCTACCCAAAAATTATTAATACTAAAAAAAGTTACTTTATGAAAGAAATTAAACAATTTAATTATTCACATGTGATAATACTTATTCTCACATATTCTGTGCGCATATAGTTTTATATTTACGGTATGGTCTCGATTAATACTTATTAGTCACCCAGTAATAAAGTTACGTGGATACACTAGAACCTTTCTCACACTTCAGTAAACACAGTACTAAAATAATTAATTAGGTAGAGCGGTTTTTTAGATTTATTTAAAACAGATACAGATAAAAAAAGTCATTCTTATTTATATATAAAATTTCAGAGAAGTTCAGAATTGTCAATCGAAGGTTGACAGTTGAAGGATTGTAGATCGTTATATTTATGCTTACGGTAGATTCTTGGAACGTCGTCAAGCTGCCTGTGCATGTGTTTTGAATGCGACAAGTAATTGTTGCATTTTTGACTTGCAGAAAATCCTCAGTAATCAATTATTTTTATTAGTAAGCGTCAGAGTAGGTGTAGATTTCAGACTGATGGTGCAGAGGTTTATACTTTGCTCATAAAATTAGTATCTTTCAATAGACTTTCTGGTATATGGTCTCTTTTCATGTGACTTTCTCTTTCCATTACTCTCACGGTACAATGTACATCCAAAAAAGATCAGTCTTTCTATAAATAATAGAAAAAAAAACAATTATCCCCTATGAAGCTTAAAGGAGAGTGAGTAGTGAAATAGTTTCATGTTACTTTCTTCATAAAGCCAAATATTTTGTTATAATACACTGTCACACCAATCCCATTGAAATGTAATTGATATTCAGCTACACATAGTTTACCATCACTTTTTTTAATTTTTCATTATACGAACAAGCTACGTAATGTACATAAATAATCTCATGGAAAACAAATCTTGATTACCTATACTTGTACCTGACAAGCATTATGTAGGTCGCAGTCACACGATTGGGTATCAGAGATAGTGTTAAACAAGTATTACTTTCGGTGGGAAAACTATAACAAATACTGTCTTCATTCAAAAGGAGGGTTTATTATTATAACAAAAAATAAAATCAACTGTACAAACCTTAATAACTACGTAATACTGAACAGCTCTTTTTCGTTAACGTGCGTTAAAGTTAATGTGCGCAAAAACAATCTTGCACCTATTATCTCACCTTTTAGATAATAGTGAAGATGTGTGAAATGATTAAAGAGTCTGCATGTATTGCAATTACAGGCTGTTGTGCGTTGAATATCATCCTTTTCTTACTGAAATTTTGCCGATACTATTTATGAATTATTTTAATTTTGTAATATGATTTTTTACGTTTTGTTTTATATGATTTATGTATTAAGTTTCGTGGTTTTTGTTTCTTATATGTGACCAGTGTTAATTTATTATGTCTTATTTTTTTTCACGCATGACTTTTGACTATTTTTTTATATACTCAATTGTTCTGTTTTGTTAACCATTCAATTTTGTTGTTCTCAGTACTATGTTAGGTTAAGTTACCGTTATTTTTTTTTTTTGTTCTTAACAGTTAATGTTCGAATTGTTTGTACTTTGTTACGCTTATATTCCTATTTGGTGTATTTTTTATTGTATTATACTCTGTGTAAATCTTTATACTGTCTTGGAAGGTATCACTGCATGCCTCCGTTTCACGTCATTATTACATTGTATAATTTATTTATAGTTACATTGTTCAGAAAATTGATTGTAAATGAATTAATACACAAAAAAAAGTTAGTATACGATTATTTACGTGTTTTCTACGTAGTAAAATTACTCTTTCCTAACCTATAGTGATATTGATGTGTCATGGTATTAAATTTTTGGTCATGTAAACTAAGAAAACAAATTAAGGTGTTTAATTTTCTTTAGTAAATTTAGAACATTAAGGCAAAAGAGGAAATAAAAATAATAATTTCACATTAATTCACAAACTACCTTTTACTGTAGTACAAAATAAAAACTTAAATTATATCAAGCCTTGTTTTTGCTTTTTCTTTTTTAATTTTTTCATTCATTTTATAAATAAATAAACAAAGTAATTACTGTCATTTAAGCACTGTTTCCAAGATAAGTAGAAAGTAATTAACTCAAAATATGTCAGTTAATTAGGGAAATAATACGGATGAATTCGTAACTAAAATTTTTTTCTTTTCCCAGTATGAGAGACATGAACATTAAAAGAACTTGCCTAAAGGTTTTAATAATAATTTCTGATTTTGTGGAATAGTAATTAATTGAAATTCTTTTATTAAAAATAAAATGTATTAGTTGAGATTGGATATGAATTAGAAAATGTTATTGCTACGAATAATTTTTTATTTGGGAATTTATCAATACAATATTTTTTTTTATTCTTTCCCTCTTTTTATATGTACAATATTAGTTTTTTTTTTCCAGTTTCAGAGTAGGAACCATATTTTTACTTTTCTTTCATCTCCAAAAAAAAAAGAGTGAAAGAGAGAAGAAAGAACTGAGAAAATTTGAAGCCGTCGTAAATCACATACAAGTATCTCGATTTTCTCTTTTTTTATTTTTAGAAACGCTGACCGAATCCTCACGATTCAAGTTATGGTCAGAGAATGATTTTAGTAGAGTGGGTAAAAACTATGAGATGGGCATATCTCTTTTCCCTTGGGTATTCTATCAGTAAACTGCATTTTAAGAAGTTTCTTTTAAACGTGATCGAAAGATTCTCAAGCTTTATTTCCTGTAAATGGTGAAAAAAATTATTAAACATAGTTCTACTTAATATATAAAGAATTAAATTAAAAATAAATACACCAAGCTTATGATTATTTATCATCAAACTATAATCAAGAATTAGTTTTATTGAACGTATAACGCTTTATAAATAAAAAATTTACGAGTATCTTAATGAAGACTAAAAATGCTGTTTAATTCTTTTTTATTATAGTAATTGTGTACTTTAATAGGCTAGTTGTTTATTTAAGTTAAATTATAACTATGTAAAACTAGTTTTAATTCAGAAAATCAACCAATAAGTGAATTAATTTAAGAAAGCAAATAAAAATAAAATCATATCGTGTTACTAAAAAATGAAATTAATTGTTGAATTATGAGAACTAAAGCTTAAAAATAAAACAGCCTCTAGATTCAATACACGCAGCCTCTTCAGTCGTTTTATATCATCACTAATATTCAAAAGGTTTACAGCCAAATGGTTTTTGCGCGCGTTAATTAAAGAAGGTAAGTTCGGTGTATTCAAACTAAAGTACATACTTTGAACTTAGCCGGTGAATTTCTTCACGAATAGCTGGCATCCCTAGGTAATCGTCGAACTCCTTGTTCTTCGTAAACCATGGCGCTTCTGATTTGTTCAACACATTATCCTGGAACCTTTCGATTATGCCGATACTGTTAGTGCTTGCCACACGACAAAGTTGTGTTCCGTAGGCCCGTATTGGCTTAAAAAGTGCCTTATACAACCACAGTTTGTTATTTAATGAACACTACCTTCGTAATAACCATTTCAACCGTCTGAGCTTGATAATTTAATTTTTTTCTCTTTTCTTTAACGTGATTTTAAATAGGCAATCTTGTTTTTTTTTGGAAATGTATAGCTTGATAAACACTGGATAAATTAATTTAAATGTTATCGTTTCAGGATGGAATTTTTTTGAAAAATAAATTTAAAAAAATTACATAAATAATTTTTTTCAAGTATTTTGATTAGTTACATAATTTTCCATCACAGGCATTACTGATTTGAAAAGAGTTCAATCCGAATTTACGTTAATATCGTAATTAATAATTAATGAACTTCAAAAAAGAGTGAAGTCCTAAAATCGACTCGTACTCTATGCTCACACCTAACTTTTTTTTACAAAGTATACCAATTTTCATGATTCAAGTTTGTTTGATCCTTTGTTGGTTCCGTTAACTTTTACAAAACTTAAAACTGAACAAGTTTTGAAACAAAACCTTTATGATATACTTTGATAATTTGAAGAAAATATCTTTTTAGTCATCATTTGAATAACAGCTTTCTTAAATATTGTATAAGTTATATTAGCAAACACATTGGTTATCAATTTAAAAGCATCATTAACAAAAAAGTAACTACATTTACGAGCCGTTTCACTGAAAGCTTGCAAACAACTAACTTTATTCCGTACACTCCTGTGATATTTTTCATATATTGAACTGAAGCGACGAGAAGTCTCCCGTCACAGTAATTTACAAGAAGATGAAGTATCAAATTGGTAATGATGTTCTTTTTCATGAGATGTCTTTGACATCTCAAAACAAATAAATACAAAAAAAAAGAAAAAAAAAGAGTTTCTTAGCTATATTTTATTAGAAATTAGGTTTGTAATCTTTTAGATCTCTTGTAATTTGAATGTTTGCATACGTATCTCGTTTTTTAAAGCGACATACATATTTTAAAGAATAATTCAAAAAAATAAAAAAATTGATGAAATTTATTTAATAATCAAACATTGTAAATACCAGTAAAAGGTAAACCATAAATAATACTTTTTCAACTCTTTAAATGTTAATTAATAGAAGATTAAAAACAAAAAGAAAAACTTTTTCTATTGCGCTTTTGTTACTTACAGTTTCTACACGCTTGGAAACCGCATGTAAATCGATTGAAAAATTATGACATGAATGAAGACTCAATAGGTAATAATGATACTCGTCGTCAAATACAGACTCTAATAATATACTCGTACGTAACATCTTAAGAACGACAGACACATAATGAAAGTGTAGCAACACAATGGTATATAATAAAAAAATAAAAATGATAAATAACAAATGAAAATAATATATTACTAAAATAAAATAAATTATAAGAGATTTCAACAAGAATAACAAGTAAATAATAAGTAAGATAGAAAATAACACTAATTAGTGATATAATAAAATCAGACCTAACCTTCGAAATCGAAATCGAAATCATCAGTAGTTAAACATATTAATAGACAATGCAACTGAACAAAACATAAATAATTTTCCTTAATTACATATTTAAGTCGAATAATTTCAAAGGATAGTTGAATTCTCACCTTGCTTATCGCTTCATGAACGCAATATAACCAGCTGTAACAAAAACAACTGAAATGATAAATATAGAAACCAGTCTATAAAAAAAATTTGACATCATAATTACATTTAAATCTATGGATTTGATATCTTGTCATCAAGGAGCCTTTTTAGAAGCCTAACGTCTCCACTATTTTCCAGCACATTCACCGCTAGATGATAAACGTATGTTGTATAGATATGTAGTATATGCTTACCCTTTGGATTTCCTCATGAATATATGGAATATTTACGCTGTCATTGACCTCATTTTTCCTCACGAACCACGGTGCCTCTGTTATGATTCTAAGTACTTTGTTTTGGAATCGCTGAATGACCTCAATATTATTGTTACAAGTTGTTTTCCAAAATACAATTTTGGAGAACAACAAATATGTTGAAATATCGGTATATATTGTATACGTTATATATACATCTATACTTTATATATCTATACATCAGTATCTTTTATGTATTTGTATGTACGTATATATCTTATACAGCAATAATTTATTTGGTAGAGATAAATGAAATTACCTACTCATCAACCAATACATCCGCAAAAACCTAGCGTATAGTTACTTCCTCTTTTCTTTTGTACGATCCTTCCAGAGTCATAGGACGATCTAGATGCAAACTCCGGGTTTGTATCTAGATCGTCGTATGTATATAGTACGGTACCTATACGGTAGAAAGGAATATAACTATTATCCGATTGAACTCAGGGCAATCACCTCTCCTCGTCGTAAACCTCAAGTGATTTGACTTAATATAAATGTCATAATAAAAAAAAGGACGCAACTATGACAGTCTGGACTGAAAAGGTTTGGAGCAAATATCAAATATAAAATCAGGCTCAAAACTGAACCTTGTGGAACCACTAACTGAGTGTATATATAGTTAGAAAATTCCTGGTTATACCAAACTTGTGAATCTAGGTATGGTTGAAATAGGTTTGACCTTAAATTATAAAGAAGATCAGGTAGCCAAACTTTGTCAAAGGGTTGCTGCACATCTGGGAAAGCCGCCGAACAATATTCCTTCCTTTCCAGACATCTGTAGACAACACTAAAACTACAGTTAATTTGCTCAAATGAATTGCCGCTTCTAAAGCCAAACTGATGATCTGGGATACTGTTATTGTTTATTAAAATTGGGCTTATTGTCCGAAAGAAAAGTCTCTCATGGACCTCAGAAAAAAATAGGAAATAAACTTATAGGTCTGTATGAAGATACGTCTACCGGCGCACCTGGGTTCAAGACCATTGTATTTGATATTTCCACTTTCTCGGTTAGGAAGTTGCGTGAAGGATTGCATTAAAAATCTGAGTTATGTAGTGTAATGCCGAAGACAGCAACACAAAAGACTAATCTCTGCCTTCTCACCCTTACGTATCTCCCCAGACATTGAGCGCTATGCTGCCTCCCGCATTGTTGAAGTCAAACGTTGGGTTTGATTATCAATATTATGTGAATACTTCAATGGTAATTCCACAGACAGCCTTTCTTTAATCCAGCTCCAGTATTATTCCCAGTCCTACTGTAATGTACGATCGGGGAATTTTTCTTTATGACCATTGTGCTAACAGTCAATATAAAAGGAGACTGATTGGAGGTAGAAAGGTTATTCTACAAGTCAGTTTAGAAAGGCCAATTCCCTAAGTAATGAAATAGTTTAACAGGTCAGGATGTTTAATCACGTTCGTAAGCCAAAAAGTTGAATCTAACCCAGAGATACCATTGCCCGCAGCCTCGAAATAAATCCTTTAAGGCCCTTCTACTATTACTTAGTCTAGAACTCCAGAGTACAATTTTAGCGTTACAATCTTCTCTCCTCCGCAATAAAGCGGCAGCCTAGTGAATTCAAGTACTCAGAACACATTTCATCTGTGATCACGTGATGAAGGGGACAGTAGATCGCTGAAAATCTTAGGGCTAGGCCAGTGTAATATTTCAATCAAGGTTACTTGAATGTGGTTGCTCCTAAATGGTAAAAGCTGAATATTCTTTATCCCATTTTTTGTAAGAAGAGCAATACCTCATGCGCCCTACTTTCTGGATGGTTAATTGTGTTCACTAAATAGCCTGGAATACTCAGGTAGTTGTGGTCAGTAAAATGCATTTAAAATAAAAGGACATCTAGTAGTTCGGTTAGGACCAATACCTACAGTTGTTATCATCGGTTCATAATGCAATTTATGTTTGATGTTACGATCCTCAAATTCCTAACCATCAGAAGAGGTTAGCAATCACTTTTTTCAATGGACTGATAAGGTTCTCGATGATCTGCGACTTTGGAAACTCGCGTTCAACGTCAACTTCTGAAATCTATTCTCAGTAAAACAATTATCGATGTTGTTACGCACTACTGTCTTAGCAAAGATCGAGGATCAAATGATGGGAAGGATGAACAGTCAAGTGGACCAGAATGAGCATTTACATACCCAACTGATTCCTGTTTCAGCGAGTGGAATTTGTTGTTATTCAGTACATAGGATCTGCCCTATGCACCTGGAGAGTGCCCTGTGCACCTGGAAGGGTGAGTTTTAGTGTATAATGTGTTTTCCTTCTCTCCTTCCTTTCTAGAATCCTTATACACTCTACATCCTTTGTAGTTTGCAGTTTGTAGTTTTCTTTGGGTTTATAACACAATTCACAGGTAGCCGAAGTATTTCTATCTTCTTTCTGTTAATCCGCGCTTCTGTGCCCACCCGCGCATTTCACACTGCGGTTCGGTTTAGTACAATTATTTTAACTACGTCCATATTCCTGAGTCGTATACCCTGAACAGTCGCAGGATTCCTCCAAGGTTCTTCAAATTTAACACCACAGTCGAAAATATATCTCATACTGAATATTTATTTGTTATTACTTCGAGGTTCTAGGTTAATAGAAAAATAGATATCGGTTCTTTTGTAATCAGATGACGGGAGACGTTAATAGCTTGAACCGTGTATCCTTGATTTACAATCTCCCCCTTGATCACGTCAATCGGAATCGAGAAGTGCAATTCGATATTACTATCCGAAATGCCCTGTCATCTTTGCTGGTAAAAAGTACGTCATATAAGGTTGTGTTATCTGACCAGATGAATAATAATTTTATAAGCGACTATGTCTTTCGAGATTATTTTCAATTGTTTACTTTTAATCCCACGCACATTGTGGTCAGATTTGATCACGACTTTTTTTCTAAAAATTGATAGAGTTTCCGTATGTTAATGATACCATACAAAACTCTTGTTAGGATTTTAGCATTCTCCTTCTGGTTAGTTTTCTTGCTGGCCTTTTCCATAGGAAGATGTTCAAACTGATTAGAAATTGTTATTTCATTATTAATAACAGTTCGCGATACCCTTGGTGGTTACGCATAGTTGGTACAGTTTGCTGTTGTATATTGTCTGTTTGGAAACCCACAACGTCAGACTCCTCTATACTTCCTGAGATATCACTAACGCTACAGCAATATTGTCTGTAATCAATCTACGACTTGTTGCTTTCCACGAGTCTGTGCTTGAAGTCATTTCATTATTGGTCCTAAATAAGGACCAATAATGAAATTTTCCTGTTCTACAAGTTATTGTTTACAGTTGTAGTATCGCCGTCGTCAATATAAACGTATGCAGCTGTTCCATAATAACGTTACAGACCATAATTTATCTAGGTTAGGGTTTATGGCCTAAAGAATTTCTAAAAAAAAATACAATTCAAACAAGAATTATTCCCTATATAACACCGATTAATATTTCTAATTTCGCACTACATCTTCGTGTACACTATCACCACTATTTCACAAATGAATGAGTACCAACCAAAAAAAATTAAAAACAAAAAAGGATTATTGGAATTTGTTTTTAATATGATGCTGCCTTCAAAAATCGAAATTAAGAATTAAAAAAGTTTTTTTTTGCATTTTCTTTATCAACCTAATATTTTTTTATTATTCACTGTTACCCATTTAAGTAAACAAATAAAATAAAAGTAAAAGTATTATTAAATTCCTTCAAAAAAGCAAGTATATAATTTTTTTTTTAAAAACAATAACTTAAATTCGAAAAAGCATTACTTATTTAGATAAATATATTTTTCTTTGATTTTTTTTTAATATCTTAACAACGTAGTTGTATTTAATATTTATCTCTCGTTGATCTAATACGAATACATCATAAGAAGCCAATACAGGAATCTAAAGCATTGAATTTCTTTCTCCTTTGTATATAGACTTAATGTTATCCCTTATAAATATTTAATCATAAATTCACTTATTTACAACAAAATTTTCATAATTAATAATTGCAACAGTACTTCATACCGATGTAAAACTTTATATATTAGAAACATAGTAACAGTATTATCATATTTTTAATTTTAAAAAGTGACCATCTAAAAACATTATTATTATTTAGATCTGTAGCAGAATTTTTTTTTTCTGAAGGTTATTCAATCATAAAAATTTAATTGATCATAAAGGATAATTTTACCAGAATAAGAATGGAATCCATATTTCATACTAAAATTGAAAATAAACATATTTTTCGAATAATCGTTAAAAAATGATTTTTATTATTTTAGAGAATACTTCTTAAAATCCATCCTTAATATAAATTTTATATTAAACTAACTTACTGAGGGATAAGTTTAATTTGATATAAGTTTTTATCTTCAACAAGGGATTGCAGTGTATATTTCAACAACAGCTAAGATTTCAATTGTGTAAGTAGATAAGCCTGCTTAAGATAAGTAAATTTTGGGTGATTTATTTAACAATATTCTACGGTTCATAAATTCCAAACAATCGGACGTAATTATACATAACGGCTAACATAGTTATATTTAAAATTTAAATTATTAGTTTTTTCAGTTTTTACTTTTTTTTAATAAAACACAAATATCACCTGAAAATAAAAATCAATTTTAAAAATTTATAGATGAAATTGTAATGAAATGAAGATTATGAGGAAGGTAATCGCGTTTTGTTCATAAAATTTCAACAGAATGATTTTTGTACTAGATGAAAGAGCATATTTTTAACTGTTTTTTTTTTTTTTTTTTTTTTTGTATTTACATCATTATTAAGTCACTTTTCACGTTTTGTAATCAAATTTTTCATACCTTCCTCAAAAAAAAGCGCTGCTAGTGAAGAAAAACTACTGTTATACAGTAATTTTCACATCGGAATCGTCGTTGTAGAACTGACCAGCAAAGTATCGCTTCAAATGAAAAAAAAAGGTGGTAGCCATTCGGCGCTAAGTCAGGCGGGTGCTTCAATTGCTTCCATCCTAATTATTTAATCCGGCTTTATGATTCATAGCTACATGCAGACGAACATTTGTGAAGCAACAAAGACCCAAGACTAAGCATGCCAAACCTCTCGCTTTGGATTTCATGGGATAAGTTTTTAAGATCATCATAATAAACTGTGAAGCATTTATAGTTACACCGATCGGCAAGAGGTCGATCATAAAAACCCCTTTTATCCCAATGGACAGTGAACATGAGTTTAATTGTTGGAATGGTGGTTTTGAACTTTTTTTTTCGTTTTGAACTTTTTTTTGTGTGTGTCGCTGTTGCATAGACTGCTGTTTGGATTCTTAGGTGATGTGAGGTACCCAGTTCTCATTACCATTTACAATTTGGCTAAAACAATGTTCACCTTAACTTTTGTATCGAGTAAGAAAAAACCGAGTAGAGCATAATCGCTTGGTTTTGCGAACCACGTCACTCTTCAACATTTTCGGCCACCAACAAGAGCAGCGTTTGTGATAGCCTAGGTTTTCTATGTGTATAGAAAACCTAGGTTTTCTATGTGTATAGAAAAGAAGTCTTCTTCTAGAAAAGAAGACTTCTTTCAAAACTGTCCGTAAAATTTCAGAGAACTTAATACGTAATGAAGAAAATGTAAAGCGTCGATTTTGTTTAATTTTTTCGCGTATAATTGCATTCCTGATTAAATTATTTGTGTACATGTTAGAGGTTTGTGTACAGTATTAATACATAGTACGTCACTTCATCTCACACCACAGCTAGTGAATAGATCACTACATCTGATGGTTGATGTCAAATACTTGGGCTTTTATATATATATATTCTTGTTACTACTTTCTTTTAAAAAGTAAGTCTTCAATATTATTTTTATTACGTAAATTTGTTCTTGGTAGCTATGATAAATTTTGCTTGCTTTTTTATTTTATTTAATGGATATAAAAAAATGTATATTTAAATATTTAAATAAAAAGAATATGTGTATATTTTTCATATGGCTATGAAAAATTACGACACTAGTCTACCTAAGAAAACTGTAAAATATAAAATTGCCTATTGAATCATTATAGTTAAGTGGAAGAAATATTTACAAGTTTTATTTTTTAAATATTAAAATATGATTTTTTGTCTATTTTGAAATTTGAATCTTTACAGTCTATAAAACTAACAGAATACAATTTTACCGGTTACTTAAAATACACTACATATAAAATTTCTCGTTAAAATACGACAGTCTTTCAGTTTAATTCTTTGTACTTAAAATCATTACAGTCTAGTAAAAAAAATCCTTAAAGTTCAGTAAAAATATTAATAAAAAAATCAATCAGATCAGCTTAGCGGTTACTCAGTTTTAAGTGTAAATCGGTGTAAACATGCAGATGTTCGAGTTTACGTAATCTTTTAGAAATACTTAGTAATTTGTATAGGACTAAATAATGTTTATTTTGTTCAATTATTTAAAACAAAATATGGTATTAATGTGGTAGGTGATCATCTACCTCTGTAGTTAGTTCTTAGATGGCACCACTGAAACAGTACATTGAAATAAGTAAATAAATAAATAGAATTATAATCTGACCAAACTTTGACGCAAATAAATAGAACTATAATCTGACCAAACTTTGACGCTCGAGTCAAAGTTAGCGAGCAAAGCGAGCGTAGATTAAGTTTGGTTAAATTGTATTTATAATTTTATTTATTTATTTATTTCAATATAGCGTTTCAGTGGCACCTTCTAATTACTAACTACAGCGGTAGATCGCCTACTACATTAATACACAAAATACGAGTATCATATTTTTATTTATTTATATTTATGATTGTATGTATGCGTATATATATTTTTTTTTTCTGTAAATTAGGAACATTTCGGACGGATGGTCAAAAGTTGCCTGGAACAATATGCGATTATCAGTTTATCAGCAGCAACCACACACTCAACCATGGTAGATTTTATTCGCCGAGATATCCATCTAATTACCCTCAAAATATTAAATGTGCCTACAGATTTCGCGCTAGGTGAGTATGAATACACTAGTTTTACACATATTTAATAAAAATATACGAAAAATCATACAATAACATTTCTTTGAAATATTACTTAATTAATATGTTTTTTTATGTACTATGAATTTTTTATTAATAGGAGAGCTCAGTTAAAAAAAAGATCTACTAAAATACCACGTGCTGTGTGTATATGCGAGTGCATTTTGTATCGGTTAAAGATTCATTTTTCACACGATAACTAATAATAACTTAACTTTTTCTTCCTATAGGTAGTGTAGAACTGTACAAATGGATTAAACAGTTCGGGGGATTAAGACCTTGACGCTAAAGGAATTAGCCGCAGAACACAAACGCAATCTGTTGAGTATCGCCGTAAATTACTTCAAAAACAAATTCGTCATGCTGTAATGTCAGACAGTAATTCTAACTTTCTTCTGAAAAGTAGCCAACTTTTGTTTTGTATCATACCGAAATAAAAAAGTAAAAAATCAACGTTTTTTCTTTTTTTTTTAAATAAATTAAATACCAATTATTACAATAACTATTACAAAATTATTCCAAAGTAATCTCATACAATCTAACTTTATGGTGAATTTAAATTAAAAACAGCGGTATCTGTGTGTACACTATGTATAAATATTAATAGAAATGATTCATTTTTTCTGGTGCATCAACTATTAAGTACTCAATACCCTTTCCCAACCATAAATTAAAAAATTTTATCTTCAAAAAACATGTCACCTCTACGAAACTGAAATCTGTCTGAAACTGCTTCGGCTTGCTATAAATGAACATTAAAATGAAGATTTTTTTTATAGGTTATTACGATTCTGTTTTATAGTTTTAAATGTATATTATATATATATATTTTTTTTTTAAGTTTTCTTTTTTACTCTAGCCTAGTAATAAGAACTCCATGGTAAGTAGTGAATGGCATTTATAATAAAAATCTTAAAAATGTCATTTTTTAATAACCAAAATTTTTGACGTCTTATTATAATTCTACTGCTACAAATGTACGACCACGAATCACGTACTTTGTGCTTCTAAGTATATTCTGTTTCTTTTATAATACATTTTTAATAAATACAAATTTTTTAGACAATCAAATATATCGCATTCTTTACATCGAATGTTTTTATTTCTTTTGTTATTTTTTGTTGCTACTTACTTCCTCAAATATTTTATTTCAACTCTTCTGAAATTTTCCTAAAACATTCTACTTCATATCATTATTGTATGGGAATATTTCAGGATATCTGAGATATCAACTTCACTTATAAATAGTTTATATCCTGATAAAAACCTTAATTACTACAAAAACGTTTTGTGATCAGTTGCACTACAAAAAGAAGTCTAATTCTATTTTTGTAACTGGATTTGAGTACATCATACTAGAACTGTTTGTATGTTACTGGTACTAACTTTATTTCTTAACATGTATTATCCCTAAAATAGGAATAACGAATATCTTGTGTTTGAAATTTTGTTTAGGTATTTTCTGCTTTTCAGGCGTTTACTAGGCAACCTATTATTAACTGCGTTTCTATTATTTAACATTACTTTCACCATAAAATCATCAACTTATAGAATGTCTAATTTATTAATTCTGTGTTAAAATTAAAATGTGGTATCTACGTATCTGTTTGTAGTTAAGTTCTCTAAAAAAGTCACAGTGTTTTTTAAGCTTTAGTACTTTAAACCTAATAATAGAAAGTAAATGATTTGGAAAAATTTCAATTTAATTACGTACTTTCGTAAAGTAGTATAAATTCTTAGCTATAGAATATGTATTGGATAAAAATGCCCACAAAATAAATGGTTGTCAAGTTTTAATTTCTTATTTTGTGCCATTTTTTTTTTTTTTAAGACGTAATTAAATTACTACCGTTTTCAATTGCAAAACAAGCTATAAAATCAAAGCTGATTATCATCTAAGGAAAACTCTTAAGAAAATAAATGCAGCCAAAAAATAAAATTCCTGTTTTACCAGCCTACTTAAGGATAATTAATAGTTTTAAAATTATAAAAAAATGAAAAAAGATGTAAAAATTAAATACTTTTAAAATGTAATAGTTTACATGTTAATTACACTACAGGAAAAGCTTCTAAAGGTTACCAAATCACACTCTTTAAATTCTTCGAAGTTTTTTCAGAAAAATATTAAAAGTCACACAATTGATAAAAAATAAAATATATTTAAATAATTACTCACGACGGAACGGAAGAGGTATATGCGTTCGGGGTAGAGGTTGTATGTGTGTGTTACCATCTTCCTCAAAAACTACTGAACCGATTTCAATGCGGTTTTTCCCATTACATTGGTATCACTTCAGAGAAGGTTCGTAGACATGTTTTACAGTTATAGGCCACCAGAGGGCACTACAGTATATTTGTTTCTTTAAAACGGCTGGGCCGATTTTGATGCGATTTATTGAATTACATAGGTATCACCTCAGAGCAGGTTACCTTTTTTTTTTGTTTAGCCTCCGAAACCACCATAAGGAATTACTTCAGAGGATGAATCAGGATGATATGTATGAATTTAAATTAAGCTTAGTCTTGTGCAGTCTCAGGTCGACTATTCCTGAGATGTGTGGTTAATTGAAACCCAACCACCAAAGAACACCGGTATCCACGATCTAATATTCAAATCTGAATAAAAGTAACTGTCTTTAGTAGGATTTGAACCATGGAAATTTGGACTTTGAAATCAGCTGATTTCGATGACGAGTTCACCAGTAGACCAACGCGGTGGATTTTAGAGCAGGTTCTTAGATTAGTTTTACGGTTATAAATCGCCACGGGGCTCTGCAGTAGATATATTTCTTGTAAACATCTTCGTAGGTTTTTTAAATTTTTAATTTTATCACTTGTTTTTTTCTATTAAAAGAGCTGACGATTTCTCTAATCGCGTATACTTTATGCCTTAATTTTAAAGGAATTTTAAACTTGACAAAAATTAGTTTTTATTATAGACAAAAATAATAATAAATCCATTAGTTTATTAAGTAGCATCAGAGTATAACATTTTATTATTACATAATATTCATTTTTGATTAAAAACCATGAGGAACGTAGCTAACTGTAATTAAGTAAACCGGAATATGAAATAAATAAATATTAGCATTTTCCTTCTACATTATAACAATAAAGTTTACTGTGTTAAAACAAAACTAATAAATTATTTAAAATTTTAACGTATAATTGTATACACTTAAAAGTGACAATTTGTTTTTGATTAGTTCTGAAGTAGACATTATTTAAAATCTAGGTATTATTTTATAAGTAGCTATTATTCTGATGATGATGACAACTACTACTATTAGAACTCCTGCCACCACCCCTAATACGACTATCATTATTGCTACTACATTTACCGATGTAGATTCGAAAAAAATCGTAATAGTAATAATAAAATGTTTCTAGTTAGAACATGCAGATTTCAAGAATTATAATCAAATATTTCATAGTATGAAGTATTAAAAATATGGAAAAGAGCTTTAAAAAAAATATATTTTATTTTTTTATTTAAATCTGATTTATTTCTTGTTATTTTTAAGTAATAAAATTAATCTTTAATGAAAATATATGAAATAGGCTGAAACTCATTAAATAAGAAATGAAAACTCAGGTACCACCTTGCCGGCCTCCGTGGCGCGAGTGGTAGTATCTCAGCTTTCATCCGGAGGTCCCGGGTTTAAATCCCAGTCAGGTATGGCATTTTCACACGCCACGCTACAAAATTTTTATTTCACCTCCTCATACTCTCAAGCAGTACCTCATGATGGTCTCGAAGAGGCTTAAAAAAAAAATTATCACCTAATTAAAACATTGTATATTCTTCGGCTAAATATTTATATTAAATATGTTGCAGATAAGAAGTACAGGAATGAAGTTTTTCAACAAATAATGTTTTTGTATTGTTATATGTTTAATATAGAAGTGATGGTTTAACATTTTTTTTAGGGTCATCATGTGATGTTCTGCCAGGCGGCAGTCCCATATGCTACACTATCATTCTTGTCCCAAACTTTCTCCTTCTTTCCCTAGTTTCCAATATTCACCTCATTTACTAACTTCATACCTCTTCCTCGCTTCCTTTCTCCTTCTATTGACCCTTCCAATGTTTTTCTCAAGATTTCACTTTCTCTAACCACATGTAATGACTAGTTTTCTTTTTACTTCATGCGTAAAGTGCTTCATCTTTAATCCTGTTGTTAATTTCTCATTCCTCAGTTAATCCATCCATCTTACTTTCTCCATTCTTTTCTATATCTACATCTCAAAAGCCTCAATCCAGTTCTTCTCACTTACTCTCATAGTCATTGCTTCACTTCCATTGAAAACGACTCTCCATACGTAGTATTTGAATAACCTATTATTTATTTTTTTATTTAATTCATTGTCCCGATTTTTACCACATAGTAATTTCCACTTCTTACTGAAGGCTTCCTTTGTCATTGGTATTCATAATTTTATTTTAATTGCTCTGTTCCACTTCTCTGTCACCGTAATATGGACTTTCTGTATAATATTATTTTTGCATATTCTTTAGATATATTATTTGGGATTTTACAAAAGTAATGTGATGTTTTCCTAATGACAACTATTGTTTATCGTAATTTACGTAAAACAAATTAAAGTGATAAAAAAATGTAAATACTTTTAATATAAACCATGTTTTATATATGAAAATCTAAGTTCTCACTTTTCCACTTATCTATAATCTTTTGATAAGGTAACCGAAATTATTATTTCGGTAAAAAACCGGTGATTGATAGAATAAAAAAAAAAAGAAATTGGAATCCTTTCTCAACTCGCATTGTCTCTTTTGATATAAATTTTTATACAATGGCAGAGATTAAAACATTTCGGTATATACAGATGTAATATCAGTTTTTATATAAAAATATTATTTTTTTTTTAAATAGAATTTTATTTTTTTTAAATAGAATTTTATTGTTTTAATCTTCTCTAAATAATAAATGTAATTATCAAACGAATTTTCAAATAATTTCTTTAAATATAATCAGAAAAAATAACAGCATAGATTGAATATAATGTATGAGAGATCAGTGCCTCTGACAAAAGAAAGAAAAATTTAGATTCTGTATGATATAACCAGCATTTTAGAAAAATGATGTTGTGTAATACAGGCGTGTATCTGAATATAATGAATTTGACATTTTATAAAGAAATATTGATCAGTATTGTAACGTCGTAATTTTTAAAATATAATCATTACTGATATAATTAGTGAATTGTGTTAATTCTACTGCACCACCTACGACAGATATAGGAACCAACAAAGGAATTCTGGAAATTAACATGAAATTTAATATCACTATAAAATTCTGTTAAGTCTTGATAGTTAAATACAATTTTGAGCCCGGCCGGATGGTATTTCAATTGCTAAAAGCAAAATTTGACGAATATTGAAATTTAAATCGGGGTTTTCTTTAAATATTTATAATAATTAATAGAAATTAGTAATTCGACATAGATAATACATCAAAAAATAAATGGAGAAGTCTTTTATGTTAAGCCTGTAAGTAGGAGAAGTATATTCATTTATTTAAGCACCAGAGCGTCTCCGTAAAAAATGTAGGTAAAGATTTTATTTACTAAAGAAAATTTCATGAAGAGAAGATTACGTGAAGCAATATTCAAAACTATGTAAAAGAAAATCATTATTCCATACTACTATTTGGTTTACAGTATCCGATAATGATGTCTATAAGGACACTTATTCTACTGCATTCGTATCTTTGTTGATAATGGTGAATTCAAAAAGCTTTCTGAAAAAAAAATAAGAGCATAATAGTAAATACAAGTTTACCATATCTAGTACTAAGAAAAAACATCATTTTTGGAACGGAAAAATATAAGATTCTTTTAATAATAAGATAAAAATTTAACTTCGTGGTTAGGAAAATACGTTATTACCTCTGTTTTGAAATCATGTGTAGAATAATTAGAGTAGAGAATAATTTATGGTTATGGAGAAGAAGAATTCTGTATTAGTTTTATACGGAATAGAAATGGTAAATGATAAGAAAATAAAGGACTCGTTTTACAAACAAAAAAACTTATATTCGCAGGATCTTTTAAAAATTACAATAAAAAAAATTCCATTTCCAGATTTTGGTAATCATTCAAATATTGATCATATTTGCATTAGCAAACCCCGGGCTGTTGACTCTGTAGATTTTTCAACGGCCCTGGTGAAAAGATATACTTCCTCACCAATCCGCAGTATCCAAAATTACGGAATTCTGCACGGTGAAGGAGAGCTTAGGTAGAACGTCTACAATTTTCAGTAAGCTATGCTGAATGTTGGGTATTTCACCTATTACACGGGTGAAATAAAATGTCGTTACTTAATAGGTTCTACATTCACCCTACCCTGACCCCAGGTCTCGCTGATCTGATTTCCCAACTTGGAGATTATTTCAGTATATTTCTTGTTCATATTGGAGATCAAAAGAACGGCAACAGTAATCATCCAGGTGATCTTTTCCTCCTTCATGACCACAACGATGTCAGGGCGATTGCGCTCCAATGCCCTAACTGTGAGTAAAGTCCCATCACAATTCATCTTACAGCAATCATTCAAGAAATATGACTGACCCAAGAATATAAAATAAATAAAAATTATATGAAATTAAAGAATAATAAATAGAAATAACAAAA
Organism: Lycorma delicatula; assembly: GCF_047948215.1. Classification (NCBI taxonomy): domain Eukaryota; kingdom Metazoa; phylum Arthropoda; class Insecta; order Hemiptera; family Fulgoridae; genus Lycorma; species Lycorma delicatula. Next base: position 72,222,069 of record NC_134455.1, read on the forward strand.
ATAGAAATTGCATACTAAGCTTGGAAATTTGCGAAGTTGAATTTCGTCCCTGCTCTAGCGGACGATGCTTGGTCATTTTGCTGCTACAAGCTCGAAAATGATTGCAGGGCGAGATGAATAGACGACGTAGCTGAGCACGGCGCCGGCTTGTTATCCACATATTATTGCGGAGCCGCGTATTAATGGCCCATCCTGGAACAGATTGTCAGAGTGGTTTCTTGAAACTGAACTTTTGAGTAGTTTCTCTCTCATTATCGATCATTTTGAAATGTTTGGAATCCACTCTAATTTTGTTAAAAATAAGAAAATTATGCAAATAATGCAACCCCAAGTGTTGCAATAGATATTTCTTTACATTGCATTCCCTTCCAATCTACCCCCTCTAACACTATTTCTAAAACACCATTACCTTTTAAGACATAAGTAAGCTCGGCTATAGTAATTGATATTTAAAAGAGCTAGCTGAGTCAAAGAGGTTGGAAACCGCTGGTGAAGACTACTTTACGTTTTATTTTATTACTTTATCGTTGTCGTTACTTAAAATTTGATAATTATAGCTTTACGATTTAGTTTGCCGTCATTCTGATATTCAAAATACTTTGTTGTGACGATAAGAAAATTTGAGGTAAATAATGAATAGATAACCTCACGTTATGATAGTCTTTCCATACTCTCGGAAGTAGTTATTTAATGTTATTTCTATGCATTCATTCTTTTGTATGATTTATCAGTACTCTTGATTTCTTGCCGTATACATTTTTCCTATGCGTTTTTTTTCATTTGAGCAGAGTATATTTGTTAGCTTACTTATGTTTTTATTATTTTATTTGTCTTCAGTCATTTGACTGGTTTGATGCAGCTCTCCAGGATTCCCTATCTAGTGCCAGTCGTTTCATTTCGGTATATCCCCTGCATCCTACATCCCTAACAATTTGTTTTACATATTCCAAACGTGGCCTGCCTACACAATTTTTTCCTTCTACCTGACCCTCCAATATTAAAGCGACTATTCCAGGATGCCTTAGTATGTGGCCTATAAGTCTGTCTCTTCTTTTAACTATACTTTTCCAAATGCTTCTTTCTTCATCTATTTGCCGCAATACCTCTTCATTTGTCACTTTATCCACCCATCTGATTTTTAACATTCTCCTATAGCACCACATTTCAAAAGCTTCTAATCTTTTCTTCTCAGATACTCCGATTGTCCAAGTTTCATTTCCATATAAAGCGACCCTCCAAACATAAACTTTCAAAAATCTTTTCCTGACATTTAAATTAATTTTTGATGTAAACAAATTATATTTCTTACTGAAGGCTCGTTTAGCTTGTGCTATTCGGCATTTTATATCGCTCCTGCTTCGTCCATCTTTAGTAATTCTACTTCCCAAATAACAAAATTCTTCTACCTCCATAATCTTTTCTCCTCCTATTTTCACATTCAGTGGTCCAACTTTGTTATTTCTACTACATTTCATTACTTTTGTTTTGTTCTTGTTTATTTTCATGCGATAGTTCTTGCGTAGGACTTCATCTATGGCGTTCATTGTTTCTTCTAAATCCTTTTTACTCTAGGCTAGAATTACTATGTCATCAGCAAATCGTATCATCTTTATCTTTTCGCCATGTACACTTACTCCGAATCTAAATTGTTCTTTAACATCAATAACTGCTAGTTCTATGTAAAGATTAAAAAGTAACGGGGGTAGGGAACATTCTTGTCGGACTCCCTTTCTTATTACGGCTTCTTTCTTATGTTCTTCAATTATTACTCTTAGTGTTTGGTTCTTGTAAATGTTAACAATTGCTCTTCTATCTCTGTATTTGAACCCTAATTTTTTTAAATGCTGAAGATTTTATTCGTCTACGTTGAAGTAAAAAAGGAGTACGGGGAAGTTCACACTTCTAAAAAAGTGTGATGGAACTTCCCCTTTTTCATAAATATTACACACCAGTTTGTATAATCTATCAATCGCTTCCTCACCAGCACTGCACAGTCATTCTACAGGTATTCCGTCTATTCCAGGGGCCTTTCTGCCGTTGAAATCTTTTAATTCTCTCTTATATTCAGATCTCAGTATTTTTTCTCCCATTTAATCCTCTTCAACTTCTTCTTCCTCTATAACACCATTTACTAATTCATTTCCACCGTATAACTCTTCAATATATTCCAACCACCTATGGACTTTACCTTTCGTATCATAAATTGGAGTACCATCTTTGTTTAACACATTATTGGATTTAATTTATGTGCTCCAAAATTTTCCTTAACTTTTCTGTATGCTCCGTCTATTTTACCAGTGTTCATTTCTCTTTCCACTTCTGAACACTTTTTTATAATCCACTCTTCTTTCGCTAGTTTGCACTTCCTGTTTATAGTATTTCTTAATTGTCGATAGTTCCTTTTACTTTCTTCACACCAGGATTCTTAATTTTCTACGTACATACATCAGCTGCAATATATCGTCTGAAATCCAAGGTTTTCTACCAGTTCTCTTTGTTTCGCATAAGTTCGCTTCTGTTGATTTAAAAATTTCCTTTTTAACATTCTCCCATTCTTCTACATTTTCTACCTTATCTTTTTTACTCAGACCTCTTGCGATGTCCTCCTCAAAAATCTTCTTTACCTCCTCTTCCTCAAGGTTCTCTAAATTCCACCGATTCATCTGACTCCGTTTCTTCAGGTTTATAAGCCCCAATCTACATTTCATTATCACTACATTATGGTCGCTATCAATGTCTGCTCCAGGGTAAGTTTTGCAGTCAACGAGCTGATTTCTAAATCTTTGCTTAACCATGATGTAATCTATCTGATACCTTTCAGTATCGCCTGGCTTTTTCCAAGTGTATATTCTTCTATTACGATTTTTAAATTGGGTGTTGGCAATTACTAATCTATACTTTGTGCAAAACTCTATAAGTCTGTCCCCTCTTTCATTCCTTTTGCCCAGCCCGTATTCACCTACTATATTTCCTTCCTTGCCTTTCCAACGCTTGCATTCCAATTTCCAACTATTATTAAATTTTCATCCTCTTTTACGTGTTTAATTGCTTCATCAATTTCATTGTATACACACTCTACCTCATCATCATCACGGGCGCTTGTAGGTATAAAGACGTTAACAATCATTGTCGGTTCAGGTTTTGATTTTATCCTTATTACAATGATTCTATCGCTATATATTTTTAAATACTCTACTCTCTTCCCTTTTTTCTTGTTCATTATGAAACCTACTCCTGCCTGCCCATTATTTGAAGCTGAGTTAATTATTCTAAAATAACCTGACCAAAAGTCGTTTTCCTCTTCCCACCGAACCTCAACAATTCCTACTACATCTACATTTATTCCCCCTTTAAATTTTCTAACCCACCAACCTTTTTTAAAATTGTAATATTCCACGTTCCGACTAGTAGAATATTATTTTTTAATTTTCTGGCGACCTCTTTCTTAATAGTCCCCACCCGGAGATCCGAACGGGGACTAGTTTACCTCCGGAATATTTTACCAAGGAAGGCGCCTCCATCATTGCTATATGAAAATGCAGAGAGCTACATTTTCTTGGAAAAAAAGCAGCTGTAGTTTTCCATTGCTTTCAGCTGTGCAGTACTCAGAGGACTGAGTGATGTTGATATGGCCGTTTAAGTCGTGCTGACTTACGCCCTTAACAATTACTGAAAGAGCTGCTGCCCTCTTTCAGGAATCATTCTTTAGTCTGGCTCTTAACAGATACCTCTCCGATATGGTTGCACCTTCGGACCAGCTACTCTGTATCACTGAGCACTCAAGCCCCCTCACCAACGGCAAGGTCTCATGATTCATAGAGGGAGCTCTTTAGTAAAATTATATGTGAAATTTAGAATACAAACTTTTAAAAAAAGTTACAAAAAATTAAAAAAATGATATAAAAAACACTATAAAAGTAAAAATAAAATGTTAAAAACATAGCATGTTAAACAAGAGTTGAATAGTAATATTTTTTAAATTTTACTGCGTTTAGAAGTCCGTTTTTTAAAAGTTTATTTTATAATTATTATTAGGAGAATAATTCATTCTCCTAATAATTATTTTTAATAATTACATTTAGGAGAACATTTATATAAGAAATTTTGTTAACGTATTTCATGGATTTAATTAATTAAAGTCTTTTGAATGGAATTTTTTTTTTCAATTTATCATACATTAAAAAACGCAATTATACTGGATTACCATTTTAATTTTTCAAACAGCCCCATTAAAAAAAGCAAAATTACGTAGTAATAATAATAATAATATACTATAAAAATCACATAAGGTTCATCCAGATTAAACCGAAATTTATCAGTTAAATAAAAATAAATATATAATTTTATGGGCTGAAAATATAATACTAAATTAAATTAATTTATGTCGCAAACCATTAAATTATAATGAAAGGGCTAATAAAAAAAAAACAAAACCAAACATATTCCGCTGCACTTATTCCATAAAGACAAGATCTACAGTAGTATAGGGTACGTGAATGGACAAACAAGTGTCACATTTATACCAGTTCTTATAGCTTCCCTTTTTTCTCCCTTATATACGAAAACATACTTCCTTCTTTTGCTGACACCCAAATCTTTAGATCTACTTTTTTCCAGAGTCTTGCTTTCTCCTAACCCCTTGAACTATATCGTACAAAAATATGACCTTTAAACCATAAAAGGCGTATAATATCCTTTAAAATCACTTTTTCACAAATCTCCTCATTCCTCAGTAAGTTTCATTTATGACTAATTCTTCATTTTTTAAGTAATCATATTTAAACATTACTTACTGATAATTAATATTTAAATAGACAATAACTATAAATTGTGTATAATATATATATATATATATATATATATATATATATAAATATAAATATAAAATAAAATATAATATAATATAAAATATAATGTATATATAAATAATATATGTACAATGTATATACTTTTATACATATATACAATAAAGTATATGGCATAGACATGAAATTATTTACGCTTGTTATATATTGCCGTTGTTAAGAAAATAAAATATTTCAAAATTATTGTTTTATTTTGTGATTAGAAAAAATTTAATCAAAATTTAGTTTTATATTTAAGTGAAGCAAATAAAATATTAATTAAGTGCCTTTTTTTATAAGATAAGAGTCTATAAATTTATCAGACCAAATTGAAAGTAAAAGATTGCTTTACGATACAGCTTATATAATCATTTTATTTTTGAATGGCCAGTACTGCCTATTTGATTCCTTTGTGCAATTCGGTGTTTTTTCATAGATGTGTGGTTTTATGCTTACATTTTCCGCAGTATAGTTGTTATACTTTATATCTACTTAGTATACTACATAAAGTATAAATAAATTAAATACGCTATATTGGTCATCAAATTTTGCATGTCTGGAATTTTGTTGATATTCAAGTATTGCGATCCCGTTAATCAAAACAACACCTCTTTAGCGTTGAAATATTTCGGAAGGATGAATATAAGCTAAACTCATCGGATCGATCTGGGTGAAAATTGGTAAATTTTTGTGAAGATGGATGGGAGATACGGAGAAACAAACAAACTTGTTTCTTTATATATTTCTGGACTCAAAGCCATTTATTTTATTGTTCTAATTAGATGATACATTTGATTAATCAATGTATGTCAACTCGGTTGTCTGTAAGATAGAAATGAAAAGATAAGCCTACTTTTTTGTGTATTATCGTCTGACTGATACGTTCAACCTAAATTAGCCAATTATTATGACATATTTTACAGTGACTTCTGTTTCATTTTCAAAGCCCGGGTAACTAGCATTTTTTGTTAATTTATAGCTTGGACTTGTTTTTAGTTACGCAAATCTTTGCAGGCTTTTTTATAAAATTTCAGTATTTTATTTATAATTACTTACGATGATTATTTAATAATTGAAATTCGAATTTAATTACATATTTTTAATTTATATAAACAGTTACTGAGTGTGCTTTTATTTTTTTCTGTTATCGTTTAGTAAAAACAATTTTTGTGTTTTTATTTATTACTATAAAACGTTATCAAAGTTACTTAATTAATCAAACTTTGATTAAAAATGAAGTTGTTTACCTACATCGTTCTTCAGATTTTTCTTGCAGATTGCTTTATTTTTCTAAATTTATTACTAATAAATTTCAAATGGCTTGAAAACAAAACAGTTTTAATCAATTAAAAGTAAGCAAATTATCTATTTGTTTTCATAATATACAAAATATACTATGTGTAATGCACACATACAGTAGTTGTTATATTTTGAAAGTCAAATTTAATACGTTATTTTGAAAGAAGTTTTTTTCATCAAATTTCTGAATTTACAATGTTGTGAAAAATAACTAAATTATAAAATTTAGTGTCAATAAACCAGGTAAAGTATTCTAAGTTTTATTCAAACCCTTATACTTAAGTCTATAAAAATATATTTCTCAATATAAAATTAACTGAGAAATGCACATCATAAAACAGTAGAAATCCACATCATATTATTTAGTAAATTTAGGCTTATGTTTTACCGTTAAAGAAGGTTAATCTTACTTTTTGTCATTACGAACATTTTCTTTATTAAATCGATAAAGTAAATGGAATGACGAATATTTTCAATGTATAACGCATTTATTTTATAAAATTACATTGTAATCTGTGATGATAAGCAAGAATGCGGCTTATTAAATGCCGCCGTATTAAATGGAGCCGAAATGGGCAGTCTGTTGTCCACCGTGCTGGAGTGGTAGCGTTCCAGCCATTCATACGGAAGGTTTCGTGTTTGATCCTGATCAGCATGGCAATTTTCATACAAAACAAAATTTTCATTTCATATTCCTATTCATAAGCTTCAAGCTTATGTAATGAACTAACGCTAAAAAATTAAGTAGAAAATTATGATTAGTTTGAGAAAAATCATGAAATGAATCTGTATCCAAATACTGTTATTAAAAAAAATTAAAGAAGTTTTTTTAACCCTATTTTTCAAAGAATATATTAATTTATTCAGTTCAGTTATCATTAATTAAATTAACCGGTAAGTCGATTAAAGTTATAAAATTTTATTTTGAAAATTTCATTACCTTAAATATGTTCTACTAAGTTGCATTTAAAGAAAAAATTATACTAATGTGCTATACGACATACGACATCGTAATGTAATTCAGCTAAAATTTTCTCGGTATATTTTTATGTATTTATCATATCTGTATCTCATTAAAAAGAATTAGTAAAAATAAAAGTTCAAATGGAAAGATTTTTTACGTTTTGATTTTTATATAATCTTATTATATTCCGAATACGTGACACGAAATTTTGAACACAATAAAGAAAATAACATTAATTTGATGATGATTGCTCTAAAAGAAATGTGAAGTAATATTTACTTAGTTGTAAATCCAAGATTCGGAAATGGATTTTATTTTGCCTCATCTCACAGCCTTACATATTTGTTCAGAAGCAAGGAGATTTGGCGTATTTCCAATCTAGCTTTTGCCCTAGAAAGGAAAATTTGTTCCCCTCTCTCTTTCACAGCCTGAAGGAGTTTTGTTGAAAAAAATAAAAGGTCTCAAATAAAGAAAAGTAGACTACGGTAGGTAATAAATGTGTAATTCTGTCTGCCAGTCCGTCTTTTTCCCTCTCTTCTTGAACATGAACCGATTGTGTACTGTAAAAAAAAATTTTTAACGGTGTATTTTTTTTCATCTGTTATTAGGGCAACGGAGAGAATTCGAATCGTGTTCGAAGAGGTGACACTACAAAAGGGTGATGTCAGGTGAGTTAATTTGCCTTACAACAAAAAAAAAAATACATTCGACAGAAATGTCAGTTCTATTCTTTCTTTTTATATAAAATGTTTTGCAAATAAAAACATTTTTTTATAAAGTTAGACCTAAATAAACAACTCTTGAGAATAAGCTTATTATAATTTTTCATCGAAGTTTATGTTTTTCAAACTTTTGATAAAACTTTTTTTTCTCTTTTTAATTTTATAAGATATGTATTTCCTGATTTATTTAAAAAAGAGAGAATTCTAAAAACCAAAAATTTAATATTTTTAAACTGTATTATTTTGATACAGTATTGACCGTCTTCAGTTTTCACATAATTTAATTTTTGTTGACACTATACGAAAATTAAGGTATGTTATCAAACCTTATTTTTAAATCTAGAATATTGTTTTTTAATAGTTCTGTTATTTTCAGAATCTAATTTTTTCCAATATAAAAAAAAATTTCTGAAACAGTGTGTTAAGTTTTCTTAACCGTCAAACTAAACATTTAACAAGAGCCTCAAACATAAATTCAAATAATGTAGTTAATTAAACGAGTAGTTTCAGGTAATCAGTGATAATGATAACCATTTTACATACCAATATACGTTCACTCTTATAATGTACCATGTACCAGCCCATATAAAAGACGCAAAGATGTTTCAATTGCAAAACTAAAATTTAATGAAAAGAGATTTTAAGTCTTCGAAATAATTCAAACAAATCACAACTTGTTTCCGGATTTAGCATTTACAGAATATTTACGATAGAATTAAAATATTTTACAATTAGCAACCTCATTTTTCTTTTAGAAAAATTTTCTTTTACATTTCTAAGAAAATGTGGAAGTTTGTTGAAATGCAGTGGTGTTAATACTTATGATACATAGCAGAAATTTTATCACTACCCGAGGCCAATCAAGATACTTGTTTTTATTCAGATTTTATCAGTGATTAAGAATATATTATTTGGTACCTTAGTCATAATTCTTAGTCTGTATTTGTGTTAGGAAAATACATAACAATTTTCTTCATAAAATAATCAGATAACAATTCCCTATAGAAAACCATCGGAGTAGTCTTAAAATCCACTCGCAAAACTAATTAGATCTAATCAGACCAGCAAATTACTTAGATAGATGTGAGGCTTGTATAAGTCCCTCTTAAAGAGTAAATAACGTAAAGTATTTAGGTATTCTTACGGCTCCACACTTAAAACAGAATATTCATTTTTATATTTTAAAATGTATTATAAATACGTTTTACAGAATAAATAAATTCGAAGACCAAAATATAATAAAAATTATATATTCAGCTTTGCCCAGTTCGTATTCCTTTCTTTTTTCTGTTTAGCCTCCGGTAACTACCGTTTAGATAATACTTCAGAGGATGAATGAGGATGATATGTATGAGTGTAAATGAAGTGTAGTCTTGTACATTCTCAGTTCGACCATTTCTGAGATGTGTGGTTAATTGAAACCCAACCACCAAAGAACACCGACCGGTATCCACGATCTAGTATTCAAGTCCGTGTAAAAATAACTGGCTTTAGGAGGACTTGAACGCTGGAACTCTCGACTTCCAAATAAGCTGATTTGGGAAGATCCGTCCACCACTAGACCAACCCGATGGGTCCCAGTTCGTATTCCAGTATGGAATTAGAGCACGGGGTAAAGCATTAAATATCCACTTTTACAAAATAAATATAATTCAAAAATTTGCATTAAGACAGGTTCTCAGTAGCCCAAGGCGTAACCCAAGTAATAAATGTTCTAATGAATTCATAGTTCTGACTGGTATTCTAAAATAATTAGTTTTATATTTATATATATAGAGACCTCTTTACCCCTCATATTTCTACGTACAGTTAAATTTTGTTTTATAATTAAGGTGTTTTTGTACAGATTTGACAGTATGAGGAAGATACACTCCTATCAAATTAATAAATTTTGTCCCAAATCATTTTATCTCTAATAATTGATTAGAGATAAAACTCTACGTCGTTTTCTGAAATAAGTAAACGGTTCAAGTTCGAAAATACTTATTTTTTAATTTATTAATTGAATAAATTTTCTCAAATATCTTTTCAGTTAAAGCAAATTAATCTCGCCTCAAATTATTAGGCACTGTAACGTCAGCATACCATTTCATACGCTTACATATAGTTTCTTACCTGTTTCGTGTTTTTAGCACTTAAATATGTCTGGCTGGCAACGCCTAAATAAGAAAATAAAAAGAATTGTAAAAAGAAATAAAAATTGTCGATTTAAGTATCATTTTTACTTTGTTATTAATAGATGTAAAAACGGTAAAATATACTGCATAGTGGAACGAAATCTATTGAACTGAAATTTTCCGATTCATCGACGAAAAATTTGGTGGTTATATTCTTGTTTACAAACGCACGAATAATAAAATTACGTTAAAAAGTAAAAAAATTTAATTCTTTTTTCTGATTCTTTTCTTATTCGCTACTAGCACACAGCAGGTAGTTTCTCTCTTCAATATCAATCGCGTTTATCCGAAATTTGTAACGTCATAATATAAATAGGTTCACATTCTGGATTTCTTTGTAAAATAAACCTTTTCTGATAGTATCCGACAGAGAAATCTTTTCCACATATATCACATATCAGCTTAAGAGTAACTTTGTTAAATTTCATTATTTTACCATATCTCTACAAAATTCGGGTTAAAAATAAAGAATGTTCTTTTATTTTTTTTGTGATAGATTAATGAAATACTATAAGCTTATGATATTATTACTTATTTATTAGGAATAATGCTAAAATAACGAATAGATCAGGTTAGATATCAAAACCTTTTCTTTTTGATATCTATACACAAAACATTTTCGTGATATTCACAACATTATAAGTAAATCAGTTTTTCTCTATTTTTTTTTTTTTAATCTTTGTATAAATTACTTGTCCACGTTTCATTTTATATAGATGGTTCTCGATAATTCTCTTGGAACCCAACCAGCCTCAGATGGAAATCCTTTTTCCTTTTCTTCCTTTTTTCCTTCCTTTTCCTTTTCTTCCTTTTTTTATGGAAATAATACACAAAATTTATTCTTAAATATTTTGTAATAACATCGGCAAACACCTCGGGTTTTTCTGTTTAGAGAAACAATATTTTCCAGTGAGTTTTTTAATATAGCAACATAAAGTTTATGTTCAATTACATATATGCTTTTCCCCTTCACAGTGATCACAGATAATTTCTCGCTCTCTTTCTTCCTAAATCAGATTCAGAGTTAAGCGTAACTGTGTATCTGATTTCCTAGTTGTGTAGTGAGTATAGTATAGACGCATTGTTATTATTTTGGAGTGAAAGTTTAAATTTTGATATCCTAATGTATCATTGTATATAAATAAATAAGGCTGTTATTAAATCTACTACAGCATTTAATTATGCTTTAGTGTAATGTAGGATAGAATAGTTACATCATGGTCCCCATTAAGAGAAGACACCCTCCGTATGATCCAAGTCCTTCACCCATCCTTTCAATCCAAGTCTTCCACCCGTCTGTTTCAATCCATGATGAGCATTATTGAAAGTCGACCCTCTGAACTTGAAAATACAACATGGTCATCAGTTTGGCCTCTGTCAGGATACCATCGATGCAAATGTCTTGGGAGACACTTCCATCAGTGTATTTACACAACCTGATACTGCCTTCGTACGGCCTCTTCCAATCATCACCACCTACCATAACTTAAATTCCTCAACTGTAAAATTAAACGATTTCCGAAGCGCGATTCCCGCGCCTTCCTCTAATACTGAAGGTTTCACACAAAACTTCTTCCTACATTTAACATGAATTAGACTGTGCACTCCGATCATTACTTGACTGAGTCTTTAAACACCAAAAATACTACCTTCATAACAACAAAACAAGTGCTTATCGCGACAACGACAATTTTCTCCTATAATTCAATTTACTCAAGGTCCTTTTGATTTACTAAAAATCAAGAAAAAACTTCAAAAGTTTAATAAGACTAATTAAACTTTTATCTCTCTCATAACTTATCTCTCTTTCATAACTTATCTCTCTCTGCTCTGGTCCGCTTTCGGGAGCGAGGTCAATGCCTACACCCTCCAACATCGCACCTTTATCAGAGAGTTCTCCCCTCATCCAGTGAATATCTCAGCTAACCGGAGGTTGACGCCAAAACTCCTATCTTGGCAAAATAAAGGCACACAGGCAGGTTCCTAGCTATCCAGGCTGATCTTCTATCTACGCGTATAACAGTATATACCGTAGTTCCAATAAAACGTTTAATTAAATTTTAAGGCTGCAGAACAATTACAGAAGAACTCTTGCGAAACTATCACCAAAATAAAAGTAATTACAGTACTTCTAACCGAACCACAAATAACAATTAAATATTTTTAAGTAATACTCACACAAATAATCAGATTTCATATAAATTTGACTGCTCTAATTACCAAAATCTCTACGTAGTACGAACAAGCAACAAGCAATTCAAAACCATAACCATCAAAAGCATTCAATCCAAATCCATCAAAACACTTCACTATTGAATTCACTTTCACCAATTACCGTAATGAATCAAGTGATATTTTCATGAAAATCACAAAAATATCAGAATTTTAACATTACAAAAAATGACGTAACCATTGAAAGACATCGAAATACAAAAACCATATACAATTTCTAAATGAAAAACACCATTTAAATGATCCAAAATCTTTGAAAAAATGAACAACCATAAGATAAATAAAAGTTTTAAATCGTTTGTTATTGCCACATCCAAACATCCAACCGGATGAAATAAATCTGTACTCCCAGCATCAGTCTTTGAATATTTTGATTGAAAAAGAAAAATAGGTCAGACTTATACAAAGATTTTCTTTTAATAAAATTACTTGAAGATGATTAAAACCTATTTAATTTCGTCTTGCTTACTTTTATTTATAATTTCAAAAATATTATTCTGTGAAACAATATAAACGCATATTTTTATCATTGGTAGTATTATTTTCCTATTTATAGTTCATCATATTTTTGTATGGTTTTCTTTAACTCACTTTCGTTCCACGGTTACGTTTTGGCACACATGCGCAGTAGGTAGGTATGCACGAAAGATTCATCGTTTGAATGATTTATACTTCTTTATACGGATGATTTATCTAAATTTATATTTGTGTTTTGGGGATCTATTTCCTTACGGAATTAATGAACTCAAGAAAATTAAATTCATTTTTATTCTTATTTCAGACTTTATGATAGGAATCAGCATTTTTCTACGTTTAATACATGACAATTCTGCTATTACTGGAAGGCAGGATAATTGTCATTCAGTTCAGTTTGTAGAATGAAGAGGCATATGTGATACTGACTTTTTTCAGTAGAAACAAAATAATTGTTTTTTAACTTTTTTTTAAAACATGTTTTTCTATAAAAACATAAAATCGAAAAAAATTCAATATTTTAACATCGTACTAAAAAATAAAAATTAATATTTTCAAATGTAAAAGACTATTGAAAAAATAAATTTAGCATATGAAATAATTCTGTTCAATTCAGTTCGAGGAAAAAAATGATTCAAACAATGGATTACCCAATAAACATAAATAGAAGATAATTTTGTTTTTAATAAAGTAAGATGTATAAAGTTGTCTATTTCTTGCAAGACCACAATGAAATGCATGGGGCGCGCTTTCGTATTCAATAACTACAAAAATTCTTTAAATATGACAAAGGTTTTGATGCAGAGTTGAAATGATAACTTCAGTATACAATATTTAGTAAATCTCTTTGGATGAAATAAAGTTAAGGTGCAAAATAGAACTGTGGTCGCGCTTCATGCTTTTCATTGTGTTCTAGAGAAAGTAGACAACTTATACATATTATTTTGTTGAAAACTAAATTATCTTATATTTATGTTTACTGGGTAATCCATTGCTTGGATAATTTTTTTTCGAAATGAATTGAATTATTTCGTATGCTAAATTTAATTTTTCAGTAGTGCTTTACTTTTGAAAATATTTTTTTTACTTTTTAGTACGGTGTTTAAAAATTTTTTTTTTTTAGCTTTTCAGTTTTTATAGAAAAGCACGTTTTCAAAAAACTTGTTAAAACTTTTTTTATTGGAAGTTGTATAAGATTTTATACGTTTAGCTTAAAACTATAACTTCATTTGATTTTATAATTTTTATTTTCAAAATTTAAGTATCAACTTTTATTACCACCAAATTTTTCAGATAAAAGATAATTTTTTATAATAGCATTAACACTGATATGAAAATTTAGATTGTTAGTATTTACTAGTGAAATGCTAGTTTGTGTCTGATTATACATCAGTATCCTTGAACTTTTGTTAAATTTTATTTTAATAATACGCAAACTGTATACAGTAAAACAGATAAATTTAATCAAATCTTATTTGAGATTACTGGAGTATAAATTGAGGAAATTCAAGCAAGTTAGTTACCCAAGAATTACAATGATAACATTTATGTTAAATTCTACTAGACAGAGCAATTACAGAGTGCGTCATTCACAATGCTTATCTAACATTTCCTTCCCTTATTACCTGTCAAGCCTAACGCCATTCCGTTCCAATCCAACGTAAAATACACAAATGTATATTTGATTTATTGTTTGATTCTTCATATTATTTCGTAAGAGTAAATACTGAATCTTCTACTACTTTGTTTTAAAATGCATCCTTATCTTATTAATCAACTTAAATCAATTTAATATTACTAAATCCTTCTAAAACCATACACAACTCGAACATAGGTACTCGTACATTGACAAAGTACATTGTCTTCGCTAAATATTAAATCCTATTGTTCACCATTTATTAATCTTTGTTACGAATAAAAATTTATTTAATCACTCTATTCTATAAGTGCTATAAAATTATTTATTTTTATATTAATTGAAGTAACTAACAAAAAAATATTTATTAAAAGGTGTAAATGATGAGTAATCCGTTACGGTGCTGAACTTCTCATTCGGGCCTCTAGGCGGTGAACCGCTAAATTTTCCCCTCCCAAGATATTTTTCAGTAGAAATATTTTAGAGGTCTTATTGAAATTGAAGACAACATACGTGAGTGATTTATAATAAACGTCAAGTAAAAACTACTGAAGATAAATTGATGGAAATTTGTATATATGTTCTTCATACGGTGTAACTGCGCACGAAGAAAGGATTTCTGGAAATTCCGAGTTCCTAGGGGTAAAATGGAGTAACAATGAAATTTTTTTTTCCGTAAGAAATGAAGATATCAGCTTGATGTTTTTGAGTGTAAACTTCATGTGAATATTTAAAAATCAATTTCTTGATTTTTGAAATTTTACTTTTAAAGGGAGTCAAGATAGGTAAAAAATATTTTGATTAATTATTGTAATATTTCCCAATCCCGACTATACTAAATGAGGTATTCAGTAGATTTTGGATTGCAAATACTCTTTAGATAAATATTTAAAAACCCTTTTATGGTTTTTTGAATTCCGAATTTGTTAAGCGGTGCGAAGATTATTGTAAAAAAAAATTAATATAATAATTTTGATATACCAATAGAAAAATTCCACATTCTGTGGCGCCCTAGTAAATTCGCTAACTCAGTCTAAAATGTTCAGAATCGTATCTAGAATAGGCTTGACGCTTTATAATGCTCTATAATTGTAACACAAACCAGGCTATGATTTTTGAGTTGAATAATGTTGTTGAGTAATATCTGGTAACAAAATAAATTATTAAAATTAAACAAACAAAAAAGAAGAATTAAGTAAGTCGATAATTTAATAGCATTAATTAAATATTAAGAAACAAAAATTCATTATTTAGTAATAGTTTTGAAAAAAAATAAATCGTGAAATTTTAATTTCATTACTTGGCAGTATTTCCCGGTCAGGCATGGCATTTTTCACACACGCTACAAATCATTCATCTCATCCTCTGAAGTAATGCTTAACTGGGGACTCGGAGGTTAAACCAAGAAAGAAAAAAAAAAAAAAAAATTGGCAGTATTAACAGCTGATCAATATTTATTTTAATCCCGTGTATTCCATTTAATGTTTTGTTTTCAAAAGTAAAATATAATACTGTGTTTAATTAAGTATCCACTTGCTTCACCTTTACTGGCATTTTAATTTGAAAATTAAGTTATTCAGACATAATTAATTAAATTTAAAAAAATAATATATTGCATCAAGGAAATCTTTTAAAATAAAGTTAACTAAAATATACCGTTTTTATGAATGTAAATTCTTTCTTAAGATAAATTAAATTCTATTTTCTTCAACAGTGTAGCAGTTCAATTACGCAATTTAGTCTTTTTTACATCATTATTTTCTTACTCGTATAGTTTTAACACTTAATGGCACTTGGATTAAACATACGTTTTAATTCTTCTGGAGATAATACTGTTCTTACCGAATATTCGTTGCAATTATCAATTTATTATATTAAGAGCTATGGATTTTTGGATGAAATTAATTTTTTTTTAATTAAGTCTAGAAATTGAAAATGTATAATATGGGTGGGAACTCCCCCTCAACTGTAATAAATCTAATTTAGTCTGGTTATACTGCTGCCAATTCTCACCGATGTCATCTCTCATTGCTGCTGAAAAACTTGGGGAGGATAAGCCATGATGGGTATCGTCCGGTGTGTTCATTTGTGGTGGTATGAACTTAGTCGTTGTCGAATGTGGAATGATGGCGGATAAAAAGTACGTTCACTGTCGAAGAGCATCTGACAGCTTGTGTGTGGGTTCATGAACGTCAGCACATGTAACATTGGAAAACATTATGCATGAACTCTTTGTGCGTTTTAGGAAATCGTCACCATCACCGAAAATGTTACTGACGTGAGAGAAGGCTTTTGCAACGGAAAGTGTTCTTGATATCGCCACGCAGTTGGAGAACGAGAACTCGAGCTGAGATGTGTGCTGCTATAGAAGAATCGATTCAACGATCACCGATGAAATCAACGCGCAAACATTCTGCAGATATCAGGTATTCCAAGATTGATAATTCGAGACTGTATGTGGAAGGACTTGAAAGGGATATATTTTCGTCCAGCCATAGGTAATGAGTTGAGTCAGAATGACCTTGATCGACGCCTTTATGCATATCACCCACTGCTTCAACGCTTTCCGTGAGCAAACGATAAAAAAAGGCATGTTCACAGACGTGTGTGCGACATATCGAAGCTCTCGTAACCGAAATCTTTATTTCTGAGTGAGAGAAAATACTCACTTTTTTGGAGAAAATCGAATACATCCGTCTTATGTTATGATTTAGGCTGAAATGACAGCTGAACATCTCCTTGGTTTTTTTCTTCAATGGCACAGTTATCTGAAAATGACCGACAAGTGATTGCTTCTAGAATTAACGTCAAAAGGGATCGCCGACATCACTAAGATTCAGAAAGACGGTGTTTCAGCAGTTTTTCTTTGAATGTCCGCAGACGGCTCAATGAAATTTTTACGAATTGCTGGATCGGACGTGGGTCAGAAGAGTTGCCGACACTATTGCCTTCGTTGAAGCTCTGACCTCACCAGACCTGACACCTGGGATTTTGTAAAAGAAGAGATCGGGAAACGCAGATACGTCAACGAGCAGCTCGAAGACGCTGTTCGGTCAGCATTTGGAATGATCACCAACAGTCGTTGCAGTTAAAGAACCGAACATGGAGGCGTATACAGCTCTGCTTTGAACATAATGAAACGCACATAGACGTTTTAGATCCATTGAAGGTAAACAGCAACTATCCTAATAATTTTATAACTACATTAATAAATTACACCTAACATACTTTGTGTTTTAGTGCAAAATATGCGCAAAATCAATATTTAGCTTCTGGCAGTCTAATAACAGGTTACAACACTTTTTTAAGGGTACTGGAGTTTTAATTATTATTTTTTTTAGATGACAAAAAGAAAGAAATCTTATCAAAGAAAATGCGAAGAACGTAAATAATTTTTATAAAGCTTTATTGAACTTACTGAGCGTAAATGATTTAAATTGAGCAGAAGGAAAGATGGCTGTAATGTTCTTTTTTGTAGAAAAATATAACCAAACCCCTTTCACAAAAATTATGCGACCTCTATTAATTTCTTTGCAACAATGAAGAACAATTTGGAGTTTTTATTTTGTTCAAAAATCGGTTTCATTAATACTACTAATTAAAATATTTTCTGTAACCACAACACAGAATGGTCGTCTTACCCTTCTAATTATATGTGTGAGTAATAAATGTTGCTTAAAATAATCAATTTTATGTATATATAAAATTATGTTTTTAAAAATTAATATTTTTCTGACATTTAACCGATTTTTCTTTTCTCATTGTTTTATAAGATAAATTTATAACCATCAGACAGAGTCAAACATTGAAAGAAAAATTACAGATTTTTATACTGATTTCTTTTTCAGATTTTCACAGTTTTCCCATATCTTCACCTTTGTTTTGAAATCATAAATTTTTTGATATTAACAGTATATGTAACATTTTTTTTTTTTTTTTTTATCTTAAAATGGACAAAACAAATTTGAAAATTATTTTGGTATGCAAAACTGATTTGTTATATAATTTTATTAAAACATGATATTCATGCCGTACGCTATGGGTGTGAATAGAAGTATTATCATATTTAGCAATATGTATACTGCCATACAAATAAACTGTTGGGGATATAGAAATGGAATTTCGTAGTTTATTAAAAATGCCATGCCAGACCGGGATTCAAACCCGGGACCTCCGGATGAAAAACCGAGATGTTACCACTCCGCCATAGAGATCGGCATTTTAATTTATATATATTTTTAAATCATTGTTACACTTACTTTTTAAAAAATCTGATGTTGATACTACAAGACATCTTATTAAACTTATTTCATTTGAAAGTGAAATACGATCCTCTAATTCTTGAATAAAATGAACAGTTACATAATTGCTAAAATATTAGTTTTTATTAACATCAACTATTTATACAATTATTAATTCAAAAATTTTACATGAAATATTAGGATAGAGTAAAAGTCACGTTATTACTCGTGTTACTTAATCAGTATTATTCTATCTTCGTGAGTTGCTGATTAACAAAAGTTTTAGATTTCTGGTGTGTCGTATAAACAAAGGGTAATAATTATTAAACTATTTCGTTTAGTGAACTGTATACTGGTTACAAAAGTTAATTTCGACCTAACGGTGTAATGCATTCAATTTTTAATACTGGATTATTTAGTGAATAATCAAAAGTGAAAAAAAAAACAATCATACAGGAAACGTAAAATAACGAAGAAATATATCTCAAAATAAAGAGGAAGAAATTGTTAAAATCAAAGAAAAAATAAGAAGGAAGAAAATGTTGCAAACCAAAGAAATAAATAAACAGAAGAAAATGTTGCAAACAAAGATAGAATAAAAGCATTAAAATAAGATGGATGATAAATATAAAGAGGAAGAAAACGTTAAGACCAAGGAAAGAATAAAAAGATTAAAAGAAGATGATAAATACAAAGAGGAAGAAAATGTTAAGAACAACAAAAGAATAAAAAGATTAAGAGAGGATGATGAATATAAGAGAGAACATTTGAAAAATAGAGAAAGTGTATACAAATTAAGATCAGAAGAATTATATTAAACCAATTAAATTAATTCGACTTTCTTGCGATTAAATGACTGGCAACAAAAACAAATAAACGAAATGATCAACTCCGACTTAGGGAGAATATTGTCCGACAATATCAGAGGAGTATTGAACTAAAATAAAAGAATTTATTAAAGAACGGGCATGTATCCCTCGGTGTATATGTTGTTCTTGTGAGGGTCTATTTTTCACTCTGTGTTAACTTTGATGTAGAAGAAATTAAACAGAAATTCCAGAATAATTAAATAAAATTAAACAAAAATTAAAGTAGAAAATCCAAAAATAATGCGATTCTAAAATATAATTTTCGATTAATATAATATAATCAGATGTTTCACCAAATATATTATACATTATATATATACAAATATTATACACATATGTAATGCCTATTAAATTAAATTTACACATAGTTAAAAGTACGTATAATTTTTTTTCACTAATAATTTTTTTCATTTTTTTTTATTATTGGATTATTATTATTATTATTATTATTATTATTATTATTATTATGCTTTTACGGCCAACATGGGACCACTTAAGTCAATTTTAGTTGGATCTTTTCTGAGAAAAGCGTGTTATTTTACTCTTTCGAGCTGCCCAGTATTTCTTCATCCGTTCAGATCTTGCTTTCTTTTCTTCATCCGTAAACACCCTCTTCGTTGTATTTTGTCGTTTGTCTGTCTTTTGTTTAAATCTAATGCTTTTATCTTTTAGCTTTGTAATTTTTCTAGTTTTATTCTGTAGGTCGGTCAGGGAAATTCCCAATTCTTTCATATCTTCTCTAATTTCTTTGATCCATCCTACTTCTAGCTTTTGGAACCAGAGCTTTTCAATGATATTTCTTGACAGTCTTGTTTCCGGTGTCCTTATGAGATGACCAAAGAAAGAGATTCTTTTTTTCCGCATAGTATCAGTAACAGGCTCTATTTCTCGATACACCACCTCATTTGGCACAATCCACCATTGGCCTTCTTTTTGGTGTTTTTTATTGATACACGTTCTGACAATTCTCCTCTCTATTTTCAGAATTTTTTCAATTCGGTTTTTCTGAGTGATTTTGAAAAGGGTCTCGCTTCCGTAAGTGACTTCTGGCTGTACTACAGTTTTATAATGTTTAAGTTTTGTTTTAGCAGAAAGGCATTTTTTGTTATATGTTGACCAAATTAATTTTTGGGATTTAATCATTTTATTTGTCCTGTTTTGCCATGTCACTTTTTCATTTAAATTATAAGTTATTATTTCCCCTAGATATTTAAATTGTTTTACTATTTTAATTTTCTGATTGTTTACCGTAATGTGCTCTATTACCAGAGGATCTATGGCCATTAGTTCAGTTTTTTCGAAAGAGATATGAAGGCCTATCTTTTGTGCTAGGTTTTGAAGGCTCATGATTTGTGTTTTGGTTTCTTGAATATTATTTGCTAAAAGAGCGAGGTCATCTGCAAATCCTAGGCAATTTAGTGTGATGTAGTTTTTCTTAGTACCCATTTTTATATTTTTGGGATTTATTTCATACCATTTTCTCATGACAAATTCGAGGGCGCAGTTAAAAAGGAGTGGTGAGAGGCCGTCTCCTTGCCTCAACCCAGTTTTTATGTAGAAGGGTTGAGAGAGTTCAGCTCTGAATTTCACTCTGGACTGGGTATTGGTTAAAGTTAATTTTATCATGTTTACGAGTTTAGGGTGAAGGCCCAGGTTTCTCAGAATATTCAGCATGGATGGTCGGTGTATACAATCATAGGCCCTTTTAAAGTCGACGAAGGTGATTATTAGTTGTTTTTTCCGTCTTTTATATAAGTCCATCATAAGTTTTAGGGATATTATTTGCTCCGGGCAACCTCTCCATGGCCTAAATCCCCCTTGGTATTCCCCAAGTTCCAGTTCAAGTTGGTCTTTGCATCGGTTGTATATGATTCTCGACAGGATTTTGTATGTGCAATCCAGGAGAGATATGCCTCTGTAGTTTTCCGGATTAGTTTTATCCCCTTTTTTATGTAATGGATGAATGAGGGCTGTGGTCCAGTGTTCTGGAAGTTTTTCTTCGTTCCATATTTTCACGAGGCATAGATGTAGGGAAGTTTTGACTGAATAAACTGATGAGTGTTTCCAGAGTTCTGCGAAAAGCTGGTCTTCTCCGCTTGCTTTGTAGTTTTTTATTTCATTTAAGGCTGCGAGAACTTCTTGAATTGTTGGCGGGTTGATATTTACCGGTGAAGTTTTAACTGGAGTTTCAGTGTCAATCTCAAAAACCTCTGGGGGGTCGTCACAGTTGAGGAGTCTATTGAAGGTTTCTGCCAAAATTTCAGAATTTTCTTTATTGGTGTGGGCCATATTTCCTTTTTTTCCTCTCAGCATAAGGGTGGGTGGTTCGTATCTTTGAAGAGCCTGACCAAAAATTTTATAATAGTCTCGGAAATTAGTTTTCTTGGAACTTTCTTCTATTTGCTGAATCAAGTTTTTTTGGGCTTGTCGTTTGGTTCCTCTTATAATTTTCTGAGTTATTTTCCTTTGTTTGGTGAATTCATGGTTAGATTCTTCAGTTTTCTGGGTTAGGTGGATGATCCAAGCCCTGTGTCGGTCTTTGACTGCTTTGTCACATTCTTCATTCCACCATTGGTGTTTTTTTCTTGGGTTTATAGGGGCTAGTTCTTCAGCTATTTCTTTCAGTTGGGATGTCAGTTCTTTTAAATTATTAGTTAATTTGATTTTTTTTGTTGTTTCTTCAAAGATGGCATTGTTTATTAATTTATGTGGATCATAAGCTCTTTTGTTTTTAGGTTGGGATTTTTTCTCTTTATGCGGGGTGAATTTTATTTTAACTTTAATTAAGTAATGGTCCGATCCAGTATCTGTTCCTCTCAAGACTTTTACATTATAAATCTCCTTGTGATAATTCCGGTCCATGCAAACATGATCCAGTTGCCATTCTCCTTTTTTCCAATCTGGGTGTTTCCAAGTCTTCAATTTGTTTGGTTTTCTCATAAAATAGGTGGATTTTGAGATCATATTATGGTTTCTGCAAAATTCGACAAGCCTTTGGCCGTTCTTGTTAGTTTTCTTTTGGGCAGGCCATTTTCCGATAATATCACGATATCTTCGTTCTTTACCAAGTTGGGCATTAAAGTCCCCTATTAAAATCTTCGTGTGGGTCTTATTTATGTTGTTTGCAGTTTGGTCAAGAAGTTCCCAGAATTTGCCCATCTCTTCTCTATCTTTTTTAAGATTGTTTTTGTCATTGGTGGGAGCATGGACATTTATTATGGTGTAGAATTTATTGGCTGATTTTAGGGTTAAGGTTGAAATCCTGGGGGAGTAAGACTTAAATTCTACGACTATTGAATTATTATTTAAATATTTTCATTTTTACAATCACGGGTTAGTAATTATTAAATCAATATATTTAAATTAAAAAAAGAAAAGTTAAAAAACAAAGGAGTTGAAGTTTTATTCAAACCGATGTATCTTCCCTTAAAGATCCAAATATTTCATTAATTAAAATTTTAATTTTAATTACGATTGCAACCCAAAAGAGAAGTGCACAATTAGATGTTACAGCAGTGCTAAATCCAAACTTTCAACATCCTAGTACTAATCGTTTTTGAATTTTGCAAGATACATACGCACATACATACATACGTACGTTCAGACGTCAAGCTGAAACTAGTCAAAATATATTCAGGGACGGTCAAATGGATAGTTCTGTTGAAATATGAAAGTTAAAATGTTTCGCGATCACAATACTTGCTTTACTTCGTACAAGGTAGTAATTAAATATACATTCAACAGTGGCCCACAAGAGTTCTGTTTCGAAGGCAAAGCTATTTAACGGTAAATCCTAATACATCCTCAAAGTGTGTCTTCGGGGGCTTCAATTTTTTTGTAATTGTCACTCGTAAAATACGAAAATTGTTAAAACAAATTAATTTCTCCTTTTAGGCAAAACACTTACAAAGATTTGTTCTGAGTTAATGTTTATATTAATCATGAAATATAAATGTGTCAAGATTTTTATGAATGGTTGAGAGTGGAATAATTTGGAGAAGTGATCATTGTGATTAATATGGTATTTCATCGATACTAACTGTTTACTATGACTCATTTCTTCAAAGAAAAATAGCTTTATTACATTAATATGATTTATTTTTTTTTTTGTCTTCAGTCATTTGACTGGTTTGATGCAGCTATCCAAGATTCCCTATCTAGTGCTAGTCGTTTCATTTCAGTATACCCTCTACATCCTACATCCCTAAATGATTTAATTAATAGCCTTTAATAGTGACTTCATAATTTAAATAGTCATTTTTATAATAATAATAATAGAAGAAAGAATCAGTTTTTTCTAGCTTTGATGCGAGTTTGTTTTTTGTTTTGTCCCAATTTTTTTGTGTTTTGTTAGTAATTTATATAAAAATGTCTTGTAGTATAAATCATCCTAACAATTTTTGGCATGAATTAATTTTCAAATCTCAAAGGAGATATATTACTCCTTCGGTTAAAAAAATCATATCAACTCTTTTTTGGGCGTAAAATAGGTGATTAATACGTTTTAGTTCCATCATATTTTCTGCAATCTTTGTGTAACTTTACTAAGCAGCTGGCTTACTGGGAAGTCGTTACACATGCCTTTTGCCGCTCTTATGTTTTGGAGACTAAGATCATTTGAGAGGCTACTATTTTTGTATCACAAAAATCAAATAATTTCTCTAGTAAATTCAAGAAATTGTTTGCATATTCTAGTTCCGTCAGAAATATGGAGTTTACAACAAAATATACAGGATGAAGAAGGGCTATGGAGAATTAGAAAGTAATGAAGAAGTAGATGATCCGGATTCCTAAGGTGAGAGCCATGAACCTTACACACTAGTGAAGATCTTAATCATATTAATTAAAATAAAATAATAAATAAAAGTTTTATTAGTTAATGGAATGAAACATATAAATTAGCTGTGAAAATTACTACTACAGACAATAAAAAACAAGTAAAACAGAATATAGAGAAAAAACCGTTAATCCATACTTTATTGATTGAGATCTGAATGATTTTTGTAGCAGCATAGATATGTTTGGGGCAACCATGGTAAGTCATAACAAATGTTTGCAACAAATTTTTCTTTTATATTATTTACGATGATAATAGAAAGTTATTTCTATACAAACGTAACATAATTGTAACAGTCACTAATACTTATTAAAAAATTAAAAACGAAAATGTAAAACCCTTCCAAGCTAAACGGTCTACTAAAATATAAAAAATTTTAAATATATTCAATAACAACAAAACATTAGCGCAAAATTAATAAATGTAATAAGTCAAATATCATTTGAATTCCATACGTTGTTTAATGTAAAATTAATCATTATCTTAATTAGTACTGTACAAATTATTATATATCAGAAACTTATATAGGTTGACTGCCACACTGAAAAATGCAACATTTCCAAGACTTATTTTGCTAAAAATATCCACACCAGTGCTGTAATTTTGTTTTTTAATTTCAATAAAAGTATTGTTACCATATTACTAATTTTTGATTCCAGTTCACTTTGCAACTTCACTTCTTGAAATATTCAAAAATAAAATTGAAACACACTTGTGTCTCATAGCAACCGCGGATAACGAGACGCCAATTAATGTCTCTTTTAACATATTTTAATTGAATTAAAAGATGTTAAAAATTATTTTTTTTTATTGAATTAAAGATTACTAAGTAAAAGATATCTTTTACTAACTACTGATTGTATTTATTTTTAATTCTACTACTACAGAAATACTATTTTTATTGATTGCTATACTTTTTTTGAAGTAAATTGCTAAAAGCAATTATCTTCTGAAATAAAATCACATTTTATTGATAATTATTATTTGAATTGAGATTCGGAAAGCAAAATTTGAATTTAATATTTTAAGAGTGCTTGATATCAAAATCTAACTAAACTATATCAGTAAACAGCTAAAATTAATTCACATTGTATTACAAACTTTTCAATTATGTTTATTTTGCTTTTATTTGATGATTTTCAAAAAACTATCTTTAATTTTAAATTTAAAGAAAATTTTCTGTGCTACATAACATAAACAGAATTTTATCTTTAAATATTTACTTTTATACAAAAAATTTTTTTTTAAATAAACACTAACATTGCATCATAAGTATGACATTACACTGAGGCATCATTTGATGTCTCATACTGCTATGAGACATCATTTGGTGCCTCATAGCAGTATTGGATTGCGAAACTGAGACATCAAATGATGTCTTATAGCAATAATGGATAATTGGCCTAGACATCATTTCATGCCTCATGACAGTTAACCTGTTAAAATTGCTTATTTAAAACGGGTGGGCGTGTTTCAAGTAAAACTTAAGTAGTAATGTTTATTCAGTCGTTGTTATGTAGAGTAATTATAAGTTTTGAATACGCTCTTCGTTAACTTTATAATCATTTTAATGAAAAAATCAGTATTGTGCTTAATATTAGTGCTTACTTTTCTGATTTATTAATAATCAACTAAATAATAAAATTAAAGTAAGTGAAAGGATTAAGTTTTAAATAAATACTCGTGTTTTTTGTAAGAAAAATTTGGTGGCAAGATATTTTATAAACATCATATTAAATTTCGCTGATCATGAAATTTAATATGGAGATTTATAAAATATCAAGAAGTATAATAAGATAATTAAGAATAGGTTTTTATTGATGTGTTTTGTTTAACAACAGCGTTTCTTTTTCAACATTCAAATAAATATTCTTGGATTGATATGAAAAAAATAACATTGCGAGAAACTTTTCAACTGTAAATAATTTCGATACATCTGCTGTTGATGAAATGTAGCAAAAAGATTTATTTAAATCCTGTTGAATAATTTTTCATACAAAGCGATCCGTTCGCAGACGGCGAGTTAAAAAATACACTGAAAAATTCGTTCTACTTGAGTGAGCTAATTCTCTGCTCAACACGTGTTTCATTACCTTATACTGAATTTTCTTATAATATTTTGAATGGAAACGTAACTTCAATTTTTATCTATTTTTTTAAGTTTTTTTACTTCATTAATGTGTTGTTATATCATAAAAACAAGGTAATGTTGGTTGATTTACATTTCATTCCGTAGGCGTTTTATAATTTAAAAAAAATCACTATGTTCGGTATCTTCGATTGATTTATAGAATTATTTTCCAAATTACTTCCAGTAAATATTCTTTCCCTCTTTCTATCTCTCTCTACATACATAAATATATTACATTAATATTACAGATACTAAAGATAGACACCAAAATAAAGTAACGAAACAACTTTAACTGTTTATCTCTTTGAATTTTTAAAACTGATTTTTATTCAAAATGGTGAAGATTACAATAACCTTCTGCAGTATTTAGTATTAATAGTTCTTTTTTTCTTTTTGTACCTTATCCGCTCAGCGAAACGTTGGCGATCATATTAAACAACGCCGAGGTGGCTGTCCTGGGAATTTTCGTTGGATCTTTAACGCATTGGTTTTCCATGATCATCCCAAAACATCTCAATTCCGCTGACCACCTCCTTCTGTGGTTAATTATGGTGAAAGTTCCATGTGTTTTCGATTGAAAATAAATCGAGTAACGACGTGGGTTACTTGGGCGATTCCATTTTTTCTATAGGATTTCCATTTTAATACAAGATATATTGTTTTTATCCTACAACGAATTCTAAGAAAATTAATCTTGTAATTATGTCTCTTTTCATATTCTTCATTTTACGTTCAATTCGATTAAATATTGATTGTTTTTATTTTGATAATTCTACTATTGTAAATTAGTATCAAATTAAATACCAATTTTCTCACAATAATAGACTTAATAATTATGAAAAAAATTACAACATCAATTTTCTGCGATAACTCGGCAATTTGTTAATCGATTTCAAAAATAAAGTGCCATTTTGTTGAAAATAAAAAAGCCTAATATTTTAGTAAATAAAATAAATTTCGATAAAACTAATATTCATGGAGATATAACGGATTGAAAAATAAACAAGGCCGCCATTTTGTAATTTGCGAAGGCATTTAAGTCCTGATTATTTGCTAATTTTAAAACTTTATTACCAGACGCTTACCAAATATTAATGTCATTCGTGTATCCACTTGAGATACAATTTTTTATATAAAAATAACAAAATGGCGGACCGTGGGAGAAGGAAGGAAAAATTGTAATTTTTCCTAAGGATATTTTATACAAGTAGAAGTTTTTACAAGTAAGGATATGTTTTTTTAGTTTTACAAGTAGAATCCGAAAAAGTATAGCCAGCCCACCATTTTAGAAACACGTTGTATAAATGGGTTGAAGAAAATATTACCTCAACATAGATATGTTTAGACATAGAGTTGTATGTAGAAAAAATGTCTGATATTGAAATAAAAAAGAAACTTCATGTAGTAGGCAAATAATCAAATGATAGTTTAAGCTTGACAAAATATTTTTTTATTCCATTATTTGCATTAAGTTGAAGATGTATTTGGAGATGATAATAATTATTTTATATTGAAATAAAAATGAAACTCTGCAGAAGGAAAATGACCTAATGAAATTTAAGCTTGACAAAATGTTTTTTGATATCATTTTTTGCATAGAGTAGATGTAATTGTGCATAGAGTTCCATGTAGTTTCACATTGTAATAAAAATGCCTAATAATGAAATGAAAAAAAAACTTTTTGTAGAAAGCAAATTTATCGAATGAAAGTTTAATCCACAAATTATTGCAGACCATAAAATCATATTTGCTCATAATTAAGTTTTTTGTAAAACAATAATCATCACTTACTTTGAAAATAAATTCGGAAACAAATTTCTGTTTTGAAAAAGCATGATTGTGTGCGTGAACAGTGTTCAATACAAATATTAATCGGGAAAAATACTTGATGGGATGAGTTTTATTTATATATATGCCTTTAAATAAATTTTGAGGCTCAGAAATTTCCAAACTACATCAGTTCCAATGAAATTTAGATATGCATGTTAAAATTTGAAGTAAATTGGTTGCGTCGTTCTTTTTCGATCAGTATCAGCTGATCTCGGTCGAACCACTTCTGAAGTCTGAATATTTTTACAGTAGTTACTGTGGGACATTGATGAGTTCTCAATAAATATAAAAAATGCTGTCGATTTTATTCAGGATTCTGAAACACAGTTCATATTTTTAAAATCATTCTTATTATTTAATAAAATTAATTTGAATAATTTGAATTACCTTCGGAAATAAGGTGTCGAAAAACTCTATTTTAAAGACTGTAGAGGTAGCGTCGCTGTCAAATATCATACTTGCCAGGGGGGGCGCTAGCGACACCCCTCGATATATACTGTGATATGTATTACACTACTATATAGTCAAAACAGTGCAAGTTTTTATATTGCTTAGCCCTTTTTGTATTGCTTAGTCTTTCTGATCACTCATTATTAGAAACAATGCAGTCTGTTCTATTTAATTGCCGGCCGGAAATAGCTATATCTTTTTGCAGTCTGTGGAGAAACATATTGTGAATGAGTTCTTCATCCGACTTATTTATTTTCAAGAAATCACAAAAAGAACTTTCCACCATTAAGCAATAATTTTATAATTAAATTGGCTTCCTAAACTACAATGTTACACAATTTTTTTTTTCTTTCTATGCCTTTTCCTTTTTGAGCCTAATTATGTAATAATAAAAACAGCTCAGACTGCATCAATTGTATGGTGGTTCGACCGAGATCGGGACATGTTGTTCCCGGTATAAATACGAAACACCGATGTTGTCGTGTGTCTGGACACAAGTCGCTTTAGTTCTGTCAAGTACTATCTAAAGTGTTGGATACATGTTACTAGCAATTGTTGTTTAATGTTTACAAAATTTAAGATCAATTAATTCAACATTTTGTTGATTATTTTTCTTCATTTATTTTTTTTTTTTTAGTTTCCTGGTACGATAGCTCTAGAACTGTGCTACAAGAAGGAATGTATTAATTAGTCAAAAAAAAATAGGGGTATGGTTCTTTTATACTTCTCAATGTTTCATGGCTCATGGGCTCCAGAAAAACAAAAAAGTGAGAGGGTAATGTTCATACTTACGTGTGCTGGCGTGTGTTTGATGCTTAATAACTTTTGACTGGTTTAATCAATTTTGATGAAATTCGTCAGAGACTTGTATATATGAGGCAATTTGTTGGTAAAGGTTTGACGACGATATCCCTAAGAAGAGAGGTAGATAGTTTTTTGGGATCAATTTTCCCAAAATTTTGAACCTCACTTTATATTAACCTCAGTACCTAAGTACATGCTTATCTTACCATTTAAAATAAAATGCCTCTAAATGCAGTCCCCCTTCACCAAAATTCGATAAAAATTATTTTTTTTTATTTATAGCGTATTTTTTAAACAATTTTTTTTTTGTCTTCCTAAGTATTGTGGTAATGAAGTGACCACCAAAAAATATATTTTGGTGGCAATATTGGGGTTGGTGGAGCCAATAAAACTTTACAAAATCGAGTTTTTTAATGTTTTAAACTTTTTTCATATATCATTATTTTTCCACTACATAATAACCAATCCAAGAAGGTGCCATCTTTATTGCCAGATCTTTCTTGTTTGTAATTGTATCCTCTTCCATGTTTTGTTTAAATAAAAATAAAAATTCTATAGAATTTTGGAAATTAAATTCAATATAAATTTTAAAGATAAATTTTGTTTATTTACGATTTGAAAAAATTAATTTACATAAAGCTTAAAGATGCAGTTTTCAGAACTTAAGTTTTACAATAATTTTCCTGAAAACTACTGGAAATATATATTTTAAGATTGTCCTTTAGTTTTTCTCATGTATTACATAAAACCACTATTTTTACACCATTTTTTTGTTTAATAAATAAAAGTAGGGGCGAAATTCTTTGATTTTTCTAACTTAAAACCAAGCGTTTGCTGCAGCTATTCACTATTTTGCTTCAAATATCTTCCCCTCACAAATAAGTATGTTTCTTGATTGATGCTAAAATATTGAGGTTAATTTTTCAAGCTGCTTTTTGTTCAAGTTTTTAATTCATTTCAACATTGCCTTCCATTCTAAGCCATTCTCTTACCATCACTATACTTTTTACTTGATACTTTCTTAATTATCTGCTGGATTAATTCAAATCCCCGTCTCCCTTTACGGTTTCTATAATATATTTTTCCTTCTAGAACCATTGACACTAATCCTGGTCCCTTAATTTGTGCCCATCATTACTTCTTTTAATAAGATTCTACCAGGTAATTATTTCTTCATTAATGCATCTAAATATCTTTTAATTTCATTCTGTATTTTATTACCTAATTTAAAACAGTTCTTTTACGACCACGTTAAAGAAGTCATAATCCTTTGGTTTTCTGGCTTTCCTGGTTTTATGTCTTACTGTTATAAAATTCAATACTTCCATATAGATATTATTATAAATTATCTTTCTAATTCAGATCTTTACTTTCCCATCTAAGCTGTATGTAGCAGCATAGCTATAAAAGAATAGTATAGCGATCGGTGAAAAATTTTGAGTATAGATTTTTTGGAAATACCGACGATTCAAAATCCCCTTTACCCAAAAAACAGCATATAAAAGTATAGAAATTTACATATGATGTGTAATTATATTACATATCATATAGTACGATGGTTCATAATTTGAATAATTTCTCCGGACTGATAAAATTAAATTATTCAAAAATAACTTTCTTACGGGTATTAAAGGGATTAAAAATTAAACACATTTAAAAAGGAGAGAAAAATTTTCGACATTTATCATTTTTTTATATATTAAGCACAGAAAATTGAGCGTTAATACGATGAAAAAAATATTTAACACCAAATATTTAATATCAATCGGATTTGAACATAGGAGGATATTGAACATTATTTCCAGTTTTTGCCTCATATTTAAAAAAAAACTGTTAACGAAAAGATTAGATAATTTTATAGAAATATTTATTTTGCAATATATTTTTCAGATATGACGTGATTTTTCTCCCCAACCAACCAGTTACTCCATGTACACGGGTTATATTTCTAGAATTATGGTTAAACCAACAACTGACGTGGGTAACATACTTAAAGGAGTTGAAGGTAAAATGTTTAAAGACGCTAGACTGCTGAGAGTTTTATCTAATACTCGTTGGGGAGCTGATCGAGTATGCATTTGCGCTTCTACCGAGTGCTGGTCTGTTTCCGTTTAGAGTACGGGTGGGTGACTTATTCGTTCACTCGATCCACCGCTCTTAGAATGCTCGTTGCAGTCCATCATCCACTCATTCGTCATGCTACAGGTTCAATTTGTTCAAGCCCTGTGGTAAGTCTACTAGTGGACATTGGTGAGCCATCTCTTTGGAATAGACGAAACCAAATGATCTCATCTTATGGAGTTCGTATTAGTGCAACTAAATCATCCAACCTTTAATGTGGTGTTCTCTAACCGGCATGTTAATCCATATTAAGAACGGCCCGTACCTACGGCACCACTAGGTATGAGAACTCAGCGACGTTTCTAGCTGTGAATATAAAGTTACCTCCAGTTCTTTGTTGCTCCATGTTTTTCCTTGTTTTGCTCCTTGATGGCCTTCTTTCGTTAATTATTACTTTTATGTTTGTCGGTATAATAAAACAGTACACATATCCGGTTATAATACTAGAAAAAGATTTTAATATTATAAATAGCGTGAGTTATGATGCTATAGTTTATACGGACGGCTCTAAAAACGTTAATTCTGTTGGTTTTGCTTTTGTGGTTGGCAGTAGAATATACATTTTTGACCTCCCAAGCATCACCAGCATTTTCGTTGCGAAAATGTTTGCTGTTAATAAGGCCTTAAATATAATTAGCCCAACATTTCTACACGTATGTGCCTGTTCAGGTTCCACGAGTGTATTACAAGCGATTATTGGCATGTATTCCAGAGAAGTTGGCTGTCGTCTGTGATATACATCCCGACTCCGTAGGGGAAGACACCCGCCTACTGATGTTCCGGTTACCACACCCACTCCCTTGATAATCTTGATGGGCTTTAACGGGAGTTGTCTACCGCCCTCTGACTTTTAGATCATATAGTAATAAGTCTGGCCTCGTTGAGATGCCACCGATGTAAATGCCTCGGTAGACGTTTACATCGGTGATTTATTAACTCAGCTTTTGCCTTCGCTGTCGGCCCGAATCGGACATCTTGAATGTCCTACTTCGTTCCCCTCTGAACTATCTGAGTTCGTGGAAGCATGAACCGCGCACCAAGTTCTATTTTTATTGAACCGATTTCTGTGAATGTCTCGAAATTCCAGGCAAATTCCACCAAAAAAATTTCATCATACCACCAAAAATGTTGCTCGCAACAGCGAAATTTAGTCCTAATTCCCTTACTGAACTCATACTTTAGTTCATTCCCCAGACTTAGGTTAAATTATAAACTGCGGTGTGGTCTACAAGGGTGAGGCAGCTAGACATCCTACTCGCACTCTGCTCCATCGCGAGTCCTACGTGACATTCACTTGCTTAACCATCGTCGAGATGCCGCTACAACTCACGGCTGCATGGGATCCATGCCATCAGCAGTGCAGTCGCCATCCCGCCGACAATGTCGTGCGCTCATCCTAATCTGTCTGTGATATACAGTTTGTATATGACACAGCGTAACACTTGTGAGCTTAATCCTGGTCCCTGTAAGTTGGGAGCTTCTGCTGGATCCCCAGCCAAACTGGAATTTCCGGTAATGAGCGCACTGATAGTACTGCAAATGAGGCCTGTTTGCAGTCTCCTTTCATTAATCGTATTATTTGTGATGATCTTGTCTGTTTTATAAAAAGGGTGATCCAAGATAAGTGGCAAAGTGAATGCCATGCTACCGTGTAACTTCGTCTGTTAAGAATAGATTAACGATCTCCGCGATTAACGTTCGCGGAGAGGAGATTATTTTTTGCCGTTTGCGAATTGGGCACATTAGACTCGCTCATGATTATCTCATAACTCAAATCGATGCACCCGTTTGTATTCGCTGCGACTGCCAACTAACTGTACACTATTTCTTCGTAGATTGTGTCTGTTATGCGGCACTGAGTCGGAAGTTTAAACTATGAGCTAACTTCCGAAATTTTGTAAGATACAAATAGACGATATTATCGAATATTTTTACGATTTCTTAGGGGCGTCCGTTTAGATTTAAATATTTGAGTTTTCTGTACATGTTTCAATTATTTATGCCATTTGGCGTATGACACATAATAATTTTATTGTTTTAATTTATATTATTAATGTAATATTCAATGAGGTTTTATATAGCTTTTAGCCTACTTCATCGGCGTTTTCCATTTATGCTGTGTTTTTGTATAACTGCGTTTCAGGTTTTAATTTAATTGTTTAATATTTACTTATTTACAAAAAAAAATCCATCCTATCAGACAAGGAAGCATCACGGTACCCGTAATTTATTTTCTTTAGCCTTGTTAAAAAACACTGAAACAAATCGGGCTTATTGAAGTTAATAATTACACCAATAAATAAAATTTTAGATTCCAAAAACCAAGGAGGTTTTCTTAATTTAATTTTCAAAAATTAAAACCCAACTAAAATTCGTATTAATCTAAACGACATGGAAACGTTTAAAAAAAAAAAAAACCGAAGCAAGTTAAGAATTTTTTTTAAATTTTATTATGATGTCTGTCCTTTATTTGTATTTCAAATCGTGGCTGTTATTAAAAATGTTGAATCATGTAAACGTCGAGCAAGGAAACAAATGGGAAAAAACTTTTAAAAAATT
Source organism: Lycorma delicatula (assembly GCF_047948215.1). Classification (NCBI taxonomy): domain Eukaryota; kingdom Metazoa; phylum Arthropoda; class Insecta; order Hemiptera; family Fulgoridae; genus Lycorma; species Lycorma delicatula. Next base: position 72,256,259 of record NC_134455.1, read on the forward strand.
GATTTTTTTAACACAAAACATTTCAGGTTTAAGGATAAAAAGTTATTTGGTGAAGGGGTTAATTGGGACCAAAAGGTTTGCTAAGCATTTCAATATTTTACTCAATAATACTTTTAATTTATTGTATTACTTAAAGAAGAAGAGGTTTTTTTTGTTCGGAATAAACAAAAAACTACCCGATCAATCGCAACCAAATGTTTTACCGTTTCTTGGTAACTTAGAAGGATTTTAGATATATTTCACCTCGAAAAATTTAGAAAAAAAAAGAGATACATATATATATGTAGTAGTGTAGATCTCCCCGGTTGAATTACAAACTTTAATGAATTAAATTATTGAAGTGTGAACAGGGATCAAACTGAATAATTCGACTCAATCGAAATAGTAATAAAATTTAATTTACATTAAAGTATACCTATTAAATAAATAGGAAAAGGTTTTTATTTATTCGGGATGAACAAAAAAGTACCCGATCAATCGCAACAAAAGATAAAATAAAAGATTGACTGCTACGGGAAATGCAAAAACTGTATAGCGAGGGCGAAGCTGCGACGAGGAGCTAGTACTGCATAATTTTTAAAGTAAAAATATCATTTTATCAAGACGATCAAGTTATTACTGAAATTTTAGTTCTTTCTGCAATTATACTTTAAATATTACATAATTAAGCTCTTAATATTTAAAATTCCTATAGCATATTTGAAATAAATATCTGTCAACGGAAAGGCCGGTTATGTTACGCAACCGTTTTCCGGATTTTTACGAAAAACAACATAGAATTCATAAATCTACGTTTAATACTAGCTGATTTTTTTCTCCATAGAAACCAGTTCTAATTTGTACTAGGCTGCCTTAAATAAATTAAATTCCTCATTTATCTTTTACAATTTTACTATCCTTTTTACTATTTTCAACCTATTCTATATTTAACTTATTATTAATCTCGTTGTTACATATTATTTCCTCTACTTAAGTTTTCTTCTTTTTCAAATTGAAATTTTTATTTCTTTTCCAGCCATGAATCTGTGTCATTTACTATTTGTTGAAATTCATTTTTGTTTTACATTCATATGTAATGAACTATGAAATAATACTTTAATATACTCACAAATTTATTTACGAATCTTGTTAACTTAATGTAGTGTATTTCATGTAAATAATAAAAATACCCATAGTTATATATTATGTTTTTAAAAACACGATGTACTGCTAAATAAAATATTTTTAAAAATTAACCAGAATATATTATGTTAAATTTTAATGGTTTTTTAGAAAAAAATATTTGTAATTTTTTAAGTAAAATTTCATTTATTTTCCACGTCATTAGGCTGAACCTTGAGAATAATTCGATAGTTATAAAAGGAAAATGAAGTTCTCTTTTGCGCTGTCACCTTTTGTTTTAAATAGCCTTTCGGTAAATTACGTTTGCTGTTTATTATATTATAATAAGGTTAATATAAGTATATATTCGAATTTTTGTTTCATTAAAGGTTAAAATATATTTTTATAATAGTTGATAAGGTTTTATATTTAAGCGAAAATGTAATTTTTTCATGTTTAATAAAAATTTTAATTATTTACGAAATTTTTGAATACACCTAATAAAATAGAATACACTGATGTTGGGTCGCAAAATTAATTTACGTAAAACTTCCTTTTGATAAAGTGTACTCATATTATACTGAACGCGTTTGTTGCATAAAACAATATTTACATCCTCAATTTTATTGATGGGTTATTTCCATAGAATTACTTAAATGTATTCTAAATATTTTTTTTTGTAAATAAAAGCAAAGCTCACTACTCACTTTAATATGACAAGTAACAGGATTATTATTTGTATGCTTCAATTCAACGATACTGTTTTACTTCAAACTCTTGTATTCTATTACCTATTTATTTATTTTTATTTTTTTGTTTCATATATTCATAAAAGTATAATAGCATACATATTCTATTACAATAATAATAAAATAAATAAACAGTTGATGGAGAAATTTGTTTTACATTTATTTATTTAATAACTAAATCGGATCAGAGTATTTTTTTTATATTCACTGCTTACGTAATATTATAATATTGAAAGCATTTAATCTGAAATGAAAATAAAAATATAATTCAATCATATTTTGTTAATCAGTATCAGAATTATGATTATAATCATAATTATTATATATAATATATATAGTATAACATGTATATATATATATATATATATATATATATGTTAGAAGTATATTATTCATATTTAATTAACATTAAAAAGGGTAAAATATATTAACCCATTTTAATGTTTTGAAATGTTTTTTCTTAGTCCTTTTTTTGTGAAGAATATTATTCAAATTTAAATTGTTAAAAAAATAAATATAAAAGTATTATAAATAATTCAGCATATTATTCAAATGAAAAAAATGCTATTAATTATTTTGTAATTGTTATATAACATAAATATTTTTACATAATATTTAATACATGTGCAGTTGCTTGAACCGTGCTGATGTGATCAAGGTCCATGATGGTAGAAGTGCAGTATCACCAACCATACGTGTTGTCTGCAACGAAGCTTCCGCCCTTGAAGTTCTTTCGACTGGACCAGATTTATTTATCGAGTTCCTTGCAGATTCTGAATGGCCTGGGCAAGGATTTAAGGCAGCATTTCAATTTCAACCTCTTCTTTTAGAAACTACTCCTCAAACTGGTAAATAACAATTATTTTTTAATTTATTATCATAATTAATTAATTCTATTGGTTTTTGTATATTTTAATGAAAGTTACCCTTGTAGCTAAAATAATAGTAAAAAATTAAGTTCTATCCTATAAACAGAAATAATAAGTTCTTATTAAAAGTAAATTAACCCGCCGGGTTAGTCAAGCGGTTAAACTCGTCATCGCAAAATCAGCTGGTTTTCAAAGACGAGAGTTCTAAGGTTCGAGTCCTTTTAAAGACAGTTGCTTTTATATGAATTTGAATGCTAGACTGCAGATACTGCTGTAATTTGGTGCTTAGGTTTTAATTAACCAAGCGTCTCAGGAGTTGTCGGTCTAACTCTGTTCAAGGCTACACATTTACCGGTACAATTATACGTACCTGCCAGACTGTGAACAGATGTCTTGGCAGAGTACTGGAGATCATGTCACTGTGCTGTTACTAACTGGTATTACATAAAAAATATAAAATAAATTAAAATATAATTTAATTAAAATAAATTTTAAGAAATGAAAGGCGAACAAAATAAAATAAAGAACTATATTTTGTTGTAGTTAAATCTCATACACTTATTAATATAATGGTGATTCAAATAGGACTTCACAATTTTAAAAGCATATAAAAATTTGTTGAGATAACTTTCAGATTCGGCTCAGGTCTCATTTCATAGACAACCACATAAGATTTGTCACTCAACATTCGCTTTAGACCGATATGACTTCCATTTGTAATGCTATATACATCTCACCTAAAATTGATTTCATTCCAGACTGTAGCCAGCAAGTCTGGCCTTACCTCTCCAGTTGTGGCATTAATAATTCTTAGCTCAATAAAATCAGTAGGAAAATATGGTGTATAAGCCCGATCTTTAATGAAACCCCGCAAAAAAACCATCTAGCGGGATCAAATTTGGGGAGGGAGATGGCCATGCAATTGGACATTCACGATCAATCTACCTGGGAATAGAGTGTAAAGAAAATTTCAGACTTCTAGCAGTAGTGGCCCGTCGCTGATAGTAATTTCATCCATCTTGGTTATCATCGTCTAATTGAGGAATCAGAGAATTTTGAAGCATATCCAGAAAAACGATACCGTTTACAGTTGAACTGGAAGAAGAACTAGCCGTTCTGTCTGGAAGAAGAACAACTGTTTCAACGAAAGTGTGATGTCAAGAGTAAATTATATGCCTACTAGAAGGTTCACTACCGTACTCTACGAAAATTATGTTGAACTGCAGTTGTTGACAGCAAACCGTAAAACATGCACGCAGAGAGCACGTTCCACACCAGTAAATTTTCCATTTTTACCAACATTGGTAACAGCGCTGGTGGCAGAATTCAGTAATAATGACAACCTGGTGACAACACTAATGAACTACTGTGCCAAAACTTGATGTGTTTTGCTAAAAAGTGAGACGTCAACCGAATCTGAAAGTTATCTAAATGCTTTTGGTGAAGTCCTTTTTGAATCACCCGTTAAATTAAAAGAAATACAAATTAAAAAAAAAAAGTATTGCTTGAAAAAGTTTTATTGTCCAAATAAATTCGTTTCATTGAAAGTAGAATGTTTTATTAAATTTTTAATGAAAAAATTTGACTTTACAAAAAACCCTGTGCCACCTATTATTTTTAATAAATAAAATAACTATTCATTATCTTATTGAGAGAAAACATTTTATCGAGAAATTGTTTTCACCACCGTTTTGCTCGTAAAATGTTAAATTAAATTCATCTATCACATATGGAAGACAAAAAATTCAAATACACCATAATGATTTTGTTACTATGTAGATTTACACGTTTCTACTCTTCTTAGTATCCACAGTTTTGAAATATGAAGCCGTTTCCATACTTTAATATAATCCGTATATCTACAACAAAATTTAATTTTTATTTATTTTCATATTTACTTCGTAATTCAATCTATTAAAATCAGGACAAAAGCAAGGCCGCTGTTCATAAAATGTAAGGTATCTGAATGTTATTTTCTCGTTAGTTAAAAAAAATAGCACGATTAAATTTAAAGCCTCACCCTCCTCGAAATGTAATATTTGTCAATATCATCATAAAGTATCATGTCTGTTTTACAAACTTTTTGTATTTAGTCAATCCCCCTTGCATATAAACTGTCATAACAAAACAGATCCTGATATGTAAAGTTACATAAAGGGATTAAATATAAAAGTTGAGTAGTTCATAATTTTGAATTTTGTTAGCAAAAACTTAATATTTCTTGCTAACTGAAAAAAATTCCAGAAGGATCATTTTATATTAGCTAATAATAATAATAATTTAGGGCTAATGACCATAGCAGTCGAAGCTCCTAAAAAACAGTAACACTTTGCATGGTTGATATATACTGAAACAGCCTAAATAATAAAAATAATTGAATGAATGTTGTAGAAAAGTTTCCGTTTATAAGATTGGGTTGTGAGACTTTTGACCCTTCCGATATAATAGATCATACGCCAGTAGGGATGGTACACGTTAATTTAAATCTATAGTTATAAAAATACTGAAAATATTATGCCGTTAAACCACTGAATTTTCTGCTTCTCTTTTTAATTTTTCTATTCTGCTTTTCTTTTGCTAAACTAGCTACCTAATTTTACGAGACAAAAAACCTACAATCCTCATTAATACTACCGAAACAATTTGTCATATTTTATAAACAATGAATTTATCATAACTGTTGTACTTTCGATCCAGCTATGGCGCTGAATTTTATAAGCAGTGTTTTGTAATTAATGTAGAGTCATTCCGTCAAATAAATAAATGAAAATGTTAACGGTTCTGTTATTCCATGTTCTTCTGTAATATAAATTAAGTTAAATTATTTATAATACGTTATTATCTAATGATGCGATGTTTATTATAATGAATGTATTATTCCGCAGAAAGAAGATTAATTAACCTAATTTTCTAAACGGCTTTGTAATCCACTTTATTCTTAAAAATGCATTCTAACGCATATGAGATACAACTGGAAATTAAGATTTTTTTCTTCGAATTAGGTTAGTCATTTCGTCATAAAGAACAAGAAAAAGAGTACAGGTTAACCGCATTTTTTTTAGATTGCCGTGCTAAGATTCATTACTATTTTTGACTCATTGCTAATAATAGTGGGAAATCACTTCATTCCTCACAAGCGCTTTAATTTTACTGTCCCGACTAGCGCTATAGCAGAGCTATAGGTTTATAAAGGAAAGTATTGTAATCGGTCCAATTTGGGCATATGCTATTTTCACCAGATCTTAGTGTTTTGACACGTAAGGAAACCAAAAAACCGTATGGAAATTTTCCGGATGTTGTTATTTACATGTGTAAATTCGGACTTGCAATCCTTATATCTGCAGAACTACTAGACCGATTTTGATCAAACTTGGTCAGATTACTTCTATATATGGAGTATTGATGCCATTAAATTCTCAACTTAAAAGGTCAAAGGGGTGAGACTGTAGAGCAAGGTCACCCTCAGTATCTCGAGAAGATATTATTTTTCTTAGGCACATTTGTTAACGATTAAAAATAATATTTACAAAGAAAAAAGTTTTTGTTTTTCAAAATCGCACCCCACCCCAAAATATCTAAATAAACTAGCGGCTAAGTGGATATACTGCCTCAATAGTACCCCCTCTCTCTAATATTTTTAATTAATTTGTGTAAGCTGTGCATCAGGAAAACGCCGCGTAACGGGAAAGTCCTACAACTGTGTTGTCAGCTTTTTTTTTAGTTAACAATAAAAAGGATACGATTCACAATTCAAACCATTTGTATTATGGATGGTATCATAGAACCATACATTTCTTCTTTTTTTGTGTGCTCAAGCTTTACAATAAAAGAGCTTAGAATAATTAGAAACATTTGTATGACAATTTTTTCTACAAATTAAGTAGATTCTTCAAATAAAACTTACTTTATCGGTTAGAAGATTTATTTTTTTAATTTTCTTTCTTAACCCCTTTTTGGTATAAGACTTTTGAAGATAATGAATAACGTTATAACCTTATAGCAATTTGAAACTTAAAATATTTTCACACCGTGAATTAAAATAATTATAAATCTTACAGATAAAAACATGTTCTCGAATGTTATGTAGCCTTAACTCCCACTCGATAATAGTTTCCTGTTATCGGTAATAGTTTAAACTGTTCCTTTTCTTCGTTTAATTGTTTACGTTAGTTTTCTCCTTCGGCATCTTGTTTATTATAGGCCTATTCATATTTGAAACAAAGAACATTACAAATTTTAAATGAGTCAAAATGAAACCGATATATATCGCAGCGGAAATATTTATTTTTTTTTTTTATTTTCTGCAATTTTCACCCTTTTAAAATTTGTTATAAATTAAACAATGGATTTATAATAATTGCTATATATTTGATTTATTTATGCTCCATTAGTTTTAGGTGAAATAATTAATTATAGGTTAATAATTATTTAGTAATTACAACACATTAATAAGTAGTTAGAAATAATTTTTATTGTCTTTTGGAAGTCGGAGTCTAAACCAAGATTAAAAGCATAGTATTTCTTACTTTTTGGTGCATTGTTTATTGAATTCCGTTTTTTTATGATCATATAAAAATATATTCAACATAAATACAAGAAAGCTGAGTTGTTTATTCTGTGAGATGTGGTAAAATTTATTTAATAAAAGAAAAAAACATTAAAACAACGTTTTTGTTTCAATACACAACGAAAGATTTTTTTGAAAATCTAAAAAATAATTTTTTTTTTTTTAATTTACTTGATTTGAAAATGATAATGTATTATAACTAAATCGATTTTTAATTATTAATTATCTTTTTAACTTGATTTTAATGTTTAACACTTGTCTTAATTTTACTAATTTTTTTTTTGTTTTTAATGATTAAACCTAAAATATCCCTTTCGGCACGCCGGAATGCGGAGGTAGATTTCACCGGCGCTAAGAAGGAAATATAAAATATTTTCATCTTAAAGTTAAGAAAAAAAAGTTTCACATGTTTAGCATACGACGACAACTATCTTCTTACAATGCCAGCAACATTTTGGCCACTCCTTGCTGTAAGGGTTGGCCATATCAAAGATTGTTTAAGGCAAAAGTTTTAAATAATGTTTAGAGGACTAACGGCCACTTTATAACGATACTGTGCCTATTAAGGGAGGTGTGATTTTTAGTCTTCAAAACCCCATTTTTCCACCCTCTGGACTCCTGGTTGGTGATATCAAAAAACTTTACTTAGGGAAGTTTTAGGCCCAAATCCAAAAAATTGTAGGAGCATTAAACGAATTCGATATTTTACTTTATAGTGATATTTTTTATTCGAAAAAGCTCCATTTCCACCCCCATGGTCCGATTTTTTCCATTAACGAACTCGACCGAGATTTTGGGTCGTTATATTGTATGTATTAATTTGAAAGTGATCGGCGCAAAATTACGGTTGTGATCGTGTCCACAAGAAAGTGAAATATATATATATAAAAGTGTCTATAAAATTTTGAACTGACAATGGTTTCGGGGTCTGGGGGATGTGAAACGCAAAGATTATGTCGAAATTTTCCGGAAGTCCAATAATGGTACTCATTACAGTAGGTAGCTTTCTTATGAAATCTGCCTAGAAATGACAGTTAATGATCAATTACATTTTAAGATAGAAGAAATTACACATTTTTAGGTAGAAATCTTTTTATAATTATTATCAGGTTTCTTCATTCATATATCTACTTCTCTCAGCTGAGACAGGGCAGCATCTTTGCTTTTCAGTTGGAAGGTCCTGTTTTTGAATTCCGTGCATACTTGTAATTTTTCACTTACTAAAAAGTTCATCTGTAATTAAAAAAAACAAAAAAACAATTAAATTACGGTAGATGTAATTGGGAATCAATCTGTGGTAAATATTAATATATTTTAACCCCACATTAACGAGCAGTGAGTGTGAACGAGTAGTCTAAGTAAAACAATCATATTATGAATATCATATTTAAATGAATATTAACTAAAGGGGAAACACCTCCTACACCAAACTATTACCTCCACTCTCCGTTAATTTTCTTTTAAAGTCGTTTTATATCAGTGAAAAGGTGCTCCTCTTCCTCCAAGAGATTAAACGGGAAAATTTTGATCGATTTTTATTTCTGTCTTTTTCTAAAATAAATTTATTTCAGCGTTTTAAAGAAATAAAAACGAAAAATATCAGATATTTTTTTTAATATTATAGTATAAATTACTTTTATTTCTTTTTATTTGTAATTCTTAATGTTATAGGCAAGATTAATCGTGAACCTAATGTATTATTTTCTTCTTTGTTCTCACTTTGTTATTGTTTTGTAAACATTAACTTTGCATAATGAATCCCTACAAAATCGTTGTATTCATATCGTAGTATTTTTTTAATATTCAATACAATTTTTTTGAACGTAAGTTAAACAAAAATATTTTAACTGTAAAAGCAAAAAATATCATCTTGGCTTCTGCAATTTTGTTTGTTTAAACCTTAGAGTATATCGTAAACCAAAGGCGTCCATTCTTATATACGCAAGGGATGGATAGTATTCGTAGCAGAGTTTATAGTCAATTATTTTTTGTGACTTTAGACCGAAGAAAATGCTTTACCCATCACACTACTGAATTTTCCACTCATGTTATCCTTTGAATAGCCTAATAGTAAAGAGTAAAGGAGTGATAATATAATAATTTTTTTATATATGTGTTTTAAGAAGAATGCACAGTACACAGTAATGTATATAAAAGTAAGATATAGTTCATTATTGTACTAGGTTTCTTGCTAACAATGAATCATACAATATTCCAGGATTCACAACTCCATAATAATGACCGTTTATATATTATATCAATAATTAAAGATGCTTTTGAGCAGATAATTAAAAGTAAATTTTTTTTTTGACAAAAATGTTTAACATTATAATATTTTAACTAAATAATCTATTTACAAAATGCATACATCTCTGCCTATTTTTAATAATATTTCTGCTAACAGTGAGACATTCTTTGTTATCCATAAATTTCAAGATACTCGCATCATGTACCTTTTTTATGAACCAATTTAACCATGTTTGAAGGCTTCTTTAAATTAATCTACATTCAAATTCCTTCAGTTGATTAATAGATGATAACATATAGAGCTAATTTCAAATCATATGACGTGAAAATTAAAATTAATTGAATTTTTCGCCAAAAAAACCGTGTCGTATGTGCAGAATTTAGACGTGATTTGTAATTATACAAAACAATACCTTTTTCCAGGCATCCTAACCTCCATAGGGGAAGACACCCGTTTTTTGACGATCTCGGTCGCCACACCACCCCCTCTGTTCCTAGCTCTGATATGCTATATCGGTGATCGTCTTTAAACCCTTTAAACTTAATGACACAAAACAGTGAACCACAAATAGTTTGGCCTCTGTCAGGAAGCCACCGATGCAAATGCCTCGATAGACATTTCCATCAGTGTACTTACACAACCTACTATCGCCTTCGTATGGCCTCTTCCAACCACGACCATCTACAATAATTTACAACACTCAACCGTAAAATTAACCGATTCGCGGATGCGTGATCGCCGTCTCTTCCTTTAACACCGAAGGTTTCATTCAAAAACTCTTCCTACATTTAACCTAAATTAGACTATGCACTCAGATCATTACTTGAATGAGTCTTTAAACACCAAAATACTATCCTTAAACTAACTAAATAAATGTTGATCGCAACAACAGCAACTTTGTCCTAAAATTCTATTTACTCAAAAGTACTCTTTATTTACTTAAAAATCAAGATATAGATTCACAAATTTATTAAGCATCTATAGACAATATACCATATTTCTCTCTGCTCTGGTCGGCTTTCTGGGAGCAAGATAAACCGATGATCGATTTTAGAAATCATATTCCTTGTGTTATAAAGTATATCTATAGCAAAAGCCAAACTAATCCCAAAACTATTTTGGTCTTGAAATTGCAAAGAAACAATAATTGTTTACTTCGTGGTGCGTTCCTTATTTCCAATGAATGCAAAGAGAGTATATTGTTCAATAAAGTGTCATGGCGCCACTCACATTGGTGCGTGTAACATAAAACAGCTTTGTTTCATCACCGTAAATTATCGGATATTTCTTTCATTCATCCTATTAAAACCGTACACAATAACCAGTTTCCTATTAATTTTAGTAGGTACCACGATACGTAACTATCGCACTGTTCATTTAAAGCGAGAATTGCCCACATTTTCCAGCCGTACCTCAACTACCCCTATAATTTCTAGTTTACTGACCATAACGTTAGTTGTCCTTTTAGCGAAGCATTTTTCCTGCATTATATCATTATAATCAGGCAGTTATATTCTATTAGCTAGTTAGAGGCAGACTTCATAATCGCTAACCAAACGTGTAACTTCAATAAGAGTGTCAATGGGATTTGCAAATAGTAAAATATTAAATACTATCTGTAACAATAAAACACAAAAAAAACAGTCGTCTGTATTCTCCAGTGAGAATGTAAAACGAAATTTTCTCAAAAATCTTATATTTCTGGACGAACCTAAATAGTATATCTAGCCATCATTTTTATAACCTGTATGACATATCAATTAATAGTTCTGCTAATAATAAAATTGCATTTTCCACTACATTAAATATTTCTGGTCTACGAATTATCCACGGTTAACAAACGTTTAGATAATCTCTGGCAAATGGATGAAAACTAGCATTACAAACATACCAAGTGCAGTATCACACTTTTCCTACTTATGCTTCTATCATTCCTTGTTAGCCTTAAAAATTATCATAACGAAGAAATCTAGTACTTTTTCATTGTATATACGGAAAAGGAGCACATTTTGACAAATTCCTAGCGCGTCAATTTAAGACGTGCAAGCCGAAATTAGCACTAATTTTCCACGCAGAGAAAATCTTGCTATATCTAGCAAAAAATATTATTTCAAAACCCGTAATTTCCGTTAACATTAGCTTTCATACATCCCAACCTCGTAGGGGGAAGACTAACTGACTGAAACCGCGGAAGCGCGATTTCGCGCCTAGTACAGATTTGACAGCACCGTTCGTGACTGTGAATGCCTCAGAAAACGAAAAGTTAAGTCAGTGCTACACTCATACCAATCAAAATTGTGTTTTACGCAACATAGAAATTCAGACCTACAACCAAATAAGTCAACCAGTTTAGGTCACCTAACAAGAGGAACGCAACCTCAATCCGGTTAGCTTTCATACATCTCGATTCCCCCCCGAGGGGAGAAGATCCCACCTCGTAGCGTGTCCGGTCGCTACACCACCCCCTCCGTTCCTAGCCAGTAGTGGCTTTAACGGAGGACATCTTCTCGCCCTCAAACTGATTGCGCACCACAGCTTTGAGTCCAGGCCCAGCAGAGATGCCACCGATGCAGATGCCCCGAGGGACATCTGCATAGGTAAAGTTCACCCCGAGATAGTTTCATGTGTTTATGCCTTCAGAAAGAAGACAACGGACACCTGCAGCTACCACGTCCCCCTCAGGAACTAAGCTAGAAGCCTAACCGTGGAATAAAGACCACGCTCCTAGTCCTAACTATTAAAGATCCGTGCTAAGTGCCTCTATAACAAACTTTCCTGCTAAAATGTTTCACACAGCGAAATTTAGACCTAGTTCCCTTAAGAAAAGCGGGGTTCTTAAGGGAACTAGGTCTAAATTTCGCTTATTACTCAAAATGAGTTTCTATCTGACTCCGCTCCTGTCTGCCCGGGAGAGGAGAATAAACGCCTACTCCCACACAGCTCCATCGCGGAACCCGCGTGATATTCACCATCTTTCGCAAACCGCCGTCAAGTTGCCCCTACGCCCCTGCATACCACCGAAGCGTCACCCAGAGACGCCCCGCCGACAGTGTCGTTAGCTCATTAATGCCCTTGTCGGAGCGCGACAGCACCCCCCGGGCAAGGATAACCATGCCCGTTGGCAGCGGCCGCAACTCCGCCGACAGCATAATTCCAATACAAAGACACCAATTACATCTAACCGAGGCACGCTGCCTTAGCGCCTACCTTCGGTCAATCAACTGTCCAGAACGGAACCTAGCCATCCGGGTTCCTATCCTAAATCCCTTCAGCCACCCTGCCCTGGGCAAGGGATTTTAGGAAGCTGGCCACTATCGTCCACTCACTGTGAGTCCTCCAGTTGACTCGCAGATCCAAAAAGGAGTGTACTCTCTCAAGTTCCCTACCAACTCTGGTTCGTTCAGCTTCGTACCGGGGACAAATATATGGTCCCCGGATCATGTCCACTGTGTCCTCAACTCCGAATTAAGGGCACAACCCGGAATCAACCAACCTGAACCTCGCTAGACTGCCCCTAAAGGCACCATGTCCCGTAAGAAATTGAGTTGTGTACCGATTGGGGGAAACCCAACTAATTGCTCGCAAATCCCTAACATTTAGAAAAATACCATGCGTATATCGACCAGTAGAAGAGTCGGCCAATCTAGCTTGCCAAGTGTCAAAACCTTGGTCTTCAATTTCCCGCATACGCCCGGTGGTAAGAAGACCTGCCTTCTTTGAAATATACCGTTAGCTACGCTCCGTAGCCGAAATATCTACTGGCTTGATGTCAGCGACAACAGCTAATAATAGAAAACGCTGGGCTCGTGACAGGATGTCCCTATAACATTGAAACCGCAAACGATGAGCCCAGACGGGCGCAGCGTACAACAGTATGGCTTCACAAACCCCTTTATAAAGAATACGCATGGTACAGTAATTCAACCCCCAATCGGGATGGATCACCCTACGGACGCAAAGAAGGCATCCATAGCCCTCTTCGCCACAAACTGGAGGTGCTCCTTGAAGAGAAGCCTCTCATCAAGGATAACACCCAGATACTTCTGAACTGTCACTTACCTAATCGGAAGGCCGCCCATCACAACCCGCGGATGACGAGTTACGGCTAGCCGGCCCTTCAAAAACATCATAGTGGTTTTCTCCGCACTGAAAACCATCTTATGCTGAAGACTCCGCACCCTTAGCACCCTACATGCTTGTGTCGCTCTGAACTCGATCTCGGCACACGAATTGCCCTCAACCAGCAGCAGCCCATCGTCGGCATAAGCCACGATACGACAACCGCCGGGCATCCTCAATCGCATGAGAGAATCGAACTCAACGACCCAAACGAGTGGACCTAGCACACTGCCCTGTGGACATCCTTTAGACAGGGTCTTTCCTACTTCAGAACTGCCGTCACGAAGAACGACAGTTCTACCGCTGAAATAACTTCAGAGAGTTCTAATCTAGTCTCGCATGCAACCACGCTTTTGTAGCTGAAACAAGGCTGAGGGCCACCACAAGTTGTTGAACTCCTCGGATATATCCAAGAAGACACCGAGCACATATTTGCACTCGCTGTCTGACGCCGAATTCATAACCCTAATTATTGCGTCCTCTGTGCCCTTACCAGGACGGAACCCATACTGATCGTCCATTAACATATGGTTAGAAGTTAACCTAGCATTTATGCAGAGGTACAGAACCTTCTCGAAAACTTTACCAACTACGGGCAAGAGTGTCAGAGGATGGTAGGAGGAGCTAACAGTGGGCTCCTTGTCGCCACCCTTGAAAAGCAGCTTCAAAATTCCTCGTTTCCCAGCAAACAGTGCCCAGCAAACAGCAACCTATTGAATACCCTAGTCAATACACCTACAATGACAGGCAGGGTGCGAACAAGGAGTTCCACCGTGATACTATCATATCCTAGGGCCTTATTCCTGGCCAGGCTGCAGATCTTGGCGGACCTCCCCTTCAGTGATCTCAGCAGATGCAACTTCCGAGTGAAAACCAGCAACTTCCTCTCGGACTCGCCGATGATACGAGGTCTCAGCAACCTCGGTATCATCTGGAAGAAGATCGTCCATAAGATGAGTTAGGACCCGATTTTTGTCTATTACAACGCCGCCTTGGGTCGAGAGAGCCAACAGAAGAATGTCTTTTTTCCGCTTGTGTCCAAGAACCCTATATACAACACCCCAAGGGTCTCTGTTCCCCTGCTCTTGGACAAAAGAGCGCCAGGAATCTCGCTTAGAAGACCCAATTATGTGGAAATACTCGGTCCTCTTCTGACGGTACTCCGCAAACAGGACTGCACGCCGATTAGGATTACGCGCACGCTGTGCGGCTCTCCTGAGTCGGCCCACAGCCTGCTTTACCGCAGTCAAGTCCCGAGTTCACCAACCAGCTACTCTCTCTCGACCCGTACTCCGGGGGATAGAAAGTTCAGTGGTTTCAACCACCGCCGAAGAAAAAGACTCTGCCAGGTCGTCTAGTGGTACATCGTCCAAGGTGCGGGTGTATGTCCGCATCTTGGCGGAAAGGATGTTAGAAAACTTGAACCAATCCGTCCGCCTGTGCAGGAAGCGTCCCTGCTGAACAGGAACGTCCACGCTATAGACATTTCGCAGCCTGCCCAGCCAATCAAAAACTATCAGCCGATTATCGCTTTCGCAATCATCGACTACTGACAAGTTAAGAATCCTACCAGGGACGTTCTTACCCATGGTCACATCAATGTTGGTGCCACCAAAGGCCCCCCGCAAACCAACTGCACCGGCGAAGGTTGGCAACTCGCCGGCTACATTAAACACATCAAAGTGATGCTGCGCAATGAAGCCTTCCAGAAGTTCACCGCTGTCATCTGAGATCCCACTGTGCCAAACAAGCGATTTGCCATTCGCATCAACTCCTATAAGAATAGGATAGCCCGCTACCAGCCTAATAATGTTATCCCATCTTTCAAATGAAGTTCACTGGGATCCCTGTACTGGAAGTACGAACTAACAACAACCAAGTCTACACCATCCACAGCAAGCTTGACAACGACATGATGCGTGTCACAGGCCTGCCGTATGAAGACACTATCTAATGACTTCCTGCACAGCACAGCAGATTTACTGTCACCAACATGGAACTTGTTCCAGCCTGACAAACCTGGCAGATCACCCTTAACCACATAAGGGTGCTGGAGAAGAACGACATCGAGACTCCGGTGTTCAACACCTTCACCTAACTCTACTTGGACCGCGTAGGCACCCTGGGCATTAAGCTGACCGAATCTAACCATCGAGAGAGCTGAAATAGATCTCAACTGCTCTTAGATAACAACCGCACTCCCTGCTAGTAACAGAGTGCCTACTATTCTTGCGCAAACTTTTACAGTTGACACAAGTCGGAGCCTCTTTCTTAAGCAGACAGTCCTCGCGCTTATGGCCCTCCTCATCACAACGCGCGCAGACGACGCATATCTACAGAACTTGGCCCTGTAGCCGTAACGACAACACTTAAAGCACCGCTGCACGTCAAGGTATTCCTTAACGCGGCAGGATGCGAAGTCCAGAAAGATTCGTCCCTCGGACACGAACCACTGAAAGAGACCAGTCCCTAGCTCAAAAACGCCGTGATACCGTGGGGCATCACGCTTTCCGGTCTTGAAGACCAACCTACAATCTTTCTTGAACGTCGCCTCGTCCAAGTCAATATTCTGCTCTCAAATGAGAGACAGAACCTCCTCGTCCGGGAGGCTTCGCTCCATGTCATATACTATTATGCGGGGCCTTCTTAGTCGCTTGGTGTCCACTTTGACCTCAAGCTTCTTTACCGTGGGAGACTCCATGATGACTCGGACAGTCTCCTTGTTGTCAGCAACTACCACTAAACCTTTACTGGTCTCTTTTATGTCCCTGATCCGCAGCTCCTTCTGGTCACTACAAAGAGCAACCTGTAAGTCGCGCTTCAGTTCAGTGCTCGTGTTCTTCGAGCCATCAACCTTGTTGATAAATATAACCTCTGGCTTCTTAGCTACCTTGCTCGCTTGTTTATCAAAACGTCGGCGTATCCCCTGGGATGCGCCGACGGGGCTTGCACTACCTTTGAAGCAACAGCCCTGACCTCCCTGGGCCTGGACGCCAGGGACTCAAAACCCTCGGACAAAGCTGCTACCGCAGACTTCATCCGGAGTATCCGCGGCAGCATATTTTTCTTAGCCCCAGGGCTGACGACTCCCGGGAGAGTAAAAAATTCAATAAGGTGATCCAGGTCTTCCTGGACCCCCTTCGCTATCTGGGCAGAACTACCAGGTCTGCCCTTGGCCTTCCGAAATCCGTCCACAGCCGGCGGTGTTTTCACCCTGGTGGGTGCTCCCGTGTCCATCGTGCTCGACTCATCGCTCGATGAGGAGGAGGATGGCACGGGCTCCGGCTTGCGCTTCCGCCTGGATTTCCTTACTTCCTGAAAATCTGCCATGACCAAAGATTCCCATGGTCCTGACTAACTAACGAAATTCTCGCTGTCTCCCTACTGACTGGTTTGGGCAAGCCCACGATGTGACAACTACCCGCAGCGAGTACGGGCAGCCGGAGACCCTTACGTTCTCCTGTCACGCTTTGTGCCTCTTGGCCGCTGCTGGAACGATTGATGGAAATACGAATCGTACGGCAAAAAACCACAAATTACGGCCCTCGCTCTGATAAGAGCGCAGAAGGACTAAAGGCTCGACCTGTTCTGTAACGGGAGCTAACGACCAGCAGTCGTTGCCTCCTTTCAGCCCCGTTGAGGCGGACACACGTCGCAGAAAGCTTTCTCCGTTCACTACCGCAAAAAGTGAAAAGATGAGTCTAAATTTCTTTGTGCTAACTGTGTTCGTAATCCTCAATCGGTAGACTTGATACCACTGGAAGGTACTCACTAGACCAGCAGTCTAAAAAACACCAAAAGCAGATAAAAACACAGAACTCTGGACGCACTGAAGGAGACCAGCGTATCTAGCTTTAATACAGTAAGACCATTTTATTACTTACTAAGAGTGCCTTATCGGTTATTACTCTAAATAGATGTAGCATTAACAGTGCTTGTACACAAAAGCCTTAGTACCGTGTCCAAAGGGTAAATAAATTCGATTCAATTTCCCTATTTACTTCTCTCATAACGTTCTTTTATGAATCCAGCGCCATTGTGTAAACGTCAGAAAATAAATTTTAAAAGCCAATTGTCCCAATAAAATTACACCCTAAAGTTGTACAAGAGAACTCTATTATTGTATCTACTACCCAATTAACACCACTTATTTAATCGATATCTTGTCTATGGCAAAATATCCTAATCACGTTACTTTCCTATTTTTTTAAGAAAAAATCTTTTAATTTTACGCGTTTAAAAAATGGTGCTAAAACGTATGGCACTATTTAAACCATGAAGTGAAAATAAATCAAAAACATTTTATTTAGAAAAAAAATTATAAATTGAAGCAATTTATAATTAATATTCTATACACTGTCTTCTTGTAATTTGTTAATGTAGACCATGTGATACGTCAATTTTTGCAGTTTTTTCTACGGTACCTTCCTTTTAGCGATAAACTTGTTTTATACTTTTTTAATACCATTAAAAAATACAGTTTGTCGAAATTTCCAAAATAAACGTTTATTTTATCAATTATTTTGTTTATTGATGAAAATCTCTTTCAAAAGAAATTCCACATTTTTAAAAAACCTGATGTGGACACCACATGACTTCTGCACTTCATTTAAATTTATTTCATTTGAAAGTGAGATTCTTTAATAAAAGTGGACAGTTACATAATTGCTGAAATGTTAGTTTTTATTAACATCAAATATTTATACAATTATTAATTCAAAAGTCTAACCGGAAATATTAGGATAAAGTCCCTTGATTACTCTTTAAATAAATTGTTTACCAAATAATCCAATAATAAAAATTGATTATTCTACAGCCTAAGGTCAAAATTAATATTTGTAACCATATACATGAGTTCAAACGGAATAGTTTAATTATTATTAACTTTTATTTATACGACACACCCTAAATCTGAAATATACATCAGAAATCTTGTAAATATTACACACACGTGAAAAAATTTCAAAAATCACTTTAAATTGAATACATTTCAAAAATGTATTTTATTTTTCTGTCAAATAATTAAATAAAAAGATTTTTTTTAAATAAATATTCAATTTTTATAAGAATTTGCTGAAAATCCAAAAATAGTACGATTCTAAATGATAATTTTCAATTAATAATAAATAATCAGATGTTTCATCAAACATATACACATATGTAATGCATATTAAATTACATTTACAAATTTTTAAAATTACATGAAATTTTATTTAACTAATAATATTTTCTTTTTTTTTTATTATTGAATTATTATTTGTTGTATTATTTTACAATCAGGGTTAATAATTATTAAATAAATGTACTTAAATTAAAAAAAGAAAGGTTAAAAAAATAAGTAAAAAAAATTTAAAAAACAGAAGAAGATGAAGTCTGATGTCGAACTGATGTCCCTTCCCTTTAAGATCCCAATATTTCATTAATTAAAATTATAGTTTTAATTCTGACTGCAATCTAAAAGAGAGGTGCACAACTAAATGTTACAATAGTGTTAAATCCAAAATTTCAACATCCTACGGCTAATCGTTTTTGAGTTATGCGAATACATATCCGTGCAGACATCACGCCGAAATTAGTCAATATGGATTCTGGGATGGTCAAAATAGATATTTCCGTTGAAATATGAACCGAAATGTTTCACATCACAATACTTCCTTTAATTCGTACAAGGTTGTAAAAAAGAAAAGTCTCATGTGTAAAACCTAAAAAATTTGGTAATTGAAAAGGAATTTCCAACATAATTTATTTAATTTTGATTGTGAAATTCTTTCTGTGTAAAGTTCTTTCTGTGAGAAGTCGGTGCATTATTATCTTGATAAAGCAAATCTTTATTTATCAAATTTGATCGTTATTACTTCCTTGTACGAAGTAAAGGAAGTATTATGATCGCAATTAATTTCGGTTCCCAGGTTTCAACGGAAATATCCATTTTGACCACCCCTAAATCCATTTTGACTAGTTTCGGCGTGACGTCTGTACGTACGTATATATCTCGCATATCTCAAAAACGATTAGCCGTAGTATGTTTAAATTCTGGATTTAGGACAGTTGTAACATCTAATTGTGCACCTGCCCTTTTGATTGCAATGAACTGAACCAAAAGTGTCCAAAAAAGCCCAAAATAACAAAAAAATATTTGGATTTTGGACGTTTTCTTAACTGCAGTAATAAGCCCTCATTGAGAGCTTTTCAATGATATATTATAAGTGGTACTTTTTTTTTCATTGGTTATAGAGTTATAGCCAAATAATATTTTAATTAATGAATATTTGGATCTTAGGGGAAGGCACATCGCTTCGAATCAGACTTCATCTCCCTTTTTTAATACTATTTATTTATAACTATTAACCTCTCATTGTAAAAAAAATTAAAATATATAATAAATCAATAATACAATTATATATATATATATATATATATATATATATATATATATAATATATAATATATAATATATATATATACATATACATATATATATCAGAAATTTTTAATGGAATAAGATTTTTCGTACTTTTAGAAATTTGTGAATGTAATTTAATAGTGTACAAGGAAGTCATGTGTTGTGGAGATCATATTTTTTCCTTGAGTAATGGTTAAATTAATCGTTTAACACCTATTAATTTTTTTTTTAATTATATTTTTCTAAAAGTATAAATTAATTTTTCTTCTTGAGCATCCCGTAAAAACAGTTTCCATCCAAGATATCGATTGATATTACTGTTGAAGCATTTTCACCAGATTTTACCGACTGGTATGAATATTTTATTTATACGGTTAGTTATATAACAAAGATGGAGGCGCCTTCCTTGGTAAAATATTCCGGAGGTAAACTAGTCCCCCGTTCGGATGTCCGGGTGGGGACTACTAATGAAGAGGTCACCAGAAAATTAAAAAAATAACATTCTACGAGTCGGAGCGTGGAATGTTAGAAGTCTAAAAAAGGTTGGTAGATTAGAAAATTTATAGAGGGAAATGTAGATGTATTAGGAATTAGCGAAGTTCGGTGAGAAGAGGAAAACGTCTTTTGGTCAGGTGAGTTTAGAATAATTAACTCAGCTTCAAATAATGAGCAGGCAGGAGTAGGTTTTGTAATGAACAAGAAAATAGGGAAGAGTGTAGAATATTTCAAAAAGGCATAGCGACGAATCATAATAATAAGGATAAAATCGAAACGTAAACCGACAACGATTGTTAACGTCTATATGCCTACAAGGGCCCATAATGATGATGAGGTAGAGTGTGTATACGAAAAAATTGATAAAGCAATTAAACACATAAAGGAGGATGCAAATTTAATAATAGTTAGAGATTTTAACGTAAGCATTGGAAAAGGCAAGGAAGAAAATATTTCGGATGAATACGGGCTGGGCAAAAGGAATAAAAGAGGTGACCGACTTAAAGAGTTTTGCAAGAAGTATAATTTAGTAATTGCCAACACGCAGTTTAAAAATCATAATAGAAGAATATACACATGCAAAAAGCCAGGCGATACTACAAGGTATCAGATATATTATATCATGGTTAAACAAAGATTTAGAAATCAACTCGTCGACTGCAAATCTTACCCTGGAGCGGACATTGATAGCCACCACAATTTAGTGATAATGAAATGTAGATTGGAGGTTTAAAAACCTGAAGAAAAGGAATCAGATGAATCGGTGGAATTTAGAGAAGCTTGAAGAAGAGGAGATAAAGAAGATTTTTGAGGATGATATCGTAAGAGGTCTGAGTAAAAAAGATAAGGTAGAAACTGTTGAAGAAGAATGGAAGAATGTAAAGAAGGAATTTCTTAAATCAGCAGAAGCAAACTTAGGTGGAAAAAAGAGAAATGGTAGAAAACCTTGGATTTCAGATGATATATTGCAGCTGATGGATGAACATAGAAACTATAAGAATGCTAGTGATGAAGAAAGTAAAAGGAACTATAGACAATTAAGAAATAGTATAAATATGAAGTGCAAACTAGCGAAAGAAGAGTGGATTAAAGAAAAGTGTCAGAAGAGGAAAAAGAAATGAACATTGATAAAATAGACGGAGCATACAGACAAGTTAAGGAAAATTTTGGGGTCCGTAAATTAAAATATAATAATGTGTTAAATAAAGATGGTACACCGATTTATAATACGAAAGAAGAGGTAGGTAGATAGATGGAATATATTGAAGTGTTGTACGGAGGAAATGAATTAGAAAATGGTGTTATAGAGGAAGAAGAAGAAGTTGAAAAGGATGAAATGGGAGAAAGAATACTGAGATCTGAATTTAAGAGAGCATTAAAAGTTTTGAATGGCAGAAAGGCCCCTGGAATAGACGGAATACCTGTAGAATTACGGCGCAGTGCAGCTGAAGAAGCGATTGATAGATTACACAAACTAGTATGTAATATTTATAAAAAAGAAGAAGTTCCGTTAGACGTCAAAAAGAGTGTTACAGTCACGATACCAAAGAAATCAGGAGCAAATGAATGTGAAGAACACAGAACAATTAGCTTAACTAGTCATGCATCAAAAATCTTAATTCTCCTTTCCATTCTTCTGTACAGAAGAAGAGAGGAGAGTGGAAGAAGTGTTAGGAGAACACCAATTTGGTTTCAGAAAAAGTATAGGGACAAGGGAAGCAATTTTAGCGCTCAGATTAATAGTATAAGGAAGATTAAAAAAAACAAAAACAACATAATTGGGATTTATAGACCTAGAAAAGCATTCGATAACGTAAATTGGAATAAAATGTTCAGAATTTTAAAAAAATTAGGGTTCAAATATAGGGATAGAAGAACGATTGCGAATATTTACAGAAACCAAACATCAACAGTAATAATTGAATAACATAAGAAAGAAGCCGTGATAAGAGAGTTCGACAAGGATGTTATATCCCTATCCCCATTACTTTTTAATCTTTACATAGAACTAGCAGTTATTGATGTTAAAGAACAATTTATCTTCGGAGTAAGTGTACAAGTCGAAAAGATAAAGATGCTACGATTTGCTGATGATATAGTAATTTTTGCTGAGAGTAAAAAGGATTTAGAAGGAACAATGAACGGCATGGATGAAGTTCTACGCAAGAACTATCGCATGAAAATAAACAAGGACAAAATGAAAGTAATGAAATGTAGTACAAATAACGAAGATGGACCACTGAATGTAAAAATAGGAGGAGAAAAGATTATGGAGGTAGAAGAATTTTGTTATTTGGGAAGTAGAATTACTAAAGATGGACGAAGCAGAAGCGATATAAAATGTTGAATAGCACAGGCAAAACGAGCCTTCACTCACAAATAATTTGTTTACATCAAAAATGAATTTAAACGTCAGGAAATAACATGGATAAATTCATTTTAATTACGTTTAAACTACTATAAAAATACTGAGAATTGGCTGAATTAATTCGTGTTTGATTAACTAAAGAAAACGCGACACACAACTTGCTGATAGCTTTTTCATATAAAAATGTAAGATGTGTACATGAAATTATCACAATTTCACGATCTTTTAAAATAATATCATGAATTTTTTAATAACTTTGGATATTGTTATTTAGTTTGTTTGTGGATCGCCTTTTTCTTTGACATAATTCGCGAAAAGAAAATCATATATTTCACTATTTTGATCAAGCAATGTTGCCAAAAAATATTTTTCTCCTGCGTGATGATACTTTTATTTGGTTACCATTAAAACAAAATATTTAACCTCTTTAGAAAACTCAGTTGTTCCATTTTTAAAATAAATGAAAAAGTTATTTACTTCGATTAACTCATAAAAATTAAACTAACCGATGATAACCTATTATAATTATTTGAAGCTAAGTACTTCAAATTTCATATTTGTTAGTTATTCATTAGTCGTGCAATCTGTTGTAATTCCAGGTAATTATCAAATACCTTTCTTAATCCAAGTTTGATAAATTTACTAATGATATTTACCAAACCGAGTGGGATTAATGTATGGAAATGGCTTCATATTTCAAAACTGAGGGATACTATGAGGTAGAAACAAATGCGGATCTACATAATTAATGGTGTTTGAAATTTTTATTCGCTCCATCTTGGGTGATTATTTAATTTGTTTTTTTTACGATAAATTTTCCATATAATCCTGAGGCTTGTGCACGGGCATATGAAATTTAAATTTTCTAACGGATGAAAAATGCCATGCCTGATCGAAATTCAAACCCGGGACCTTCGATCAAAGTCCGATACGCCACCACTTCACCTCGGAGATCAGCATTATTTTTATTATTATTATTTATTATTGTGAAGGCTGGAATTATGAGTATTTTGGCCATTAATGCAATAATTTATTGAAAAAATGAATTCAGTTTACAATTTATTATTTAATGTAATTTTGAAACGAATACGGAATAAAACGTTAGGGAGAATTTAACCTCGTTTTGGTACTACCGCGATTTTTCCGTTTTTGCAAATTTGATTGCTTGTAACTCGAAAGAGAAGGGATTTATCGAGAATCATTTTTCACCACTCTTTTTCTCGTAAATCTTTACATTAAAATTATGTATCGCATTTCCACCATCCTACTGAAAAATATGGATTAATTCAGTATGCCAGATTCAAGATGGACGGACAGAAATTTCAAACATACCAAAGTAGTAATTTGTAACTATATTTATCCGTATATTTCTTTACCTTATTATATCACAGTTTTGTTATATAAAACCGTTTTCATACTTTAATATAACTCTGCATAAGTAAAACTATTTTTACATTCAACCCACCAATATTTGTTATAGTGAAGAATATTTGCCATAAAATATAACATTTTTGAGGGGTTACCAGGTTGTAATCCATTCATTTTATCACTATTAAGATTCTAAATATATTTTTTTTAAATACTAATGTAATAGAAATATTTAGCAATTCCTTCATCATCCTAGAATTAAAATTTTAATTGAATCCAAGTAAAACTAAATAACTTTGATAAATTTTGATGCAGGACTAAATTAAACAAAGAACAACAAACATTCCCACCGAGTTGGTATAGTGGTGAACGCGTCTTCGCAAATCAGCTGATTTCGAAGTCGAGAGTTCCAACCTTCAAATCCTAGTAAAGACAGTTACTTTTATACGGATTTGATTACTAGATCGTAGTTACCGGTGTTCTTTGGTGGTTGGGTTTCAATTAACCACACACATCTCAGAAATGGTCGACCTGAGACTGTACAAGACTACACATCATTTACATTCTTACATATCATCCTCATTCATCCTCTGAAGTAATACCTGACGGTGAGTCTGAAGGCTAAACAAGAAAAAAGAACAAACATAAAATTAATGAACAAAATTTAAATATAAGTTAATGAATAGCTTACTAAACTTATTCATTAGATATAAGTTCATAAAAATGTTTTATTAATAGTCTAAATTTGAATCAGTACGTAATGTAATAAGGCTGAGTACATATGTTTCATTTTATTATTATTATGATAATCATTATCATTATCATCATCACTGTGTCTGATGATGTTAATGTAATGGTTATATTATATAATATAATTATATTTTATTAATCGAAAACCAAGAGTTCTTTTACGGATGTTAAATTTCACTCTTTTTCTTTACGTAAGGCATATTATTTTATTACAGTTAGTTTTAAGTTTGAAACTATAAACGTATTATATAGGCAATAAATATAAAAGTAAAGTATAAGATACAATAACCTCAGAATGGTGGCAGTTTTAAAGGCAATGTTAGTTTATTGAACGGGACTTTAATATTCGAGCATATAGGACTGAGATACCCGAATGTTACTGAAAAAGCAATAAAAATTCCAACAGTAGCATCAGGGCAAATCAAATGAGCAGTTTGAAAAGCCATCCTTCTGTAAATACGGTTGCTTGCATGCAACAAAATCTTCTTTAAAAAAAAAAAAATGTTTTCTATATGAGGAAAAATAAAGGTTAAAAATATTACATATTTTTGATACGTATTATTAATATTTGGTATCTTATTTTATTTTCTGTATTATACAGCTAGAATATGTATAAAAAATAAATTATAATGAAGAAATTATTCTCTTTGTATATAAAAAACTACAAATAAAGATTATACTTATAATGAATATCCATTTGTATAAATTTAACTAAAAAATTAAAGATAAATGCTTTCTATTTTATTTATTAACACAACGTATTGATAAAAATATTAAAAAGCTGGCAAATTATTGCAAGACTTTCCTGGCTCAGCCGGTCAAGTCATGAATACCAAAACATGATTTAAGCATCAAAATTTCCAAATTTTTATAAACCTTTTTTTTATTTTAGGACGTTCCTTACTGTCTGCGGAAAATTTAGGAAAAACTTGTTTATAAAGAAATGATCCCTTACAAATACGAAATTAATTTAAAAGAGATTTTTAAAAATAAAGTACAAATTCTATGAAAATATTTAAAAAAATCGCTTCTAGTTTTTGGTCCGGATTATGAGTGAAAAATCTATTTTAATTTTAATAGCCCTTTAAATGATCGAAAAAATATAATAAAATAATTTTAATAATAAAAATAAAAATAACAAGAGAGAAAAAAATAAATTAATATATTTATATTTTCTAGAGGTGGAGAATAAATTTTAAGAAATTTTTTTCTAAACATATTCATTAAACTTAACGAGAGGCGGTTCGAGCAATTTAATTTGTGGGAACTATTGGGTGTAAGGATCACATTTTCCTACTCCCTTCTAATTGGATTGGATGTAGAAACTCATATTTCATACACTTTCATTGGATACATACTATATTTTGAACTATTTTTAAACACGAAAAATAGTACAACCAATCATTAGTGTTGCTATAAAAGAGGTAAAAAGGTACGGTTTTGGCAAAAACAAAAAAGTGCTAAAGTTTTCTTCAATTTTATTTCGGTTTTTAAAAACTAAGCTGTAATAATTTCGATGTGACTCTCACGGGGACTCCAGAAGCTAAATTAACTTTAAGCTCGAACTTTATAATTCTAACAACTTTAATCAAAGCAATAAAAATAATATAATAATAAAAGATGGGATAAAAAATAAGACGAAGATTTAAATTAAGTTGATTTTTATTTGTTCAGTTATTTCAATATTTATAATTAATTCTTTACAATCCAAAATTTTACACATTTTATGGCATGCAATAATGCCCTGAGGTAGATAATCCCCACGTCCGGAACACAACATTTTCGTTCCACGACCAGGGCGGCAACAGCTGTTCATATGTACAATACATAAAGCTGGTTAACGGAGCTCCAAGTATTTTTCTCGGAAATGTTATCTTTCTTGATCTGGCTTCCATCTTCAGGTCACTGCTTTGGATTGGTTTTTCTTCGCCACCTACAGATCACTTACATTGAAAATGATTCGGAAATGGACTTATACCACATTTAGAACTGGTGATGTAGCGGGCAGGGTCGATGTTATTGCAGGTGTAATGGAGACCCTTCCGTTGTCCACATGCCCCCTGCGATGGCAAGCATGTAGTGAAGGTGCCCATGTATGTCGGTGCATGAGAGCCCTGAAAGCTTTAGTGAGTAGGAGACTGGAGTCAGTTCAGAGATTGCGCATCCGCTCTCTGCCAGGACATATGCCGGTTCCACCGGTGTACCAGATCGGACCTCCAAGGTTAGTAGCCCTGGTTTGGGGGTGTACCCCGACGTTTAGCTTTGCTACAGAAGGCATCAAACATAATGCAACAACTTGAACAACTCAACGTGGCAGAAGGTTCACGTAAACACCCTCGATTAGGAACAGTCGATTCGCCAGAAGCGAAGAGGAAATGCAGTAAGGAGTCTGACAGAATTATAAAAAATAGTGAAGGAATCAGAAAAGATTTGAGAAAAGCTTCGTTTGGCAACGTGTGCCCAAACCAAGACATTTGGTAATCACGAGGGAGAATGGAAACTTCCAGAAAGTCAATTCATTCTTAATCGCTAGAGAGATTAAGAATTGTGCTGGTGGTCCTGTCAAAGATATTCGTAAAACTTTTAATGGTTTATATATCGAAACCATAAATGACAATCAAGCGTAAAGGTAAGCTCAAATAAAGATCGTTAAGTTCCCCGTCTCTGTTCAACCACATACGCTTAACTCATTGAAAGGAGTCGTTGATTGCCGTGACCTTCTTAATTGCAAAGAAGAAGAAATAGTAGAGGAAATGTCGAGTCAAGGAGTGATTCAATTCCGCAGGTTAACCATGAGGAGAAATGGTGAGGTTCTTCCTTTAGCTTTGCATGTGATGACCTTCAATAAGCCCAATCTTCCTGAGAAAGTACGTGCTGGCATATATCGGCTAGATGTACGCGCATTCCTCCCGCAACCTATGCGATCTTTTACGTGCCAACGTTTCGGACACACTGCAGTCAGATGTGAAAGAAAAGTAATATGCATGTGTGGAATGGAAACACATGAAAGCGATCCGAGTGAAGATCTTCCAGTTTGTGTTAACTGAAAAGGACACCACAACTGCCGATCAAGAAATTGCCCGGTGTACAAACTGGAAACGGCCATTCAGGAAGGTAAAACGCTGCAAAAGATAAGTTATCCTGAAGCGAGTATAATCCCTTTTTTGCTTATCGAAAGTGCAAAATTGGTTAAATTAACTCTCGTATGACTAAAAATTACGGACAAAGTTGTATAAACCCCAAAAAGTTTTACAAGTGATTAGAAAAATTTAAAAACTGTCGAACTTCAGTGACTGACAAGCACCGTTCTGGATACAATTAATTTTCAAGTCCAGCGCTTGAAACTTGTGTAGATTCTCTCATCAGAGATAACTGATGGATTACAGTTGAGATTATAACTAAAGAATTATACGTTTGTGTTGGTACAGTTTATAAATTATCGCTGACACGCGTAAAATAAGAGCAAGATGGGTTCAAAGAGAGTTGCCAAATCACCTTAAGGAAATTCAAGACTTGGTGTTGCTTATTATACAAATTGTAACAAAAACATTTACTTGGCTATTGATTTTCATATCTAAATCAAAATAAACTTAAATATTTATTTGTGAAAATGAAAATTTCCTTTTTTCGTTTTGTCCATTATTTTGTGTTTATAAAGAAAGATGTATACTTCAAGATTGAATTGAAGAATCATTGTAGTAATTCATACACATGCTTACCCTAACGTTCTCTGACGTCAATTTTTTAATCTCATATCTCAGTACTTGTTAATTTTATTAAAATACATTTAACTAGTTAACTACTTGTTAAGCCTTTCACTGTAAAAATAAAATTCATTTTTTTTTTAAATCTGTCGTCATAGAAAATATTTTAAAAATTGATGTGCCATTTTGAAATTTTTAAATGTCTTTGCACCAAAGGTTTATTTATTTATTATAGAAAATGAGGTAAACATGTGTACCAAATAATATAGTGATTCTTGAATTCCATCTTGAAACAAATTTTTTTCTTAAAAACACAATTTGGTGGGCAGAAGAAAAACGAAGAGGATTCACTACTTTTTCGTAAAATTTTTGTTTTGATAAATGCAATCTAAAAATAATGCCAGAAACACTTTTTTTGTGATACTTTGTGTATCCTCAACAATGATAAAATTATTTTTATCGTTTTTTACGATTACTCAAGAAAACCTCCTAATTTTCGTTAACAGAAAATCTTCATACTACATTACACTTCACTATAGATAATATTAATGATTTATATTGTAATCAAGGTTTGCAAAACAAAAAATCTAACAACCAAGTTAAAATACTTTCCTGAAGTTGGTTATTTATTCTTATATAGGGAAAAATAATTAAATATGAAAAACGTACCTAAGATTTGTTTATTGGGGTTGGGGTAATTTATGATGAAGTTTTATTGTAAAATTTTCATTATATGTTTAAATCTACCAAAAAAATCTTTAAATATTCAACAACAAAAAAAAATCACCTTCCAAAGATTTTTTTTTTTTTTTTATTTACGTAAATGGAAGAAAATAAAAGAAATTCACTAAAAATTGTATAACCAATAGAAAGTTACCAAAAATTGTTTTTTGTGGTTGGTGGGGGGGGGGGGTTAATTATGATGAAATTTAATTGTAAACGTTTTACTAAAATTTATTACTTAAACTTTTAATAATATTAAAATTTTAAATAAACCAAATAATGTTTTGAAAAATTAAAAAAATATATATTTTTAAACTTTGATCGGCTCCCTCACCCCCAACATTGTCTAAAAGTATTTTTAGAGTTGCTTGAATGAACTACTGCTATACCTAGGAAGACATTAAAAATAAATTCAGTAACAATGTACAAGAAATAAAAATATCGGTTTTCCGGTAAGGGTGAATTATGGAACAAAGTTTTAAAAATGCCGTAATATAACCATTCACGCATGTATTAACCTTAATATAAAGTGGAGTTAGTTGC
The DNA here is from genome assembly GCF_047948215.1 of Lycorma delicatula. Classification (NCBI taxonomy): domain Eukaryota; kingdom Metazoa; phylum Arthropoda; class Insecta; order Hemiptera; family Fulgoridae; genus Lycorma; species Lycorma delicatula. Next base: position 72,286,266 of record NC_134455.1, read on the forward strand.
GCAAAATTTTAAGAAAAATAACTTCCAAAAATGCCTCCCATCCTGTGGAAGTATTGTCACTAAAATTTCACCAACAAATGATCCTAAATACAGCAATCTCTATACAAAATTTCATCAAAATCGTTTATTCGGTCAAAACTTAATTCAGAGATTATTCAGTCAAAAGTTATTCATGACTACACACGAACATACGTACGAAGATTACCCCGCTTTTTTGATTTTTAGGGTCTCTGAGTTATGAATGGTCGAAAAATGCAAAACCTCCATTCCTTATATTAGATTAACATACTTTCCTTCTTGCAGCATAGCTCTTTGCCTGGAAAGTAAAAAAATATTATACTTTCATAAATCTGACATTCTAGATAGCTAAATTAATAAAATTAATTTGAACAATTCAACCCGTGTTAAAAAAACATGTTCTAAAACTTAATAATTTTTCAAGTCTTCTTTATATTTTGAATTTTATAACTGAAGGTGAACAGAAAAACAACAAAAAACATGGTTTTACTAACTTTTAGTTTGACACTGTTTCGAAACATCCAATTATTTTTCAAATTGGAAATTATTAATATTATTTCATTTTCTCGTTCTTAGTGTGGATTTTTTGTTGTAGTTTATATTTTAAAGTATTACATTATTTATTGTAATTACATTATTACTATAAATTATAATTTATTGTATCATATTATTTTTTTTATTGTAATTTTATTTTTATTTAAAATTAAGTTTGGTTCACATAAATTCTACATGCAGATAAAAAAGAGAATGGTAATGAACGTGAGCTAAGGCACTCTGAAATGTCATTATATATGTTTTACCCTAATTTTTCCAAAATAGTGCAAATTTCGGTTTTAATTTTCAATAAAATATTTTAAATTAAGATACGTTATTATGTTATTGATTGCTTGTTACAAATATCTACGTACATATAAGCAGTGGTTTAAATAATCAGTTACTAGTTTAAACGTTTTTAAATATCTTATTATCGTCTGTGTTATGTAGAACATTTTTTCGTTTGAAAGTTTTCCATGGAAGTTATTGGGAAAAAAACTAACAACGAAATAAGGGCGAAATTTTCACAAAAGAACTCTACGGCTTGAATTTTTTAACTTTTTCTTGTTACGTAATTTAGTTAAAGACAGAAACATCAGTTAAAAATTTAAAAATTCATTGCATAAAAAACTTAATTTGTAGACATCTACCGCTATAGTAATCTTGTTTTAAAGTCATTAATCTTTCCATTAAATATATCTATACCGACGTAATTACAGTATTTACTCATTCTTTTTACGTTTCTCCCCAAACACGCTAGCCTCCTTCTCAGACAATATTTAAAAATACATGATTTTATTATACACGACTTTTCGTATCCTATCTTGGAAATTTTCATTTTATTCTCACTAAAGATAATCTTATAAACAAAAATCACATCTTTAGGAGTTATTTTTTAAAGATTTTAATTTTCTGAAATTTAACCTTAATCTCTTTTGATGAGCAAAATTCATAATAGTCTCAGTAAAATAATTTATGAAAATGTTTTCTTTGAACGATCCCTGAATCTTCTGACTGGTTTCATTTCAATTGTAATTTCAAATCGAATCAATTAATAATATTCCAAAATTAGTCAAAAAATTATTGATACAATTTGAATATTATGTTATCCAACTGGACATTACAACACAATCAAAAATTTACTCCTATATTCCTTCTGGCCTTTGACTTTTATTATATTAACGTGATCTCTGAACAGAAGTTCATTATTGCAGTTAATACTCAAGTCACTCTGATTGTATCTTCAAAACGTTTAAGTCTATTAGCAATATTACATCCCTGATTGTTGAAGTAACGTGTAAGACATATTGTTTCTCTATAGAAAGGGATAAGTTGATTTTTTTTATTTACATTTTCTGTTTCAGTTCTTTTATATCTGTAAATATGTATATAAATACAATTTATAAATGTGTATGTAAAGCGCATGAGATATTAAAGCAACATCCAATTTTACTTCCTGAAAATAATGATGTCCACTAAATAAATTGTTAATGTGGAACAGGGTGAAGATGTTACTTTCAAGACCGAATATCACCTACATTTCATTGGACTTGGCATTTAGATAACAAGTTTTAATGTAGTATAACTAAACGGTCATGTTTGACGAAGTAAACATAACGATTGGATTCGATTTCACTCCTCACTTTTCTTAGTAAAATTGTTATACTTATTATTCTTCATGATGGCTGTGTAATTTTAGGAAATTTCTTGTAATTAATATCAGGTCACCTAGAATATTTCTAATACAGATCTTTGCGTAGATACAATAATGTGGAATAGCGATACCATAAAAAATTAACAAAATTCTACCAAGAATAAATCGTAACTATTTGTCAAGGTTTATTGTTTCAAATTTAAGCCCAAACATATATAATTCTATCTATATCTATTTGAGGCTTAAAAAAATAATAAGTTTAACTTTTTTTTTTGAGAGTCCTAGGGGCATAACAGGTCCTAAATTTATTATATAATGATGTATTATAATTTAACTATGTAGTTATCTCAAAGTTTATGAGTATCTAAAATGAGAAATTATGAAATATTATTGTTTTCAAAGCTTAAAAACTATCATTGATTTAACATTTTTTCGTAATATTCAATTAATTATGAATGAATAACTGATGAGAATGACGTAGTTACGTACATATGAGAATCGGTTTCTCTTCCTGCTAGCATATTTGGCGACGCATTCATGCACATGCGCGTAATTGTGCCCAAAGGCAGAATCCAACATATTTTATAAATACAGTGCGTTAGTTTTTTACCGGGTGATCCACCGAGGTAATTAGAGAATACAAAAGGGGATATTGTAGGAATGAAAAAAATTTAGAGTTAATATACAGACACTTTTGTGCCAAAAGTGTCTGTATGGTAGCTATCACGTATACATCTAGATATGTGTATAATAATAGCATTGTGGTGTAGCATTGTTGTATAATTTTGTGCTGTTTATTAAGATTTGTGATATTTTATTTTTATAATTTACGGTAATCTTTTATCCAGTCACAAACAATAATAATGGGACGTAGGTTTGTAATTTATGATCAACCAAAATTTTCGCATTTAATAGTTATCTTTATAGTTATATACATATTTAAATTAACACCCTTTATTATCTGCTTATATATTCTTTTTTTCTTATAAAGCTGACATTCTTTAAATCTTATTTCACTACTTCTGTTTATAGCATCAAATTTATATTTATATATCTATTTTCTTTGAAGCAAATTCTCTTACTGCGTTTTGGAATATTTTTAATTCTGCTCACCACATCCTCATTGCATAAATATTGGTAATACAGGCCAAAAAAAAATCATTACACTGAGATGCAGTACGCTGATTTAATTTAACCGCTTATTTAATTACTATTTAATTTGTGTAAATGTAATGTAATTGATATTACTTACTTCATAAACGGCTGTTTAAACAGCCGTTCATGTCAAACGTAACAAGCCGTTGAACAGTCAAACGTAAATTTTAGTTTGGTTATCTTTATGTTCCATGTAAAATAAAAATTTTAATGTTCGTTTGTTGATCTTAAATCTCCGAAAGTTCTTCACCGATTGCTTTGAAATTTTGACATAACGTTGCATTCAAACACGCGCGTGGCTTTATATACCTAAGATGTCACACCTGTAGCATATAAAAACATGCTTTTTTTTAAAAACAGCGGTAACTGTTGGACGTAAAAGCAACACACGCTATACTAAATATTTACGATTCCATTTCAATATTTCCGATATGACATTCTTTAAATCTTATTTCACTACTTCTGTTTATAGCATCAAATTTATATTTATATATCTATTTTCTTTGAAGCAAATTCTCTTACTGCGTTTTGGAATATTTTTAATTCTGCTCACCACATCCTCATTGCATAAATATTGGTAATACAGGCCAAAAAAAAATCATTACACTGAGATGCAGTACGCTGATTTAATTTAACCGCTTATTTAATTACTATTTAATTTGTGTAAATGTAATGTAATTGATATTACTTACTTCATAAACGGCTGTTTAAACAGCCGTTCATGTCAAACGTAACAAGCCGTTGAACAGTCAAACGTAAATTTTAGTTTGGTTATCTTTATGTTCCATGTAAAATAAAAATTTTAATGTTCGTTTGTTGATCTTAAATCTCCGAAAGTTCTTCACCGATTGCTTTGAAATTTTGACATAACGTTGCATTCAAACACGCGCGTGGCTTTATATACCTAAGATGTCACACCTGTAGCATATAAAAACATGCTTTTTTTTAAAAACAGCGGTAACTGTTGGACGTAAAAGCAACACACGCTATACTAAATATTTACGATTCCATTTCAATATTTCCGATATGTGTGTCCACTATAGATTAAAAAATAACTCGACCGATTTACGCGCGGGGGAAAAGGGTGAAAAGGAAAAATCGAAAAAGGTGAAAGGGAAGAAGGGGGAAAATGGAAAAAAGGGAAAAATGGGGAAAGGAAAAATGGCAAAAGGAAATGAACAAAAATAGAGAAGGGTGGAATAGGAGGGGAAATGGAAAAAATGGAATGATAAATGGGGGAAGGAAAGGGAAAGTAAAAAAATTCGGGAAAGCGAAGGGAAAAATGGTAAATTGAAAATGAGAACAGGAAAATGGGGAAAGTAAAAGGGAAAATGAAAAGCAAATTTTGAAAGGGAAAAGGGGAAAAGGAAAAGGAGAAGAGAAAAAGGAAAAGGCAAAAGGGCAAAGGGAAAAGAAAAAGGGTAAATGGTAAAAGGAAAGGTTAAATTTTGTGAAGTTCCGTAATGTTCATTTTGTTAATGTTTTATCAAATTTTCAATTATGTTCATTTAATTTATATATATAAATCTAATATACATAATAAATAAATAAATATATATATGTAAATATATTTACATATATACTCAAATTTAGCAATAGCGAATCATTGGCGGGTCTGCTAGTTTAAAATGAAAAATTAATTTCCATTTTTCTTAATAGTAGCATTTTAAGGAAGACGTTCCTTACGAGTTATGAAAATTGTGGAAGAAGGAAGATAGCTAATATGTAATGAGTTGTTGAATTAAAAAAAATAGACTCGCTGTTATTCATTTTGAATATAACAAATTAAGAAGCGTTATTTCTGTTAAATCACAAAATTGAAATAACGAATTTGATATCTTATTCATTTAAATCATTACAGCCCTTTAAGAATTAAAAAACCAAAACATATACTAAATTATCGTACTTTAAGTTCCTTCTCCAGAATTTTCTTTTTAATGAAGATATGGGTTTTATATACGAGTATATTGTCTTTATTGACCATTATATAAAATAAGTTACACTGTTGCAAAAAGGTTTTGTACATTGGCTATTTTTTTCTTCTTTTTTCATATCGCCACATAAGCTTGAAGCTTATATTTGGGATATGGAAATAGAATTTTGAAGCGTATGAAAAATGCCATGTCTGACTTGGATTCGAACCCGGGACCTCCAGATCAAAAGTTGAGACGCAACACTCTGCCACGGAGTGGCAATTCCGCCACTCCGCCGATTAGTTCAAACGTAATATTCCTGATTTATTTTCCTTACCGTATAAATATTTACAAACCATTAATTTTGATTCATAAATAATATATGGAGTGTTTCATTTTAATCCTCCCAGGCGATTTTCTAGTAAACTACGCACAATGCAAAAAAATGACCTCGAAAAAAGTTACTCGGACTGGAGAAGAACAACCCATCGAGACCTTGTATTTGACCTTGAATTTGACTTTATTTAACTTATTTCAAGGTCAACATGATTTTTTAAAAAGGAATGACCTATTTTTGACTCTACCAATGAAAAGAATGGGAAATTTAACATTGGAATATGTGGTCACCATTAAATGACCTAGGAACTTTATTGAAGATCATACATAGTAATATTAATATTTCACTTCATTTATCTTGCAAACTATGGGAATCGGTACCATATAAAATGACTTTTCAGAAGTTGTGTTGATAGGGAGTGATATCAGAGTTAGTGTTATACGGGTGCTGGATTCTTTTCACAGTTATTAACAGTCACTGGTTTCTAAGTTATGACAGGAGGACCCTGTCATAACTTATAAAGCAGTAACTGTCATCTGGTACTAAAATTTGGGTTAATCGGATTTCGTCTTTGATTAACTCCTGAACAAGAAGCTGAAAAAAATAAACATAATCGTGAAACGTAATGACTAAATTCACATATATCGAACTGATATTTTCGCTCTTTCCATTGGCGTTATCAAAAAAAGTAATTCCAATTGAAAAACCTCGATGACCATGGAACGACATCCAAAGGGAACCTCAAGATCATGATCAGGGTCATCGTCGGATGTGCCCCTCCTAACCATGAAACGTCTGTAAAGTCAGTTTTCCCATAATTTTCGAAATAAATGTCCTGGAATATGAATATTTTGTCACATGACCTTCAAAAAGTTCCAGTCATTTATGTGACCTTCCATGTGTGTGTATATATATTCCATAGTTAGATTTCCGCTCTTTTCATTAGTGGGGTCTAAAATAGGACATTCCATTTGAAAAAAATCATGTTATCCTTGAAATAATAATCTAATTTAAATTCAAGTTCAGATAGGGTGTCTCCCTGGTGTACGAGTAACTTTAGTTTAGGTCTTTTTTTTGTATTGCGAGTAGTTTACGATAAAATTACCTGAGGAAATTAAAATTATATATTGTATATTGTGTTAATTTAATTTTTTTTTGTCACCTATAAAGTATAAATCTGTCTGTAACTGTCTGTATATTTCATATATATGAAAAGGCTAATTTCCATATAAATTATAAAATTTTATTAAACAAAAAAGAATGACAAAATTAGAAGAAAATAAAATAATATTTGTTGAGAGTTTATTATTTTCGAAATGAATATTAAGTTTGTGTATTTACATTTTTTGCACAAACCCTTAAAAAGATATGGTTTACATTAAAACAATATTTTTTAACCATCTGTTGTATACAAAATAAAAGTTTATGGCAAAATTAATTCTTTTTATTATTCTTTCTATATAGTTGCATCAACGATGAACGATAAAAGTCATTAGCGTCTTAAATAAAACTCATATTATGTAAATAATTAGACGATAAACACCAACATATGTAGGTAGTAACATAAAAAAAAACCATATTATATAGTATTTTTTTTTTTTTTTTTACTTTACTTTTTTTAGGTTGTGACGTAGTTTACCATGCACTTGCTTTAACAATTTTTGTAGTAAGTAAAAAGAAAATATGGATTATTTAGTAATTTTAGTATGTATCTTAAATCTTTAATTATATATTGCAATTAAGTAAAACAACTGTTAAATAAAAATAAATGTTACACTTCTATTAAATACGTACTGTTATTAAAATTATCCTATAGAAGTTTTCTTATAATTCCAAAAGATGGCAGGAGTGTATGACCGTGCTGTAGAGCTACCTATTGGCAACTTTTATAACCGTTTCGGTGGCTTTACCAATTTTCTTTTTTTTATGAAGCAGTAAAAAATAGTAAGATCAATGAATAAAATCAGTGTTAAATGAATGCCCAACAATTACTTTAAAAATTAAGTTAATTCTTTTTTTATATTCTCTAATAATAAAAAATTATATTAATATTTTACTAAATTATAAAATTAGTTTTATTTGAAGAAAAAACATTACAATAAAAAAATGTACCTAATTAATACACAAGAAAAATTCTGTTATAAATGTGATAACTTTTCTGTTTTTTAATGAATTTATCTATTTTGAAATTAAATTACTTTTTATACCTAAAGGTACTACATTTTATCAGTTTGATAACGCAATTAGATTTAACGCATTGTTTTTAAGAATAATTATATCATTACCTCTATAATTATATTTATTCTCTTACATAAAATTATATTTATAATTATTTTTTATGGATAAAAAATTTAGTAACGGTGATAATATGTCGACATTAAAACTGACATCGTCATAAAAATGATCACTAATTCATATCCATTGTGTTCGATGAATTTTTAGCCTTCAGGTTTCTTACAAAATAAAAAAAAAAACAATTATACATGTTATAAAAAAAATTAATTTGCTAAAAATAATTGGTTTATTTTTGTATAATTAAACAACTGAAATGTATTTGAAATGATATACTCGTATATAATAAACAAATATAAATCATTATCAATTTGTTTAATATATTTTGTGGCTTGCCGAAGTTCAAGTCGGTTACACTTCATCATGAGTTCAATGAAGAACCACCACGTGAAAAAACATTCAAAGATGGGACAAACAACTCAGAGGGCGGTTCCTGCTGAAAGAATTACGTTCAAAATAATAACAGTGTTTGACGAGACCGTTGAAACTGTATGAACAAATTATTTGTTTAGCCCAAAAAAAATCAGTTTTGTAGATTTGGGCGTTCTAAAAACAATTGTTCTCAACGTTTTAAAAAAATAATTACACTTTAGGGTTATAAAATTCAAATGTAATATAAAATTTATCAACAGAACAAAATAAAATGATAATGAATTCTCTATAGATATTACGGATAGGTTAAATCACGATTTGAACATTTTTAAACCAGTTTATCTTCAGTGATAAAGCTAAAGTTCATGTTTCGGGACGAGAACATTTGAGTAGTACCTCATATTCGAACCTCCATATACCATTAATGTGACAGTCCAAAAATTAATGTGCACAATCGGATGATATTGGCCCTTCCTTTTTTCTAAAAAGAGAAAAAATAATTACTATAACAGGAAATAACTTCCAGAATATATTATGTACTTATGCCCCGAGTAACGAAGAATTCCAATCTCCAGTTAAACGAAGCTTATCCGTATGTTGCTACGTTCGTGTAAGATTACCTAAACGTAATATTTCCTCAGTGATGGGTTGAACAAAAAGGTAAATAACCTAGTCTTAACTGTTTCCAGGTCTTAGCGTATGGATTCTAATACTTGGGTTCATGTAAAGACTATTCTACGTTCAAATAAGAGATTTGAACCGTTTAAAAGAATTGATCTCACTGAAAAAGATTCGTTTTATTACAACGAATGTTCTCTGCCGTGGGTGGTAAGAAATTGAACATTGTCTTAATGTCTACAGGGCTAGTAATGAAGCGCATATAACTTCTTTTAATTTAGACGTAGTTTTCAAATTTCTTTCACTGTTTGTTTGTTTTTAAACTGTGATTATTTTTAAACCTCACCATTATTTTCTGGACACATTGTAGAATGATGACAGTAAACAAACAAAATGCATTTGTCTTCAAATCACCCTTTTGTAATCATTTAATTTTTTATTTAAAAGATCGTCCATTTAAGTTGCCAAAAAGAATGCACCGATGGATAACTAATTTTCTGTACCAGAAAAAAAGGAATTCTCGAAACCAGTGTATTTGTTCATTTAGTATGGCTTAAAGTCTGCATAAAAAAATAATAAATATATGCGAGACGAGTTGAAAATAATTTCGTCCTTTTTTGAAGTCGGTTAAAAAATTAAAAAATATTATAAATTATACATGAGTACGGGTGGACAAGACTACAACCTTAAAAAAAGTTTTTAACTTTTTAACTTTTATAAATATGGTATCAAATTTTTAATGAGGAAATTCACTACAGGAACTCGAAACTTTTGCGTAGGAATATGAAATGTAATTTTTTTAGCTTATGAAAAATGTCATGCCTGACCGAAATTCGAACCCGGGACTTCGGATGCCTATTGGACTGGTCTAGCGGTTAATTCATCATTGCAAAACAGCTGATTTCGAAATCGAGAGTTCCAGCCTTCAAATCCTAGTAAAAGTACTTTTATACTGATTTAAATACTAGATTGTGCATATCGATGTTCTTTGGTGATTGGGTTTCAATTAATCACCATTTCAGGAACGGTTGACCTGAGACTGTACAAGACCGCCTTTCATTTACAATCATACATGTTATCCTAATTCATCCTCTGAAGTAATACCTTACAGTGGTTCTGGAATCTAAACAGAAAAAGAGAGAGAAGAGAGATGGACCTCCGGATGAAAAGCCGAGACGCTACCAATCGCGCCACGGAGGCCGGAAATTTGAAAACATAACTTTTTAAATTGGTTTTTTTTTTACCTATTTATAATTCATATTAAAAAATCTTGTTTTAGACTGACTTTTCCTTATTTTATTTTATATAATACTTTTTGTGTAATTTTTTCCGCAAAAAATATTCAAAACATAAAGCAAATGATAAAACTAAAAGTGGTATAATTTTTTTATCTAATATTAAATTATATTTTCTGTTTATAAAAAAATTAAATTATTATAACCGTAATTTGGTAAAACAATTAAAACTAGCGAGTAGAACCTACAAACAAACATCAAGTTCAAAAGTACCACTGTGGCACTGCATGGGTGCGTATAAAATTACAGAAATACAAATTCAGCATATTCTGAAACAGAGATCTAAATTTCATACGCTTAACTTCAGATACAGTAATATAGCATATCCTAAATTCTAAATTCCAATGAAACTGATCTAGTTTGGGGATTTTCGAGCTATTAATTCTACATATGTATATAAGGAAATTACATTTTAAGTGAATAGTGTTTTCATACTCCTCATACCTCAAAACGCAAAGAAAATTCAATTTCATCCCCCAGTCCCACCGTGCGACGGTAAAAACAATTCTACTTTGCATCCTGTTTCCTTTTCAGCCAGTACTCTTTTATTCTTTGACTAACTTCGTCTCGTTTCCCTTTTTAAGAAAATTTTCCGCCTTTTCCTGAAAAATCTTAAATTTTTTATTTTATCTTGAAATTACTTTTTGTTCAAAATATTAACCTTTTTAACATTTAATTTCTTTAGTTCTTTTTCGATAGTTTTTTTTATTTATGAAGGTAAGTAAAGATTTTTTTTATATGACTGCCCAAAAAGAAGTATAATGTATTTAGGCCGTATGTATGGATTTTTGTTCTAACGTAGCAGCACAACGGCTGAACCGATTTATATGTATGACACCGTGTTGAAATCCTTACGTTACCAGGAATGTCATAGGATACATAAAATTGGAAAATAAATTATCCTATATACACAACTGTCACACTTTGCCCTCTTTAATTGTACCACATTAAATGCAATTTATTCTGTATTAAAGAACTATGTTTGTCAGAATGTTTTTTTGCAGTCGTGTTTTTTAATTTTTAATACTTATATCTTGTTATTTATCTATTATTTTCCATTTTTTTTTTTAAGTGTCCATAAACCCTAATCTTTTTCTGACAGAATCCGTTATTTTCTCAAACATCTGATAAATTTTTTATTTTTATCGTAAAATATTTTCATTATTTTTACATTTATATTCAAAAGTTTTTCTTATAAATTTTCCTTCATTTTTAATTACTTTTTAGTCTTTTTAGATTGTTTTATTCTTGCTATCGTTTTTGTAGCTTAAAAGCATTCTATTTAATTGTTGTAATGTCTAAATTTTTTGTTGAGAGAATTTTATAAATATAGGAATTTAATATTGCAAAATTATATCTTTAAATAAAATCTAGCGATTTAAATCTTTTGTTTCAGTAGCTCTAATTAAACTTAAATTAAATTAACCAAAAAACAATTTACGCCTTTTCTTCTATTTAAAATATTCTTTGTAATTTATTGTTTTGTTGGTCACAGCAGCAAATACAATTAAAAAAGAGATAATTATAAAATTTGCAACTATTTTATAAGTGCACGGTTATAAAATCTTTAGTTATTTTTTCTTGATTTTGTAAGGAAATAAACCCGTTTCAAAAATGTAATGTTTTATTTTTATCCAGATTAAACTCTAAACGAAAAATTGTACTCGGATACTATTATATAAGTTTCGTTGGAAAGGAAGTAATGTTTTTTACAGAAATGATTTAAGTATATCTATTTGTTTTTTAATGTTATAAGATTTTTTTTTTTTATATCAGTAACATTTTTAATTTAACAGAAATTATATTTTACTAGTAAAATAACGTTGATAATGTACGCAGTAGGGCTTGATTCTGGATAAATTCTAAAGAAAGGTCCGATTTGTATTTGTGTGTGTGGTATTTCTTTTTTAACAAACAAAGGCATCTTGCGTAACATATAGAGAGACTAAAGGCGCACATAATAATACAATAGAATCACTTTGGAGAAAAGCCAAACGTAGAAACAAAACGCACTGCGGAACAGTATAATAATTAATTAATTTTTACCTAAACGAGTTCATATGGCGTAATAAAAATAAAGATTGAAATTATTATACTACAACTGTGAAAAATTATTATTTCAAAAACATTTTATTGTGGTAAATTGAATTTAAACAGATTGTGGTACGTAGCGAATTGAATTTAACTATAAACTTAGATTATAAATAATATATTCTATTACTCTAGTAATACGACAAAAAAGAAATTTGTAAACAATGCAGGTAGTATACACATCGCTAAAAAAATTCACTTTGCAGCGAAGAAACAGCGTTATATTCCATATTCATTCCCCAAGGGATCTGTCAACCCAAAAACTGTTGACCTTTTTCTTTATTACAATACAGCTTGTCTGAATAAAAAAATACATGTAGTCCTGAAAAATAAAGTTTAACAAATATGTAGATATATACTTCATAGTTTAATCGTAACCGTACAAAACAACTCATATTCTTTTTAATTCTTTATTTTAATACTAATGTAACACTCTTAACTTAATAGTTTTTATTCGACTTCAAAAACATAAACAAAATTTAAATTGAAAAAGCTGTTTTTTTAAGTTGAAGGTTTTGAAATTCGAATACTGGTAAAAATATTGGATTTTATACGGATCTGAATACTACTGAATACCGGTGTACTTTGGTAGCTAAGGCTCAATTAACAACACTTCACAGGAGTGGTAAGCCTGAGCCTGTACAAAACTGCACCTCATTTACTTGTTTTACATATCATCTTCATCTCATTATGCCGTGGGAAGGGGTTTGCGTATTGTTCACTAACAGGTTGCAAGATAGACATTAGGAAAAAAAATTAATTATAAATCTTTCCCTTTTCAAAAGTTATTGTAAAGTAAATATTGTAAAGATTTCTATATTTATTAATGTGTATTTATTATTACTGTAATTTTAAGCAATTAAAATTATGAAAACATTTAACCTTCACCTTCACTAATTGTAAGTATTTTTTACGAAATTTAAAAAAAATAGGTCTCAATTAAACCAATTTCTTTAACAGTGTAACATACACGTTAAATTAAATCTGAAATATGTTACTTTAAATATAAAGTATAAATGGCCAATAGGCCATTATAACTTACGAAGATATATTCTTTAAACATAACTGAACAATGTATTTTATTTACCACTAAATATGAACCAGAAAGATTAATAAACAGAATAAAATACGCCTAACCAAGTTATAGCACCAAGGCGTTTTTTATTAACAAAGATGTTCTTGACACGTCGATATTATCAAAACCCTTTAACAAATAATTTTGCTGATTGCTATACTTTCCATTTATAACTATGCCATTTTAATTGCGATAGAGCTTTATTCGTTGTCTTAAGTAAAATCTTTTAGTAGTTATTCAATTCTTTTATTAAATTTTGTAAATGATTTCATCAAATTTAAATTTAATTAAATTTAACATATTGAAAATAAATAGGGTAAATTAAATTACATTTTATATAATTTCTTTTTCTAATTAAAGATAAAACTTATTTTTTTCTTTTCATTATAGAAGCTGAAACAAGTGCAGATGTTGTTGTTGAAAAGCCAGGACCGCCAGCTGTTCAAAAACAAACTGCTGACCTGATTCCATCAGTTAGCGCCACAAGTAAGTGAGTAGTTGTGTTAGATTAATAAGATTCTACTACAATATTGTTTAGCACACGGATATGTTTGATAAAGGATAGAAAAATCACTTTATTATAAAGCTAAATATTTTAGTTTCTATTTACTAACTGAAAACATTTACAACAAATCTTGGAACATTATTTAACTGTATATATGTGAAATTATTTTTTTTACATTTTTTTGTTAAAGTTTTCCTTATTTAATTACAAAAATAGATTAATGATTTCTAGATTGATTTAATTTTATCTAATTTTTTTTTAGTTACGAGTAATGATGACCCGTGTCTATTTTGTCTAATCATTTTAATTTACGTTCACATTTTTTCCTTTATCGATTCTCACAGAAGATACATTCGTATTCTTCAGTAATAGGGCACAAGAGCGCACAATGGTTGTCTTTTCACAAATGTTGAAAATTATTATGATTATCTTATAATCACAGAAAAATTATTTTCTACATTTAGAGCAATTTCGTTTTAAAAGAAATCATTGTTTTAAAATGGTTTTTTTTTAATTTATTTATTTTTTTACTTTTTAGTCTCCCCTCCACACTTGTTCATTCAAATGCCATATATTCATTCACATTGGTTTATAATTTTTTTTTCATTCTATCTATCTCTACTAGCGCTTCGTTATTGCACGGTTTTTTTTTCCAGTAAGTTTCGTGTTGTCCAAGTTCTTCACTCCTTAAAGCATTAAGCGAGCGTACCCGAATTACGGCGACGTATATGTTTAAAACTGTTTTTTGGTCGATGTTTAGTACCTTGCGGATATTACAACTGCTAATGTGCCGGTTTTGCTCAATTTTTTGCATGATTATATAGATATTTTCACTCATTAACCGACTACAGCGAGGTGCATCATCATTGATGTTAAAATTTTCAGATTGAAAACACTTGAACAATTTGTGACCATTTTTTATATCTATATAAACATCACAATTTTTTTAGCAGCCTTAGTCGTATTCTTCCTTTTTTTGTAACAAACTTTCAAAATTCTTCGAATTTCTTCTTTACGAAAAATGATTTTGTTAAAATAACAAAAGACGGGATGACAGATGACTTAGTTATAGTACCAAAATTCATTTACGGTTTGTCGTCGTAACAACCAGATAACTTAGAGTAACGAGAGGTTATAGTAACAAATCCATTTTTTTATCGTAACAAAAATGTTTTACTGCTACAACAAACACTTAGTTACCGAAACATATAATTTGTTATCCGTATGTAAAGAAAGAAATAAGTTTTCACAATGTTCGTCACATTGCGTTTAAAACGATATTAAATAATGTTCTCCATCTTGGATTTAGAACGATATTAAATATGCCATATTATATTGTCATCAGAAAAAAGCTGTGTGCAAAATTTCAGCTCGATTGAGTAACGGAAGTTCATCAAATTTCAATTACTAAATTTTATCTATACAGGATTTCGAAAATAAGAAAACTAATAAAAAAGAATTAACTTTCCTAAAATTAATTCTTTCTTAAATATCTTATTTTTACTATAAGGTAAATAAAAATTCAACTATTTGTTGATTCACGAAGTTAACTGAAAATTAATTAGAATTAATAATATATGGTAGAATACTTATTCTAGTAGCTCTAAGAATGCCGGTCTCCGTGGCGCGAGTGGTAGCATCTCGGCTTTTCATTCAGAGGTCCCGGGTTCTAATCCCGGTCTAGCATGGCATTTTCACACCGTACATTTGGCATTCATCTCATCCTCTGAAGCAATACCTAACGGTGGTCCCGGAGGTTAAAAATGAAAAAAATTAATTTTTAATGATAGAGAAGTATCTCTATCATTTTATTCTTGTCACGTTAATTTTTTATGAATATTTTTTATTTTTATAATTTTGATGCAATAACAATGCAACAAGATGTAGCAGTGTTCTGATTTAGCATGTAATAAATATGACTGCTCAGTGACACAATGTAATTATAGAGTTTATATGTAGTCGACACATACATGTATGTAAAATATGTTTAGCAAATACGTGTCAGTTCATCTTTGAAACCGGAGTAATATTTTAAAATATAATTTAACTAGTCATTTACTGAAATTTTTGAATATACAGAAGTAAACGAAGATAACGGTTAAAAATGTATTATATATAAATACAGGTAGAGTATTGTATAAATATTTGTTTGGATCATATTTATAATTTCGGTTTTAAGCAATAATGCTTATATTGGACTTCTATCAGGTACATCTGGAAAACCCATGTTTGAACGGATCAGTTTCTGTATGTACCTCTATTTCTAGAAAGTATTTTTAATTAAGCATTTAAAAACAAGCTATTTTTTCAAGTATTAAGTTAAAAATGATTGAACAAAATTGAGTGTCGGATTCCGAAGAAGTACCATATAATTATTAAAATTAAACAATAAGTTTATCATATAGAAGCTTAAGAGAAAATTCCAGAAAGGTCAGTATAGAATAGGTATTTTTATTTTAGGGTAAATTAAAATTCTTATTAATGGATTTAATAGATTTAAATTAATAATATTTTTTTTAGGTAAGGGTGAATGTAAAACTTATAAATTCAGTATAGTGCTTGTGCTGCTTTTAATAAAAATTATTCAATTTTATTGAAATTTATTTTTATATATAAATAGGTGTTGCCCGCAGCGTCACTGGTGTGGATTTTGAGTATTTACCTCAAATAAGTTTTCAGAAGAAACACTATATATTTTTTGTTCAAATTCTACCATAATTTAAAGGTTGATGTTTTGGTGAGAATATTGGCTAATTGTTTTATTTTATTTATCGAGGCGTTTGGTTTATCAAATTTTTTCTACTGTTTGGCTTTATTCTAGGAATATTCGCATCCTGCAGACCTTTTTCATTGACATTTTTTAGCGTTCGAGAACAATTTTTTTTCTTTTAGGCGAATAGAAGACACTATAAAACCCTTATTTGAACATTTCTTTGTAAACTATATTAGCACTTTCCCCTATATATGTATAAGAGAATGACCAAAGAAGTGTTAGGTGTGCTCACTCTAGAAGGACCACTTAAAGCTGTCGAAGACAGAAACAATCCTTCCTGTTTAAGTTCTGCGATCTTCAGAATCTGCCTCTGGGAGTTAATGTTAGTCATGATGAAACAAAGCTAAAAAGGAAAGTGAGGTTTTTTAACTCCAAAAGATATGATTGTAAAAGACGCATCCACTGAATAAACAAGGACTCCCTCTTGGACAAAACTGGTAGCACTGGACCACCGGAATCGTTTCTGTAATACAATCATTATTCATTTGCATGTTGTTGAGCTATAACATTTTAATACAGAATTTCTATCAGCTCCCTTTCCTTCTAAAACTGGATTTTTGAAAAAAAAACTAAATATTAGCATTTTTGATCTCAAATAAAAGTCTTAGCAACAGTTTTCACTATTGTATTTCCTTCGTTTCGTATAATCTCATGGAAAAGTGTGCACCCCATTTCCTCCTCCTCTTTCGTTTAAAAATGATGGTGAAATACATATCATTTTATTTTTGAAGGAATATCAACTTTTACAACTGTAACTCCTTCGGTTCCTTAGATTTAGAATTATTATGAAAAACATTCCAATCTTTATCATCGTCGAAATTAAATTTTTATAAAATGGTGAAACACATGTCAATGTTGTTTTTAAATAAGAGTTTAAAAACCAGTTTTCACGTATGCAACACCATATGTTTATAAGATATAGAAGAATCCTGATTAAAATATTTCACCCTCTTATAGATGGAGTTTTTCAGAATTCTTCCTTAGTGAGTGCCCATCATATAAAAACAATATATCCTCCCAATTTCAATTACTAGGTTAAATGATTTGAGCTGTGCGCTGATAAGTCAGACAGTCGGTCAGGGAACTTTATTTTTTCTACACACTTATTTTTTTATAGAATTGATTAATTATGTGTTAGGATAATCGAGAAACTCAGATTAAAGAGATATTGAGATACTAAAAAAAAGTCTTTAACTCAGTTCTACATTCCTAGCTAATAGAAGTGGTAGAAGTTGAGTTTTTATTGAATTCAGCCAAGATCAAGCGAGCAGGTGGTGCACATTTCTCATAATTTACTCGCAATCAGTGACGAACTGAAAATGAACAGACTCATCTTTTAAGTTGATATGCTGAATCGCTTTGGTTTTGCATATAGTTGAACCCTGTATGAACTGTACTAACATAAACAATAGAAATTTAAATTGGTCCAGTACAGTTTTCGCTACTCATTTATTATACCAGTTTTTCTCCGGCGCCGACAGGTTGTCAACTTGTTAAGATATATTAGTGTGGATATATTTATGGGTATTTGGTTCAAAAACCAAACACTCGCAAATTCGATGAAGAGTTCATTGATCTCAGCCGAACGGCTTATATCATTCTCTAATCACGTATTTCCCATGATTAGAGAATACAAAGCAGTTTGTTGTTGAGCTCTAAGGATTTGTTTTTTTTTTCAGTACAGAACAGACTCATTAGCACACTCAGCTCTAGAAAGCATATATTCAAGCACTTATTCTGACTTGTGACGTCTATGCAAAATTGTTCTACGGACAATTCCGTAGAACCCGTTATAAGCTGGTTTCAAAACGCAGGTTCAATAATGAAAAAAACTTGCAGCAAATCGTCTTGTTAGAATAATAAATCAAAGATAATCCTTGATGTTTAGTACTGACCCCAAAGAGGAAGACGCCCGCCTACAGAAGATTCCGGTTGCCGCACCAACTCCTCCGTTCCTAACCGTGATGGTCTTTGCTGAAAGTCACCCAGACCCTCAAACCTGATTACATCTCTCCTATCGTCTTTTTTTCGTGCTGAAGAATAATCATTATAACACCTTTAATAACACGGTGTTCAAAAATAATTTTAAAGAACATAATCAGTTGGACATTGTACGGAACAAATATAAGACTACCTTAAGTCAAATTAATTTTTTAATAAGACTAAGATTAAACATTTTATTTAAATAAAAACAATGTACATGTTATATTATTCTCAAAAAAGTTTTTTGAAATAAATATAGAGTTTCTCAGTTCAACAAGTACGTATTGCGTTTTATATATATTTAAAATTAGTATCTACAAAGTGACCGACCGGTATTAATGATTCATTTTATAATTTATTATCCTTTGTAAAGAAAGATCGCAGATGGCCCTCCCATTAAAAATATTCTGTGACAATTTAACAAAGACGATTTTTTTACCAAAAAATTAATTATAAATTAATATTAAAAGTGAAAATGGAAGATTTGAATATATTTTTAGCGTAAAAATTTATAACATACTGCACTTGTTTTAATATGTGCTGGATGTACATTTCCAGATGAGAATAGCGAATTATAAAACACGTTTTACAAAAGGTGACAGATTTAGAGCTTCGAGTTACAGAGGTATTATTTTGAGTAATAAAACGTTTAAGATTAGGAAAATTATAAAAGAACGGCTACGTAATATCTCTGTTGATTTCTTATTGGAGGAATGGACAGGATATAGCAAAGGTCGATCCTTTGTTAATGATGTATTTGTTCTTAAAGTATTGTTTGAAAAATACCAGAGTTTAATTTAGTCAGGCACCTCACGTTCATTCATTATGAGAAAGTTTTTGATGGAGTCGAGTTTCTGTGAAATATCATAAATAAAAGGCGTTACTTAAACATCTTATACAGGTTACTAATGTACTAATGTACGAGGATAATATTAGATATAAATGTGGAATTGTCGGAAGAAATTTATATTATTCAAGGTGTACGCCATGGCTGCTGTAATCTCTTAAACTCTTTAATATATAGATATATAGGTGATATAATAAAGACGTGGAGAATGGAAGTTAAGAGAATATTGTCGACAATACATACTTAAATACAGTCCTATTTGCCACGAGCAAGTTAGTATGCAGGAACAAATATGTGCTTCAATGACCATTATATAGATTACAAAAAATTTTGTTTAAAATTAAGAATATTTCTGCACAGAAGACTAAATGTAAGGCTTTCTTGGGAAAACAACCAGTCCGTACGAAAATAGTTATAGATAACAACTTAATGGAGAAGCTATCTATGTATGTCATCCGGATTGCCACTTTACCCAGATTGACCGTAAACTGAACAAGTTCCAATCAACATATGGAACAGTCAAACGAACATTGATGAAGAAGGCTAGGAAAGAGACCACACAAAATCTTTAAAAAACGATACTTATACCGGTATTATTATATGATTCAGAGATGTTGGTGTTTAGTACAAAGCATAAGAAGAGGAGAATTCAGGCATCGGAAATGCGGTCTCTGGAATATGTGAAAGGTTATAAATAGAAGGTAGAAGTTTAGATAATAAAAAAGGATGGTTAGGGATCTGGAGAGGATGCCGGATGAAAGGTTATCCAAGAAGGTTTAGAGATACGAATCTATAGGTCGAAGAGAGGTGGTAAAACCAAAGAAGATTTGTGACAAGTTGAGGCATTCTTTTGTATGGAACCTTTTCCGCTTATACTCTCTATAACTAATAACTCTCTATAACCTCGTGAAATTACAATTTTTAAATATTTTGAACTGGAAAATTAACTTGTTTAGAATTTCCATGGCGAAAATAAGAATACTCCTACATCCCAATGAATTTTATTTCTCCAGTGGTTTCTTTAAGTAGTTTTTATCTGTTCTACTTTTTTTTTCAAAACATTCATGCCTTTCGTTTCTTTTGAACCTTTTATTTTCATACGGGTAGCGAGGTATTATTGACCTATCCGTATTCTAAATAAAAATTAAATTAGTAAATATATATAGTTTTTTTTTTTTTAATTTATCTTAGTTTACTCAAAATATTTACTTTTCATAAAAGTAGAAATAATTAATTTTTCCATTCTTCTTTAAATTTAGACTTTTTGAAGTATGTGTCACGTTTATTTTAATGATCTATCTTGAAAAAAAAAGCGGTCATAATACAAATATTTTATTTTTTTACGGTAAAGGAAAATCTTTTTAAATTAGTTTTATTGATTTGTAGTTTCTACTTTTAATATTAAAGCAACATATTCTTCATATTTTATTTATCGATTGAAAGCTTTGTTTTTAATTTTTTGTTAAGTTTATGCAAACTAAATTTCTTGTATAATAGAAAGTTTAAAAAATTAAGTAAAAATGTATCTGTATATATTTTTAAAATAAATTAATGGCTCACCGTTATTAATTTTTTATACTAAAAAAAATATATTTTTTTATTAATAAACAATTATTTCGAATTTCGAACCAAGCTGTGACTTCTCCACCTATAATTTCAATCATTAAATGTGCGTATTTAAATCTTAATGTTATGTTATCTTGATCGCTGCAAGGCATATTTATTTATTACAAAAATAGATGGTAATAAATACATGACAATCTTAAATTTTTATAATTAAAATTAAAAAAAATATTTTTATAATAAAAGCGAGAGGTTTACATTTTAAAAGTATCATTAATGCAATCATCAGTTATTTAAATATTTCTTTACCTTATGGCATGACACCGTCATCAATTATATAATAACTTAGTCAATAAAACTAAGCGTTCTTTGAGATTCTAATTAGATATAATATTAAATAACAAAGATTTTTTTATCCCTGCCACCCGGAACTAGACCCCCAATTAAGCATGAACATGGTTCTGTGAGGTGCCTTTACCTCTAGCCACCAGATGAGGGAAACGTCAGGCCCGGCTATGCCGTTCCCGGCGTCTATCACCCAGCAACCGTGACTCGGTCCTTTGTGCTTTGCCTCTAACGGGGACACCCCCGAAGGGATGGCACCCCCGGGACTCAGTCTTTTATCTCAGGGGAAATAACAAAGATTACTCAAATAAAAATTGTCTTACAAGTAAAATGTAATTTTCTCTAACTGTCAAAATTATTCCTTAAACATCCATAACATACATAATCTTAAATTTTTAATCTGCTTTGAAATCTGTAGAGAAATTTTATATTAAATTTATTTAACATCTTTTAGGTCTTCAGCCTCTAATCCGGTATAAACTAACTTAAGTACTTTATAATAAATATATGCTATTATACATTTTACTCCCCTTTGCGCGTAATGAAATGTAAATAACGGATTACATTCAAGCAATATATAGATATCAAAGCAGAATTTCTTTTTAATTTTCTAGATTGTGCAATAATATTTTTAAATAATTCGAAAATATACACTTATATTTATTTTAGTTCTGTTAAACTAAATAAGTAAGAAAATGAAAACTGACTGTTTATTTCTAATGTTAAAATTACAAGTAATTTATGTGAAATTCTGCATTGACAATAAAAAATGTAATCCAAAAAAATAATCTAAACAAAAGAACTATTCAATATTGATGCAGTAAACGGATATGACTATTTTCGTAACTTTTGATTAGTAATTTCCTATCAGTAAAATGACTTCTACAAATATTATTTATCGTCTCAGCGTCGACTGAAATAATAGCAATGTAATTTATATTTACGTTTAGGTAAAAAACCTCAATTTTCTTTAAAAATTTAATTTTTTTAATGTTTCATTTAACGATGTGTGTAAAAGTAGATTAAATTAACATTTAATCTTCTTTTAAATTTGGAAAAATAAATTAATCGAAATATTTTTATCTGATATTGAAAGCATTGAGTTTCGTTAAAAAAAAAAATAAATCAATAATTATGTAAATGACTGGAATAAATCTGATATTTTATATTTGAACAAAATACGTGTAATAAATAATACAAAATACAAAAAATGACGTGTAAAATATCCTAATAATTATTGTTTTCAAACATGAGAATGTTCAATAATTTTTTTTCTTTTTATCGCATCTCACACGTTCTTGACTGTAATTATGTGTATGTCCATGTACATACTTGTTGTGTGTGTGTGTGTGTGTGTTTATATATCAAAAAAACATTTTCATTGTAAAAGTATCAGTGAATCCCTTATGAAAAATTATAATGATAAAAGATAATGAAAAGATAAAGATAATAATAACAGAAATTCCGAAAAAGATTTAAAAGTGTGAAGGTATCCTAAATAAAACAATTGTTTGCCCCGAATCCGTAAAAAATGTAGATACAAAGAAACTGAATAATATCATCTGCTACTCCCAAACTGCTCTAAAACAGAATACTTTGCTTCGGAGAGAAAAAATATTTAATAAATTAAGTCATGCAAAAGACTGAAAAATTACAAAAATTCACTCGCTAAGGAGCTGTTTCAATTACAGAATAAAAATCAAAATAATATTACTCTAAACAGATTTCTCTTATAGGCTTTAATTATTTTTCACATTTTGAAACGCTATTGTAGCAGTAATCCATTAGTAATTGATGCATATATAAACACACACAAAGCATATACACTTGTTTTATTTAATTATTTATATCTATCTTTTTCACTTAATACACCTTACACCACTCACTCGCGAGCGCGTGCACGAAAACACACACACACACACACACACACACACACACACACACACACACACACACACACACACACACACACACACACATATATATATATATATATATATATACATCAAGATTACGGTTTGGGCGTCAAGTGAATCTCCATCAAAAATTCAAACACGTGTGAAAAAACAGAAGAATCTATGAGTATATATACGATTTTATACATAGTACAATGAAAATGTATGTACCTGATTAAATATGTTAAGGAGTCCCATTCGTATTGTTTTTCATGTATTAGCTTTATTCTTGATGCACCCGATTAAACATTTCTTTTTCCAAATTTAGTCATCAATTTCTATCATTTTATTATTTAATTTGCAGAAGAAATTCTACAAATTATGGTGGTCGCATAATAGTTATTTCCGTACAACTAAATGAACAATTTTCGAAATGAGAAAAGATTTTCTCTGAAGAATAACTGAAGATTGTTTTTTATTCACTATTAATTAAATTGATTAACAAAAGTCAATTTAAAAACGATTTTTAAAAAAATTTTTGATTCCAGATTTTGCTTTAATTTTTACATTTCAACTGGAATTAAAAAAAAATTCTTCCGTACAGAAAATGCTAAATCATGCTTGTTTGTAGTGTATTTGCAGTTATTTACTCGCGTTTCTTTATATTTGTAGCAATATGGAAGTTTGTTATCCTAGCTTGCGAATAAATTTCTTTAACAAGTACATCATATTTTGTAGGGCTATAGTTATTATAAATAAAACAAAATATATATATATATATATATATATATATATATATATATATATATATATAAATATATAAACTAAATTTCAATATTTCTAACCAAAAAAAGTATATTTTTCAATTTTTTTTTTGAACGTAATCTGAATTAAATTTAACTTTAAACAAATAGCTACCCATTTATGTTTCGTTTACTTCAAGTCAAATTTAAAGAAAAAATGTAGTTATTGAATTTTTACTGGATTTTTGTAAACTCGGCTTAATTATATATAATAATATATAAATAAATAATTGTAAGTATAAATATATTTAAGGTTATTTTATATTTAAGTGACGTAACGTGTTTTTTTGTTAAAGATAACTCTAAAAAAAAAAAATATAATAGAAGAAATGATATCAAATATTTTTTAAGGTTGAATTGCTAATAAATTAAGAATATCCTTTGGTAGATACATTCTCGTGTATTGTATGATGTTGACAGAATAGAATAGAATTTTATTATTATACCACCAATTTAATTTGTTAATTTGAGAAAAATTAATTTCCTGCTCTTATAAAGTTGATTTTCTTGCCTCAGTGTAATTTTATTGATTTTTTATAACTAGTTTAGAAAAAAAAACCTTCGAGGAATTGTCTTTCGAACCATTTGCATGAAAATATTGTATATTGTACGACAAAATTATTTGAATTATATAATAAGTCCTTGTTATCACCTTTTCTAGTTAATAAAATTTAAACGTTTAATTTCTTACTAAGTAGAAGTAATGTTCATAATATATTGTTTCTCACCCAAGAGGTTTATTCAGTTTTTGGTTTTCACTGTTTGATCCATTATATCTTAAGACTCGATGCATTTATGGAGCTTGAGGTAAAAACTACCATTAGTTGGAGTACTTTTTTCTAATATTTATGATGTTTATTATTCTACTGCCTATGGTGAATGCAACGAATGTGGTACGTGTACCTAAATATTTCTGCTTTTCGATGGGCGTGGAACGTGCGTCTGTATAAATAGATCAATGAAGAGGACAGAAAGAAACATTCTCACTTTTATTTAGTAAATTTGGTATAGAGTGCTTGTTGTCTTAATTGAACAGGTTTCAGGAGTGGCTTTTATTTCATAAGTCATAAAAAATAAGTCACAATGATTATTTAACTGACTAAAAACAGTTTTTTTTTTAATTTCTCCTATAATTTCGTCTAATTCTGAAATATTAAGTATATTCCAGATCAGCAGTTTACTCTTTATTTAATTATTTAACAGATTTTTTTTTTTATAAAGAGTTTATATAATCTGTTAACAAAGTTATAGTAAGTTAAAAAAATTGATATATCAATTTTAAGAAAAATCATGATAAAAGACATACGTTTTATTCACTATTTTTCTAAAAATTTTGAAGAATTTATTCGAATATTCACATAATTTATTAATAAAAAGAATACGCATTTATACTATGCATTTAACTTACTTTTTTTCGTTGTGTGGTTTGCGGGATTTGATCTTATGAGAACACCATTGTGTATGTCATTTTAAAACTGCAATAAAAAATTCTTATTTAAAATTCATTTAAACATCATTCTTTTAACTAATATTTATTTAATAATTAAACTAAAACCATCTAATAAAGGTTACTTTATCTGTTGACTTCCACAATAAACAAAAAATAATAATAAAAGATTTCAATACTATTTTTTTTCTTTTGTGATTTATACCATTTTTACTTCCTGGCATCAAATCTCTAGAGGTGTGCTGAAAGAAGGAAATCAGTCATGTAATCAGTCAAAAAATGGGGTATGGGGTTGTTTGCATTTATTGACGTTTCATGACCCATGGATACTAAAAAACAAAATAACGTTGGGAAGTAATGTTTGTACTTACGTGCGTACGTATGTGCGTATTTACATGTGTTGACGTGTTTGAAGCTGAATAACATTTGACTGGAAAAACGTATTTTGATGAAATTTGTCGCGGAAACTCGTATGTATGGGACAATTTTTTGGTAAAATTTTTGGGTCAATATCTCCAGGAGCTGGGGTAGATAGTAATTTGGGTTAAATTTTCCCAAAAGTGTGCAAAAATAATAACCCCACTTTATATTAAGATCAGTACATGACTGCTTATATACCATTTAAAAAAAAAATTTCCCCAAAATTCTCTCTTCCCCAAAAATCGAAATAAGCTATCTTTTTATTTAAAGCATATTTTTTACCTGATCTTTTTATGTATTCCTAAGATTGGTAGTAGTACAAGTGACCCGAAAAAAATTACTGTGGGGGCAATATAGGAGATCCGATAAAAGATTAAAGATATAGATTTTTTGATTTATTTTAAACTTTTTTGTTTATTTACATTTTAATAATAATATTACAATAAAATTTCATCATAATTCACCTTCCCACCTCCTGCAAAGAAATCTTAGATAACTTTTTATTGGTTGTACATTTCTCAGTGAATTTTTTTCGTTTCTTCCATATAATAAAGGAAACAGGAAATTTTCTGTGAAGTCTTTTTAGAGATGGAGAGTAAAATAAACATTTCAGTAATTAAAAACATACTAATCTCTTGAATTTGTTAAACATTTTAGTTTTATTTAAACATAAAGATAATTTTACAATAAAATTTCAACATAAATGTAAGAATAAATAATCAGTACCAGGAAAATATTACTATTTTATTGTCACCTGTTTTGCTTACGATTGTAACAAATATGTTTAAATGCAACAAGTTTTGGTTTAAAATAAATATTAAACATCTTAAGTATAACATAAATTAAAATTTTTAAAGAATTAGATTTACTTTTATTTTTTGTAAACTGTATTGAAAGTAGAACTCTGTTGAAAACTCAGTAGTGTTTATTAAAACTCTGTTGAAAGTCAGACTCATTTTTAAGTTGGAATGTCTTGATACAAGAAATTTATGACCGACTATTGAAAATTCATTACAATTTTCATTTATATTAATTAGCCAGTTTTATGTAATAAGTCGTACAGCTGTAACTGTACAAATTACATAAAGCAGCTAGAAATATAGTCTTTCTCTAAATATAAATTACCAAGAAGAGAAAAATATTTTCGTAATTTATTTTTTAAACGGTTAAAACCACAGACCACTTTGTACATAAACATTTTGTGGCTTTGTTTACATAAGATCTAGACACAAAGATTTACTCAGTTTATTCTCTTACAACCAACATTGAATTTATAAGTACTATAAGATCTTACATAAAAACTGTTGATCTTGGAAAGCTTTACCATCTATAATAGAACAGTTGAATCTAGATAAACACCATTCCTGCACAAAGTAGTGTGTTACGTTAGTTTATAAAAACATTTGACTCGTGCTTTAATTTAACAAAAGCAATTTCATACAAGCAACTGATATAACTATTTGAAGGCAAAATGTTTCTCTTGTTCCCAAAATTATCTTTAATATTATATAATTTGAATTTTTTAAGAACATCGGATTTAGAATATACTTTCAGTTTTTCAATTTAAATTACTTCATTCATAGTGTTCTGCCATTAGGGCAGGTCCTGTCACAGCTGCTGCTCTCCACATTTTTAATCTGGGATACACAAAAACATTTACCATTAATACGTTTGTTGCTACCATATTGTGTAAAGATACTGGACACTCCAAGGTATTGCAACCAGGATGGATACCTTGAGTGGCCACACTTACTCCTTTGAGAAGATTTGTTCTAGATCTCCATGGATATTTGTTAAAGATACTAAATCCTCGTTGTTACCGACAACTTGATAAGGATTCTGCTTATAAATTATCCAGAAGCTTTGTTTTTTGTCAGATAACTAAAAATTACACCAACTAGAGGGAAGGTTCTTATCCACTAAAGCACCTTCATATAAGTTGAATTTACTAATTATTCCTAACAAAATATGTAATATAAATTATTTATTTATCAGATATTAGACTTATTACAAACAAATTTTGATGTATGAGTTAGACACCGATTGATGTAGTATACTTAGTGACAACGATCAGTTTAAGTGATAGATTTTAAGTCGTGGGTATTAAAAAGATAAGCTAAATTAAAAAAAAAAACACGAATGGGTGTATAATAGATCGCAAATTCAAATAAAAGTAAGCAAGAAAATTTCTCTGATTATGGAAAGACTCTGATTATGTATAAGTTGAAATCAGATTGATTAGATTTTTTTTTGTGAGGGTGAAAAACGCTTTTCCGTTATTATGGCCCCGAAACAAATATAATACAATATTACAAAGAAAACATATTTCAATAATCATTAAATAGTCGAATACTGATGCGTCCTTAAGAAACAACAAGATATTTGATAGTACCATCTATATGTTCTTAATTGTTTCCTAGAATATCTCGGATGTTAGCTTCTAAGATAAATTTCCGCCATGCCACAAGGCACATCACATACAATCCACAAGGATGTGATTATCGCGTTAATTGACAGTCCCAGCAAACACAAACTGGTGCATCAGTCTGATTCATTAGGTGTCCATGTGTAAGATTATTACGCCCTATTTGTAAACAGTAAATAATAACCTCCTTTTAGCGGCAGGCTTTATTTTTTTTATTACATATTCTTCCTTTCTAATTAAAATGACGTCTTATTTAGACATTATATGTCTTTAACGTTTTATTTAATTCTTTTAATAAACGAATTTACACCATGTTATTGATTATTTTGTTTTGCATTTGCATTTTGCATAAAAGTTGCCAGATCAAGTTTGTTTTAACTTTATTGTGTTTACTATCTGCAACGTTTTAGCTTTATACATATATCAATAATGACCTTGAAAATATTACATGGATATTATTGTTATTGCATTGTTGTTTGCTAGAATAGCTGTGACAGGGTAACAATGCATTGTAAAAAATAGCTCCCGAAAATATTGTTTGAATCTTAAACCAAAATATTTGCCGGTATTTTGTTGTAATTGGATCAGTATATTTTATCCAAACCGAGGGTACGTTTGTTACATTTATTATAAGTGGCTACTCTTGTGCAGTAGCTTTTAAAACTGCCTTATTACATAAACAGTTGGTCGAAGAATAGCGTTGTTTTTAAGGATATGTGACTAGTCGATTACGTTGTGGTTTATTTTTCTCGGTTTTGGCGTATTAACCTTTGCCACAAGTTGTGGTCATAGTATATATATATTATAGTTATTGTATAATTATTATTATATATTATCATTATTATTATTATATAACATAAGTCGATACTTAATCAAATTCGTAATCAGTGTTTAAGGCAGACTAGTATGTTATTTCTTTTATCCAATTCCTTACTTTTTAATGTATTATCAGGATTTTATAATATCTCTATTCAACTGAATTTGTTCATTTGATCTTACAATAATGAATATAGATGATCTTAAAACATTTATAAATATACCATGTGTGTGTGTGTGTGTGTGTGTGTGTGTGTGTGTGTGTGTGTGTGTGTGTGTGTGTGTGTGTGTGTGTGTGTGTGTGTGTGTGTGTGTGTGTGTGTGTGAGTGTGTTTTGTGCCGCCGTGTATTTATATAGCATATAAATGAATATATTACACGTGTGATTGATTTCCTGTAAACTCGTATTACTGATATTTTTAATTATTATTATTTTTATTATTATTTTACTTATAATTTAACAAAAAATTAATCATAAGTATTTACAAATTTCTGTTTCAATATAATCTGTTTATTTCTTTCTATTATATTTTTTGTGAATCGAAAATTAATTTTTGGTAATTCCTCTATTTATCTCAAAAAAAAATCAATGTTGATCTAACTTGAAGTTTTTATTTCTTATTATTTAGCCTAGAGTGAGATAACGACTAAAGTTACAAAATGTTAATATACCAATATTATACAACTGTTATTTTGTTAATTTCAGCGCCACGATCGTTGGATTCTATTACAATGCAATCATCTCAACACACTGAATCTACTTCTCCTCGAGTACAGCTGTGTTCAAAAGGTTATGTTCAATTATTGGCTGTCGTTATACCCCCAAATCAGTAACGGTTATTGTGTTAGCATCAAATTGTAAAATTAACAGGCCATTATTTCAAAATTATATTAAATATCTTTTTCAAAATTTTTATTTTCCTAAAAAAAAGAAATTATATATAAATAAGTTATAACGTCTCGGTTGGATGTTAAAATTACAGGAACACAAAATATTCTGATCGAAATAAGTTACTAAGTATTTTTATTTATTAGAAATAAATATAAATACGTAGATAAAATGATTAAATTACAAATATTCTATATTATAATTCTTCAGATAAAAAAACAACAATTTTAGAATATTATTATATTATTACTTTAAATTAAAAAAAAAAACAATAACGCAAGGTTTTGCCTTCAGTGAGAAGAGGCTTTATCAAGTGCACGTTGTGGTATTGTTTTCTATATTATTTTATTCTCAGTAATAATATCATAATATTGTAAAATGGTTGTTTTTTACCTGAAAAATTATAATATGGAGTATTTGAGATCTAAATATTTTATTTGCGTTTTTATGTTTACTTATATTATTTGCGAGTGGTTTATTTGGATCTGAATATTCTGAGTTCCTGTTTTATATATATATATATATATATATAATATTTAAAGAAAAATAAAATACATCGTTTGAATTTTAAAACAATTCAAGTTTGTAAATATTAAAAAAAATAATAATAAGTTTTAAAACTTCTTAATTATGTTAAATATATGGTAAAATGCCCGTACAGGGATAAAAAAAATTTAATGCAATTAATTTTTAAAATATTAAAATAAATAATAATGTTTTAAATTTATCATTTATTTATTTTTAAAACAAAAATAAAATTCTTTGCGATCTAATAAAGCATGTAATATTAAAAAGTAAATAATTTTAAAATAATAACCCTTGTAAGTTTAAAAATATTAAAACCCATGTAATAGTAATATGACTATCATTTACTTCTTTATTTTAATCTACATCCGTTAAAACTTGCATCATTCAGTTAAATTATTTAATAGTATCATCACTGATAATCGCTGGAAATAAAAATGTCAAGTCATTGAATTTAAAGAAATATTTATTAAAAAATTAAACAGTTGACTCTTATTAAATAGTAAAAAACTAAAAGTCATTCTTTTTTTTAAGTTTCAACGAGGTAATTTTATTTAATTCTAAAAAATGCAGTCAGTTTGTATTCCTTTTTTAAACATTTTTAATAATAATTTTATCAATTAAAATATTAAAATTTTTTTTTAATAATTTATGTGATTGTTTAGTATTAGTATATATATATATTAAACAAGAAAGTGGTATAGTTTTAATGAAGCATAATTTGTTTAGGTTAAATAAAACATAAGGAAAAAAAGCTTGAAATTTTATTTCTAACAGTTTGATAAAGAATTCCACATTTAAGCTTCTTTTGTTTTATTTTATTTTACTTTTTAAAAGCAATTTAAAATTTTTAATTTTAAGCTCAATTACATTATTCATCATCTTGTCCAGCATTAAAGTAAAAGTAACAGTATATATAACGAAACAATAAAGTATGAAGTAAAATGAAATACTGGTCTACTAATTTTATAGTTTGATTTGTTGTGTTTAGATTTATCCTTTGTATACGAGTACTTTGGAAAATATTTTTAAAAAATAGATACTGTTAGATAATTAGATACTGATAACAGGCATACAGAAATGCTTTGAGTTATTTATTATTCAATCATTGTTTATTTTATTGATTAATTCTCTTATTAACATTTGCACGTAGTTATATCTTTAATCAATTATCCTTCTAGAATATTTCATTCCATTATTTTTTTTCATTGTCACAATTGAAATTTTAGATGTTGTTTTTGTAGAAACTGTAAAAATCAAAATTTTGATTTCTTTCGATGATTTTTTATTTAAACTTACAGATTATACATTGGTAATTATATTAATTTTAATGAATTTATTTAAAGATTTGTCATTTATTTTTGTTTTTAGGAAACGTTATTTATGTGTATGTATTTTTCGATTGATTACTTATAGTACAATAAGCTGAAATTTTCTTTCATTTTTAATTAGATTAGAATGTAATTCGTATAAATCTACCTATATAAATAAAAGACAATCTTCATTTTGTGTGTGCCCTAGTAACTCAGAAACTACTTATCCGATTTCGCTGAAAATTTCCCTTTTTTATTATTTATTCCAGGATTGTTCATATGTTATTCGTTCTATATGTTGACAACCGTTTAAAATAAATACATTCAAAACTTAAAAACACAGACTATTATGTAATAGTCTGTGTTATGTAATAACACATGTTATGTGTCAGTTATTATGTAATAACTGTCTGAGGAGGTCGATATTGACATACACAACGATCGATGTAGACAATGATAATCGATATAGAATATATCTCTTGATATATATATCTCATAGGCGAACTGAAAAATCAGGCTTATTGCAATGCGCCCGGCTAATTATAAAATGAAATATAATATATTTGCATTATTGCTTATAATTATAAATATAATCTAACCAAGCGTAACCTATGCTTGCTTCGCTCGCTAACCTAACTAGCAAGCGAAGCGAGCGTAGGTTAAATTTGGTTAGATTATATTTATAATTTATAATTACCCTGGTGCATTGCAATAAGTCTGATTTTTCAGTTCGCTTATGACATATTCAATGACATTAAATTCAGTAAAATAAGTCTTACGTTATATATTTATATATATTTTTTTTTTATGATTTATATAGTAGTGAGGTTAGTGAAGATTGAACTGTGGTAAACATTCCAGGGGTCATAAGAAAAAAGAAAGAAAATGAATAGTGAATGAATGTTGTAAAATTTACTGTTTCCGTAATATAATTTGTGAAATGTAATACAAAATTTATTTAATTCATACACCAAATTTAGCAACAGCGAAGCATTACTCAGTAGTAAATATTAAAAAACACGACTGTCAAAAAAAGCATTGCTCTTTAATATAGGATAATTTAAGGAACGTGCGGGTGATAATATTTTATAAAGTACAACCATTTTTAAATGTATTTAAACATATATATATATATATATATATATATATATATATATATATATACCTTATGAAACCTCCGGTAAAGTAAGGATTCCAACGCTGGTGATACACTTAAATCGGTTCATCCGTTGAGCTGCTACGGTGGAACAAAAATATATACATACACCCTAAATACATTACACTCCTTTTTGGGCAGCCGTGTAAAAATTATTAGAGTATAAACCACAGTGAATATCCTTTAAAAAAAAAATTTTAATATTTTAGTTTTTAAAGGTCTAAATTTGATGTACTAAAAACAACTGTTTTTACTTTTTACAAATTCATAAGATTGTTTGTTAAGTTGTTATTAATACATTTTTTTCCATAGACTTTAGTAAAATTTGGTGCAAACTTAGAAATTCTTAAACGTAAAGAAATCTTAATAAGCAATATTGTTATTTAATTTTTACTTTTTAATTTTTTTAAGGTTTTACCATTTTCCTGCACTTGTTTTTCTTCATCTTTTAAATTTTTTAAACATAATCTTCTCTCTCTTTCTTGGTATGTGTTTGACTTTATATTAGTGATTCTCCGTTTTCTTCTCCTGTCCATTTTTTCCAGGAATACTGTTCTGGGGAAAACTTGTTCATCGCTGATAAAATATTTTCAGGAAATTAGTATGTATTTTATAAATATCCACAATATGTAGCCGAAAGGTTTTATATCCCGACCTCTTGAAGGCAAACATTATTGAACGATCAATCCTAGAATTCGGAGGATTCTCGTAAAGATTATTTTGAATCTGTATGTGTCAGTGAGACAGAGCTCTACTGTTTAGGAGAATGAATGTCTTCACTGTCTTCGTGAAGTAAAGACGAGTCAACTCCTCTCAACTAGCATATTGAGATAAATTCTGCACGTACTCTTTTCTTCATGAAAAAAATAAAACAGCCTACACATATATAGCCCACCGAGCTGCCCTAGTGGTTAACTCGTCATCGCAAATAAGCTGATTTTGAAGTCGGACCGTTCTAAGGTTCAATCCTTGTAAAGGCAGTTACTTTAAACGAATTTTAATACTAGGTCGTGAATACCGGTGTTCTGTGGTGGTTGAGTTTCAATTTACCACACATCTAAGGAATGGTCAATCTGAGACTGTACAAGACTACATTTATTTATATTCATACATATCATCCTCATTCATCTTTTGAAGTAATAACTTACGGTGGTTCTGCAGGCTAAATAGAAAAAGAGTCTTTCATCTATATAGCCAATATGAAGATAATATGAATTAAGTTACTGATTCAAGCTAACCTCAGTTTGCATAATAACTTTTATGTAATCGAAAAATAATATTATCTAACTGTGATACTGATCAATATTTTTGTCTATTTTATTAATTCAATATCACAAATATCACAAAGATTTTCACAGCTTCATTTTTAATTTCAGTATATTCGTGTTTAAACAAAAAAGAAAAGGGGGTTCGATTCTTAATAGAAATTTATGTGAATGTATCCTATAAACTACTCGTATATATAATCCCATATATAAAATTGAAATTTCTTTTTTACTTGATGCTAAAAATTTCCTCTAATTTGGATTTATTTTTGTGTTTAAGTGAAAAAAATAAAAATAACTGGATTATCTCGGTTTACGTTTTTTTCCTAAGTATTTATTTTTTCACATCATGCTATAGCTGCTGAATTTATTTAAAGGAAAATGTAACCTAAAATATTTAGGCTTTTATAAATAAATCTTTAACTTGTTCCAAGCATATTCTCCTAAATAATCGTTTTTTTTAATAAGGTTAGGTGTCTTTCACAAATAATTTGATAAAATCGCAGTAATAAAATTAAAAAAAAAAAAAATCAATGAAAAATTTGCAAAACTTTGAATTATAAAATATTTGAAATTTAAATTTGGGCTCCTACAGGTTTTTAAGAATATGCGTGTATAAATTTCTAATTTACTAAGGAGAAACAATTAAAAAAATATTAATAATAAAGTCAACTTCTAAACAACAAAATTAAAAAAAATTAGGAGTTGAAAACTAGCTTTCAACAGAAAAAAGCTGGAAAAAATTAAAATACATTTCTTATGTCATTATGTTATTTATTAAAAAAAATAATATAAAAACGATATAAACAAGAAATGTTATTTTAAGAAATATAAGTAATGTTTTTATTGTTTCTTTCGTTATTGTTTTACATATATATATGTAAAGGAAATAAACTTATCGTGAAATATTTGACCTTTGCAGATGATCTCACTATATTAACAAACAATAAAAATGAAGCCATTTTTGCATTGGAGAAAATCTCTAAATTTCTTATGAAAAGACGCAGTATATGGACACCAAATCAACTGGAAACTTCCCGCTGCAAATACAGTACGAAAAAATCTCGCAAGCTCCTACTTGGACGCTTGTACTTGAAAATATTACTTCAAAATCTCGCAAGTACTTGGGAGAAACCATCCAGCCTACGGGACTGAATACAATATCCACTACAAAGAACACTCAAATTGCATAAGGCGTACAAACTTATTTAGAATCGTTATAACAAAAGGGCGGTATCTCGCAATGCAAAACTATGACATTACAACACAGTTGTCTTGCCGGAGGACTAGTATGCAGCAGAAATTGCAATAAGCACAGGAATGACCAAAATGTATCAAAAAAATCGAGAAGCAAGAAAGGAAAATCCTCAGGAAAATCCACCATGCGGTCCTCAGAGACAGAACCTGCATTAGACGACCCACAAAGGAATTATATGAAAACAGAGATACTGTCACCGACAAGTTTAGGAAAAGACGTGTAGACGTCTTTTCCTAAAATTGTAGAATTAAAGGCACACTTACGCAGGATGGGTGAAGGTAGACTTAAAAGAACATTTTCAATATTGCCAAGGCAATAAATAAAGTCCATTTGGATGAAAGAAAGACAAGACGACCTGGAACGACTGAACGACCTGAAGAAGATGTCAAGGACAAAAGGCAATTTAGAGATGAAATTAGAAATAAAAAAATTGAATAAGAGCAGCAAAGAGAAACAATAGGAAGAAGATGGACGGACGGAGAGGAAGAAGAAACAACGATTGAATGAAGAGGTTTTGGCAAGAGAAGAAAGAGATAAAGCCATGATTAGCTCACGTTCATATATATATATATCTGTTTTTTCAAAATACAGGGTGAACAAAGAAGAATTTTGGGATTTTAAAGTTATTTATTATCTCTTACTTTGACTTGTGGGAAGGAATCACAAATAAATGAAAGTAACTCTTACAGCTTTTTTCTACGAGTGTCAATGTGAACACCTATTGTCACGTTGCACACATCTAACCGATAGGAGAGTTAATATCGTACTTTAACCAGCATGTCTGGAGGAATGGAAGTGACAACTGGGTTCAATCCTGCGTGTGAAATTGGGTAGATGAGTAGGAAGCTCTAGAAAAAAACTCGTCAATGAAAAAGTCATTCAACCGATCCCGTAAAGGGTTATGCCAGGGAGGAGATGCACCATCTTGTTCTCAAATAAGATTCTTTGGCTCATCTTGTATTTGAGAAAAAATTTATGTACTGAGAATATCCAAATAAGCTAATAATATCCGAAAAAGATAGATCCGGAAAATCTCCGTCGTGATATTGCAAAGAAAACATTTAATTTTCTGGAGTCAATTAGCATTGTAAGAGTTCATGGGGAATTTCTGACTTCACAAATACGGCCATTGTGTGTGGTAACTTTTCCACTTAGATGAAATGTTAACTCATCTCTAAACACAATAGAATCAAAAAAATCGTCATCTTCATGCAGTAATATTTCTCTAAGTCGTGCTGATTTCGTGATCGAAAAGTATGATTTGATATCTAAAATAATTTATCTTATTTTATGCCTACTTATTCTAAGCCTATCGGCTATGTTGTGCTATGTTGTGTACAACGTAGTTGTTAGTCTTCAACGTCTGTTATACCTGTAAACGGTGTGAACGCATAATTAAAGGTTTGCTTAAAATATTTCTCACCGGTATTGCTAGTTCGTGGCTGGCCTTGTCAAAAAAAGTTTTAGGTTACCTAAGAAAGACTCTTGACACGTTCAAAATTTGATTCAAACATTCTCGGTCGTTCCGTACTCTTTCTTTTACACAAACCTTCCGTGACATCGACAGTTGTTACTATTTCCTGGAAAATCAAAATTAAACTTTCTATTGAGTGCACATTGAACTGTAGCTACAGATTCGCATTTAGAAAACTACAAAACATATCAGGCTTTCTATTCAAGTCACCGACTTTGGTACTGGTTCTGTCATGCGGAAAGATAAAGAACCAATCTATTCAGATGCACGCAACTGAAACTGTCCTTTTTGCTCTTTGTTTCTAGCCATAAATATACACTGTACAACTTATCCAAGAGATAGTATATTAAATTAAATTCCCTACATTATTTTTTTGTACACCTGCTTTTTAACATAAATTCTGAAATAAATTTATGTGTGAATTAGAAAAAGTTAGTTCTCTCTCTCTCTCTCTCTCTATATATATATATATATATATTCGAAAACAGTGATTTTATTATAGACAGGTATAAAATTAAAAAATGAACTGACAACATAGTTGTAGGGTTTCCCCATCACGCGGTTTTTTTCTGATGCACGGCTTACACACATAACTTAGTTTAAAATATTTATCATATGTAATTTTTTTTTTTGTTCATTTAATTCAAATATTCTAACTAAAGCGTGCGCACATACCATATTTCATTCGCGCGGCTGTGGCAGTACTAGAGAACACTTAAAATAGTTTTTGCACTTCTACTACCCTTCTTACCACAAGTACTATCCACTTATTTAATTCTACCGTTCACCTGTGACGTCACAGCATAACGCTCGACTACAGTAGCCATACGATAGTGCTACGCTAGCGCTCCTTGTGGTGAAAGAGGGGTACTAATGACGCACTACAGTGACTTAGCCACTAGTATATTTAGAGCATTTTTTTGGTTGGGAGTACGATTTTTCAAAAACTTTTTTTTTGCAAATATTATTATTATTGTTTTAATCGTTAACAAATGTGCCCAAGAAAAATAAGACCTTAATTAGTCGAAACCTCGAGATACTGAAGTGATCTTGTTCTCCAGCCTCTCCCCCTCGACCTTTCAAGTTGAAAATTTAGTCGCATCAATGCACCATATATAGGTGTAACCTGAAAAAGTTTTGTTAGAACTTTGATCCAGTAGTTTTGGAGATATAAGATGGTTTAGAGGGCGTCACTTTACATTGTAAAGTGACGCCCTCTAAGCCATCTTATATCACACGTACATACGAACATCCGAAAACTTTCCATGCGGTTTTTGGGTTTCTTAGATGTCAAAACGTCAAGATACGGTGAAAACAAATATAGCGATAGACGGGAAAGTAAAAATAATAATTATATTTAAAAAAATTACCACAAAGAAGTTTATATTCCTTTGAATAGAATTCTTTTATTCATGTTGATTATACTAGTTATTACAGTTATAATTTTATTAGATCAAATTTTTTAAATAGAAAATATAAAATAAATTAGAATATGACTATGCGAATGTTAAGAATCTATTTTTTATATAGCCCTTTAATGTTGCTTGCAAGTCAAAATCATTCATGTTGTTTTTATTGGTTTTGTAATATATTGAAGAGATCATCTTTATTATTATTATTATTTCTATTTTTTTATTTTTCCGTATAATGTGTTTTTATAATATAAAATTTACGGAGTTTAGAAAATAAAACAACCTTTCTATAAAACATTTTTTTAACATTTCAAAGTATACCTCCAACAGTGGTAGTTTGGTACAGTAAGATTTGTTGGATTAATATGTATTTTACCAAACATATTTTTAAAAAATAAAAAATTGAAATAAGCATTTTTAATATCATTATTAACTTCGTTCTGGATGAGAGAAATTTTTATGAACCAGCCTGCGTGGAATATGTTTCAGCCGTTAACATAACAAGAATGTTTCTTTGTTTACAAAAATATTTTCTAAACTTTTTAATTAGTAAAATTTCCACAAGAAAACATAACATGCAAACATATTTCAGTATTCATTTATATGTATTATTTATGTACATAATTATACAATAAACATATGTGTATTTTAATTATAAAACAACTGATATAATTATTAATATTATGGCCCCTTTAAACCTAATCCTGATTATTATTTATTAGTATTAATAATCATAATTACCTAACAGCCTTTTTACCTGAAGTTTTTGACATTATTTTTAAAAAGATATTAATTATAGTGATCCAAACATCTTTGGCTCTTCTCTCATTTTATTCTATCTTAACCTTCAGGAATCGGGTTATTAATATCATATTTGATATTGTTATGCATGTGTTTTTTGTTTGATCGCGCGTCCGCGTGTGGGTGTGAATGTGTTTTTATGTGTGTTTCTTCTCCAGTTATAAATAGGAAAGTAAAGAAAAACGCTATGGCCTTTTTTATCAAATATTAAAAATGTTTAATACTACTATTATCCAATCGCGTTCAACTAGATTACTAGATTTTGTTTTTTTAACAATTCGGCTAACCCTACGAAAACTAATTTTAAAACTTAGAAAAGTTATTAAATATTGTAAAGTAAAGATTAGTTTCTTTAGCTATTTTGATATAATTATATTTTAATTTAACATAAATTATCTCTTATTATCATTTCATAAAAATAACATTAAAAGCCCAAGAATAACATTAGCTATAATTAACATACAAGAGAGTAGTTGCTTATTGCTCCAATCTTTAAGATGATTGTTAAATAATTATTAATTTTTCCACTTGTATTGAACTATTAACATAGATTCACATTCCTTTCAATGCTCTTTCAAAAAATACGGTAATAAATTTTATAATTTATCATTAACGGAAGTTTTAACCTTACCTGAAATTAAATTTTTCGCTTTCTAAAGGAAAAAGATATGAGGTCAAAAATTGTTCTGAATAAAGTAATCCTTGGATGGAAATAATACTTTAAAAAAGTGAGATATGATGTTAAATATTTAACACAATGGTTTGAGAACCATTGCATTCTTCTTTCATTCCAGGTAATGTGTGTGTATTCTGAATTTTAATTTCTTTCCTTTCATGAAATTCACACTATTTTATTAAAATACTTAAAAAAATGGTAACTAATTATTATTATTTTTTTATAGCTAGTTCAAAAGTGGTCTAATGTTTTCATAAAAAAAATTACAATGAAGTTATTATACTTTCTTGCCAGTGGTTATTTATTCTTATACAATGAAAAAGTAATAACATGATAAATGGAAAAACGGTTAAGAAAGTTTTAAAAATGTACATTTAAAATTTTTTATCGGCTCCCCCATTACCAGTATTTCCTCCAAAATAGTTTTTTGGTCTGCTTACACTACTACTATGCTTAGGAAGACAAAAAATATCGGCTAAAAATATGCAATAAATAAAAAGATAGCTTTTTGCGAATTTTTGGGGAAGAGGATATTATGGGACAATATTTTTTTTTAAATGTTAAGACAATCATGTAGGAATGTACTGGGCTTAATATAAAGTCGGAATATGTTTGCAAAATGTCCACCTACCTCCCCACCAGTGATATTGACCCAAACTCTGTACCAACAAATTTCCCCATATAGATGAGTCTCTGTGCCAAATTTTATCAAAATCTCTTTATCCAGTCAAAACTTAATCAGCTTCAAACACACCAGTACACGTTTATACGTACGTACTTAGGTATGTACGAACATTACCCCTCCATCTTTTTGTTTTTGGGGTCCCTGGGACGTGAAACTTCAAGAAATGGAAAAAACCACACCCCATTTTTTGACTCATTAGTACTCTTTCCTTCTTTCAGCATAGCCCTAGAGCTATGATGCCAGGAAAGCAGTGTTTTTAAACTATAAAATTGTCTATTTCATTGAAAAATTCTGTTTATGGAAACTAATGGTATTTTAATTTTATTTTCATGTAATATTTCTTCATAATTTCTTCGTAATATTTTTTGCATTAAGACTAATATTGTCTCAATTTTTTCAAAGTGAAAAACATTTTTTTTTTAAATATACGGAACATTTGATACTCCTTTTCGTAAGTAATTTGTGTAAACAAATCTTTTCTGGTGTTTGTATTAAAAAAAAATGTATATAATAAATCAGAATGGTTTGG
Source organism: Lycorma delicatula (assembly GCF_047948215.1). NCBI lineage: Eukaryota > Metazoa > Arthropoda > Insecta > Hemiptera > Fulgoridae > Lycorma > Lycorma delicatula. Next base: position 72,327,425 of record NC_134455.1, read on the forward strand.
AATCAGACAACACAGAAAGATTATTGGAACTTCTTCCGATATCACAAGACTGCATAAAAGTCTTTTTTGTTTGTTCCCGTTAACCGCGAAAATCACTGAATTAATCATTACAAAATTTTAACTGTAACTTTCTTTTGACCCACGGAATATTTAACATAGTTAAAACTTTAATACATATAAATTACAATTAATATATATATATATATATATATAAATAATCTAGAATTTCTTCTAGTAACTTTAATGACGTTGCCTACATCAACTGTCTTTGTGCATGTAGACTATATCAGACAATTACATGATTTACTAATTTTAATATGATTGTCTACAAAAGATCAGTTTGTATTATTATCCTAACATACGTAGAAATAAATTAGTTTGTAACAAAAATATGGGAATGACGACAATTTACTTATTTAACAACTGAAAAATTGTTATTTATCCAAATTAATTTATTTTACCCAAATAAGTTGAATAGTAAATACGTTGAATCCAAATAAGTAAAAATAGCAATTATTTTTTGAGCAACAGCCTGCACATAATTACTAGAAAACTATTTCCAGTTTACCAAGATCTACACGCATGTAGCAAGGGAGAAGCCGCGACGAGGATTGCTAGTTAAGAATAATTTAAATTCGTTCAAACAATTTCATTCCTCACTCAATTAAGCTTGTTAAAATTGGTTATAAATCTGCAAATATATCATTTATTTTATTTTCTGTGGAATCTTGGAACCTCATTGGTTTGGATAGTGCTACATGGGTTTCATCTAGTTCTTCCATGTAAACAATAAATATGTCATTCCTGAAATGTTTTATTATTTTATTATTAAAAAATAAAATTCTTCTTATAACAAATTAATTATATTTATCTTTATAATTTCAATGTTATTATTTTAATCTTCTACATTTTAGTTACATATTTTCAAGAAGATAAGATATAATCGATAATTAATTGATGTAATCAATAATGTTTTATACATATATATTGTCTACTGTTATTTTATTTATACCAGTATTTAGATGCTGTAATAGCAAGGTAGTAAAATCAAATGTCCAATCATTAAGATGTCATAAAATATAAGTACAATTGATATTATTAATAAAGATGTATCCAGTTAAGTTAAAATCTTTAATTTTTTTGTGATGTTATTTCCATGTTATAAAAAAGCAATATACATATTAACATAAAGATGGAAATTTACAAAACATTATTACATCGTACGATTTTAAAGGTTTTTATCATGGTAGAGTGAAACTCGGATAATGAATTTGTACTGCATACTCGTATTTTGTATTTATATTGCAATGGTGCGATTGAAAAAATCGGTCGAATAGATGTATCGATAACACGCCCAGAAATAAAATTAGATATTCGAAATGTATTTCATCGTAGAATCTCTGAATATAGTAATTTTTATTTATACACAGCGGTGAAAGGAACATGTGCAGTGAAAGATATCTATAGTTTTGATTCTACGGTAGTATACCATTACAGCCCTTATAATAACAACTAAGTGTACAAAATATAATATAAAATATTATTAGTAGGTTTACTTCTTTGACACCCGATTTTGGCTCTGACCGTTATGTGTGCAGCTGGGATATGAAATCTGTTTTGATGCCTCATTTTAATTGTGATGTAATTTCGTCTTTATTTCGTCTCATTTTTCAGAATATAATCATATTATAATAGAAAAAATTCCAATTCCAATTCTTCGTTCATGTCATTTAAAATTTAGTAAGCTATTTACCAGAAAATAAATTTTAACTTATTTTTATAAAATAAAACTTGTTTTTTCTAAATTAATTTAATTTATAGTAAAATCTTTTTATTTATATCAAATACAAACTAAGACTAGTGTCGCGCATTTACAAGGCATATACGCTTGGACTATTCTTTTTTCGAAATAATTATTAGATCGAAATAATTGTACATAAAAACCTTGTATATATACTCGTAAATTCCTTTCAAATATTTATCAAAACTGATACTTTCAGCAGAAATATTTTATTTTTCCATAAGATTTTTTTTGAATTATGTTATTACAAAGAGGCAGGATAAAGAGAATGATAAAGTGTGTAAAGTTTTTCAAGTGCGTTGTGAATAATACAAACCTACACTTTTGAATTCATTATTTCAGATGATTGATTTAGTTTTTCTTATTTCATCACTGTAAATAGAACTGTTTGTTTTAAGTTTTAGATCATTTATATCATATTTACTGGATTTATTTTTTATTTTGAGGTACCAATTTGTCTCTTACTCACTGAAATGCTGTAAGACCCAAGATTATATTTCACTTTTTTGATATAATTATTAAAAATTTATGAATAATGAAATTTTGTGTAGAAAATGTATAGATAGAAAATAAAAAAGGTTTTTGCAATACTTTATTCAAAAATATATAAAATTTGTCCATTATGAAGTGAATTTATAAAATTTATTTTTTTGTTTACAAATTTTCGATTATTTTCACAAATACTGGGCCTAATAACAAATATATAATTTAATAGATATATAGAGAATTTAACTTTGTTACATAATTTCTTTTCATAATTTACTGTATTAAAGAAAATTTTGTTTTATAGTCATTTTACCAGAAACATCTAGTTATTTATTTATTTACAATTTAAAACTTACATGATCATCCGTCAGACCTAAGTCTGACGGATGATCAAGTTAACAATAATAATGATAATACTGATGACATGAATGAAGTACTACACCCTATCAATTTGGAAACCATTTCCTCAGGCTGCAGGCAAAAATTACAGAATCACCATTTTACTTGCCACAAAGCAGAGACTAGTCAAGCAAAACACAGTCATCATAAATAACAACCGCCTATATATGCTAATTTAATTCTAATTAGATTTTTGTTTATTTATTTATCGTCAATTGAAAATTATATATGCAATTTTATTGAACGTGTTTATCGTTGACGCAGCTAGCAAAAGAGCGCTAGCCGTGACTTCATATCATTATAACAGGATGATTAATAAAAGAAATTATTAAAAATATAATATTTAACTACACAAAAATACATGATTTTTGTTACACGATATATAAAAATAAAAAATTTAAATTGAAAAATTAAGTTAAATAAAACAGACTTAAAAGAAAAAGTAGACCAAAATGTAAAATTATTTAAATTTGCATTGAAATAAAATAAAATAAAATACAATAAATTCATGATCTAAAAACTGAAAAATTCCATAAAAGAGAAATAAAAAAAAATGCAATAAAAGACAATATAAATATTTAAAAGGTAAGAAAACCGACTACTATTATGAATTTATACTTTCTTAGCATTCACTTAAACATTCACAGTTTTATATAAGTAGATTTTATAATGTTAAGTAATATATTAATTATTTTGTTGTATGCTATTCATTATAATACACGTTAAATTTTTTGTTATTATTATGGATTATTTTTTGCTTTGAATTTAATAATTAAAAATATAAATTTTGTTCCACCCATTCATATATTTGATTAGATTACTATTTATTATTTGTACTTTAAAATGATTGGAAACTGTGCTAAAAAATGTACTGGAGTAATACGAAAATTGGGTTTGCAAACAGTTAATTTTGAAAAGAATGTAGTATAACTATTTGTTCCTGCTGAACCACTATTGTACAGTGTATTTTTAAATTCAAAATCATTTATATGTTTGTTTATATGTAGAACTACATTCGTGACATATATTTGTCTCAAAGTAGGTACTTTAAATTCTTCAAATAAGTGTGTACCGGGATATAACCTTGGTTTACCGAGATCTGCTCTAATTAAATATTCCTTTTTTTTTTTTTGTCTTCAGTCATTTGACTGGTTTGATGCAGCTCTCCAAGATTCCCTATCTAGTGCTAGTCGTTTCATTTCAGTATACCCTCTACATCCTACATCCCCAACAATTTGTTTTACATACTCCAAACGTGGCCTGCCTACACAATTTTTCCCTTCTACCTGTCCTTCCAATATTAAAGCGACTATTCCAGGATGCCTTAGTATGTGGCCTATAAGTCTGTCTCTTCTTTTAACTATATTTTTCCAAATGCTTCTTTCTTCATCTATTTGCCGCAATACCTCTTCATTTGTCACTTTATCCACCCATCTGATTTTTAACATTCTCCTATAGCACCACATTTCAAAAGCTTCTATTCTTTTCTTCTCAGATATTCCGATTGTCCAAGTTTCACTTCCATATAAAGCGACACTCCAAACATACACTTTCAAAAATCTTTTCCTGACATTTAAATTAATTTTTGATGTAAACAAATTATATTTCTTACTGAAGACACGTTTAGCTTGTGCTATTCGGCATTTTATATCGCTCCTGCTTCGTCCATCTTTAGTAATTTTACTTCCCAAATAACAAAATTCTTCTACCTCCATAATCTTTTCTCCTCCTATTTTCACATTCAGTGGTCCATCTTTGTTATTTCTACTACATTTCATTACTTTTGTTTTGTTCTTGTTTATTTTCATGCGATAGTTCTTGCGTAGGACTTCATCTATGCCGTTCATTGTTTCTTCTAAATCCTTTTTACTCTCGGCTAGAATTACTATATCATCAGCAAATCGTAGCATCTTTATCTTTTCACCTTGTACTGTTACTCCGAATCTAAATTGTTCTTTCACATCATTAACTGCTAGTTCCATGTAAAGATTAAAAAGTAACGGAGATAGGGAACATCCTTGTCGGACTCCCTTTCTTATTAGGGCTTCTTTCTTATGTTCTTCAATTGTTATTGTTGCTGTTTGGTTCCTGTACATGTTAGCAATTGTTCTTCTATCTCTGTATTTGAACCCTAATTTTTTTAAAACGCTGAACATTATATTCCAATCTACGTTATCGAAAGCCTTTTCTAGGTCTATAAACACCAAGTATGTTGGTTTGTTTTTCTTTAAAGCTTTAAAGTTTTTCTTTAGAAGCTTAAATATTCCTAGAGCATAAATATAATATTTAGATGAGTTTCATATGTTCCTCTCGATTCCATTATTGAAAAAGTGAATGAGTATATGCAAAATATATAATTCTTATTATTTCAAGATCCTTAATTTTGTTTATTTTTTAAAAAGTATGAATAAGGTATTTTAGTCTTGATCTTAAATTGCGTACATGGACATTCCATTTCATATGATCGTCCAATATTTTATTAACCCGATATTTTACTGACCTGACGTCGACAACTGATTGACGACGGCAGTTACTGTTTATCAATTCGCTATTATTTAGTAAACATGTATATAGTTTTAGTTAAAATTTACGAGGGGATTTGCCGTGATTTTATATATATATATATATATATATACATATATGTGTGTATGGTGTATGTATGTGTGTGTGTGGGGACATATATATATATATATATATATTATATGTCAACACACACACACACACACATACACAAATACCTCACAAGAAGATTTCCCCGACATAACTACCATTCCCAAACTACTTCCCACCACACAGTTACAACACTACTCTCAATAAAATCTCACACAAGCAGCCAAAAGCGATGGAATTGCAACTGACCCAGTGGCAAGACACCGACTCCATACTAAGAAACCCCATTCTTTGATTAATCTTCAAGTAGAACACACTGCACAACAAATACTGTACACAATCAAATGATACACAATACTGTATCACAAATAATACCCAGTAGATAATAAATGCAAGCACCGTAGAAAACATCCACATGATAATGTATGCAGCGGCAATCACCTCACCCACTCAAACAAACAGAGATTAAAATAAAGAACAAGAAATTCTAACAGAACAAAACCACGGCTTAGATGGCAAATAAGAATTGAAAATAATATCAATAACATCAGAAGAGACTTTCATACAGCAGAAGGGCAAATTCACATACGGAAATATTTCAAAACGCATTACAAAAGATATGAATAATATGTAATCCAAGTCACCCCAGTATGCACCTCCCGAAATCTACAACTCAGATAGAAAATAACCGTTTACGCCGTAAGACTCTATAGATACAACGAATCCAATGAAAGAAAGGAGAAGAGCAATCTCTCCAAAGTAGTGAGAAACAGTTCTACCGAAAACCATCTTAAACATCGAAACAACAGTAATAGAACTACCAGGCAAACAAGAACCCACCGATTTCTGGAAAAATCTCTGGCCAGAACCCAATTTTCACAACAGCAACACCCCGTGGATCAAAGTAGAAGAAGACAATCACCAGCATATAAAAGAACAAGAAGATATCACACTTACAATACAAGAAAAAAACAATCAAACACATACACAACTGGAAATTCCTGTAAACTGAAAAAATCCACACAACTGCAAATATACAAGATGTTGGAATTTTCAAGGTGAACCTTATCCTGATGTAGACAACATTTAAATCTTCAGTTATAAATAATTCACCTCAACACATGAAGCAATCGCACAACAAAATTATACTTCTATCTCACACACTCCCTAAATTCCTCACTCAAGCCAAAACCTACATCAAATCCAAAAACTTATACGCCACTAAACCCTTCAAACTTCGACCGATCGGTCGAAGTTTGAAGGGTTTGCAGATGATCATCTGCATTCCAACCCCATACAAGATTATTACTGCAACAATCTCCAAGAAGATAAAACAACTACTAACATAAAACATTACCTCACACAAGAGCAAAAAGGATGCAGAAAACAAAGCTAAGGATGCAACAGCTTTAAATAAATACCGTCATCATGGGACAAACTGAAAAATAAAATAGAAACCTTCACATCTATTACTGAGACTACCTAAAATCCTTTGACTCAGTATCCCATAGTTGGCTACCAGAGTTCTAGAAATTTACAAGATCAATCCATACCATGACAGTTTCTTTCAGTACACTCTGATAAAGTGATGTTAAAAAGTTAATAATTTTAAAAATAAAAAATTATCCTGTTTTCTTTTCTTTCTTTATTTGCTATAAATTACTCTTTTTCTCGTTTCCCTTTATTTTCTAATTCATTTTATTTTTCTCTTTCAATTCAAAAAATATTATTTCCTGAAGAAACTGTTAAATAGCTGCCTTAAAAGTTAATCTTTATAATCAATACTTCCTACTATAACTTTAATTAAGAAAAACAATAATAAATAGAACTAACTTCAAAACAAACAAAAAAATAATAATCCATAATATTCTTCAACATGTTTTAACATTTGAACCTATAATTAGTACCAGGTTTTATATATAATTCAAATTTGGGCCTGAAAATTCTAAATTAACATAAAAATTAATTAATAACTTGTACCAACTTAAAATAAAAATTTTAAGAAATTATTTTTAGTATATTTTACCTTGGATGTATTACTTCTGACAAATGTTTAATTACTTTTATGTATTTTTATTTTTAACGTCGACAAGAAAAATAACAGGGTGGTAGCGCCTCAGCCTTTCATCAGGAGGTTCTCGGTTCAAATCACGGTATATTTCATACGCTACATATTTATTTATATTTCCATCTTCTTTCTATTATATTTTACCATCAGACTTTTAATTTCATATCTATCCTCTTCTTTAATTCATCCACTCACCTCTATTAGTAAATTTTCTAACTTATGTAACGTGTGAAGCTTTGGATTTGAATACTAAATCGTGGGTACCTTTGCTGTTCTTTGGTAGTTGGGTTTCAACTAAGCAAATGTCTCAGGAATAGTCGGTCTGTTTTTTCAAGACTACACATTTACCGGTACGGTTACATTGCACTGGTAAGTCGCTAATTACTAATTTCTTGATGCGACTATTAATAAAATATCTAAAAAGTAATAATGTCAACTAACGACAATTGCTTTTAAACTAAGCTTTTTTGCTTTAGTTGTAACTGCTTACAGTGTATTCGTAACCAAAAAGGTGAATCAACAAACAACATAGTTTATGTAAATTACGTTTACATTTTTTTATCATAAAATGAAGGATTTTCTTGTAACTCCTAATTTTAAATTTATTATATTAAGAAAAGCTTAGCGACGTAATGTACAAAGTTAAGTACAAATTTCATATAATTGTGATTGTATTTTTAAATGCTATGTAAGTATTTATTTTAGATATAAAATAAATATGTCTTCAAAAAGGTGTGCTTTGCTAAAAAAATAAATGGTGGTGTGTTTAAAACCTAGATTACAAGTATACCAGACTAACCTCCTACTTCGTTCTCTCATTCCTTGTTATTTTAACTTATCTATGCAAAGGGTAAACCTTTTTTCTTCCGTATTATGACTAGTCAGGATAAAGCCTGTGTACTCCACTGTTTTCCACGGTTATAAAGTTTTAGTCAGCTTTTACAGTTCCGCCACACCACATAAATAATATAGAATCTTATTCTACTCTTTACTAAATTCTAGCTGTCACTTTAAATATTTTGCGTGTTATATTTACTTACAGTGAACCAGTATCATTTAAAATATTATTTTATTAATAATAGAGCCTGTTTTATTACGGAAAGAAAATTAAAAATTTTTTTAAATAATTTGTTTTTTTAACAATACTAATTTAATAATAAACCATTATGAAATAAAATTTCAACAAGCAATATAAAATAATCTGAAAAACAAGAAATGTAAATAAAATAATTACAAACAATTATTTTTGTAACGAAATAAACTGAAATTTAACTTATTTAATGGTTTAAATCCTTAACAAATGTAATATTGAGATATTTTAAAACAAAACTCGAATATAATATAAAAAAGATTATGCAGATCAAATTGTTGAATATTACATTATACAGATGAGTCAAAAGTATGGAAACCTCTCAAAAATGTTCGAGATAGAATACTGTAACTTTCAGGATAAGGTGTAGGCCAACTACTTTACCGTTTGACGAAAAATAAAATTTCAACCTCTTCACGGGTAGTGGCTCAGTAGTTGTAACTCAAATATATTAAATAGTAACACTCTTTGTGTAATACATCATTTTAAATGTTTTTTTTAGACAAGAAAAATGTTATACATAAACGTTTTGGTACGATGTCTGTTCCCAAAATGGCAGCGGGATAAAATTTGTATTTTGAAAAAATTGCGTAATAACATTAATTTAAGTAACTGTTATCGCAAATAAATAAATTTATAAAAATTTGATAAAATGGATTTTGTTAACATTTATTTTTAAAATATTGTATATTAAACATAAAATTTGCTTATTTACTAAACAGGGAGCATTAATAATAGGAGAAAACCAGGATGCCTAAATTTACCACAAATCGTATTTAGGTATGTATGTATGTATGTTTCTTCCAACGTAGCAGCTCAACGGTTGAACCGATTTAGATGTTTGACACCGCATTGGAAACGTTACGTTACTGGAAGTGTCATAGACTATATATATTTAAAAAATTGAAAAAAAATAAATAATATACTAATACCATACACAAAGTTGTTACCCGTCTGCTCTTTTATTATCCTATATATTAATAATTATCCTATATTAAAGATTAATGTTTGTCACCCGCATTCCTAACACCCTCAGAATGCGCTAATTTGAATATAAAATGCGAATTTTAAAAATCGTGCCATTAGTTTCCGATTTCGACTGCTAGGTATCGAATTCTATTTGCGTCGATGCTAATAAAATAAAAAAAAGGCGCTTGAATGGACATTGCATAACAAACACTTGTATGCTAATGTGCAAGTTGATTTCAAAATGAACAGTAATGAAATAAACGAAGCAATCTTGCAATCAAATCAGCTCCATCCTATCTTTTTTTTGTAGTCGTGTTTTTTTAATTTTTAACAGATTTTAAACTTCTTTAATTTATAATAATATCTATATATACATTTTGTTGAAATTTATGGAATTTCAATCACAACCTTACAAACATTTATCATTTTCCTTAGATGGTAATATCTTCATCGCTTCGTCATTTCTTTCTTAACATTTTTCTTTTTTAATTTTTTCATAATTATTAAATTTTCAACTCACATCCGCTGTAAAATTGTAACTGCAAGAATCATTTCTTATTTATTTTCAATTTGTTTTGAATATGTATGATCATTTACCGTTCACTAATTTTAATTGGTGAAATAAACAGAAATACTTTTTATTTATTACATAAAAAAAATTTATACATTCATCGAGTATACTTATTACACTGGTTATTTTTATTATGTTGCACAACGGTGGTTTGTAAATAAAAAACTTTATTCCATTAAATGGACCTTACGTAAGTAGTTATTCTTTTAAACTATAGTTATAAATATAGTATACTTATAGTTATTCTTTTAAACGGATTAGACATGATATTAGATTTTTTAAATATTTCTTTTAAAAATACTGTACGTTTGCTTTGAGGCATTAATCTTCTACTATCTCTCAGTTATCATGTTTCTTAATTTTCTCTGTTTTCTTAGATTTTCCTGTTGTTTCTCTTCCGTCTTAAGCGCATTAATTTTTTTAAAATCGTGTATTTTTTTCATTGAAAATCTCTCTGTTTAAAATTTATTTTTTTTCATTCCGATTACTTGGAGATCCTTACCTGTTTCTAAAAACCAAATTGTTTTACTTTTGAGATTATCAAAGAAGTTAAAAATCTTTCTAATCAATATTTATTCATTCATTCTCTTTAGATGACCATATTTATTTTTTTTAAATTTCCTTTTTTGATCTTAAAACACTTTTAATATTTTTACACTTAGGGCATAATACTTTTCTTAGAATTGTTATTTCCTTTTTCAAGATATTCTCTAGTCTTTATTGATTATTTAATATAAAAGTTTCTCGTGCGTAAAGATGTTCAGTCTAGTTCATTTGGCAATTTTCTTCAAAATTTCGATTCGTTTTTGGGCTGCATTTTGTTCATCAGAGAAGATCGCTAGTTCATTGGAAAAAGCAAAACAATTCTCCTTTCATATTCCTTTGTGTTTTGTTTCGATTCTTTTATGACTGGAAGTTTTAAATTTTCAATTCCTTTTCAACATTCATTTCGCCTAGGTACATTAAAAAAAAAAGTATATTTATTATACTTTCATTTATTTATAAAAAAAATATATATATATATTATTTATTTATATGTGTTCATTTATAAATATATATTTATTTATTAAGAAAAAAATGATAAAAGATTTTAAATATGGGCACATTTGTTTAACAGCTCCTTGTAAGAGATTGAAGATTAGGAAAAAACTGTTCTATCTTTGTTTATGAATTCTTTCTTAAAATATTCGTACCTAGATTTAAAAGGATAACCTCATTTTGAATAATATTTCCTCGTCAAGAATATTGAAATACTACAATGAATGTAATATAAAAAACATACGGTATATATCTGAAAAGGAAAGAGTCGGTAGGTGTCAAGGTATTTAACAGTTTTATCTTGCATATCCGTACTATTTTCTTTCCTCTTATCACAAGAGGAAAGAAAATACACTTTTTTTTCAATTTTTCGGCTATTAATTTAATTTCTAAATAAAAGTACTTGAACAAAGAGAGCTTCATAAATCAAATTAAATTACGTGAAAAGTTATAGGAAGTGAAGATATGGAATTTAAAATTTTGAAACACATTGATATTGATAATTGTCATTCTACCATTATCTAATTAAAGAAGCTTAAACACTATACAGGTTAAAGACCGGATAATCTGAACACGTTACATGCACTGTGTGATCAAGTGTATAACTCTTGTACTAGTTTGCAGGGTGCACATGATAAAAAGAATAATCCTGAATAAAAAAACAGATAAGAAAGATAATCCACGAATTTACGTCAAGGCAAATAATCTACTTCACCCCACTATCGTGTTGATAGTTTACTGTTATCTAACCCGGTTGATTGTTAACTAACTGGTAAGATAGTGATTACTTTAGTTTGGATAACGCGTACGACCATAACTTTTTTTTATAAATATTGCTTTCTTGAGTGCAAAATAGCCAGTAGGTTTGATAAAATTTAGATCGTGTAGGATTGTTAAATATATGTAAATGTTAAATATCTCTGGATTTTTTCTTGGACGCACAACGAAGTATCGTCATCATCACCCGGCCACGATATTTAAATAGTAAATAAATAAATATTAAAAATTAAATTAAAAACCAAAACCCTGTAATATAAAAACACAGCGTAGATGGTAAACGCCTAAAAGATATGCTAAAAGCGAAATAAAACCACAATGAAGTATATTGTTAATAATCTAAATTAAAACAATAAAATTACCATTTTCCATACGTCAAATGGCATAATAGCTGAAATACAATATATTAAAAATCAAATATTTGAATATAAACGGACGGGCTTAAAAAATCGTAAAACATTCAATAACATCCTTTGATTGTTTCATAAGATATTTCGGACGTTAGCCCCTACTTTTCTGAATGTGTTTAGAAAATAAATAGTAAACTTTATAAAAATGTTTAAAATTCATACAGTGAAGGTTTAAGGACGAATTTTTCATTATTGAATTAGAACAGTCAATAATTAATCATGCATCTTATCCTGAACACGTTTCCTTATTTTCATGACGTAGACGACGACAGCAGCGACAACAGTTCTCAAATAAAATTTGAAAAAAACAAAATTACTTTAGAATGGACGATGAAGGATAAATTGAAGTTGGTATTTTTATAAATTAAACGAAACGAATCTGCCTCGTTACCATCAAATAACGTGGATCCTCTCTTGTTTTCATCAATTTCCTTGCCTTGTAAACTGAGCTGCCTCTTGAGCCGTATCGTGTATAAGTTCCTTACACTTAACGCTGTTTGAATTAGCTATTAAAAAGGTATGTAGAATATTTAGAAACCTGAAAAGATTAAGTTTAATTACCGGAATAAAATTTTAATCGGATTATTACTTAAATCTAATTCATTAACTACTTAGATTATTTTGTATGTTTTAATAGTTAAATAATTTTTTAACTATATTTATTTAATTATAAAAATAAAAAATGTTCAATCTTCGTCCGTTATTTTCATTAAATAAACCTCTATCTACTGATAGGAATCTGTCATGTAAATGCGCTATCATACTGCTACAAAATACACTCAGATTTTCTGGATGGAAACATTGCCCGGCTATTACATATATATTCGTGTTACTAATGAAATACTGCCGATATTATGTTATTTTAATTGCTCGTTAAAACGCATATGTAAAATTCTACCGGAAACTTTACTGAGGAAAGTACTAATAATTAGCTCCGAAAGGTCAGTAAAAAAATATCATTAATTTTAATGTAAGTAGTTTATAATTTTGTAATAGTTAAAAAAAATCTATATCCATTTTAAAAAGCAGTTTTTTATTAGAGAAATTACATATTTAAACAATTCTCGGATTTTAAAATGAATACTTTAAAAAACTAGTACATTCTTAAAAATTATCGTCTACAATAACTAGAATGTTTTTTTTCTATTCGATCCACGAGTATTAGATATTCCGGTCTATTTATAGTCTATTAATGGACACATATATTCTATCCGACATTATAAAAGACTATCTTTATATATTTAAAAAAATTCTTTTTTTGTCGGTTTTATGCCTAAGTGGTATTGTCATTGTTATTTTCTTCTTTTATCCTCTTTTTATTAAAACAAGAAGTTTAAAACGAGAGGTTTGTTAAAACCGATTTTATTAATAAAATAAAATTAATTTATACTTCGATCAGGCGTAGTATTAGAGTTCACTGGCGCGGATTTTGGATTTGTATCTAGAATTAGATTTCAAAAGAAAAACTTAAACTTTTCTTAAAATTCTACCATAATTTAACTAGCTGATGTTTTAGTGAGTATATTGGTAAATTTGTCTATTAACTTTGGCGAGGATTTTGGCTTTATCCTAGAGATGTTAGTCTACTGCAGACTCTGTTAAGCAGTAATGATTAAAATTAGCGTATGACATGCTTTTTGGGGGAGTAAACACTACAAAAACAATTTGTGAGATAAAATCGCAGACATTATATAATTTCTGTTTACTTTTTATCGATTTCAATTTTGTTTTATTTGCAATGATATGGTTACTCGTTTGTTTGCTCGTTCGGGTGGTGAACTAGCTAATATTAACTTCGTGTTATGACGGCAAACCTCTGTCATATCTGGTACGTGCATGGTTTATCGGTTACGAGCTTTAAAAATATTAGTTACTTTAAACATGAAATATCGTAATCATGAATAATAATTTTTTTTTGGGAGAGAAGTGGAAATACATTTACGTACGAAGTGCCGGGCTCCTAGTGGTGGTCTTATCAAACCGCCATCACCTGCCTACCATCTAAAACAACCCCCTTTCTATCAGGACCAGACCCGGAACCGATTTACCCATTACTTTAGGCCGAATCCTCCTATCGTAGCTTGAAAAGGCCGCTACCTACTTTTAATCTGGCTCAGGACTATATAGGTCGCCCTTCGTGGCCCTGATAATGCCTCCGACGAATCTGGCTACACACTCACAGCTGCTCAGATCCCGGAGCATTATCGTAACCACAGAATGGGCGCTCAGTACTCCGAGATCCACCTAATAATAATAATAGCAATTCTAGATTAGATTTATAAATTAAGTTCAATAAATTAATGGAATTACGGGATATTTTTATCGATCTGATAAAATAAAACAAAAATATTTTATATAAGCATACAAAATACATTTTACTGTTAATTATGTCTCTAGCTTACGGTTTTACAGTTTCTGATTTCTGCAGTAGATGATACACCACTAATGTATCGAATGTATTTTTTTTCATATACGTTTGAATACATTTATTCACCGTATATAACAATAACACCGTGGAATAAAATACTAATAATGGTAAATTATATACAAATGGAAAAACACCCAACAAGTAATAAACTAAATCTCGGTGCACGCATAAATAAGTTTAACGACAAGTAGCAATATTTCACAGCCAATTTCAACGATAAAACGATAGAAAAAGTGAGCCCAAGTCGTTTCCTAGAACATAATCATTATTCATTAAATATTGCATAGATTTAGAATCTATAAACAAACCATTGGTCTTTAGCTTGCCCTCAAATTGATTTTTTGAATATTGGTTAAACATTTGCGTTTTCATTTTCAAAGAAAAGTCTAGATGTCAATCTTTACTACTGCAACATCTTCTGCTTTACATAGTTTCCTGAAAATCTTTCTTTTCTTTGCCTTTCCCAAAATTGAATTTTTGAAAATTTTGGAAAATACGTTTGAAATTTGTTTAGAAAGAAGAATCTAAATACCAGTTTCCACTGCTGTATTACCTTTGGTTCCTGAGATATAGAATTTTAATTAAAAAACTTACTTCCCTTTTCATTCCCTTATAAACGGAATTTTTCAAAATACTTCCTTGCTGCCTACGTTATAAAAGTAACTCACCTCTGAAATTCACTTACCAAGATAAAGCGGTTTGAGCTGTGCGTTGATGGTCAATCAGTCAGGACTTTATATTTATATATATATAGATAACGGTTCATTCCTTCTCCATTCTGTATAGTCCCATTATACCCGCTAAACAACAGCAGTACATAATCAGAACCTAATAAAATGAACTACTGTCGACCAATCAACTATGCATATAAATACTTACTACAACTTAATTTCACCCAACAAATCTCAGCTTATGATGACAACGCTTTAATACTAAGCTAACCCAAGTTTCTCTGACTATTTAGATAGGCCGGTTAAGTAAATTTGTATAACTAATATTTAATTAGATATTAGTTTAAATATTAATCTCATAATAAAATTATTTTGTATTGCATCTACGTGTTATGTTTTAAATCACTTATTGGTCATAAAGATAGTTATGACCAAAAATGATTGAAATACTGTAAGTAATTCCAATCTCCCTTTAAATTTGAGAAAAATATTAATTATAAATTATTAAAAAAGATAATAAAAATTATGTAGATTATTGTATTATTAAGTGTGATTTTTTAATGAATTAATGTTAATTTTATTTATTAGTGTGTTGTTATAGTTGTTTAAATTTCTCATCTATTTAGGATACTTATTTCAATAAAATTGTTTTTAAAATTTAATATCATCGTCTAGTATTAATATGTTAATAAATAAACGCGTATATTTTTTGTATTTCAAGTGATTTGATTAAAGATACAGTAATAATACATTATTATTAGTTCCTGGAGTCAGCAACCACCGCGTCGCTTCCGCCTTTTCGTAAATATATTTTATTTACTCCAATTGCCTCTGACCTAGTTTGGTAGCAGAATTTCTATTGTGTCTTTTCTGTTGTAGCTCAAAGCTAAAGTCAATTGCTCTAACGAGAATTATGGTAACTTCTTTTTTTGGAAAAATATCTATCTTTTGAAATCGATACGTGAAAGTTATAAATAAATAAATAGTAACAAAAAGATAACTGAATAATAATAATAAAACGACTGTATAAATATTTTCTTTATAATTATTTTTTTAATATTATTCAATATTAAATTAAACAATTTATGCAGCAAAATTAGTTCTCAATTTATTCTGCTAGTTGTGTATTTATTTATTTATTCATACACAAATTCACAGATTATAACGAAAATTGAAAAAAGATATACTTTAATAAACAAATTTGGGACTAAATTTTTTCCCGACAAAAATAACTAATCTACATGTAACACATAAATCATGTAATACTGATATTTTAGCAATCTTTTAATACATTTCATACTTTCTTTATTACGTTATAGAACCCGTAAATGTAGATTATAAAAAGCGTATTAAAATACTTCGTGGCAACATGACTATTACGTTTTTAATAAATAGACTGATTAAATTTGAGAAAATTAATTCTTTCTAGTCGTACTATTTTACACGATAAGAACAGTTTTCACTGTTCGCAAAAATAACGACAGTTAACATTTAGAGGACAGTTATCATTTACATTTAGACGAAAGAACGAATCATCAGATTTTGGTATTACTTAATTAACATATTATTCTCAATTGTAGAGAACGCGTAATGTATTAAATGCCCCTTTCCATTACAGATGAATAAAACAAAGTAAATCATTTTTCAATTTTTGTTTAAATACTTTTATTTATAGTTTCATCAACAAGTAAAGTCACTAGCGACTTATTAGTGTAACGTAACTGTACAGTAAATGTGTAGTCTTGAACAAACTCTGACTCACCATTCCTGAGACGTGTGGTTAATCGAAACCAAAGAACACGGTATACACGATCTAGTACTCTAATCCGAATAAAATTACTACCTTGATTAGGATTTGAACATAAAAACTTCGACTTAGAAATCAGCTTATTTACGACGACGAGTTTACTATTAGACCAACCCGGTGGGTTTTTTCAAGTTTTAGTTTATTTAATTTATGGAATATAAACTGGAAATATCTTGTTCTCTTCAGCAACTCTTTCACATGATCACATAAAACAATTCATACGGACACTTAAGTATTTTCAAGACTTTATTCACTTAATTTACTTATCGAAAATATTATTATTATACAAGAAAAATACTATTACTATTGCAACCTTCATGTACATAGGCAAACTTATCTATATGTAGGAAAAGCTGATCAACTGCCAACCAATGAAATATCTCGTTCAAATAATGTGAAATTATTTGTTGTAGATTATCATTGTATGATACGGTAATCACAGTTTATCGGTAATAAGTTATGAAAAGATTATTCATCTATTTTTTTAATTTTTTGTTTGTTTATAATTTACTTTGATAAATAAAAGCAGTGTAATTAAAAATGACTTGCAGCACAATTTACTATTTGTATTTTTTTTTAGAAAATATTTTATGATTATGATTTCTAAAATCTTTTCTTTACAGAAATTCGCATCTTTATTGATTTCGTAAGTAAAAATTATAAAAGTCTAGATAACTGAAATTTTAGGAAATATTCTACTAATCCATATGAAAAAATATATTCAAACACACATGGTTACAAAAAAATACTAAATAATTTCACAATATCTTTCACATAAAAAAGGATGATGCGTGGATTTGTTTGTTGTATGTACTCACTTTTTAAACTGCTACTAGCGCATTATTAATAAAAGAAAAGGATTATTAGCTAATATTTAGCCGTAAAAAAAGGATTCTTTATTTAGCGGGAGTTAGTCGTTGGCGCGCAACCGGCCGGCTCATCACGTATCCCGTTCTACACCAATAGCAGCAGCTGGACTGGCAACTAACACAACTTCATATGAACACAGACAAGACTAAACGAAGACGATAGCGTCCCAAAGCCAATTCAATATTGCTAGTGTTAAACGGTAAATTTTTATTAAAAACTTTTAAATTCTATATCTATTCACTCCTTAAGCCATTTTAAATATAAAAACACCAAAAGGTTCCGAAAAATATTCTCTACACACTAATATTTCTTTTTTATAAATATTTCTGAAAAATACGTAATATTCTCACAATCATGAAGATACGTACCTGTTGAGGGTCCAGAGGGCAGAGCCCCCTGATTAAACGATCGAGCGAGCGAAGCGAGCCCTGACTAGCTTGTGATATATGAAATTATAGTACCGGAAATTGATATGTAATTTTGTAATCTTCATAAATATGATTCTATAAATCAGTGTTTAAAAAAAAATTCTTAATAATATAATAAAAATTCTCAGGAATTCCAAGTATCACTGAATATTCATTATAGACCGATCGAAATAACTCATTTAGAGGAGGAAAAATTGTTATCTGGACATTTTATAAGTGGAAATGGTACAGGGGCTTACAATAAACTGAAATGGTATTGCGATTTTCGGCGAAAGTTGACGTCAAAAATATTTGTGGTTATTTAAGACCCAGAAAGGTAAACCTTCATCGAGGATCGTCAAAATTAAATTATTTTTGCGGAAATTTAAAAAAAAAAACCAAAAAAGGGGATTTTTACCATTTTTCTCGGAAATTTTGAGGTTATGTTAAAAAGTGACTTTTACAAAAGTTGTAGATTTTTGCATGATCTCCTCTCACGCATTTATTATTTTTTTTACGTTTATTATAAATCGCTTTACCACCTTCACTTGTAAAAGTCCACTTAACTATTTCTTTTCTCTAAGTATAATTTGGTTGGACTATTATGATTACCGAGTAATTAAATTGTTAAAAAAATACAATATATAAGAAAGCAATTTGTTTTCAGTAGAGTTAATTATATATCATAGTTATTAATTAAATAATTATTATATTATTTTTTTATTATTTTTCGGGCTAGTGTAGCAGGACTCGGCCTGACGTAATGTGTTAAACGGTTCCGGGTCGAGTCCTAGTAGAAAGGGTCGTAGTTTTAGTCGGTAGTCTGCTGATGGCGATTGGATAATACCATCAGTGGGAGCCCGACACTCCGCGCGTAAATGTATTTCCACCTCTCTCTCTAAAACGAAAAAAATAAATTATTGTAATTATTACTAATGTTAAGAATAAATTTGACATATTAACAAGAAAAGAGCTGGTGACGTATTGTGTGACTTATTTGCCTACGCCGGTCAAGTAATTATTACCAAAATAAGCAATATTAATGCGCATTTCAACAACAAAATTTTGATTTTATGGACTTCCTAATTGTATGGGGCAAATTTATAAAAAAAAAAATTTATGAAGAAGTGATCCCTAACAAAAACAAAATCAATTTAAAAGAGAGTTGTTTAATTTATTGAAAAAATAAATTTATTTTTTATGAAAGTAATGAAAATATTTTCTGAAATTGCTTTTCATTTTTAATGTGATATAAAATAATATAGGATAAAAAGGTGCTATAATTTTAATTGCCCTTTAAGTGAAAAAAGAAAAAAGTTTTCTCATAATAAAAATTACGAAATTTTTGGTTAATAAACAAACATTAGAATATATGTCTTTAGAGGTGGGGAATAGATTTTAAGAAATATTATCTAAGTGTTCATATATAAAGTCTATATGAATATGAAATGGAAGCAAGGAATCAATGAAAGGATACAAATACGAACATGAATATGGTAGCATATTATCGGTTAAGCTTAACAAATTTGCTTCTGTAAAGTTATTTTTCTAAATTTAACATCCCGTTCAAGTCTAAAATAAGAAAAACTCGTTCTTCTTTTTAGGTCCGGGTCTATAATTTTAAAAAATAGTTGATATTTCTTGATAATGCTATGAAGTATAAAGTTTCTATTTTTTTTTTTCGAAAAATATTTAAACCGAAGGGATATAGAACAATAAAAAACATATATATATTTATATCAATTATAAAAGTGGGGTTTTGATTTTTGACATTTGTTGGGGATTATTTATATAAGCAATGTAGGTAAAAAATTTGCTTTAATAAAGTTTTATTTAAAATGCCTCTGAAGAAAATCGAAATTATTTCGTGATATCTCCCACCCCGTTAAGGAAAATTGAAAAAATAAATTAATTTAATCAATTCCCCAAGCATAGAAGTATTTGAACCAAATTTGGAGAAAATCGGTTTGGTTTCTCAATCCTTAGATATTAGGTCAAAACAGTATGACACACATTCGTATGCACCTGCATACATACGTAAGTCTTTTTAAATGATTCTCTTTTAGTTATCTTCATTTATCTATATGGATAAATGATCATTTCCATCAACGTAACATCATATAAGCTTATTCATTTTGTACTTCAAGTGGCACTCACAATACGTATCTCTCAATAATTTTGACTGCATTAAACTGTGGTTAAGAATGCAATGCTAGCCCGAAATAAGAAAAACAGATTTCGGATTGATAATTATGTAAACGCGCAATAAATTATCAAAAAAGTAATAAATATAAAATCGAAGATACTTTATTATATATTAATTATATATTTTTATTATATTATATGCACGAGCGCACACACACATTTTGTTCTTTGTCTAATATTTTGGTGCTGTTGAAATCTAACGAGTGTTTATGTTCTATTGTATGTTTTATGAGCGCTGCCTCTTCCTTTTTTCTATATTCTTTTTTAAAGATATTGAGATGTTTATCCAATGTACACACCGCGTTACAATCTTTACACGGAATGATGTATATTACATTGTCTTGTTGATATTTGCTATCGGCGATTTTAATATAGAAAACATAATGTTCAGATTGTTATAATTTTGATAGGCTACTACGAAATACGTTTGTAGCAATTTTTTAGTCTTTTCTGACAGATCGGCGACATATGGCAATGCAGCATAATTTTCACTCTTATTATTTTTAATAGGGTAGTTGGCTGATATATATATATATGGTATACATGAAATGTATGTTTTAAATATGTTTTTTTTTTACAATATTTTCCGGATAATTATTATTTATTAATAGATATTTTGCTTTATATATATATATATATATATATATATATATATATATTGGTCTATCATTGGGGTTTGTAAATTTTATTACTTGTTTGCAAGATTCTTGACTGATTTACTGATTTTTTATGTGATATTTGTTGATTGATAGAAAATTTAGGTATCTGCCTGAAGATGGTAGTTTTATATACCATTTTGTTGATATTTTCTTTCGAAATGAGGTATTGTTAAATCCAAAACGTTTGTACTTTCTGTAATCTTAACTTCCTTTGTAAATTGTGTATGTTCATAAAATAGATTTTTTTTTTGTCTTCAGTCATTTGACTGGTTTGATGCAGCTCTCCAAGATTCCCTATCTAGTGCTAGTCGTTTCATTTCAGTATACCCTCTACATCCTACATCCCTAAAAATTTGTTTTACATATTCCAAACGTGGCCAGCCTAAACAATTTTTTCCTTCTACCTGTCCTTCCAATATTAAAGCGACTATTCCAGGATGCTTTAGTATGTGGCCTATAAGTCTGTCTCTTCTTTTAACTATATTTTTCCAAATGCTTCTTTCTTCATCTATTTTCCGCAGTACCTCTTCATTTGTCACTTTATCCACCCATCTGATTTTTAACATTCTCCTATAGCACCACATTTCAAAAGTTTCTAATCTTTTCTTCTCAGATACTCCAATCGTCCAAGTTTCACTTCCATGTAAAGCGACACTCCAAACATATACTTTCAAAAATCTTTTCCTGACATTTAAATTAATTTGTGATGTAAACAAATTATACTTCCGACTGAAGGCACGTTTCCCTTCTGCTATTCGGCATTTTATATCGCTCCTGCTTCGTCCAGCTTTAGTAATTCTACTTCCCAAATAACAAAATTCTTCTACCTCCATAATCTTTTCTCCTCCTATTTTCACATTTAGTGATCTATCTTTGTTACTTCTACTACATTTCATTACTTTTGTTTTGTTCTTGTTTATTTTCATGCGATAGTTCTTGCGTAGGACTGCATCTATGCCGATCATTGTTTCTTCTAAATGCTTTTTACTCTCGGCTAGAATTACTATATCATCAGCAAATCGTAGCATCTATATCTTTTCACCTTGTACTGTTACTCCGAATCTAAATTGTTCTTTAACATCATTAACTGCTAGTTCCATGTAAAGATTAAAAAGTAACGGAGATAGGGAACATCTTTGTCGGACTCCCTTTTTTATTACGGCTTCTTTCTTATGTTCTTCAATTATTACTGTTGCTGTTTGGTTCCTGTACATGTTAGCAATTGTTCTTCTATCTCTGTATTTGAACCCTAGTTTTTTTTAAATGCTGAACATTTTATTCCAGTCTACGTTATCAAATGCCTTTTCTAGGTCTATAAATGCCAAGTATGTTGGTTTGTTTTACTTTAATCTTCCTTCTACTATTAATCTGAGTCCTAAAATTGCTTCCCTTGTCCCTATACTTTTCCTGAAACCAAATTGGTCTTCTCCTAACACTTGTTCCACTCTCCTCTCAATTCTTCTGTATAGAATTCTAGTTAAGATTTTTGATGCATGACTAGTTAAACTAATTGTTCTGTATTCATCACATTTATCTGCCCCTGCTTTTTTGGTATCATGACTATAACACTTTTTTTGAAGTCTGACGGAAATTCCCCTTTTTCATAAATATTACACACCAGTTTGTATAATCTATCAATCGCTTCCTCACCTGCACGGCGCAGTAACTTTACAGGTATTCCGTCTATTCCAGGAGCCTTTCTGCTATTTAAATCTTTTAATGTTCTCTTAAATTCAGATCTCACTATTGTTTCTCCCATTTCATCCTCCTCAACTTCCTCTATAACACTATTTTCTAATTCATTTCTTCCGTATAACTCTTCAATATATTCCACCCATCTATCGACTTTACCTTTCGTATTATATATTGGTGTACAATCTTTGTTTAACACATTATTAGATTTTAATTTATGTACCCCAAAATTTTCCTTAACTTTCCTGTATGCTCCGTCTATTTTACCAATGTTCATTTCTCTTTCCACTTCTGAACACTTTTCTTTAATCCACTCCTCTTTCGCCAGTTTGCACTTCCTGTTTAAAGCATTTCTTAATTGCCGATAGTTCCTTTTACTTTCTTCATCACTAGCATTCTTATATTTTCTGCGTTCATCCATCAGCTGCAATATATCGTCTGAAACCCGAGGTTTTCTGCCAGTTCTCTTTATTCCGCCTAAGTTTGCTTTTGCTGATTTAAGAATTTCCTTTTTAACATTCTCCCTTTCTTCTTCTACATTTTCTACCTTATCTTTTTTACTCAGACCTCTTGCGATGTCCTCCTCAAAAATCTTCTTTACCTCCTCTTCCTCAAGCTTCTCTAAATTCCACCGATTCATCTGACACCTTTTCTTCAGGATTTTAAATCCCAATTTACATTTCATTATCACCAAATTATGGTCGCTGTCAATGTCTGCTCCAGGGTAAGTTTTGCAGTCAACGAGTCGATTCCTAAATCTTTGCTTAACCATGATATAATCTATCTGATACCTTGCAGTATCGCCTGACTTTTTCCAAGTGTATATTCTTCTATTATGATTTTTAAATTGGGTGTTGGCAATTACTAAATTATACTTTGTGCAAAACTGTATAAGTCTGTCCCCTATTTCATTCCTTTTGCCCACCCGTATTCACCTACTATATTTCCTTCCTTGCCCTTTCCAATGCTTGAATTCCAATCTGCAACTATTATTAAATTTTCATCTCCTTTTACGTGTTTAATTGCTTCATCAATCTCTTCGTATACACACTCTACCTCATCATCATCATGGGCGCTTGTAGGCATATAGACGTTAACAATCGTTGTCGGTCTAGGTTTTGATTTTATCCTTATTACAATGATTCTATCGCTATGCGTTTTGAAATACTCTATTCTCTTCCCTATCCTCTTGTTTATTATGAAACCTACTCCTGCCTGCCCATTATTTGAAGTTGAGTTAATTATTCTAAAATCACCTGACCAAAAGTCACCTTCCTCTTCCCACCGAACCTCACTAATTCCTACTACATCCACATTTATCCTATCCATTTCCCTTTTTAAAGTTTCTAGCCTACCAACCTTTTTTAAACTTTTAACATTCCACGCTCCGACTCGTAGAATGTTATTTTTTAATTTTCTGGTGACCCCTTCCTTAGTAGTCCCCACCCGGAGATCCGAACGGGGGACTAGTTTACCTCCGGAATGTTTTACCAATGAAGGCGCCTCCATCATTACTATATGAAAATGCAGAGAGCCACATTTTCTTGGAAAAAAAGCAGCTGTAGTTTTCCATCGCTTTCAGCTGCGCAGTACTCAGAGGACTGAGTGATGTTGATATGGCCGTTTAAGTCATTCTGACTCACGCCCTTAACAACTACTGAAAGAGCTGCTGCCCTCTTTCAGGAATCATTCCTTAGTCTGGCTCTCAACAGATACCTCTCCGATATGGTTGCATTTTCGGTCCAGCTACTCTCTATCCCTGAGCACTCAAGCCCCCTCACCAACGACAAGGTCTCATGATTCATAGAGGAGGAAAATAGATTAAATTCTTTTAATATTAACCTTCTCATGTGCCCATACTAGAATGGCATCTACGTATCTTTTAAAGAATATGTGTATTCTGTTAAAGATATTATTATCTTAAGTATTAAAGGTTTTGTTGAATTTGTCACCTTTATAAGCATATTCATTGTTCTACTCTAATTGTGACTAATGGTAAATCAATTCAAGTTAATTTTTTACTACGTTGTATACAATTCTCTTTTTAAGTGACGATGTCGAGAAAAATTTGGTTTAATTTATTTAAATATTTGGGATTATCAAGATAAATATTTTAATGAAAGAAAGATAACGCTAGTGGTACGTACATTTTATAAATTCCATTACTACTTTATAAGTCAGAACATTCAAAAATCTAAAAACATCAAAATTTTGTAATAAGTAGATTGAATTCTTTATGTTTAAAAAAATAGAAATGTTTGATTTATATACTGAAAATTTATTTTAAAATATGCAGTTATATATATTTGTTTCCAATATCAATGTAATTACAAATGTAACTTTTCAGTACGTTAAAAGTTTTCCCAAAATGTAACCTCGATCAAGAGATAGTATCACCTCTAAAATTTTCCAATCCTTCAATTAATTTTTTTAATGAATTTTGATAAAATTAATTAACTAAATATTTGAACTACCACACCAATAATTCTTACAATAGGGTTATTACTTTCCTGCGATATTAAGTACAACAGATGCCAATAAATACGAATACTTACAACATTTTATAAGTAATATTTTAAATATTTATAGCTCAGGGCACGTCAAATCAATGAAAAATATAAATTCTAAAGGATAATTTTTAGCTATATAAATTTTTTTTTGTGTTGTTTACAACTGTGTATAATAGTAAAAAAAATGAAAGTTAGCGTTAAATGTAGCTATTAAATTTGAACGAGAGTGTACGCTAATATCAAAGAGATAAAAGATCAATAAATTCGTAAAAAAGGATGATAAGTATTTTGACTATTTATGAGTGCTATTAATCATCTACAAAGCCATTAATCTTGGAATTAAGTTGTTAAACAACTGATTATAAACAATTAAACGCGTCCAACTGCCAGTTATGTTAAATTAAGAGCATGATAATCGCGATATTTGATTATAAAAGCGTTGGATGTAGTCATAGTAAATTCAGTTGTAAATTCATTGGAGTGAATTGATCTATTCTGCTGCTGTAAACAGAAACTGGTACTGTAATGAATGTAGGGAAAATCCAGTTAAATCATTCTACTCTGCTGTTAAACCTACCAGTAAAATCAGGTTTAATTCAATTTTAGTTGTTCTTTAACTGTTTGTACAATCAAATTAAGTAGAGTAGAATGTGTAGTAAAAGAAGAGAAACTTTTCGTTCGGTTTCATCTAAAATCTACGAAGTCATTAGTTAACCTTTTATGAAGTCTACAGTATCTTTGGTCTAGTAAAATAGTTATGAGTGAAATACAATGAACCCTTGAGAAAATAGCTTTGGTTTTATTTTTATCAAGCTAAAAGATTATTTGATTGGACTAAAACATTCAACTAATTACTTTATGGTTACTAAATATATATGTCATTTGATCCTTGATTAATACCTTTATCTTAAGCGAAAACAGGGTGTTGATAAAAAAAAAAAAACAAGTCATAAAAATTTAATTTTTTTATCCATCCTTAGTTAAAAGAAAATATTTCCGCCTTGTTTATTTGTATTTTTATTTACTACGATAATTCTGCTAATTTCTTCAGTAAATTAAGCATATAATTTTACTTGGAAAGTGAAAAAAAAAATGTATAATTTAATTATAGTGTAATATATTTTCGTTTATTTAATTCATAATTCTAACTAAACCGCGCACGCATAATGTATTTTATTGGCGCCGGTGTGGCGGTACTAGCGGCGACGGTCGGCACTAACTAAACTAATGTAATTTCACAACCTATATAGAACAAATTTCGCTACTTCGGTTGACAGACTAATGTAGCCGTGAGGCTTAATGCACTAGGTACCGAGTCTTAGAGAGGTCTAAGTTCTTAGAGAGGTCTAAGAGTTCCGAGTCTAAGTACCGAGAGGTACTTAGAGAATGTACTAAGTAGAACAACCATTAGTGAATATATAAATACGAGTACACAGCAGTGTTCTATAAAATGTAATCAAGAAACTTGATGCGTATTCCATACATGAGTACAAACAACACTGTAATATATAAATTGGAATAGCAAACGAAGAAAATTTGAAAACCAATCATTTAAAAAGGTTATTCAAACAGACATGTAATTTTCCACGTAACACAAATCTCAACATTCTTGAACAATACAAAAATTTACAGACATACAAATCTGTATGTATTTCAAATTTTACTTTCTACATTTATTTGTACCTTAAATTTCATATTTCTCAATCTCATAGTTTGTGGTGGGGGGCACAGAACAGCTCGGCCAAAACTGGCGCTCTTGCTCATTTCCATTCACTGTATCTCACGACTTAGACGTGATAGCACGGTGAATTGTGTGTTTGTGTTTAGAGTTTGCCGAGGAAAATCGATTTAATTAATAATAGGTGTATTTTAGAGAATATTTATGTGTAAACAATAAAGTATACTTGAAAAGTATAAAAATTCAATAGGTTTACCTCAGCTCACGCAAAAGTCAGTCAGAAACATAAATTACGGACAACGAAGAAAAGGAGGTTATGGGCCACTCACAGGTACCCTAATGTCCGGTGGCGAGCGAGGAAGCCGTTTCGGAGCGACGCAAAGCTGGCACGGCGCGTTCAGTGAACGATGCCGACGGTGCGAGCACCTCTACCGCTGCTTATTATGCCTTATGTCTCTTACTTCTCATACCACAGACCAATTCTGAACAAAATTGTCGTCGAATATTAGTCGAAATAAATATCATATACCATTCAGTGTCTGTTTTATCTTAAAATTAAGTTTAGTACGCAATAAATGTCTTGTTTTATTTCAATCCAATACACTAAAAGTGACTCGCTGAAATATAGACCAAGCAATTCTTCTGTAGAGTTGGTCAAATGAAGGAACTAAAATTTTCCATTGGAGATTTTCAGTTTTGTTAAAAATAAATACTATGGTGGCTCTCCAATTTAACTCTACAGATAAGCTGGTCGGTCTGTAGCTCGGAGGAACTTGGTTCCTTGGTTTAACGTTTTACGTTAAACCAATGACCGTGCGCCCCTACACAACCCCACCCAATTTATTTTTTAGTTTTAAATTAGTCTTTAACGTCAATTTTGTTTAAAAGTAGTGATAAAAATAAATAAAAAATATAATAATTATTGCATCATCTTTAGTTAAGGATAAATAACATATAAACTTTATATATGCTTATACTCTTTTTTTCATTCAATAATATTTTTATTCTTACGTAACATTAATTGGTTTTAGAAGCTATTAATGTTCTACAATGCCGGATTTATAACATACATAAATTTTTTACTCTGTTAATTATAGCATAAAATACAATATAATAAATAAAAACCAACTTTTAAATATATGTTTAAACTCATTTTTATTTTTCTTATGTTATAACTAGTTTTACAACAAACAGAATGTACACTCCCGTCATTACATAATGAGCTTGATCAAATTTTTCATTCTTTCTCATTATTTGTACAAAGTGAATCACGAAATGTAACAAAATCTCAGGACAAGTTTACTGATTAAAATAAATTTGCTTTAAAGATGTTTTATTTGATATTTTAATATTTTCTTTTAAAGTTATTTTTTTTTAATTTTTATTTTTTTATTTTATAATATTGAAAGTTTATTTCGCTTAATACCTTGTAAAAATCTGCTACATTTTGATATAATTTGTTTTTAATAAATTTCCAGTACGTATTTAATTTCTATAGACTGCATTCATACCATTCCTCGAAATCAAGTTTTTTTAGAAATTTTATGAATTACAAAGTATTTTACGTCAAACTTAAACTAGTGTGTTTTTCTTTAGCCCAATGGTTTGTCTCTTACCCCAGATTTCTCAAAAACTAGTAGAAATGCAGTTCTGGTACCTATTTTTTTTTTTCAGATCAGACGTCATACAAAAACCAGGACATTTTCCCCTTAATTTTTGTTCCAAGAATTACAGTCTGGATTAATTTTACCGAGGGTGCAGAAATCCGAGCGAAATCTTTCACCAATCGACACTCCCTAATTAAAAGTTTCTGAACCTATGTTTAAATCACCTTTTTTTACTTCCTTGTACGAAGTAAAGAAAGTATTGTAATCGCGAAAAATTTCGGTTTTCAGATTTCAACGGAAATATCAATTTTGACAATACCTGAATCCATTTTACCTAGTTTCGCCGTGACCTCTGTATGTATTTACGTATCTCGCATAACTCATAAACTATTAGCCGTAGGATGTTGAAATTTTTGAATTAATAACTATCTATTTATTTTATTTAATAACTAGATTTAGTAAAGGACTTTAATAACATCTAGTTGTGCACCTCCCCTTTTGATTGCAGTTGACTGAACCAAAAGTGTCCAAAAAACCCCAAAATAACAAAAAAAATCAGGATTTTGGACGTTTTCTGTAGTAATAAGCACTCATTGAGAGCATTTCAACGATTTATCATAAGTGGTACTTATTCTCATTGGCTCCAGAGTTATAGCCAAATAAAATTTTAATTAATGAAATATTTGTATCTTACAAGGGAATGCAGATCGGTTTGAATCAGAGTTCATCTCCTTCTTTTTTTAACCTTTTTTTAATTTTTTTTTTTTTAATAAATTGATTAATTGATAATTAATAACCCGTGACTGTAAAAAACGCTTACAATAAATAATAATACAAAAAATACATAAAAAAAAAAACTAGAAGATATTAGTGAAATAAAATTTTATATACTTTTAAAAATGTGTATATGTAATTTAATAGGCATTATTGCATATGTGTATATGTAATAGATTTGGTGAAACATCTGATTATTTAATATTAACTGAAAATTATAATTTAGAATTATAATATTTTTGGATTTTCTAGTTTAATTTCTGTTTAATTTTATTAAATAACTGTAGAATTTCTGTTTAATTTTATGTACATTAAATTTAACTACAGAGAGACTAAAAAATGTACCCTTCCAAGAACTACATATACACATGCCCGATCTTTAATAGATTAAAAAATTCTTATATTTTAGTTCATTACTCCCCTGATATTGTCGGACTATATTCTCCCAAGTCAGAGTTAATCATCATTTCGTTTATTTGTTTTTTGTCAATAATTTAATCGCTCTTTGGTCTGATATAATTCTTCTGGTCTTAATTTTTGTACACGTTCTCTGGTTTTCAAATTTTCGCTTTATATATTCATCATCCTCTCTTAATCTTTTTATTCTTTCATTGGTTTTAAAATTTTCTTACTCTTTATATTTTCCATCTTTTCTTAATCTTTTTATTCTTTCTTCAGTTTTAACATTTTCTTTCTCTTTATATTTATTATCTTCTTTTAATGTTTTTATTCTTTCTTTGTTTGCAACATTTTCTTCCTTTTTAATATTTCTTTGGTTTTAAGTTTTGTTCCTATTTTTTGAGATATATTTCTTCATGTTACCTTTCTTTTCCATTTGTGATTGTTTTTTTTTCATTTTTGATTATTCATCAAATAATCCAATAATAAAAACGGAATATTTTACACCGTAAGATCGAAATTAACACTTGTAACCAGTATACATTAAATTTTAATTGGCGTTCATTAAATTGAATTGTTTAATTATTATTAACTTATTATTAACTTTTATTTATACAATACATCAGAAATCTGAAACTTTTGTTAATCAGCAACTCACGAAGATATGAATAATATTGATCTAGTAATAAGAGTAATAAGGCGACTTTTACTCTATGCTAGTATTTCATGTAAGATTTTTAAATTAATAATTGTATAAATATTTGATGTTAGTAACTAACATTTCAGCAATTGTATATCTTCACTTTATTAAAGTATTGGAGGATCGTAATCTCACTTTCAAATGAATAAGTTTAAATGAAGTGCAGAAAAAAATGTCTGTATGTAATTTAATAGGCGTACAAGGAAGTAGTGTCCAGATCAGAGTTTTCATTTTAACCAATAGACCATATCCTGAATGATTGTTACATTCTTCGTGAATCATCTGCATATTAACATATGAAACAACAAAATTTAATCATCAATAAAAACATAAAGTACTTTTTGTTTTATTTGGAGATATTAAAAAAATATAATATAAAAAAAATATTAAAATGTATGAGATTATTATCAAGAAGTCTTATAAGTAAATGTGAAATTTTTGATCTGTCTATTTGTCGAAGTAAATTTTTTTTTTTGTTATACTCTTTTATTTGCAATCAGTTCCCCAAATAACAAAATTATAAGTAATAGGTATAAAGCAAAATTATGTGAAAGAGAAGTAGCCAGTGAGTGATACGTCCTAAGACAGTGCAATAAACGTTTGAACAAAGAATAATATACTTAAAAGTACAAGGAATAAAATATAAATAAATATCCACGCAAAGTACACATGAATGAACAAGTAATGAAACTGACCAAAAAGGATAAATAGTCAACACAAGACTTAAATAGTTTATAAAACAAAGAAAGATTTTCCCCTTCAAGTAGAGATGACCATTCATTGCAAAGGTCACGAGGAGACATCTTCACGCTACGCCCTCATTTATACCTTTAAGGACCGACTGGATGAGCTTGCATTGTTGGTCAGAAAGTAGACTGTTTGCTGAACCCCTAACTAAGATCTTTCGGCCAATTGAGATGGAAGGAGGAGATGATGGAGGGATTTATGATCTCTTGGATCGCCCGATTCCAGTAGTATACCTATACGGTGTTTCACATGCACAGAACAGTCGCAAGCAATCGAGAAAGTAGGAGGCTTAAACAAGGTTCCTGGGTTTGATTGACTTATTATCCTTCGGACGACTCATTTCCCATTCGAATGGAAGGTGTCACAAATAACGATAGTCCCAAAACGGGCAAACCTGTAAAAGATGTATCTTCGTTCAAACCTATCAGCCTTTGTCCAAATATCTCTTAAGATCTTTTATAATGTCTTCCTCGGGTGAATTAGAATTATATTTTTTGAAGGGGTGTTATTCCCGATCACCAATTTGATTTCTGGAGTGGGCACTCCAGCAATTAACAAATTGATTATTGATGTCATCAGCGGTTTAGAATGAAAGGAATACTGATTTGCGATATTTTTGGATATCCAACAGCCTTTCAATAAAGTATGGTTGTCTGGTCAGCTGTACAAGCGTAAAATTAGCTTCCTACTACCATATTAACTTGATAAGCGGCAACTACCTAGGTAGACGGTTCTCACATGTTAAATATGGCCAAATGTTAACAGACATTTTGATACAAAATCGGGGGTTCCTCAGGGTTCAGTCTTGAACGCGGTTTTGTATTCAATCTACTCTGCTGATCTTCTTAGCGCAGAGAATGTCATTCTTCCATCCATTGCTGATGACATGGCGATTATGGCGGTTGACTTTGATCCAACATTAGCGTCGAAAAACTGCAACTGGAGTTAGAGTTTCTCAGTAAATAGCAAGTTAAATAGAAGGTACATTTTAATATTTCAAGGTCGAGTGATGTAACGTTTGCGATGAGGAAGGGAGTCTGCCTAGATGGAGATCACATCTTTCATTCGGACAACGTACAATACTTAGGCCTCCATTTGGACCGCCACGTAACAAGGAAAATTCACGTGAGAGAAAAGAAAAAACAATTAAACATCAACTTAGGCGATTGAATTGGTTACCAGGAAGAGCAGGTCCATGTTGTCCTTAAATAATAAACTGTTGTTGTATAAGGCGTTTTTAAAGCCAATATGGGCCTACAGGATACAACCTTGGGATATGGCAAACAATAGCAATACCGACGTCAGCCAAAGGTTCCAGAACAAAGTGATGAGGAACGTAACGGAGGTGCCATGGTTTGCAAAGAGCAAGGAGATCCACTATTACCTACGAATGCCATCTATTCGTTAAGAAATTCACCGGTTATGCTCGAAGTATTTACTTAAGTTTAACACGATTGAAAACCATCATGCTGTTAACGTATTAGATAAAAGTGAGGATGTAAGACGATTGAAAATGTTGCAAGTATTGAATATTGAGACTGCTGTGCGGTGAATATTGTACATTCTGTCATAATGAAGTAAAATGACTAATTCTTTTTGTTTAATGAGTATCAATAAAATATTTAATATTCTCACAACAATGAGGATAACGAACCCGTCAGGGTTCCAGGGGCCAGTGACCCTGGCTAGACGGTCAGGTTGGCGAAGCGAACCCTGACCAAATAGTCTGTTAATAAATTTAAAAAAATTACAGTACTCTGTTGTTTACGCGTAACATGACTTAACTTATGTATTTTTGATAAGCTGATTATGGAAATTGTAACTAATGTAATTAGACATTTTTATTTTTATTGTTATAATTGTAGCTTAATCTTATTTATTTTTTCTTTTTAATTTGGTAGTTTAACCAACTTCAAAAAAAATAAAACGCAGTATGACATTCTCAATTTTATAATTACATATTAATGGGTTTACAAAGCGT
The DNA here is from genome assembly GCF_047948215.1 of Lycorma delicatula. NCBI lineage: Eukaryota > Metazoa > Arthropoda > Insecta > Hemiptera > Fulgoridae > Lycorma > Lycorma delicatula. Next base: position 72,360,779 of record NC_134455.1, read on the forward strand.
TTTTCGCCCAGAAAAAAAAACAAAAAAATTACGTATTATTTAATAATTTTGCTTTTTTAAAGTTTAATTAAGCCTTTTTTCATCAAATGGAAAGGGAAATTTTTAAAGGGAAATTTCTCTAGTAGTTCTTTTACAAGTTTTTAGAGATAATTTAAACGGATATAATTTTTACCGAATAATGACAAGTTTTTCTGGATTGACGTTTTTAAAGGTTTTTTTAAAGTTTTATTTTCATCGTTTCATAATATTAGGTTGTTAAAAGAAATTATATGTATGTGCTAATTATACTCTGAAATAATATTTTTCCGGGGAAATTCAAGCCAAGTAGTTGGAAAATTTAGAATAAAAAAATAATATATATGCCTTCCCGAGCTACGCTCGATAGCAATCTATTTACGACGTTTCTCTGCATTTTTCTTATTTTTATGAAGACACAAGATTTTTACATTTGCGTTCCATCATGAATAATATTTTATATTTTCACATTTTATTCTTCTTTCTTCATCGGGTAGAATTTTGTATTTCTATATGTCAGTTTTATCATATTTTTAATTAAAATAATAAAAAAAAGAAAAAACTAAATTTTAAAAAGCTCACTTTTTAAAAAAAGTTAAAAAATTATTTTTTTAGTATTTTTTTTAAATGTTTAAAAATTCAGTTTCCTAGTTTCAATAATAAGTAAAAGACAATACATCATTAGTTTCAGATCATTTCACAAGACTAAAATATTTATATCAGAACACTGTCAGTCATGCATCTGTTTAAAGACCTTAGTGTTTTGTCTTTTACCCCGGATTTCTCAAAAACACAGTCTGAGATTTACGTTTTAATTTTGCAGTTTATATGTCATATAAAACCAATAAATTTACCTCCTTTGTTTGGGTTCCAAGAATTACAATCTGTTTTAATTTTTCCGAAGGTCCAGAGATCGGTGAAATCTTTCATCAGTCAATGGCTCAGAAACGTTTAACGAAACGTTTCTGAGCCTATGTATATGAAGTTTCTTCTTTATTTTCACCAGTAGAGCATGTCCTGAAAGTTTGTTACATTCTTTGTGAATCCCTGATTATATAAATATATATATATACACAAATTTAAATTTAAATTTCACAGTTTTGTAAAGGAAATGTACTATTTCGTTTTGATGAAGCTATTCGGAAAGACAATATAACTAGTAAGAATTTGTTTCTGCAGTATATCTTTAAGAATATCCTAATTATATATTTTTATTTATCTTAAAATCAGCTCATTAATTATTGAACTGATTAATTATTGTATTTATTATCTCGAAAAAAAGTACAGAAAAGGCAATATTTAGACTGCTTAAAATTTGATGAAATACAGACTAATATGATGATGGGAAACGGTAAAATACTATGCATCATAGAACACAAAAAAATTTATATTTCTTCATTGAAAACTTATGCCGTAAAAAACCCTGTCTGAGATTAAATTTACTAATAAATGGAAAATTTGGGAATAGTGTTTTTTTTTTAATTTTTAACATCCCTATTTAGAACAACTAGATAGGAAAAATTATTATAAGAAGTTTTAAACGTGTAAAAAACTTAGAAAAAGCTTTGTAAACTGTTTGTAATTAAAAGTAAGCAGAAATACAATAACTAATATAAGCAAAAGATATTCCCACGCTTTTTATTACCTATTCGCGTAATCTTTTAAATATGATGGGAAAATACCGAATTCATCCGGTCAATCAAACCACACGATGATTTAAATAAATTATACATCAGATATTGATCGCCGTCTACAGTAGGATGAAACATGATTCGGAGACGTGATCAGATTTGTCAGATAAATTGTAGACGAGATTTTAATATTTTATAAGGCTTGCAACAGAGGGGGTAATAAATAACGAAATATTGATTGACGTAAATAAAAGTGTGATTTTACAAAATCATTACATGTTTTTTAAACCTATTTTTAATGGGTTGTAAAAGTCTCAATTGTCCATATATTTATGATTCTTTTAAATTAAACATATTTTTTTGTGATTGAAGTGCAATCTAAGTAATCTATTTTTATCAGAGGTTTAATGATTGGTTAATTCTAACAGCACTGTAACACCAATTATCCGGGTTGATCTTTGCAACTTTGAATTCAGATAATCGAAAATCCGGATAAGTGGGCAATTAACACAGGTTTATCATACATACCGGACTGTCATTTTAATATTTAATGGGTATCACAAGGAATAAAAAGACGAAAATATTTTTAAAAATAAATAAACTTCAGTAAAATGTTAAAGATACTCAGAACATACGCACAATGTAAAAATAAAATATAGTAATTATACGTTAAAAAAATCCAGTCAGATGAAATTTTCTATTAAAAAATTAAAATTTACAAAAAATATTTGAAAGAAATTAAATTTACTACTCACTGTTTTATAAAAATGCCATGTAAGAAAATTATTTAAAATAAAATAAGAAAAACTTTAAAAAGTACTAGAAGACAAATTATGTTAGTATCTGTTATAAAATATACCATTTCTTTAAAAATACGGGGCTTTTAATAGAATAAAACTTGGAAACTGTTAATAATCAAAACATAATTTAAAAACACAATTTTCCCTTTAAAAAAATCTTAAATCTGTACTTGGTTTAATGTTATCTTCGTTTATGTGCTACAAGATCACGTAATCGTTTAAAACAAAGAATCTGTGTAGAATCGCATTCTTTTTGTAGTTCCAACCATTCTGTCGAGATAGACCAACATTCTTGAATTTTTTTGGATCACAGCCTTGGCTGTCACTATATCATTACATAACAGTTCATGCTTGATCAATAAAACTTTTTTCCATCAATCCTTTCAGAAATTGATTGTATAATTAATTTAACAAGGCCTAAATTTATTCATGTTTTATCCTTTGCGAATATCAAGAAAGTCAATAAAAAAAAAAAAACAGGAAAATCAAAAATAGAATTCCTGTTGAGTTAAAGTATTATTTCAATAGTATTCTTAATTTCTTAGTTAGTACGTAATTCTTTTTTTTTTAAATTGGCGAGTGCTCATGTAAGCAAAACGAATTCCTGAAAATTTGGTTAATTGGTGTTCGGTTAATCCGCATACCATTAAACAATATTTTTGAATGTTATTTTATTCACCGATTTTTGTACATTACTTATACTTTTTATTTATTTATATTTTATTAAATGTTTATAAATATACGAGAATTTATGTCAGTAACATCCCTTCAAACTTCAAAAAGCATTTTAGTACTTTTTTCTTTTAATTCTTATTAAGTATTCATGAAATATTTTATAGTTATAGAAATAAAGTTCGTAGTTCTTATATTGTGCCTATAAGAATATGGAATCGAAGCATGTTTTATTACACGACTGCCTACAAAGGAATGTAATATATTTAGGGTATATATGTATGTATGTATTGTCGTGTGTGCGCGGCTCGATTAGGATATTGATAGATTGATAATTGTTTATGTTTATCTAACTAAAATTTATTGTTTTAAAAACATAAGTAAAACAAGACAGACCGACTATGATATAGTGGTTGACTCCACGACTGGTGATCATAGAGTGGCTTCCGGCTTCGCCATACGTCTGTTTGTATTAAACACGGATTTGAATACTAGATCATGGATACCGGTGTTCTTTAGTGGTTGGGTTTCAATTAACCACATATCTCAGAAACGGTCGAACTGAGAATGTTCAAGTCTACACTCATACATATCATCCTCATTCATCCTCTGAAGAATTATCTAAACGGTAGTTACCGGAGGCTAAAGAGGAAAAATAAAATAAAAAGACGTCTGTTTGTAAGTGGTGGACTCTGAGGGAGATGGAAAGATTTATTTCTGCGGGCCGCCTGGCGTAATTAGCTAAATTCTGTGGCGTCTGGTCGAGTATACGTTCGATGGAGAGAGGTGCGGTTCATGGTGCACTATGTATTTTTGGTGCTAAAGACTACGGGCGCGAAACCGCCAGTTGGGCTACACACGTCCACAGTTGTTAAAGCGGCGAGAAGGTAGTATAGCAACCTTCTTCGCACAATCAAAGTGTCAGTCTTGCCAGAAGAGGCAGGGGTACTTTATGCCCAAAAGGATTAAGGGGAGAATGTCTACCTCCAAGTGCGAGTAGACGGAGGTGCAGTTGAGCATTTATGCAGAGAGATCTTCCCGGCTGTTCCAGGTGTCATTACAGAGATGCTGGGAAGGGGTGGAAGGAGGGTACACGTCTTGGGTAAGGATGTGGATGCACTCACTACCCAAGAAGACTTTATGAAGGACCTTCGTAAGATCACCCAGGTGGCGGTGACACTAGAAGTATTGTCCATGCGGCTGGCCTACGGAGAGACACAGGTGGTCACTGTGGCAGTGCCGCTCATCCGTGCCAATAAATTGTAATTCGAATAGGATGGCTGGCCTGTGGGGTAGTAAGGGGGTAGTGAGGCGCACTGTTAAAGATCGTTGCTTTCCCTGTTGGTATCGTGACACAAAGCCTAGTCTTGTGGTGGCACAAATCGCAGCAGTCTCTGATTTAACTGTGAAGAAACCGGGCATGTGCGGAAGGACTGTCGGCGGAAGGCTCAATGTTCGACATGCAATATGCATGGACACGCACCCAGGGGCTGCACAACTTCTCCTTCACAGTGAAGACGTGGTGCCTGCGAGGGACAACCCCATCCGGGAGGGGTGGAAGGCTCCAGTGTACCACCATCAATGAACGGAAGGGAACTCCATTGCATTGACACTGGGGAGAATGTAAGACCGTAGTCCAGGTGAGGAATCCATTTTGGGGTTCCTCATTACATGTGTGGCATTAAGACTGGAGTCCCGGCGAGGAAACCTCCTCGGGGGTGCTCTCGCTAGAGGTATGGCATCTAAGACCGGAGTTCTTGTGAAGGGGAAACCTTTGAGATTTTCTCGCTGGAGGCCGCATTCTAAGACCGAGATTCGGCTGCCTGAGTGGTGCCTTGGAAACTACATTAGCTGAAACCAGGGTAACTGCCGAGGAAGTTTGAGGCAATGGCAACCACCGGAGTTTTGTTAATGCTTAGTTGCGGGACTGACTCCGTGGGCCGAGGTAAATAAAGACAGGGAAAAAAACAAAAAATAAGATAAATCAATAATAATAATAATAATGACAATAGTAATAATAATTGTAAACAATAATAATAAAACGAATAATAAAAGTGGTAATCTTAACTACAATAATAATCAGAATAATAATAATAATAATGACAACAGCAAGCAATAATAATAATAATAATAATAAACAAAGATTACATACATGACAGAATTTAAAATCATAGTCAGGATTTATTCACAGGTAGATAATCAAAAGCAGATTCTGTCCCATTGACAAAAGACATTAGCATGACCGCTAGTATTAACAATTTTACTACTAGTCTTGTATTAACGACAATAGAACATTAGATAAGAAAAGTATAAAGTTCTTTCACTAATATATCTTTGCTGTTCACAAATAAAACTACCCTAACAGTTTATGAATTAAATTTAGTACATTATCAGTAATTGCCTAACAGTAACTCACTGAACCATTTCTTGTTTTCATGTACTGTCCATACTAGAATTACTTTTGACGTTACCGAAATTAAATAAGTCGAACTTAATTCAGACTAGAATTTTGCTCCTTCATTGTCCTCCTCGCGGAATACTCCCGCTTCAAATTTGCATAATAACTTCTCGCTTAGAAATCTAACGTAGCACTTTCTCGCAGAAATTATCTCGCAAACTCACTATTATACCGTCTCGCTTAGACTGATTTCAACTATTCTTCGCCGGAGTATGCATACTCCTATCCTCTTTACCTGCCGGACCAGTCCCAACTCGAAGCGTGAGATTGATCATCCACCCTCACATATACTTTTCCAGTAACTGTTCTCACGGAACAACATCTTGTTTAGGTGTGACAATGAACAGTATTACAAAATGCGATTGTTAAACGGTCCTAAATGGGTTACTTTAGGCCCCTTACTAAAAGGATTACTTTCTGCCTTTCTGGATCTCCCATTATTATATTTTCTACTACTTTCTTCTTAATTGGTAAGAATCCATTACTCAGGTCCGTTACACCGGTCTTGTTACAGTATATATATATATATATATATATGTTTGTTCCACCGTAGCAGCTCAAGCAATTTAGATATATTAACCCGCATTTGAATCCTTACGTTACTGGAAGTGTCATAGTCTATAGAAATATGCATATATATATATATATATGTTTAAATACATTTTAAAATACTAAACTACTTAAATACTACGTACAAAATTGTCAACCGCACGATCTTTAATTATCCTATATTAAAGAGCAATTTATTTCTAGTTGATTCTGCAGCAAAGAATTATTCAGAAATAATTTTCCAAAATCTGTAAAACGTATAGGATTTTTGGTACAGGCAGTATTTTTCTTGTCACAGAAAATGGAAAACACAACACCCGGAACATTTGTTTTACAAAGGATCTTTTTATTTTTCATGAAATAACATTTTATTCAAGTACATAAACATACGTTAGGCTAAGTAAAAAAGTAAATAAAATAATGTTAACATACCTATAAACGACAAAGTTTTCCTTTTTCCTCTTTTACGTGAATCAAATCTTTTTTTTATTAGTAGTTTTGCTGATCAAGCTGGATTACAGTGGACTTTGTTTTAGATTTCCATGGACCTCTTGAACTGTTGTAATTACAGTAATTACAACATGCTTTGTTCGTCACTTTTTGCACTAAGATATTCCCTAAAGAAATCACGTGCAAACGTAGAAAATATGCTTTTAATTACATTCAACATCACATTGCTAGGAAAGACTTAAGATCTTGTACTAGGGTTTTTTATAGTCTGAAAACTCTTTTACTCCCTTCATAAACGATTTCCATTTCCATGCTTCCAATTTGTTTTGGTTGAGTTTTCCTTCAAAATCAGGATTGCCAATTCAGGGTCAGCTTAGTTCATGAAATGCACTTTTTTTCTACTTTTGTTATTGATTTATCTGTCACTGTAACATAAAACGTCCACTAAAAACATAACAAAATTATTTGGAGTATTTTTACAATATTTCCACTAATAACATGATTTTTGAAATATACTGTGCTTTAAAACAGGCATACAACAAAAAAAGGCTGTCTCTATTCGAGTAAACACATACACAGTAATCCAGTACCTCTCCTCACTAATAATCTGCAGAGTAGCGAACTGTGATGTAGTGAAATGCTCAATTGAGGCTGGCAAGTATAGTTACGGTAACATAAAAATGTAACGCACTGAAATTTTTTAATGGTTAATATTTAAATTACAAGTAAAATAAGTAATAAAAATTATATTGTTTGTATCGTAATACTGATGAATTGTGGCCCAATATTCGTTAAGTTATTTTCCATCCATATTTCAGGATTTCTGTTTAAATAAATACTCTTTTTTCACCTAATTTTTTCACTGAAAATAAATATGACTATTTTTTTTATTTCACCCGTGCACGTAGCGAATGGGGGGCTATAGCCCCCGCCGAAATCATCGGGCGTTGGGAGTTACAGCCGCCATCGCCCGACAATTATTAGACTTTATCATTAAGGGGTTAAATCTAGTAAGTTGGGTCCAAAAAATACATTTTCGGAATTCTAAATTTTCGTAATGTGAATATAATAACAACTCAAACGGCAACGTATATATTAACGCCAACGATCGACACTAAATAAATTAATGTAATTCCAAACTTAAAAAGAACAAATTTCATCTGTACGGCCGGCAGACTTCTGTAACCGTGAGGATTAACGCACAAGGTCAACGGGGCTATCGAGTTCGAGACACAGCCAGACCAAGCAACTTTTTTACTCCTTAAATATTATTCATTTACTTAATTCTACCGCTCTCCTGTGACGTCACAACATAGTAGTAGTTTGGAACATTCTTTGATATGGGGGCGCGATGTTGTAAAGATTTTTTTTTGAAAATATTATTTTTTAATTTTTAATAAATGTGCCTAATAATGATCTTAATTGGGCAAAATATCGTGATAGTGAGGGTGACCATGCTCTAAGCCTCACCCAATTGACATTTTAAGTTGAAACTTTAATGGTAACAGTGCCCCATATATAAAAATAATCTGATCAAGTTTGGTCAAAATCGGTACAGTAGTTCTGGAGTATAAGGTGATTTAGAAGCCAACATCAAAAACACACACACAACACGTACATACGAAAATTTACGTGCGGAAAACTTCCATCCCTTTTTTTGGGTTCCTCAGGTATCAAAACGTAAAGATCCAATGAAAACTGCACACGCCCAAATTGGGCCGACTTCAATACTTCCCTTCTAGATCTATAGCTCTAGAATATATATAACTATAACTATTTTTCAAATTGATAATAGAATGAACTCCGGATGATTCAGTTAATCATAATTTTGAGTATCTACATTTTCACTTTATGAAAAGTTATACGTTATTATATTTTACATTATTAATTAATATCAGTAGTCAATTATTACAGTAAAAACTGTTATAATTATCTAATTTCATTATTTATAGAAAATTACTAAATTATAAATAAATTCATCTAAATAAATAAAAAGGAAAAAATGCACGCGAGGGCCAGACGGCTTTGCGTCAGTATGTAAAAATAATGTGTGTTTGTGTACTGTATTAAAAGTAGATCTCAACTGATATTAATAAGTGCTTTACACGCTACCATATCAAATAGAGTTAGTTGAGTGCTTGCACTTGTTTTGTACAAAGACTTTGCCTCAAGGTTGTATAGTAATGAGCACTTCCGCTCCTCTTTACTTAAGTCTAAGAGAGTTTTCTTCTCCTAACTCCCTTTACCTGCTCCCCTTTTTCACTTCTTTCCTTTATTCCATTGTCATACCTCTTTGCTAGTATAACAAAGTTAGCTCTCGTATTTCTTTATTGTTTTTTTTTTTATGTACATCTAAAAGCATACTGCAACAAAGTTACTATTTGACCTTTGAACAGTACTCTTTAATTGTCTCAAGAGCGATTCCATTCTTTAATGTAATATTCTTAATTGTCTTGCAAGCCAAAAATCTGATTACAGTGGAAATAATTTTTCTTGTGTTCCATTAAGACCAAGAGAAATACGTAAACACAGCTTTGCATTTAACTTAAAAAAAAAAATTTCAGAAATAAATGGTTTTATAATACAAGTAGTTTTTACCCGCACTCTTAGACTACTTAAAAAATATTGACTACAATTAAAAAATTTGTCTTATTCAAATAAGGATCGTATCCGTTAATTATTCGTCGCATTCGAAAACATTCAATGTTACTCAGAATCTTTGCATGAATTTTAAGAATTGATAGAACTTAAATACGAAATTATATCTTGCTGTTATCTATCTACACATTAGTTCTAAATGGTTTAGTTCTTATTAATTTCCTGTACAATATTAATTTTTACTTCTTGCATCCCTACTAATTAATCTACCTGACTTATATCACATGCTTGTACATAGTAGATAAATATTTAATATCGAATCCACCAGATCAAAAAGGAGAATGTTTTACCATTAATTTGATTGAAGTAATTGTAGGAGTAAACCCAATTTTTAGTTCAAATTATTTTCATAACCATTGTTATGAAAATATTTTCATAAATTTTTACAACGATTATTTAAAATATTAAATAATCGTTGTTAAATTGTCAGTTTATATTGAGGTGATGGTCAATTAAAATTGTACTGTAAAAATGATAAAGAGTATAGTTATTTTAATTGTAAAATGTCCCTAGTATAATAATTTATACATACTGCTTTCTTGATAATTATTTGTTGTCAGGACAATTAAAAATATATCATGTGTAATATATATATATATATATATATATATATATATATATTTCTGTGTGTGTGTGTGTGTGTGTGTGTGTGTGTGTGTGTGTGTGTGTGTGTGTGTGTGTGTTTGTTAATCATTATAATTGCCAGTTCAATTATTATGAAAAATATTACCTGACTAAATAAATAGACTAAAAGAATATTTAATAATAACGATTTTTTAATAGTTGAGGATATTTAATAATTAAACTGGCTGAAATATAAATTTATGTAAATTAATTTCAAATTTCCTTCATTGCGTTTTAATATGTGAAAGAAGTTTATTAAGTATATACATACACATACGCGCACGCGCACGCGAGTATATTTTTTATTTTTTAATTTCTAATTTAGTAGATCCCTTAAATATATAAGGTCCTATTTATAAAAATTATGCATATATATATATATATATTTAATAAAAATCTCACTTTCTTACCCTTACTAACACATGGGAGTACGACCTTTAACTGAGTTTTACTTAAAAAAAGTTTTTTCTCTAAAAAAAAAAGGAAAAAAGAAAAGTATTAAGTGCAACTAAAGGACTTACTCTCACGTGTTAGTAAGTGCACATCGTAGTTCGTCCTTGTATGTATGCAGTCATTCCTCTACTTTTTTATGTGGCGGGGATACGACGTGACTGAATCTATCATCTGGAACCGATATGTAAATCCATTACTAAAATCATTCTTTTTTCTTTCTTTTATTGAAAACATGTACATGGAATTTAAATTATCTACCGAAAAATCTATATTTATATTAGATGTACAATAATCTCATTAACCGGAGATGTGATATTTAGAATTATCACACTTATTCTTTAAAATGTAATTTATTTCATCTCATTTACAATGATTATTTTTTCTTTTATTGATTCCTGGTATTGAATCCATAAAAATATTTTTTTATTATTACAAAATTATGAAATTTATATAGCATTATTAACCCGTATTACATATCATAAGAATCTAAATCATTTACATATTATTTTTCAGTTTTTGTAAATTAGAGATCTATTCTATTAACAAATTTTTCGATATCAACGTCTGCCCTCAATAATGATTTAGTTTATCACTACATGGAAAATTTAAGTAACTCTTTGATCTTTTCCACGGTTTTGTTAAGAAGCCAGCATATAAAAAAAATTAAACACTGTTTTTCAAATACAAGAAATAATAGGGATAAAAAATAAATGATCAGAAAAATGAATAATAATATAAAAAAATTAAATGAAACTAAAACCAAAAACGTTACCTTTAAATGGAGAACATTTACGGGGAAAGAAATTTTCCCAATTTAAAACCTTTTTTAATAGAAACATAGAAGAAGAAGATATACTCAATAGTAATGGTACATACAAAATAAAATTTAAATTCAATGCAACATACATACATTGGGCAAACGGAAAGAAAATTAAAATTAAGATATAACAAACACATTAGATTTCAAAAATAAAAAATAAAAATATTGTATTTATGCAATGCATTTAATAAAAGAAGGAAATGTCCCATTGAAAATGGAAGAATCAACGAAATTAATTCATAAATGTGTTAAAGAAAGAAGCATGAACATTTCAGAAAATCTAGAAATCTTAAACTAAAAAGTAACAATAAAAGGATCATAAATGAACAGATCAATAATCAAGAGGATGACCTTTTCAGGAACCTCAATTTATTGAAAGCATAAAATAGATAAATAAAATTAAAAGATAAGTATAACCATTAACAATAAATAAACAAGAAGAAGGCTAGATAAGGCGTGACATTAAATATAGGGAGGGGAGTTGACTAAACGCAGTATAAAGGTTAACAGAATCGGTAGATTCTGTTAAAGGTTGTTAGTAAAGGTTAACAGAAGTATCGGTACAATAAATTTTGACAATGGAGTGGTTCCGAAACGCGTCAAGTAGAGAAAAAACAATGAAGCTTAGCAAGGTAAACATTATTAAACTTAGAAACTGTAGTGATCTTTGCCGAAAAGACAATAGTACTCGTAACTATTATCTTAACAAAAATTTTAACTCTTCCATTGTTGAGCACATTCTCCACAATACCATGCTTAATTATTAAGTTTAATTATAAAAATGTGTTTAAATACGAAGGTAATTTTTTAAAGAAAGAATCATTCACATAAAAAACCAAAAAGAAATTTGACGCTTTAAAATGTGACTTGGTTAGAATCCTATCGATCGTAAGAAACGATCAATGGTTTTTTTTAAATTCAAAAGAATCATTCGCCTTACTGAAATTTATCGACAGTATGTTGAAAGGTTTGGATAAGGTGCGAAAAACAAGGTAAATTTATGGTGATGATGTCAATTTTTCAACGAAGATAAAATAGATGTTCATGATGCTCAAGAACTGTGCCCGTGTATTCATCATCGACATTCTTTGAGATTAGAAAGGAATACTTTTGATTGATTGCTTCGAGAAAAAATCAACAAAAAAAGGATTTTTCAAGGAGAACCTTGCAAAAAGTTACAGAATGCTATTCAGAATTGTGAAAAACTTTTTTAGTGGAAGTTCCACTATCAAACATAACTTTCATCTCTGCAGGAGATCCAGAATGTGGGTTACGTGCTAACTATTTTTGTTCGTTCAAGTGTCCTTATGTTGCTCAAAACACGGATAAACTATTAAATAGGAGCGATTTGACATCCTCTGTAAAGGCCGGATCGGGCTTCCTATGAGTTTGTAAAGTTAAACGACTTTTGGAACGAAAAACACTTACAAACCGATGACGACATCTACCAAACAGTTTTTGACGAAACTAGAAATAGTTTTGACAAAACTATAGTTTTCAATATAATTCTAAAAAAACTATATTTCTTTAACAAAATTTCCGTCTTCTTAATTTTTTTTTATTTACTTAATTAGTATTTAATCTCTTAAAAGCTTTTCGAGTAGTTTTTATTTTCCCATTTGTTATAGTTAACTTTTATAACAGAGGAAAAGCAAATCCAAAACCAAATCTTTTTGGTAAAAAGATGGCCTTCCCTGATTTTTTTCCATTTTTTTATATTTTTATTAATACAGGTCCACTGAAAATAAAAGAAATTGCGTAGGCTATGTCTGTATACTAAATTTATATATATATATATATATATATATATATATATATATAGAGTCTCTATTTAGTTAAATACTTGTCTTAGGTACAGGTACGAAATAGGTTGTTAACGTACAGGTATGAAATTTATTATGGTTTCTTAGGTACTATATTATATTGTAGCTTAGCTATGTAGTACAGTATTTAAAAATAAAATTTCTCTATTTAATTCAATTAGTACTACTTTTCATATTTATGCCGGCCTCCGTGGCACGAGCGGTGTGTCTCAGCCTTACATCTGGAGTTTCCGGGTTCGAATTCCAGTCAGGCATGGCATTTTGACAAAATTTCATTTCATCTCATACTCTGAAGCAATACCTAACGGTAGTCCCAGTGGAAAAAAAGTTATTCATATCTATTTTTGTAATTATTCCTTTTTTAATATATATTTCGTATATATATTTAGACTTTTCTTTTCTGATTATATGGTTTAATTATTTTTTTTTTATTTCGGTTTGAATGATATTAAAGAGATTTTAAAAAAGCCGTCAATGAATTGCATTACTTTTCGGGCTGCGCCGAACAAGTAATTCAGTCAATTTTTGCAGTTCAATCATTTTAAGCTATATTTGTATATTTACGATAAAATTATTCCAATTTATTGACAAACAATAACCAAAATTAAAAATTATTTTGACACTTTTATATACAAATAGAATATATATTTCTAATTTTATAATAGATATTAAATAACTAGATACAAAAAAATGATTATTTCTAAACTTGTTAAATATAAAATTACTTGTTTGATTATTTATAAATCATTTAATCCTAATTTTTTAAGCCAAGATACTAAACAAAATAAAGCAATTTTTGTGACTCTCAATTTGTTTATTTACAATCGGTTCCCAGTAAGGAACCGCAAGAAAATCTACATACAAAATACTACAATAGCCTTTCTTGAGGTTCATGTTTAAAATAAAATATAGATTTTTCACGTAAATCTACAATTGGACGTACAGCCGAGCTACATGCTTCTTAAATTTATTATCCAGCTAGAAATGAGTTCTGGATGAGCTAGAATACAAAAAAACAGCCAATTCAAATCTAATACTATTTTCTAAGATAACTTGATACTTCGCTTACTAAATAAAAAAAAAAAAAAACAAAATACTGCACCGTAAGTAACATAAGTATTTTTATTTGATTTAAAAAACACTCAGTAGAATTAAATTTGGTTCGGTTTACAGCTAAAACTAAGTTTTTATTCAATTATTATTCTAATAAAATAATCCTTACATTATAAAATCGATTAGATATTTCTAAGTATGTTTAATTAGAAATTTATGAAATGATATTAGATCTTATTAATCAAGGTTTATTATTTACCAATTACAAATACAATAAAACTGAATCCCGTTTAGTAATATCAATTATAAACAAGTAATTGTAACATAAAGAAATTTCATCATTTAAACATTTAAATTTCCGTATGAGTAATACGAGCCTGCTGTTTATAAGTTATGCATTAACTGTTATAACATAATTTTTTACATTTTGAATGAAATAAGAACAATTTAGAAATATTTACTGTTCAAATATTATTTCTTAAACTTTAAAACAGTTAATACTTTTGAAAAACGTCAGTTAATACTTTACAAAAACGATCTTAAGCTTTTCAAAATCTTCTTGGAACAATTTATATAGTGAAGTTTTGTTTTTGCTCATCTTTATTATTACAGTATTTTGTTAGCTCTATCGACCCAAGTAAATTTGAAATTCATATCACGCTTTAACACCCGTTCTTCCGTAAACAATTTTCTCTTTTCTACCAACAAAATCTGATTAATATAATTCGGATTATGTGCTACACTTTCAGATCCATTTAACGAATAAATCTTTCTTTTTTTAATTAGCTTTTTTTTTAACAGTCTTTATTTGTTAAAACGCAAAACGGTGGACAAAATGAGCTACTGAATATTCTTACAGTAGCATTTTTTTTTAACCTTTTGGTTTTATCTATGACATGAAGCAACCCTTATTTCTTTTATTTTAACATTTAGAAATTCCTTCTGTGCTGCTTCCGAGAAAAATCTCTGTTTGAGGTTGATATGTATAAATATATATATATATATTTTATCGTGAAATACCGATATATGGCAAATTCATATTGTTTGTTCACAATATATTCAAATTGTTAAATTACTATAATCAAAATAGAAAATAACTAACCGGGTTGGTCTAGCGGTAAATTCTTAAGTGTAGCGTAGTAAATCAGCTGGTTTCAAAGTTGAAGTGTACAAATCCTAATAAAGATTTTATTACTTATTAATTTTATATACTTTTATTCAGATTTGAATACTAGATCGTGAACACCGGTGTATTTTGGTGGTTGCGTTTCAGTTAAGCACACGTCTCAGGAATGGTTGGCCTGAGTTTGTTCAAGGCTACACATTTACCGGTACAGTTACATTACACTGATTGGTCGCTAATGACTTTAATTGTTGATGCGACAATAAATAAAAGTATTTAAAAAAAAAGAAAAATAGAAAATTCTATTTTTAATCAACATTCCATTAAATTGAATTTTAAGATTATTTTTTTAAATTTATTTATTACCTAAATTTATCTCAAATATTGTGACTAATAAAAATAATTTTTCATATTTTTTATTGAATTAATTTTGATTAATTTATATTGTTTAAATGTTTGTTTTTGGATTCCTTCATGTTCTATCTCAAAAAGAAATTCTTTATTTGATCTCAACCATGAAGCAGTGTAGCGATCAGCATTCTATTGATAAAATAGTTGAGTAACAGTTCCATTTCTGGTTACGAACTATGCACATTTTTAACAGATTTCCCATCTTAGAATACTGCGTAAATTAACACACGCACGGTTTAACTAAAATTTATCCGCTAATATTAAAAGTACATGTAATATTATTAGAAAGAAAATTTAAAAAATATTTATATAAAATGTACGAATTAGTGTTAAGGGATATTGATTATGGGAAATTTGCAATTAATTTGCCTCCATCCATGGCGCGAGTGGTAGCGTCTCGGCCTTTCATCCGCTGGTTCCGGCTTGGAATCCCGGTTAGGCATGGCATTTTACTTATGTTAAAAAATTCCATTTTCATATCCCGCGCACAAGCTTTAATATTATATAGCAGTATAATCAAGAAAAAAAATTAAGCTTTGCATTAGACTATGCTAGGAGAAAGATAATAATGTTGATATGATCTTATCACTGCAACTCCAGAATTGTTACACCAACGGCTTTATCGAACAGATACCAAACGACGCATTTCCAACATACAAGAAACGCTAAATATATGACGAGCTGTAGTATTCTTCGTTTTACTAACAAAACATAAAGTTATCCAAACTCTAAAAGGTTTTTCCACTATTTAGTTTATCAATAAATATGAAAATTATGAGATAATTACTTGATTGTAATAATTGTAAATGAATTATACAAAATCCAGGAGTATAAAGAAATTATCAATATTTGGTACCGATATAAAATAAAAGATCAAAAACAACATATTAATAAATAAATCAATGAATAAAATTGCATTACTGACTTCAAGACATATCTATTTTTGATTAAGATATTAACATTTTTTATGTCCTGTGATTGACAATGGACTCTTGCAAAAAATATATATATTAAGTTAATATACCGATTTTTGTGTTAAAAACTTCTACCATAAAAAAAATCATATTCTCTTCCTTTACCCCATATAATAAAAGTAGGCTAATTTTTAAAGAGTAAAATTTAAAATTATTACAAACCAAACCAACTAACAAAAAAGTTGTCAATGTTTAGAAAAGGTACAAAAGTAGGTTCTTTGTATTGTAATAAAATTTAATTATAGTTCAGGATTATAAATTTTAATTAAATTAAAGTCGCGTTTTGTAAAACGCGATATATGTATATATATATATATATATATATATATATATATATATTTATATTTATTTAGTCTTCCAATTTACTGGGTTGTTCTTTCAGTATAGATTGTTATATCTCAATCATTCATAGTGTAGAAACTCAGTTCAGGAGTAGGCTTTTGGGGTTCCCTCACTTGAGACTAGGAGTAGAAGATGGGGTCCTGGCCGCTTGGGTTGCTGTGACGTGGACGGTGCGCCGAGGGGTCCTGAATGGTTAGAGGCGAGGTACCTTCCAGGATTGCGTGATGCTTGATTGCAGGTTCGGTCCTGAGAGGCAGGGAAAAAAATCATAAGACTATGGTGGGGATGCATAACTGGACCGGTTGGAAAGCGAGAAGAATATCAACACAGAATTACTGGTTTCTTACTATCTACAAGTGCTGTCACGATATACTATCCCTTCCACTCTATTATTAACAATTCCAGCATAACTTTAGTTTAAGCACCCTACGTAGAGTTACTGTATAAATATCTATTTACGCATTCTAGAATTGACAAATTTATTATTAGTTAGGTTCGCTTATGATTTATTTGTCCTTAAATCATTTGAATAATATATATATATTGTAATATAGATTACTGGGATGATATTCCTAGTAATTATAACACTGTCGCGTGCTCGAGGTTCGACCAGCATATTGAGAGATTATCAAAGATAAAAATTTCTTAAAAATAAAATTTATTACCGTAAAGATATATAAATAAAATTGATAATAATAATAATAATGACAATACGTATATATAAAACATACAAAATAGTAATTCAAATAAAAAAAAGAAAGATTGATTTATTGACAATAAAATTATGTAAACCAGAATACTAAAAAAGTTAAAATGATTGATAGAAACTAATATTGCATTAACAAGATAACAATAGAACAGTCTAAAGTTAATACAATTCAATTTTTTTGCAAATATTATTAATTTTACTGCTTACAATAGAACTACCCAACATTTTATGAATGAGTAGAATACTGTCGTCATTTCATTACTGTTTATCAATAACTCAACGAACAACTTCCTGCCTTCACTCACTGTTCACATTGGTATACTCGTGATGTACTTTTCACTCGTAGTTACCACAGCCTTACTGATATCGTTGTCACCGCAACCGCGTCGAACTTGGGCTTGTGAAATTACTCACTGTTCGCCTTGCAGAACTACTGAATGTTCTTTGATCCCTTGCATTATTTATATTTCTTAGCCTGCAGAACCAGTACTCGCCTCATTCCTGTAATTGTAAAATGTGATAATTTTCAGCGTCCGCCCCCTTATTATTTTCTATAAATTCTTATTCTGGTCCGGAACTCTTCTGGTCGAATAACAGCTTCTGAAATTGTCATTGTCTGTATTACAAAGAACAGATTGTTGAACGGACTTGTTATACTGATTCTGTTACAATATAATATATATTTACAATAAAATACGACATTTCGTATTAATATTGTATTTTAGATATGTAGGA
The DNA here is from genome assembly GCF_047948215.1 of Lycorma delicatula. Taxonomy (NCBI): domain Eukaryota; kingdom Metazoa; phylum Arthropoda; class Insecta; order Hemiptera; family Fulgoridae; genus Lycorma; species Lycorma delicatula. The sequence goes on from NC_134455.1 coordinate 72,379,079, forward strand.
CGATTTTGAACAACAATAAATTTAGTTACGATATACCCAAATGGGTGTTAAGGACGATTTAAAGGAGCTGGAGTTTTAGATAAAATGGAATTTCATTTCGTTCTGTTAGAGTCGTTATTAAGGTGATTTTGTAAATTTAAGATGGCATTATGTAAGCATTACGAAGAAAATAAAGTAATCGTTATTCTGCGTAAAAAGCCACAGTCTTTACAGAGCAGAATGGTGAATCTGAAGTATTTGTCGTTATGTCGGACTGGAAATTGTCGATCTACGAGAATATATTGAAAAATAAAATGACATTAGTTGGACAAAAATATCAGTTTAGGCAACTGACTGTCAATCTAAACATTATTGCATCTTGACTAACATCATAGAAGCCACCGTGTTTGCTTATTGTTTCCTCTCTAGGAAAATGACAAGAAAATCCGCAACTATGAATAGTTAGCAGGATGTAGAATGTTGAGAAATAAATCCGAACTGGTGGTTTGGATAAAAGTAGTTTGTAACAGTAGAAAGAGGCTTATTTGGCAGAAAGAATTAGGATGGCTTAATGACTTACCAAATTTTAGAACCATTTTGAAAGAGGACAATCTGCTTTGCATTGGTACTTTTAGAGTACACACTATTAAATATACATGTTAGAAAGATAGATCTCTTTCTTAGAAAATTTCCAAGTAATGAGATCATATCTCGTGATGTCTATTTAGCAAGTCGTTTCAAAAGATTGCTAACCTTTGACAGTTTGAAAATAGCAGAGAGTAAAGAAAGGAAGAGAGGAGCTACTAATAGTTTGTTTACTAAAGTGATGGGTTGAGGGTTGCAATACAACTTGATGAAGTTTAAAAATACATCAAAAAAAAAGTTGAAAGCAAAAAATAAAGTTCTGTCAGTAGCAGTTGAATTACTATCTGGGTTATGTATATGCGCATAAAACGCGCGCTGTTGTAATTATTAGTAACAACTTCAATTTTTTATTTTTTTTATTTTTTGTACTAAATGAGGAAGTTTAAGGATAAATAATTCAGAGAAGAATTTTGTAAATAAAGAATTGTAATCATAAAATAGGTAGACGACATAAAACGACTTCCGCAATAGGACGTCTACAAGTTAAAACTGAAAAATGCGACAGTGATTAAAATGTAGAAAACGGTAAGCTAAAGATATAATAGTAAGGATTATGTTGAACTTAAATTTAATTAACATATAATAGACAGAAATTGGAAAGTGTATCTAACTAATCAAATAGTTAATGAATACGAAACATAAAATAAAATATAGCTGTAGTAAGCGGATAGATAAACTAACTGGAATATGATAGTTTCCGAGGTTGGTTGTCCTTTCATATTTAGAATTTTTAAGCTGTTATCTCATTCATGCTTCATTAGATTAAAATTTGATCCTGATAAAATTTCATTGTAATTTTAAGGATCACTATCCCTCGTTTAAAAAATACAATAATTTTTGTTAAGAAGGTGAAATCAGTCAAGAAAATGAATTACAATCAGTTTTTATTATTGAAACTTCTTAGCAAAGTTAAATTTGAAAGTAAATACATAAAATTACAAAACTTTCATGCGATTCATCGTTGCTAAGTCACTAAGTAATAATTTTGATTCATTAAATACCAGTTTTTTATTTAGTGTTCTAAAATAAAAGAATTCTTTTCTTATTGCTAAAAAAAAGGAATGTTAGAGTACATAAATTTTTACAGCGTTGTTTTTCTGATTTATTTACTTTATTTTCCATAGTGCTTTATTCAAACTTTTCTCTTATTACAACAAACCAGCAGTCTAGTTCAGAAGCTGAATATCCCGTGTCTGTAACCGATTACAGCCCACTAAATTAATGTGTTTTTTCTTTTAAAGTTTTAGCAATAAGAACTCACGGAGTACATTAATTTGTGATTCCACATGCCTAACTATTACTATGTAATTTATTACTATCAAAATAAAAATATTATGCCGCATTTCATGTATGATTTTTAATTTCAAATTTTTGTAATGCAGGTTTACAATTATTTTTTGACTTTGAATTTTTATTAATTTAATTTTTATTTAAGAAACCGACCCAGGGATTCCCAAACCGACCCAGGGATTCCCTGGCTCTCCTTTCATAGCCTGGAGGCATTTCGGGATCTCTGAGCTGGTCAACGAGCGAAGCGAGGTCTGATCAGCCTTTGGAACCCCAAACCTCTCTTTGCTTGCTATTACCGTCTAGCCAGGGGATCTCTCCTCTTGAACCTCGCAGTGTTCGTTACCCTCATGATTGTGAGAATAATGCTGATTAATAACAATAAAAGTATTCAGGCTTTATAGAAACCTGAAAAAGAAAATAAATTATAAAAGCAAAATAGTAGTAACTACGCTAACTAAAGCACACAGACCTTTGACCATGACCTTTTGTTGCCATGGTGATAGAAATAAAACAATAAACTAATAAGATTAATCTTTTTTAATTGATAAATATCTGTAATTGACAACTTCACCCCAAGGGGGCTAGGTTCGCGATTTATGATTTAAAATCTTCCCTGGGATTACACGAAAGTATTATAGAAATTTGAAAGCAATCAATAGAACAGACAAACTTTCGGCTTGTATATAAAATAGTTCTTTTTTTTAATCTGCTATTTTGGCTCATACTAATGTTAAGAAATTCTTTTGCAATTTATTTATTAAACTTATATTTAGTTAATCATTTATTTATGAATAAATGCTTAACAAATGACTGACTTTCGCAGCAGGTTTAATAGAAATGATTTACACTCTTTTACTCTTTCTTCATAACAATCTTATTGAAACTACATATTTATTTCAATTGTTTTCTAATAAGCCACGATTCAGTGTGAAAGATTTCTACCTCTACTTAGAATTGAGATAGGATTTTTTTAAATGGTCTCCATCTGAACTGACCACATCATAAAAAATACGCAACGATAAATAAAGCTGTTCTTAAATATAGTTTGCTGTAACGTTTTTTTTTTTTTTTATGTAGTCTGTTTACGAAGTTAAGAAACGTTGAAATTGGACTACTGGGGAAATAGATGATAAACAGTAATTTTATTGTGTAATTTTATTTGCGCAATTTCTTACTGGTTTTCTTAATTTTTTTTATTTCAGTAATAACATTGTTATTAAAAAATAATTTCGATTCCGTGACCAGAGAAAGAAATAACACATTTTATAGACATGCTACCAACAAAATAACATAAAGCTACCGAGCTAAAATTTACACAGAGCGTTCGGAAAGTCGCTGTGCAGTATGATTTACAAATATGTGGTGCATTTTGTTCTTTTACCTGTTGATTCGTTCGGCGTTGCTCAGTAATAAACTAAGACGTCAGTTGTTGAGTTGATTGAACGCGCTTCGTTTCGTTTAGTCTTGTTTCGTTTATCGGAATCAATAGTTGCGAGGAGCGTAATGGTAATTTCGGTAGAGGAACGCATTCATTTCGTTGAACACGACACGTTTTTTTGAAAAGTTTCCAATAAGGTGTCGGACTTGCTACCGCACATAAAACTGTAAGAAAAAGGACTTTTCCCCCTACAAAATAATGTGTGTTCAAGAACTGAAATCTACAGATCATGCCAAATAACCAAATTATTGTCAATTGTTTAAAAGTTATATTGTCCAAAATTCCGTAGATATCCTAGATATTACGTTTTTTTTAGAGATAAAGTATCTTTTCATCTTGGAAGTTATATTAATTAAAAAAGTACAGGATTGTGGTTGACAACTAACCTCCAAGAATTACACGAACAATCATTACAGAAGCGAAAATTGGAGTCTAGATCAGTATAAATAGAACGCTCATTGTGGGTCCAATCTTTTTTGAAAATACCGTAAAAGGTGATCGTTATTGTGCTGTTTTAACAGATTAGTTAGTTAACAGAAGTGGAAATTAGTCATGGTTGGTTCCAACAATATGGCGTCACAGCTCATACAGCTAATTGGACAATGACGTTTGTATGAAATTTCTTTAATGAACGAATCATTTTGAGGGGTTTGTGGCCTATACGATCACCCTATCCGACTCCCCCAGGATTACATTCTATGGGGAGCAGCGAAACAAGCACTGTATCGGATCAGACCACGCACGATTTATGAACTAAAAACTGTAATAACGGCATAGGTACGAGACATCCCAGTATATCAGCTGATTAAAGTTGATTAAAAAACTGAAATGTGTGCAGTGTTGTATTGATGTTGGAGGAGGTCATTTTCAACACCTTTTATAAATTATTCCAGTTATTGCAATATCCATTTTTATAAAATAATGAAAAAAATACAAAACAATAATTAAGAAATTTTCCTCATTACACTTTCATAATTCTAGTGCACAACAACTTTCCCGAATGCACTCTACTTGCACTCTACTGCACTAATGCACTCTAATGCACTCTACTTTAAAATTGATTGGTTGAATATTTGTCAGACTATTAACGCTGACGTAATGAAGTCCCAATACCCATATATAATTCAATGACGTAAAAATTGTGTTTTTCTTTTCCTTTAACTGTGAACGATGCATTTTTACAGGTAGATCAAGTTATTAAAAAAATGAAGTAGAATAATACAGTTCTCAATGTTGCGCAAAACACTATTTCTTCTTCTCTGTTTACCGCTTGATCACTAACTAACTTATAATCGTTCAATTTTTTTTTTTTCTAACTAGTAATAGGTGTAATGAATTAGGCTAAATGAATAAATGAAAAAAAATTGCTCAGAAACATTGTACATAAAATGAATGTAAAAATCTAAACCCGCAATTTTTTTAGTTAAAAATTGACTTCTACACAATCAGAGATTACAACGAAATTAGTAAAAAAAAAAAAAAACAAAAAAAAAACATGAAATTAAAATGAATTTACAAAGCAGCTGAAGAACAGTTTACTTATACTTATGAAATACATAATATATAATACAAAAAAACTTGAAAATGTTTAAATAAAAAAAGAAAACACCTGCTTTCTGTGATCAAACCAAGGAGGAGGAAAGATTATCATACAATGTAGCATGTGGCAATAAATATTTTCAAGTGAACGAACCTATAGTCTGTTTTCAAGTCTCGCTGGCTAGACGTGGTTTTTTTCCGACTCGCGGGAAGTTTTAAGTTTTTTTAATGTTTTTAGTTCGTTTGTCTTCCAATTTCTTTGTTTTATGTTTGTCTATGTTTCCTAATTGTATTGTTTCGTTATGTTTTTTAGTGTTTTTTTTGACTTTACGGTTTCATCGACAACGTTTGGCTTCGTGTGGTGTTGTTTTATTCTGTGCTTTTGCGGATTCACCCTTATTTGTTTTGAGTTTACACGTTATTTTGTATAACTATCTTTTTTTGTGTGGTGACTGCTCATTTACAATTTAAAATTGATATTTTTTTTATTTGCTGCCTACGGTTGCTAAGATTTGTATATTTAGTGAACTCAGCAGTGAATTTAGCCCACAGTTTATTTACATTCAGCTGAAGGAGCCTCTTACGTCGAAATGACGATTATGTAGCGACTTAGAATTTTTTTTATTTTTATTGAATACTAATAACTGTTGAGTAGAGGGAAATTTTGTAAAAACTTTCCCTTCACCAGTGTAGTGTTGTTTAAGTGTTTATTTTTTTGTGGCTGTTTGGCTTCAGTGCGGTTGTTTTTATTTGATATTGACTGTTCCGAGGAGACTTTTTCTGTTTATTGTTTGTTGTTGATGTTTTTATGTTTCTTGTTATTACCGGTTTTGACAATTAGCTCTCGACATCTCCTTTTTGTGATCTTTTTTATTGTCCGAGGTTATATCTGATCCTGACCGCTTAAGAAGTTCATCGCTGCCTCAGGGGGATATGGTTTTACGCCGGAAGTGAGGAGTCGGTTCTCTGGTTTGGGGAAGAGTATCATGGTACTGGAGGTCTGCGAGGAATACGAGAGCAGCGACTTTAGTGAATTCTGAGCGAACTTTCACCATTTATCGCCAGTAGTGACGGGGAAATTGCCTCGGACGAAGACACCTAAGTGCCGGAAGCACTTTATCTCATCATGATGGAGGCAGGATGCTGCCATGACACCCTGAGGCGACCGAGTTATGTCTGAGATCCGTGGGGACCGGTTGCCTTGGGGCTGATTAAAAATAAAGTGAACAAGCCTGTCTGAATAGTAGCACAATCTTTTACTTATCATAAAATATCTATTATGATAATAAAATCTTAAAATAATACAATTGAATCCTAATTTTAATATGATATAACCGATCTGAGAAACCAAATTTTCTTTTATTCTAAGACCAATTTTTTTTTAATGTAGAAAGTTGCTGATTACTATAAAATAAAATCTGTGATAAAATGATAAGTTTGAAGTATTCACTTCAGAAATTAATGTTCCCATTTGTTTCCCCTGTTTTACGTAATTTAACAAACAATATTCAGTTTTGATATATTTAGCTGTATTTGTAACCTAAGTAACCTAAGTTTCTACTCTGCGCTTAAAAAATGATCACATTCTTTCTCAAACATGTACTTAAGTTTTTTCATTAAAATAAACTTTATTTCAGGATAACAGATATTTGATGTAAGTTTGCTTGTATGGAATCATGACGATTTTAGTTAAAATAAACTTTTATATAATAGCCTAATAATATATAAGGACAATCTAATATATATCTAATATATAAGGACGTGGTGACCAGTATAGATTAATACTTTATTGGTGGTGATGAATACTAAAATTTACCTTTTTCCTTTTTCTTACACTAATAATAATAATAATATTTAGTAGTTATACTTGTTTATTTATTATATATTCAACTAAAAAATACATTGAAACTAATCCTAAAATTTTTAATTTAATTTTAACAAATTGTAACAGTTGACAGAATATTTAAACCAGATAATTCACCTGTTTCTTCTTCTGTTTAGCCTCCGGAACCACCGCAAGGCATTACTTCAGAGGATGAATGAGGATGATACGTACGGATGTAAATGAATTGTAGTCTTGTACAGTCTCAGATCGACCATTCTGTTCTAAGGTTCAAATCCTAGTTACGTTTATACGAATTTGAATAATAGATCGTGGATACCGGTGTTCTTTGGTGGTTGGGTTTCAGTTGACCACACATCTCAGGAATGATCAACCTGAGACTGTACAAAACTACAATTCATTTACATTCATACATATCATCCTCATTCATCCTCTGAAATAATACCTTACGGTGGTTCCGTAGGCTAAACAGAAAAAGAAAGAAAAATAATTCACCTTATTGTAAAAATAATTAATATAATTTCCAAAAAAAATAATTGATTTATTACTAACAAACAAAAATTGTTAAAAAAAAAATTGTTAAAATTTATATTATTAAAAAATCACGAATGCCAAAAAAACATTGTTGTTTAATATAGTACAATTGCTAATACAGAATAATTAACGAGGGTGAGGTGACAAATTTGTATATTGTATAACTTTTTTCAATTTTTTTAAATTTATTTAAACATTTATATAACAAATTTATATAGCCTACGACACTCCCGGTAACGCAAGGATTTCATCGCGGGGTCATACATCTAAATCAGTTTGGCCGTTGAGGCGCTACGGAATAAACATACATAGATATACCTTAAATATATTGCACTCCTTTTTGAGCAGTCGTGTGATTATTGTTATAGTTTGCTGAATTAAGTATTTTTTGTCAGTAGATCTATGGATATAGTATTATTTAAAAATATGCTTTCGCATTAATTTTTAATAACAGATGTAGTCTGTTGTTTTGTAAACAGTACATTCGTTGCTATGCAGCGTTAAATAAGGTAAGGTCCACTTCTGAGTATATCAGTTAATTTTTGTTTTGATATGGTTGTATCGTGATTTTGTACTATACTAGCAAATACCCCATTTTACTTTTGAAAATCGGATGACTGGTTGCGAAGATATAAGAATATTTCTGAAAAAATGTGACTGTTGGATCGAGACTGTAACTGATGCATGCTAAAGTTAGCCTTCAACCTACTAACAAATATTCCGTTTGAATTTTTAAAATCAGACAATTGTTAGTAGAGATATTATAAGAACACCCTCTTCCAACTCCCAAAACACCCCCAGCGGCACTCCATTTTTTATCGATGATGGTGATGATTGGTCTAGCCTCGCATGACGTGCTCGCAACACCTCACTACTCTAGCTTAGTGCTCATTACTCACATAGTCTTCACGGGAAGCCGTGGGAACTATTAACAAACAGAAATTTTTAAAATTTACTTAATATTATTTTATTTAAAATGAAGTAATATTAAAATGAAATTTATTTATTTATTTTTTGATTTATTCATTTGAATGATACGAATCATTCAATTCAATACTAGCTGGCACAGGGCTAGAGGCTCACAGTTCACTAATTCAATTCATTAAATTCTGTGCTTCAACTGGCAAATCTCCAATAGTTATATTAATCTCCTCTAATTTTTTTTATATATATATACTGTGCCACTCCCGGTAACATAAGGATTCCAACGCGGGGTCATACATGTAAATCGGTTCAGCCGTTGAGCTGCTACGTTTGAGCAAACAAACAAACATACATACAAGCTGAGTACATAACACTCCTTTTTGGGCAGTTGTATAATAAATTAGAAAGTAATTTACGCAATTTATTATTATATACAATTTTTTTTGTTGTTGTTAAATACGCGTTATTTCTTAAAACATCATATTTCTTTCTTTTCCAGTTAATTATAATATTAAGGACAAATTGGCCTAATTATAAAAGTAATAAATTAACTTTAGACTCTTGTACATATCTTTTACAATTGTATTATAATTTTGCGATTTTTTTTTCAGTTTTATGTATATTTATTTTAATTGTTTTTAATATTTTTATTAAGTAATTTTGTAATTTTTCAATTATTGTATTATTTATTTTAATATCGATTTACTTTTTTTAGAATTTATCACTCTATTCCGTGATAAACATATTACTGTTAAAGTAATAAATTGAGTTGAGGGAAAAATTTTATTCGGATGCTGAACATAATACAAAAACATTTCTTCTAACTCTGTGACAAGGAAGATGTGACAAAAATAAATCACACGTGGTTACGGCTGTTACTACAATCTTTCCATATTTTTCTGTTTGCAGCTGACATGCCTGAAAATCTGTTTCTGGAATTCCATACGTAGTAAATCCACTACTTATTTAGTTATTTACACCTCAGTTGGTATTATAAATTATTATATGAAAACATGAACGATAACAATTTTAATAATAATAATAATAATGCAGTAATTTTACACCAGGTAATATAATCATACAGTGATATAATTAATAAATTTACTAGTAATATATTATTATTTAATTTTAAATTGTTCCTAATAATACTCTAAATAATTTAACGTATTTCATTACACTAAATTTTAAAATTTAAGTTTAAAACTAAATATTTTTTTTTAAGAATCTTATTTGTCACATCCTATCGTTTTAATTATAATAATTATTTCTGGCAATAAAATTCTTTTTTATCGTTACTGGCAGCTAGCCTGAACCGAATGTCAGAATAAAAGCTAATGGAGTGCTCTCTCTTACATTAGCGTGACACCGTTATTAACACTACCTTCAGTTTTTGCATAAAATTAATAATTTTATTATTATTTATTCAGTTATTATGACTATATACTTTACTAAAACCGATTTTTGATCTTTATCTTAATAATTCTATGCTTCGTTTAATGTAAATCACTTATAAAATAATAATTAGCTTCTTCAAAGAGATTTCATCACAACTTAGTTTCGATTTAAAAATAAATCGAATATATATATATATAAAAAAAGGTGTCTAAAAAAACAGGTATTTTAATTAAGAAAAAAGAACTCTTAATATCTTTATTGTAATATAAAGTACAATTATAAAAGATTAAATGTGGAATAATATGTCAATCAAATCACCGCTGTGGCTCCGTCACAGACGTCCACTTTTTAATAAAATTTTCAAGTACATATTCATATCTTTGTAAGTCAATTTGTTGAATACAGCAACGAATTTCGTTCTTCAACTCTATTAGTATCTACGGGTTATTTTCATACTTATTTTACTTCAAATAGCCCAACAAAAACTAATCGCAAGATTTTACATCCTTGCTTGCCAGTTATAATCTCCAAAACGAGAAATTACATGATCTGGAAATTTGGTCTGCAGTATAAATAAATGGTTTCACTACTGTATGGAAGGTATTCTGTTGAAACAATGTAACTTTAACGTTCATGTTTTTCAATTGTGATAAAAAAAAAACTCGACCATCGCATGATAACGAACAGCATTCATCAAAATAGTAAAATCAGTGTCGTTTTCGAAGAAACATAGCCCAATCACTCCCCCATCCCAAATTGTACACCGTACCGTCATTTCTTTTGTGAATGTACGGAATGCGTGTGAAATACTCTTGGCTTTACACTGCCTGAAATTCGAATTCTTTTTTGTTCTCAAAGCCGTTAATGTAGAAATGCACCTCACCACTCAAAATTACTTTCGTGTGCTTGAAGGAAAAGGTATTTCGTCAAAATTCGTTATATTCCAGTCCGTGAAATGTTTAATTGTTATGCTCGATGGCTTATTGATATTTAGGATTAATTGTCAGGCTAAAAGCAATAGACACATACGTACATAAATACACACACACACACACACATAACCCGATACACCATTTTTGATATGATATATTGCGTGATATATTTTTGGTATGATTACCATACTTTCCCTTTTAATATAACTATTCACGCTACGATCGCCGGGAAAATAATATTAATAACCATTGCTTCGCTCATCGTTCCTGTCTATCCAGGGTGCTCTGCCCCCAGGTCCCCTTCAGTGTTCGAACTCTCATGGTTGTGGTTCTGATAAAAAACGTAAAATAGTAGTAAAAATACTAAATAAAGTACATACATTTTTGACGACCAGAAATTCCTAACTTATTTCTATTGCCATGCTGACAGAAATGTAATAATGAAGTAAAAGTAAAAGGATTAACCTTTTTTTTTAATGGATATTTTTAATTCACAATTGTACCCCCAAGGGGCCTAGGGCCTCGGTTTATTGCTTTAAACCTTATCTGAAATAGCCCAATGTATCCTTTAAATTTGTAAAAGAATCAGTCGGTTGGTACTTGCGTGATGCAAAACAAACAAACAAAAAAAAGACAGACTAAATTTCGGCTTTATACGAGTAAATATTTTTTGATTTTTTTCCTGCTCTATCTCCCTCTAGTCGGTTGGTTCTTGCGTGATACAGAAGAAACAGACAACAGACTGACTTTTCTCTTTTTTTTCTGCTATATCTCCCTTCGGTTTAATTATTTAAAAAAAAAATTTATGGCTTTTATACATCATAGAGAGAGTTTATTAATTTTCAAAAATTATAAACCCCGTATCTTAAATACACAAAAGGTTCTTTTTACTTCCTTTTACAAAGTAAAGGAAGTATTAAGATCGCGAAAAACTGCGGTTTTCAGATTTCATCGGAAACATCCATTTTGACAAGTTTCAGCGTGACGTCTGTACATACGTATGTATCTCGCGTAACTCAAACAACATTCTACGACAATTAGTCGTAGAATGTTGAAATTTTGGATTTAGGACTGTGAGTAACGTCTAGTTGTGCACCTTTTGATTGCAGTCGACTGGGTCAATGGTGTCCAAAAAAAGCCCAAAATACAAAACATTTAGATTTTGGACTTTTCCTTAACGCAGTCATTGAGAGCGATATATCTTAAGTTGTACTTATTTTCATTGGTTCCAGAGTGACAACCAAATGAAATTTTAATTAATGAGATATTTAGATCTTACAAGGGGGAGGGCACATTGGTTCGAATTTCTTTTAACACTTTTTTTTATTATTTAAATATATTAATTTATTAATCATTATTAACCTCTGTAAAAACTTTTTACAATAAATAATAATTCAATGATAACAATTAAAAAAAATATTTAAAAAATCAGAAGTTATTAATGAAATAACATTTTATGTACTTTTATTTTTGATTTAATGTTCTTTATTTTAATTAAAAAATGTTTACAGAGATTAATAAATCAATATATTTAAATTAAAATATATATATGTGTATATGATGTTGGATTCGAACCGATATGTCTATGGTTACGGATCAGACACATTCTCATTTACACCACATAACTACTTGAGCGACGAGAAACTAATTTTATATTAGTTACTAATATAAATATTACTAATATAAAATGCTGATACGGACAACACCAAAAAATATGATGCAATGTGGCGTCTACCAAAATGCAGTTGTGTAACTGTCTACTTTATTAATGAATTGAAGGATTTTATCTCACTTTCAAATGAAATATGTTTAAATGAAGTGGAGAAAAATTGTGTGTAAGTTATTAGGCGTACATGGAAGTCATTTGGTGTCCACATCAAATTTTTCAATTTTTGCTTCTTAATTTTATCTTTGTAGAGGAGGTGTTAGATTTAGGGAAAATTTACTTAAGAAAATTTATTAAGCTTAACCTATCTATATACTCTGTTTTTTTCTGTTCTTTTCGTCTAACGCTTAATTTTTATTAGTGAAAACAATTTTTTTTTTTTAATTTTCTGTCACTTTAAAGGCAAACTTCAAAATTGAAGTAGTTTTGACTCCTATAATATAACCTAAACCCAGAATAAAAAGTTAATCCAAAAAAAAAGTTCACTAAATTGTCCTCACAGAGTAAGGATGCACCCAAAATCACCTTTTTTATTTAAAATTTTGATTCTTATCTCTTATCCTGGTAATCATTATAATAAATAAAAAAGAACTGTTGATACAGTGGCCTCAAAATTTATAAATTATCGGAACATTTTCTTTTTTTGTTACTTATATTTATACTTTTATTTTGACAAAAAAAAATAAGACTTTAATGATTGAATTACAAAGACTTTCCGGCGAAGCCGAAAAGATTTGGCAACGGGAAAACTGTGCAAGGTATTATGTGACTTGACCAGTTAGCCAGGAAAGTCATGCAATACTTTGCCAGCTTTTTTAATTAGGTTTAAGTTGAACTTTTCACTCACCCAAGTTACTAGGGTTTCTAATATACTTCAATTTTCCAATATTATTAGAAAAATAAATTTATGTTCATTTTTCAAGTTGAATAGCTTACATTCAACTCTAAAAAAGGTAGAACGTTATTTTCACTTTTTTAATTATCTTTTACAATTTTTTATGTAACAAATACATATTACTTTAATACCGTTTAATAAATCTATTTAGTTAACTTATATTAGCCTGTTTAATAAATAGATTACAAATATCAGTCAATTTATTACAAATGATTGATTTCACTGAATCAAATAAAAACAAAAAAATATTAATATAGTCCTGTACAATTCAATGTAGAATGAATAAAAATATTTGTGTCATGAATGCAAGTAGGAAATAATATTAAAAAGGTAGATAATATATTTCAAGTAAATTAATTAATAATAAGGTCAAAATTAAAATACATATTGACAAATTCATACTAAATACCATATTAAAACAAAATAAAATGGAATAACCGTAACACGTAGACTTATTGTTGGGCTATGGCTTTTATTTCGCCAGTTTTGATCCACTAATTAAGTCATAATTTATAGCAGTTCCTTCAGGAAATCTTTTTTCCCTAATGAATTCTTTTAAAATCTTCCTTGAGTATTTTTCTGTTTATGAAAATTTCATACTGTATAAGCATGTTTAAAGAAGACCCTAACGTATCGTCTAATAAAAGAAATTCCTGCTTTAGATTTTCTTTTCTTTCTTACCAAACAAAAAAAAGAAAACAAACTGAAATTACCTCAATTATTTAGAACACTATAATTTTGTGAGACGATCAGAATAATCAATTATGTTTATTATCAAATAAGATTAAAAAATACATATATATAAAAATTTCATTACAGTTAGATTGTCCATCGCCGTGGTGGAGTGGTAGTGTCTCTGCCTCTCATCCGGAGGTTCTAGTTTCTAGTTCTGGTCCGACAAGGCGTTTTTAGGCTAAAAAGAAACATTAACATACATTGGCAATAAATTTCAATGTAAGAAAATATAGTGGAAGCTGTTAAACTTTCTCTCTTTCAAACCACTAAATATTCACTACATGTATTTATTGTTCCGAGAGACAGAGATTTTCAGAAATAATGATACATGAAAAAATCTACCTAAGTTTTTTTTTGTGGAGTGGGGGTAATTTCTAGTGAAGTTTTATTGAGAAATTAACATTATATGTTTATATAAATCAAAAAAAGTTTACAAAATTAAAAAATTAGTATTTTTTTCTGCTTTTTCACCTGTAAAATCACCTTCCAAAAATGTTTTTTTAATTTTTCTTCGTTTGTTATATATTAAATGGAGAAACTAAAACAAAAAATTCGCTGAAAAATGTAAACCAATATAAAGATATCTAAGATTTTTTTTGGGGGGATTAGGAGTGTATTATGATGAAATATCATTCTAATATTATTAAAATTTTAAATAAACTAAATGTTTTTAAAAAAAATTCAATAAATCGATATTTTTAAAACTTAATCAGCTCTCCCACCCTAATATTGCTTCCAAAGTATATTTTTGGGTCACTTTACTAAATAGCTGTTTTTATTATTTCTGTTTAGCCTTCGGAACCACCGTAAGATATTCAAAGGATAAATGACGATGATATGTATGTATGTAAGTGCATGTATGTAAGTGAATGGTCTTAGATCGACCATTCCTGAGGTTTGTGGTTAATTGAAAACCAACCATTACCGTCCACGATATAGTATTCAAATTCCTATAAAAGTAATTAGAAAAATAATTCGGTTGAATATATGAAACAAAGATAAAAAGATCGTTTTTTTTTTCGATTTTTGAGGAAGGGGAATTTTAGAGAAAAATTTTATTAAAAATGGTACGACATGATTCCCCAATTTTTTATTGAGGTCCACGGGTCATTAACTGTTGAGAAATGCAAAAAAATTTATAACCAATTTTTTGACTGCTTACTAAACTTTCCTTTTTGCAGCGTAGCTCTAAAGTTATAATATCAGGAAATTAGACGTTTGAAAAATTATTATTGAAAATACATTCACACAATCAGATACGAGATGTTTACAGATGAGAATTATTGTGATAGTTTATCATTGAAATAATCCTTCGTTCGACGAATGTTCAGTAAATGTGTTCGAGCTTTTATGCAGTATGGTTATTTCACTGTAGCTAAAGTGTTTTGTATCGGTTTACTTAAACGTTTCATTTCATTTTTTTTTACTAAATTTCGTTTCATTTACTAATATGACATCCGTTAAGAAAATAAATATTTAACTTCTAGAGAATATTGTATATTTTCTTCTGACATTTATTTCTGGTACAGCAGAATACAAATATTATGTGAAATGGTGAAGTCGTATAACAAATTTTTGTGTCAACATGTAATGTACGACATTCCGTTTCATTTAAAATAGAGACATTTTGTTAAAAAATATATAATTTTCATTCTACATATAAAACCATGTCAAATATTTTGTTTATTCAATTTTTATCTCATTTTTTTGTCATCTTTTAATTAAAATGTAGGTTTTCATCCAAGATTTTTTTTTTTTTTTCCATTTAACCTCTTCATATTTCAATAGAGATGACAATGATTTTTTTTAGATTTTTTTGTTTACCGCTATTATATACATAAGAAAATATCATATTTATGTAAGTATTTTTTTAATAATTATTTGTATCCAATTTTTACGTCTTCCGATATTTTTCATATTCGTTTTTTAATAAACGAACGTTAGTGACATTAATTATATTGCTGTCTTTTTTATTTCCACATTACTTAAACTCACTATAAGAAATTTAAAAAAATAATTATATTAATACATACTCACGTAACCTGCAACCTTCGTAATGAAAAAAGTAGGACATCTGCAGAAAGGATCTTCTACTGGAAATGGTGGTTGATAAAATAATAAAACTGTGTTAGTTACCTGAATTAATAATGATCTAAACCAACGACTTCCAAACTTTTTTTTAGTACTACTCATGTGAATTACAGATCAGTACTGTGCCATTGAACCTGTTAAATATATAATATGGCATTAAGGTAGCGATAGAGATATAGCACAGAAGATAAGCAGTAATTACAATCCTAATTTTATTAGAAAACCTTGTATTACAATTTTTTATTTATTAAAAATTTTTTAAATATTTTTTTTACAAAAACCATTATTTACGTTTTCAGATAAATGCTATATTGTATGTATCTTTGCAAACCTGAATAAAAGATTCTTGAAGACTAAAAATTCAATGAGAATTTTGGTGCTGCACGCTTAAAATAAGTGAAGAGATATCTATCTGATTATGTTGAACTTAATTTTAAATGGAAGTTTGGGTCAAGTTCGGTTTATTTGTTTTAATGTTGTACAATAACAGAAAATCCAGGTTCACAAAGATACGAGGTAGAAACTGAAATGAAAATTAACAGACACTGGTGGTTATTCATTTTTAACCTTTAGCCAAAATTCACATAAATCTAATTTAGTAAATTCTATTTTAAAACCTCCATCGCAAGATATTTCTAACAAAGATTCTGTTTGAAATCAGTTAGAGTTCTAGGGTTCTATTAAAGGGTTTCGTATCCATATGAATTCGGAAGATTTTTCTTAAAAATATTCTACAAAAGTTTCAACGAAAACTTAGCCAATGCATTTTTAAATTATTGATGAGATTATCTTTCATGTCAGTTTTATGTACCGTCAAAATATTTTCCAACTTTGGAAAAGACTGCAGTTTTACATTCGAAACACTATAGTTCATTATTTGAAATTTTTTTATAAATGTCTTTATCGTCTACTATTGTTGTTTCACCTTACCTACTTAAATGTAAGTCATTGAGAGATTGAAAATATCTAAAAATATGCTAATGTTGTGATTCACATCTTCCTCATCAGTCAATCGATCAGGAGGTCAAAATCGGTACCCATTAGGTACACCTTCACCTCTGTATGTAACTCAAATAAACTGTCTAGCATTTTTCCTTAAGAGACCCATCTTACCTTTGTGTGTAGTAGTAACTAAATTTGATCACTACCCGTTTAAGAACGAACGTTTTCGAAAATAAACGAGAGTTTTAAGCCGAGTATTAATAAAATTGACTGACCACATTGACGACCTTCTGGCAAACATGATTAAGTTGTTCAGCCATCCATTTTACTGCTAAAGCTTCCCTCTGTGGATGCTGCAGTGAGTGAAGGTACAATTTTCTAAAACCTATTTTACTTTTGTGAAACAGCTATTTAATTGCTTGTCATAGCTTGAGTACTATTAGAACAGAAGCCATCGAACTGCTTCTAGTCCAGTTCATTTTCTACAAAAAAGTTACCCAACTTTTTGATTTTGTCATCGGTGGTAGTTCGTATTGATAGCTCTTCACAAAACAAATAATTCTCTTTTACTTTATAATAATTTATTGTACTTTGAAATACATACTGTAAGTTGCGCGTAGTTTCTTATATCTTTACTCTCATAGACTTATATGTTGCAAAAATTATTATTTTTATTTGAACTGTTAAGCTCTCGTTGACGTTTAATGCATGCTTTTAATTCTACGGTGCACGATATCATACGGTAGTGATATCTAGCAGTTTAGCTGACGATTCACCTAACATAAAAGTCACTATATCTTTTTCAGCAGCTAAAAGCAGCTTTTCCCCGATTGTGTGATTTTTTCCACTCTTTGCTATTTTAATGCTCACTAAGAACGATGTTTCAAATGTTTTTTGAGTTCTGCCTATAAAAGACAACGTAATCTCCTTGGTGTATTTTATCCCTAACAATTTTAAAACAAAATAATCCTTTGGTTTGTTTTCCAACTTGAGTTTGTTGTAGTTTTAGTTTGAAAGAATTTAAAAGCAGATTAGACATCGAGGCATGGTTCATTGTTTTCATTTGCGACAGTAATTTAATATTAATTTACGCAGGATCATACTTTTTAAACTTTTCGTATTTCATAGGGAAAATTATCTTTACTAACCGCAAAATCTGATTCTAAATTAGAGCTTGTTGGAATAGAGTTTTTAACTGACGATGTATTGTCTGTCGTTGCTCTAATCCACTTAACCTTGTTGATTTATATTTTGTGTAGTTAAAAATGATGCTCGATATATCTAAATGAAGAAACCCACTTTTGGAGACTGCCAGATGGGGTCAGTGTCTACACGGCAGAACTCACTGCAATTCAGCAAGCTCTTCGCTACACTGAACACTATTGCGAAGAGAGAGTGCTAATATGTTCCGATTCATTAAGTGCACTCGTCGCAATTCGGAACAAGAACATTAAGGATGTCTTAATTGCAAACATCCTGTCCATTTTATACGTACTAAAACAACGAGGACAGCGATTCGTATTTGTATGGACTCCAGGGCATGCTGGTATTACAGGTAATGAAATCGCAGACGAAGCTGCCAGAAAGGCAACAGTCTGCGATGATTTGGATACATTTCCTGTAAGAGTGGCAGATGTTAAAAACCGTCTAACAAACATAGTAAAAAACAAGTGGAACGCTGAATGGAGGAGTTTAAATACAAAATTAAACTCAGTTAAAACTTCTCCTTATAAATGGAAAAGCGACTTTAAGTTGACTCGCCGAGAACAAGTAGCGGTGACCAGACTTAGAGTCGGTCACACGCGATTAACAAATTTATATATGTTAACCGGCGAAGTGAGACCAATGTGCGGTGTTTGTAATAAAACACTGACAATCAAGCATCTAATAGAAGAGTGTACCATATATGAGGACCTCAGAAAGAGGTTCCGTCTTACAAATAATATTAGTGTTGATCTGGATAATGGAAATGAAGAAAATATAGTTGCATTTTTACACGCCAGTGGACTTCTTAAAAGTCTATAAAATGGAAGTTTAAAGCTGTGGTAAAAGATACTCTAAGCGGTAGTATTATATATACATATAAGGGAGTCTCGAAGCGTGGCACGTATAGTGACGGGAGGTAGCCCTCTTGCCTAGGCCATTTTGGCTCACCTGCATTCAAGAGCAGTGAGTCGGGGTGTGTCCGATGATGGCATGGGGGACCCTCAAGGGTGGATTGAGGGTGCGAGGCTATGGGTGTACGCCGTGCATGCCTATGGCCTGATATAAGAAGGATTCAACTGCCACGGCACCCTGGCACGACTGATATACTGCTCAACGGCGGTTCTGGTCGCCCCGAGGGTGCTTAAACAAACTATAAATGAGACTTCGTAGAAGAAAGAAAGAAAGATATGGTATTGATAAGTTTAATTTTAATTTTAATTTCATGGTCTTTTGAGAACCTATATCAAATTTTAATATTGGGGCCCTTTACACCCCGTAAGTGTTTGTGATTGTCCTTGTCTTTTATGTTTTAATGTTTATTTTGAAGTTTGTGTTTTTAAATAAAATGTAAGGGCCCTTTACACCCTTACATATGACGATCCTGATCGAGATAATAATTTCTTTTAAAGAATGTGACGAGGGCTAATGACCTTAGCAGTCGATGCCCGTAAAAATTCAGTTAAAAAAAAAAAAAATAATAATAATAATAATAATAATTATCTATTCTGCTAATAACTTTGTATTACAATAAAAACTTTTTGTAGTATTTTTATTATACTGTAATAATGTTTTTGTATCGTTGTTTCTGTTTGCGAACCACCTTAATAATCTTTGTGTACTACCATAGGTACGCTTACCACAGTTCGACCGCTGCAAACGGTCGAACAGACAACCGCTGCTCTAAACAATTAGCATGAGCACTGAACACATTTCTGTAACACAGTGTTAATATTTACAGAATAAAGTTAGCTTCACAATTTACTCTGCATGGGTGCTTCAACAGGCTGAGTTTAGTTGTAGAATTATTTCTTCATATTTCATAGACTAGTAGTTCAAGTTTTATTCTTAAAAAGAAATAATAAAACAAAAATTGTTTTTGGAAAATAGACAGGTCTCGTGTATAACAGAGACTACTAGAATAAATTATTGACCCTGAATTTTCCTTATCGTCAATATTATACAATTTTTTATTGTAGAAATAAATTGGAATTTTTTTTATCTGTGGTTTAGTGGAAATGTTTCTTGTTAAATTATCGGAAAGTGAGAACCTGGAAAAAACTACAGAATTGCTTTAATGCAGTCTTTCTCAAAATGGGATGTGAAAGTGGGGTCTCGAAATTACCCTACAACTTTACACGTGAACAATAATGAAATCATTTTATGAGAAAAAAAAAATTATTATACACACTTTACATACATTTATAAGTACACATGTAATGAAAATAAATTAATGGTATGGTTGTTGTGTTAGGTTTTCATTTAACAATTTCTCCATACGTGGATCTATGTTAGAAACATATAAAAGCAAATTGTTTTCAAGTATAAAAGACGATAACGTATCTAAATCTTGAGATGTGAATTGTAGTTGTAATGTTTTATCTGCAGAAATTTCGATGGGCTGTTTGTAAATCTCAACTGGTAACTTAGCAGTTGCAACAACGTTTTTATATAATGGATTCATAACCATCTCTTCCAGAAATTATTTTCATCTTTCGGTAAATACTCCGCCAACTGAATTTTTAACTCACGCAAATTCATCTTCATGCTATCCAAACTTTATTGAATAACAGTTTCTTCTTCATCTAAATCTTTCTCAGTATAATCGGAAATGAATGGAACATAAAAGGTTTTTCTTTGAAGGCCAAATATCCTTTATATAATCAAAATATCCTTTTCTTAATGAAATCATGAACTTTTTTATCGATAAAATGTTTTTATTACGTCCTTGTAAATTCACATTCAAGTCGTTTAAATGGAAAAATACATTAGCTAATTAACCCAACAGCAACATATACTGATTGGTTTGAAAAAAAACATTTAGAATGGTGTTTTTTTATCCTGGAAAAATATTATTAATTCATCTCCCAATTCCAGTATCCGGGTTATCACTTACCTCCACAATAACCATCTGACTTCTGCATGGAAAAGTACAGATTTTTTCTTTTCCCCCATTTCATCTCATAGTTTAGTAAAACACTGCTGCTAAATAATTTTATGTAAATTTCTTGGGTTGTATTGGGGGATAAATATTTTTTTTTTACTTCTTGGGGTCGTGGAACTATAACGATTAGTTAGCCAAAAAAAGATTGAGAAATCAGTGTTTCTCAATCTTTTTTTGGCTGAGAAACTTTAATCGTTACAAAAACGATAGCTAATATTTAAAAAAAAAAATGTTTGTATTCCTATTTTACATTTTTCAATATCTTATAAACCTGATCGTAATTAAACAATTGTTATTCTCTCCAGGTTAATCATTCCTAGTTTAATAGAGTATTAACAACCTTATGAAGATCTATTCCTGCAACGCGCTCATTATTTTTTTAGATTACCACTAAAATATACAGGAACCATCTAATAAAGATAAGATCTTGTTGTAAGATAAGATCATCTTACAAAATATTTAAAAAGGAAAAATACATTTTTAATAAAGCAAATACAAATTTGCGTAAATATTTCATTATCGTTAAAATTTAATCCCAAAGCAGCTTTCCTTTGTAAATAAATCTTATAAAATAATTTTATAAACAAAATAATGACGAAATTAATCAAATGATCAAAACTGAGAGAGATTCTTTCATTAGGTAGGTATGAACATTTTATTTAGCAGTGGTACCAAAAATATTGCAAATGAGATTTATAATATATTACTAAAATTTAAATACGTCATTCAATTTCTGTTTTGTTGAATATAATGGAATTGTAATATTCAATATTTAAATGGTCTTAAAGTAATAAAATTTTGAGTTGTGTGATAAAATATTGTGAAACACTTTAATTATAAAACCATTTATTGTTAAATATTTTAATGTAAGAAAACTTTGTGAAACTATCTAAAAAATTTATCTGACGGAGCTAATATAAATACTTAATTCATCCTTGTGTATATGATAGATCGTATGTCTTCTAAACAGTGTACTTAACAATTTAGTCTCATGTAAAATGTACGCGAAGTTACCGCATTGCTTTTAGAATTTAAGTGAAAAAGGTTTCCATTGGTAGCCTAACTCCTTTCACGTCACACGCGTAATAAAACTTGCTTATAGGTATAATTGTTTTATAATCAAGAATTAAAGTTATGTTAACATGTATTTATTGTTTAAATAATTACTTTTTTAAAGATACTCCAACAGTTTTTAGCAGCTATCTTTACCTTTTGTAGTCTTTGAAACTTAATCTTCTGTTTTACCCAAAAATATTTTTTATATCACATTTAATTCTACGTATTATCACTGTTACAGTTTAACTGTATTTAGTTTCTCCATGGCGTATCTTGTTTAGATAATAATCTCTTTCAATGTCTGCACTTCACATGACATAAATACTTTAGTTTTATTTACATTTTTAAACTCAACAATGATTTTTTTTTATTTTGAATGTTCTTACTTTTAGTTCTAGAACTTTTTTTGAGGCTCAAATACTAGTAAAGACAAACTGATTTTATACGGATTTGAGTACTAGATAAATAGTAGACACCTGTGTAATTTAGTGGTTGGGATTCAGTTAACTCTAGATAAGCTCCAAATTAAAATTCCAGATAATGAAGAATCATATACACCTCAGGAATGGTCGGCCTGCGCCTGTAAAAGATTACACCTTATTTAGATATCGTACATATCCTTTTTGGCATGGAGTTGTTTATTGTTCCATACTGAACATATTGCAACGTATAAATTAAGAGTAGAAAAATAATGATTTATTATTTTTCTTCTACATAATTTAGTAAATTTTTTTTATTGTTCATATAGTAATAATTATTAAATATTGTTTTTTTTTTAAATTAAACAACATTTCATTTGTTTTATAACACCAATTTTTTCTGTAAATCAGAAACAAGAAACAAAAATTCTTAAATCCTTACTTGATAAATTATTTTTTGTAATGCGTCTTCAACAACACATTTCATATATTTCTGCTTCTATCGTTGTTATAGCGTAAAAAATTATAATTTTAGTATAGTAAG
The DNA here is from genome assembly GCF_047948215.1 of Lycorma delicatula. Lineage (NCBI taxonomy): Eukaryota > Metazoa > Arthropoda > Insecta > Hemiptera > Fulgoridae > Lycorma > Lycorma delicatula. The sequence goes on from NC_134455.1 coordinate 72,402,093, forward strand.
CAAATAACACAAAATATCTTGATTTTATAAAAAAGTTTTTTAATCTCATTTTTTTTTTGCTTGTGTCGATAAATGAAGATTGTAGCTATGCAATTTCACTCTAGTAAAGCAAATTGAACCATAGAATTTTTATTTTTAACACAAATAGAATATCACAAAAATCATAGAATAGATTTGTACTAAGAATTGTGTAGGTTGGTGGATATTGATATAAATGTGTATAGCTATAAAAATAATATTTGGCCGGAAGATAGAATTTTATTCTCGCCATCTTGGATTCATAATTATTTGTTTAATTAACAAAATAGTCATCAAATAGATAATTTTATGGTAAAATTCGTGGAGGAAAGTTATGGTAAAACCCTTTTTTCGATAAATGCTTATTTTTTTATAATATTAGAACTCAGAAGTGCAAATGTAAAAAAAAGAGAAATAAACGAAGTAAAGCATCCTAAGTAATCTTATATTGTGTATCACATCTACAGAATACATTCAACAATTTATATAATCAACTACTTTTAACCGTAGTAAAATATCAAAAATTGTATTAAATTCTTTTAGCATTATATTAATTTGAATAAGGAGCAGAATACAAAAATATGGTCTGTGACAATTATTGACATATTGGATTTTAAAATTAAATATATACTTAATCATTTAATTGCAATTAATAGCAATATGAAGAGATAAAATATTAAGCTCATAGCACGTATTTATAGCGTGGGAAGGTAGCAGCTGATCGAATTATTGTCTCTATTTTACTTTTTCCAGTACAAAAGATAAAATTCCTAAATTTAGTTGCCCGTTGGGCAAGTATACAAACAAACTTATAAGAAAAAGAAAAGTAGAATTTTGAAAATCGGTCCACGATTCAAGAGGTATGCATTTAAAAATTCTAACAGAAAAGGGATTGTTTGACCTAATTCTTATTGAAAAAAAAAAAAATTGACTTAAGTTTTTTGGCTATAGATTAAAATATAATTATGAAAATCATAATGGAAATTAGCTAAAATGAGATGATACGCAACTGCAAAATCGGCACATTTCGTCTTTTATCGACTTTTTTAGTTATTACCTAAATTAATACTAGTTACTTTTAGAGAGTTAAAGCGAGAGAACTGTTGTAAATTATTAATTTTCTATTTAATTATTTATTTTGCGTTTTCGAACTACGTTCTCTGTTTTCCGTTTATTAATATCTTCCTTTATTTGGTACATTAATAGAACCTCTCTCTCTCTCTCTCTCTCTCTCTCTTTCTCTCTCTTTCGCTCTCTCTCTCTCTCTCTCTCTCTCTCTCTCTCTCTCACTCTCTCTCTCTATCATTGTCGCTTTATTATTATCTGTTTCAATCTAAGGTTATTTTTAATAGCTATGATGTCCAACGATAAAGGCATAAGTTTGGATAATATTTCTTTCTTTCTGTTTACCCTCCGAAACTACCGTAACGTATTAATGTATTAACGAGGACGATATGTATGAATGTAAATGAAGTGTAGTTTGTACAGAAGGCCGACCATTCCTAAGATGTGTGGTTAACTTATCTGCGATGTCGAGTTCAACAATAGATCAACCCGGTGGTTTATATAATGCAAGTAATATATTTGGGTTACCCAGCCTTGAGCTGCCAGCGCTCCCAGCTGCTAGAACTTTATTTATTAGCTTCGAAATATCTCTGTTCGCCGTGGTAATATTTTAAACCAGATAACTTAAAAATGTTGAAAAAAATTATTAATTGTTTGTTTTTGACCCTAATTATTTATATTAATAATTAATAAATGTAACTTATTATATTATTAATAAAGTACAAGTACTTCAATAACCCCAACCCCTAAAAAGAACGCACTTTATTAAAGGGAGTCGAAATGCTCACCCGTAAAAGGGTTCAAGGTAAATTTCTAGCTTCAAATAAACTTTAAACATTTTCAGATTTTTTATTGAATTTTAAATGACATTACAACAGAAGGAGGTTAAAGATTTGCTTTGTATATACATCAAATTATTTGATTAGGATTTTTTTTTGATTTGACGATTTATTTTTGTTTATTACTTATATAATAGTGAGATTGATGATTTTTTAACTATGGTTAACATTCCGGGAGTCATAATAAAGCTACAGTTGACATTTCATAATGATTAGTTCAGTAGTTTGGTTGTTTATCGGGAACGAAGAAAAAGACGCTGTCTGTTTAAATAGTAGTGAAATTGAAAGAAAAAAATTAATAAGTCCTACGATCAGTATAATACAAGAAAAATCGAGAATGATTTTACAATTTTAGGCCATTAATTTTACTGAATGTAGTAAACAATGAAAAACACTTAATTCTCACTAGAATTTATTAGTGTTTTCATTTTTACACTACGGCACATTGGTTTTAAGTCAATGAATAGCCGTCCTCCGTGGCGCGAGTGGTAGGTTCTCGGCTTTTCATTCATAGGTCCAGGGTCGAATCCCGGTCAGGCATGGCATTTTCACACACGCTGCAACAAATTATTAATCTCATCCTCTGAAGCGTTTTAAAATAATCTTTTCATTATTATCATAATCACGCTACTACTTTTAAAACTGAATACTAACAAAATTAAAATTAAATGAAATATTGTAATAATAAAACAAGTATAAATAATTGAAGTAAATTTATTTATCCACGAAGGTAGTAAAAGACAATATATAAATAAAATAAACAGATGAAATTCACAAGCTGTTGTTTTTCAATTGCCTATATGAACTAAATTATCATTAATTTTATTTGAATATATAAAATTAGATAAAGTAAGCCTGCATACAAAACTCTCTTTCAAAACAATAATAAATAAAAATCATCTGATGTGGACACCACATAACATCTTTGTATGCCAATTAAATTACATATACACATTGTTTTTTAAATAAAAACTATATAAAACTTAATTTCATTAATAACTTCTGATACATTTTCATATTGTTTTTTTGTTTTTTTTATTGTTATTATTGCATTATTATTTATTGTTTACAATCAGAGATTAACAATTATTAATAAATCAATATATTTAAATTTTAAAAAAACAAATGAAATCTGTTTCGAACCGATGTACCTTCCCATTATAAAATCCACATATTTCATTAATTAAACTTTCATTTGGCTATAACTACGAAACCGATGAATATAAGTACCACTTATGATATATTGTCGAAAAGCGCTTAACGAGGACATATTAATGCGGTTAAGAAAAAGCCCAAAATCCAAAACATTTGAATTTTGGGCTTTTTTTGTCACTTTTGGTTCAGTCAATTGCAATCAGAATGGGAGGTGCACAACTAGCTGTTACAAGAGTCCTAAATCCAAAATTTCAACATCCTACAGCAAATCGTTTTTGACTTATGCAACATGCGTTCGTACAGACGTCACGGCGAAACTATTCAAAATGGAATCCGGGATTGCCAAAATGGATATTTCCGTTGAAATCTGAAAGATTTCTTTTTATTTTTTACTTCCTTTACTTCGTACAAGGAAGTAAAAAATAAAAATATGTAGTATTATTACATACAAATAGTTATATAACGTTTGTTGATAATAAATATAAAGAAAGAAATAATTTTATATGTATAAAAGTAACCATAAGTAAAACTAACCATAAAATAATTCCTGATTTGAATGAGTTCTGAAAATTAATCCATTCAACTAATCACTTTTTCCTATACTAAAATTCTGAGATTGTCCTCGATATTTCAGTTAATCCAAATAGATGCTCATAAAACTGAAATATTCGAAATAAATAAGGAAATTCAGTTTGCATTTTTTATTTAACAAAAAAATACTTCTATAATATTTCCTTTAGAAGTAAAGATTTTTTTCTTAATAATCTTCCGCGTAAGTAGAGATTCTTGGTCCTTTCAAAATGTTCATTATTTTTTATTTAATGAGATTATAAATTTTCTATTTTTCATCATCTTCAAGAAATGTAATCGGGTTTTTCAATGTATTTTTTCACATAAGCTTTAATCATAAACACCAAACACCAAACTCAGTGTACAGTTATAATTCAATTATTTTATTTTTACTTCCGTGGTTTATATTTTATTGAATTTACCGATTATAATAATTAATTTATTAATATTTTTTTAATTTTTTAGAAGTCCTCTAATTATCCTATAAAAACTTTCTTTTAAACTCAAGGTGAAGCTATGAAAAAGTTAAAAAAAAAACATTGACTATTTGATGTTTTTTTATTTATTCGTCATCATTATTACATAATAATCATTTGGCATAAAGATACGTAAATAGACTGATATCATCCAAATAAGAAAAAATATTATCATACGAAACCTTTGTAAATTTGAATAATGTGAAGTAAATGTTAAATGTAGATTAAACTATTAGTTTAATCGCCTAGTTTAAGTTTAATCTACTTTCGGGAAAGAATGTGGGAGTAAAAATTTCTTCATGTCATGTAACTATAAATCGCGATTTAGATTGTAACCTTTTACCTAGTTTGTTTTCATTTTCATCTTATATGTACGTTTATTAACATTCAGCATTCTGAGTTTTAATAAAAATTCTGTGTTATTTGCAAACGCCTTTATTTTTATTCTAATAAGTGTTTTTTTTGTTGTTTTTTTTTACTAACCATAATGAAAAATAACTGAAAAAAGTTGTTAATATGTATATTTTCAAAAGAAACTTAAAACTGACTTTAAAAAATTGTACTAAAACCTAAAATATAATATATATATTTTTTTTAAATTCTTATATTGTGGACTTTTGATGTTAGTGTGTCAAATTAAAAAAATCAACTATTAAGAACTTACTTACACTTGATTTGGCACCAACTTTAAAACGAAAAAAATTTAAAGAAGTTAAAAACTATTATTTGTATTTTATATACATATTAGCTGTGGTGCGTGCCCATGGCACGCCTCCGCAGCTAGGCCCTCCGGGCAGATTGCCCTGGCGGACGGCGTCTCGGATTGCTATTATTAGATGTCCTAAATTGATTACCTCTTATTTAATTTTTTTTTTTTTTGAATGATGAAAATTGATCAAAGAAAAGCGAAAAAATATCAACAAATCTTTCCAATTAACTTTGGTTTAGATCGGTTTAGGCATCTTTTAAAGATTGCACACACTCAACATTTTTATCAAGATCCATAATATCCATATGGAAATTTCCTAGTACCAGAGTTGAAAACTTAAATATAAATTAAACTAATTTATTATTTATATATTATATTAAATTTACAAAACAAGTTACCGTAATACGAAACTAACCTTCCTTGTCACAATAACAAAAGAGAGGTTGGCTTCAAAATCAATAAATCGCTAAGAAGGATATATAGGATTCAAAATTCGTCTAATCTTCACCGTTATAGTTTCTTCTAATTTTGACCTTTATTGATTAGCACTTGATTTGGTCCACATGATTTGCATGTATGTATGTTTAATTGTAGACCAAAGAAAAATCATATATGCGATTCTAAATAGATAATCAATAGTATTTTCAGTATCGATTTATTTGTATCAAAAATTGTTGTGTTTTAAGATCTCTACAATATTGAATGAATGAATCACGGTAGTAAAATTTATTAATTTATTTTATAATTATTACAAGACTGACTAACAATAGAGCATTAGACAAATTCATTTAATAAGAGGAACAAAAAAGTGAGAAATTATAAAGAGTAAAAGAAAGAGTGAAAATTTATAAAGAATTAAAAAAGTGAAAATTTTCTATTTTTACAAATAAAACCGAAGGAAATGAAACCTGAGTCTTAACCATAAATAATTTATTTATGTATTATATTCAATTTACGAAACAAATTATCGTAATACGAAACTAACTTTCCGACAAAATATCAATTAATTCTGATGACTAAAAATGTCGAATAATATGCCGCCTTAGTTCAATATCTCGGTTAGGTTTAATTATTCTAAATATTTTTTGTTCGTTGGTTTATTCAAATAAATAAAAGTCTTTATTTCATTTAAAATATAAATTATTTTTATTATGATCTTTGAAATTGTAATTCATATATATAACATTATTGTATTAATTATACATATTCGTAATAAACACATGGTGAGTCTTTGAAGGATCGAACAAAACTGACTAAAAATAGATCATTAGACAAAATCATTTTATAAGAGCAACAGAAATGGGAATATTTATAAACAGTAAAAGAAAAACGAAATATTTATGCGAAATATACGTATATTTCGCATAAATATCGATATATAATAAGTATACACCTGACCACCGCGAGATATGTACTTGCAAATCGGGATTTTCCGCTAGTGATCGGTGCATTCCGGTGCTAAGCTAAGGGGGACGCACACACAGAGAAACACAAAAAATAATACCGTTTAGTAGGTTTACATATAAATAAATATACATAAGCAGGATGTATTTTTTATTTATTTTTTAAAATAATTTATTTTAGACGGATAGGAATCTTTCTATCCAAATATAATATGATTCTTTATAAAAAATTACTAATTGGTTTTATGACGTTGTAAATTTTAAGTAAAACTATAAATGTATAAAAAATTATAACTTCTATTTATAGTTACAAAGTTTAACATTTGTAGACTAGCATATATGTTGTTACATCTGTAATTTATCTACTTTTATAAGCTAACTATATTTCAAGGTTATTTTTTCATATATTTAGAATTCATCAAGAAAAAAGTGGTTGTATTTTATGTTTTGCGAGCAACAAATAAAATATGTTTTTCCTTACTGTATTGACCTTTCTAATATCGATATCGGAAAATATCCATATCTAAATATATCGATATCTATATCAGCAGATATCGATCTTTTCTCCGGCGAATGTCGACACATAACAAATACGTCGGTGAAAGCCAGAAATATTTGCTTATATTATTATAATTATACATTTGGACATTAGCCGGTATATATCGACAAACACAGATAGGCTCTAGTAGGGTTCAAAATTATAACGAGATAACGTTAACTAGACGAGATTAGCCAGCAAAGCGATTGTAGATAATATTTGGCTTAAATTTCAACTTCCTTTTTTTGTAGGATTTCTCGTAATCTATTTACCTTAGAGATTGGTATCGGGTGATTTTTTTTTATTTCTAGTTATCGTTTCGATCCCCGCCAGAGCTTATGTGTTTTTATAGACATATACCGGCAAAGATCCAAATATATAATAATGTGAGCAAATATTTCAGTCTTTCACCGACGTATTTGCTATATGTTGACATTCTCGGGAGAATATCATTTTTGCCAGTTATCGGTCTTTCACGGTAACATATATATGTATTATTATCATGCAATCTTCAAATTTTTAAATTTAGAGGGTCGAAATTATTGATAAGTAAGATACGATGTGAAGAAGGCTTTAATATTTTTATATTTTATAAATTTTCTAAAAAAATTTAGACTGTATTTTAGCGTAAATTTAAATAATAATTGTCTTTATTTACTAGGACTGTTCAATAATTAGACAAATGGTAACGGAAGGAAAAAATATACATTTAATAAACTGAAACTCTGGGACGCTTAGATTGATACCTGTGTCATTGAAAGTACCTGCTGTTTAAAACGAATTTCCATTGTTATAACTTCTTTTGTTTATTTAAAAATACCGTTTGAAAAGTGTACCATCGAAGAATAGCCTGCTGTGAATAGATTATTATTTTCTGATAATGTTAAACCGGGTCAAATTTACTCAAGAATGTTAGAACAGTACAGTAAAAGGTGTTTTAACGTAGCCTACTAGTTTTTATAAGTTCAGACAGTTTAAATCAGGCAGAAAAAGTGTCAACGATTTTAATCGTAACAGAAGATCATTGGGAGTTTCGGCGGACGCTTTGCTAACTGACGTTAGTTATCTTATTTGCATTCACCGACGAACAAAAATTTGGGAAATTGCTGAAATTTGTAGTGGAATTATCAACACTTTCCATTCTATTATCTATAAGCTAAATTACCACAAAACGTGTTCAAGTTGGACACACAATCAGAACACACAAATTTACATTCGTACGGAACTGTAACAACAGTATTTTGCGGAAGTTAATTCTTTATTACACCGCATATTAAATCGTGATAGAACTTGGATTCATCATTATGAACAGGAATTCAAAAGTCAGAGTACGGAATGGAATGGAAACATCAAAGTTCGCACAAAAGGAAAAAATTCAAAACCTATTCTTCAGCCGGTAAAGTGATGTTACTTAAAGGCCAAATGTATTAAGATTGTTTGAAACAGCAGTATACAATTAACAGTGATATGTTATAAAATCAAGTGAAATCGCCAATAAGAAGGAAATGTTCGTTCTCAAAAGGCATAATTTTTCTACGTGATTAGCCCTCGCCTCACACCGCTCAAACGGCAAGGGAAGATATTCAAAAATCACGTTGTGATTTGTTGCTACATCATATTCAACCATCAGACTTTTTTTTTTATTTTGGTTTTTCAAAGAGTTTTTACAAGGCACCAAGTTTGGCAACAATGAGCAGGTCAAGAATACCGTCCAAGAATGGCTGTCACTAAGGTGAATAATTCGTTACTACTGGAATAAGACATATCATAGAAAGATGGGATTGATGCCTTAATGTAGCTGAAGATTATGTTAAAAGGTACCGTCAGTTTTGTTGTCGTTCATTAAATAATAATTTTTCTAGTCATTTGTCTTTTTATTTATTAAATGACCCTCTTAGTTGTCATGTAAAACAATTTATTATTAATTTATAACACAGTAGCCGGTCAGAGCTCGTTTCGCTTGCCCAAGTGTCTATCCACGGGGTGGAGCCCCCTGGACCCAATGTTTGTATATTCATTTTGTAAGAATATTAAGAATTTTACAGATATTTATTAAAGAAAATTAAGAATGATAGAAAATTAAAAAAAATAGGTAATTTCAAAAGAAAGCTACCAGACTCCAAAACCACCGTCACCTGACAAGTTTATATATATATATCGCTTCGTTTGCCTGAGTGTCTACCCAGAAGGCTTCGCCCCCTGGACCCTCGACGCGTTCGTATACTCATTTTTTGAAAATATTAAGTATTTTACAGATATTTATTAAAGAAAAAAGATTAATAATTTTACCTAATTGTATTTCTATTGCAATAGTGACAGAAATATAATGAAGTAAAAGGATTAATACATTTACATATTGTATATGTACATTGTTTGTTTCAAGAAGCATGGTGCTTATTGGTCCTTATTTATTTTTTTGAAATTTCAATTAAAACTTTACGTCTACAATAGTTGTATCTTAACAAAATGTAAAAAAAATAATATATAATAAATATTAATGTAATCAACGTACTGTTTGTAGCCCACAATACATTTTTTCATACAGGTGTTATTTCAATTTTTTCCGCTAGATGGTTGCGCATCATATAAAAAAAAATTGTGAACACATACAACAAACCACGCACCAACCTTTCTTGTTGGAGATGATGATATATATTGTCTGTAACATTAATATATAATTTTTATAAATGTTTCCTAACTGACCTATTTTTAAATAAAAATTTTAATTTTATTTTAGGTAGTCATCCAATTAACGCGAAATTAAAACTGCAAAGCATTAGTTCAGCCAGATGTAACCTACGGTAGCGAGACTCTCTTTCAAAGGTCACTCAGAGGAACAAAACTGACAAGATCCTAAACGTGGAGAAAAGAATAGCAAGAATGTGTATAAACAAGAAACATCAAAGAGGTGTACATTGGTAGATAGGGACAAATGAATTGGTGTATACGGAGCTAGAGTCTGTCACAGATACTTTACCTAAGAAGAGGATCTCTTTCTTTGAGGATCTCATGAGGACACCGGAAACTAGATTAATAAGAATGGAGAAGTTTTGAAATCGGAAACAAACAGTAGGATGAATAAAAAAATTAAGAGAAGATAAGGAGGAACTAGAAATAACTCTAGAATATTTACAAAACAAAACAGAGAATATCAAGAAACTACGGGACAATATCAGAAACTGCAGACAAATTACACAATGAAATAGGTACTTATGGATGAGGAAAGAAAATTAGATCAGAAGAAACGAAGAGAATTGCTATATCCAAACACAAAATCATAAAAGAAAATTATATCAACATTTTTTTCATTCGAAAATTTGAAAAAGTATTTTTAGTTTTCTAAATGCTTCTTAAAAATAATATAAGTACATAGAAAAAAAAAAATTAATATATCAGCTATTGGTAATGTCATTTTACGAAATAAAATTTTTCTTAAAATTTTTGAGTATAAAAGTGTCATAATTTTGTTTAGTATGTGATTTAGTTTACTTAATAGACCAAAAATAAATTTTGAGTTTTATATCTATTACCATTTATATCTATTTTGAGTAGTTGATTTTGTTTCTCTAATCTCTTTTCTCAATATAACAAAAAATTGAGTTTCCCTTAAAATTAAAACAATTTTCTGCTAATTTTGATCTGTTTTTCCTCAAAAAATAAATTTTCATACACTTTCATTGTTGCCAATTGTTTTCTTTGGTAAATTTTTTCAGAATTAAATTCTCTATGATTTTTATTTATAAACTTTTATTTCTTTATTACCAGTTCGGACCTTTTTAGTTAAGCGGTACCATTTCTTCTTTTTCTTCAAAATGAGTGGGTATATGGAGGTATTTAAAGAAAAATTATAAATATAATCTAACCAAACTTAACCTAGGCTCCCTTCACTCGCTAGTCAAGGTTAGTGAGTGAAGCGAGCGTAGGTTAAGTTTGGTAGATTACATTTATAATTATAAGCAATAATGTTTACATTTCACCTCTAGCAGGTACAGTTGGAAGACCCATATTTGAATAAAATCGAAGAGTAGAAATTGAAAAAAATATAGAAGAGTAATTGTTAATATGGAAATTTGGCCCTTATTCGGTAAAAATGTTATTGGTTTATTTGTTTATTGTTATATAAAAGTAAAAATACTCGTTTGTATTATTATTTTTGAAATAAAAAGAAAAAATGTGGTTCTGGCTTACCGAAAATCGTGTATTAGTTCAATAAAGTAAACTAACGCCAAATCTAAAAATGTGGTTTGCGTCTCCAATTTTTTTAGTTAAACAAGATATTTCTCGGAAATTATTAGAAGTTAGAGTTTTAAGTTCATTACTTTCTCTTTCAATTTTTCAACTCAAAGTTAATAAAGAAGCCAATTTTTTCCAACAATTTTCATCCCAAGAATTTTAGTATAACCTTATTTTACCATTGGATTAGAAATAACGTTGAAAATTTTCTCTAGTAATTAAAAAAAAAGTACACGGAAGTACTTTATATTTAGACATATTACATTATTTTTATCTTAGAGATACCCCGTAAAGTCTTAGACACTCACTTGAATTAAAAACAATCTTTGTTTTAAAGTTAAAAAAATAAATCTTCCAGTAACTGTTTGACGTAATCAATATTTTTTGTTTATAGCCTACGGAACGAACGTTTGATATTTCTTCAGAGAATGTACTGATTCAGAGGATTGAAATGAAAATTTTGTAGCGTAAAAAGTCCATGTCTGACCGGGATTCGAACCCAGGACCTCCGGATGAAAGGCTGAGACGTAATCAATCGCGCTACAGAGGCCGGCAATGTAATCAGTTTTAATAGTATTGAAACAAAAGAAAAATATACTAACTAGTCCTTTCGTTATTTTTCCTGTTTAGCCTCCGGTAGCTACCGTTTAGATAATACTTCAGTGGATGAATGAGGATGATATGTATGAGTGTAAATGAAGTGTAGTCTTGTACATTCTCAGTTCGACCAATCCTGAGATGTGTGGTTAATTGAAACCCAACCACCAAAGAACACCGGTATCCATGATCTAGCATTGAAATCCATGTACAAATAACTAGCTTTACTAGGACTTGAACGCTGGAACTCTCGGACTAACCAGTCCTAATACCCTTCTTCTGCACTAGTCGGTAAAAAATAAAAATAAGAGTTATTTATCATAATATATTGATAAATTACTTTTTTTCCTTAAAAAAAGGAAGAATAAATAAAAAATTAAATTATAACAATAATTAATTACAGTATTTCACGATTCCCATTTGACAGTTTAGTCAGAAAAGAATTTGTCGTTTTTTTAACTGACAGATTTATTATAATAAAATATCACTAGCACTCATCAACTTACGTAAGTTTTTTTAAATAAAGTAAAAAACACTGTTAATTAGGTTTAAAAGATAATTTATAACCTAAATAAATTTTTAAGATATGTAGTTCAGAAATTATTTATATTTTTAAAATTAATTATTATTAACTTAAAATATTGCTTAAATATATTGCACGTAGTGAATAAATCATAAAGAAAATATCGTAATCTGAATTTTCGTAATTTAAATTTTTAATTAATTCTTCCTTTACTTTGGATTTTTTATATTTTTATTATCTTCACTTCTTGAACAAATTCAACTGAAATGAGTTAACAATTACAGTACGTAGAGTAATTTTTTTTATATCAATATCGTGGAATTAAATTTTATTTACCAAAAATTGATTTAAATTTAAGACTAGTTAGTTAAACTGTAATAGTAATTTAATTAGTTTTATTAATTTTTAATTCAATTAACCATAATATTTTCTTATGCATTGCTGTGTTATAGTCTTTGAAAAAAGTTTTTGGATGTGTACTTTCAAGAAACATTTTTTAAAAAAGATTCTTGCATTTTATTTTTTTAATTTTATTTTTAATTACTTAGAAATATTTAATGACGAGATTGCTTTGTAACTTAAGGCCGTCAGTAATTTAGTGTTTAAAAGGTAACTGCGGCGTGACCGAGTAAAGTGTGACGCGCGTGAACGTAGCACAAGATGCGTTAAGTCGGACGGGATCGATGTCTGTTAGGGGCGATAGAAGCGCGGAGCATGGCATATCTGAGCAGTGTTGTAGCAGTATTGTCGAGAGAGAGCTCACCACCATGCGGTGAGCAATACCATGCTCTACGCAATAATATTACTTGTATTTAGAGCTTTTATCGCAGTTTCTGGAGTTGCCACAGCTGCATCAAAGGATATTGACCATGTTAAAGGTATTAAATAACGATTAAAGTAAAATTTATTTTTTCCGATACTTCGTATGTAATACAGTGCAATCCGTCATTTACGTAATTTTCCCTTTATTAGTTATGCGCTCTACATTTAAAAGAAGTCTATCTAAAATCAACTGCATTGTTTACTTTTATATAAACTTTTTTCCATTACCTTAATAAATATATAACAAGTTACTTTTCCATTGATTTTGTGCGCTTTTTAGGGTAATGCGCGCGCGCAAATTATATTTATTATTCACTTATTTTACATCAAAATACATCCCCTCCACTTCAATGAAAATAATCGTTAGTGTATGATAATTTTTTTTTTTTTAATATGTCAATCAAACAATAAATGAATATTTATTACTTGTAAATAATATTTTGAATCACTTTATTGTAAGGTGACATTCTTTTTCCGTAGATTTTTAATTTTCTTAATTTGGTATTCAAAATTAAAATATCCGTTGATTGCAAAAAAAAAAATGTAACTGTCAGAATCTCTACTTTTTAAGCATCTTTTACAAAAAGGTCAGTCCTGTTTACATAAGTACCAAAAGTTTCTTAATTATTTGGTTTTAAGTACTATATACTTATCATTTATTATTTTTTTAATCGAAACATATATATCAACTTGAACAAACTGTAAAATTCTCGAAGTAAAGCTACTAAATCAATTGAGCAAAATTGGAAATTAGGCAACAGTATATTTAAAAATGTTGTTTAATAAATATTCTAGCAATTTATTAGTAGATTTCATAAAATTTTCAAGAAAAGAATTCAGAATGATTGCAGTGGTGTTACAACTAAATGAATCAATCAAAAATGTAATTTACATCGACAGTTTTCATAATAAAAGTTGCAAATTTTCTTCTGTTAAAGAAGATTTACATTATAAGTGGCTTTAATTTTTTAATTTAAAGCACTTCTTACTGTTGTAATATGTATTGACTACTTTTTTTTTAACTTTTTAACAACTTCACATTTTTATAAGATTTTCCTTTAGATAAAATTTTCTGACTGTAGGCTAATCATGCTTCAAATATAATTGGAGTAAAATTTACTAAATCTATCTCCATAACGGAGTGAAAACATCTCGCCTTTTACCTCAAGTTCGAATCCTTATCCAGTTACTTGGTAATTTATGAAGCGCATATTTACAGAAAGTTGCTAAAAATTAACTTTTTAATGAAAAAATTATCTTAATTGTTGGACTAAATACAAATCCTTTAACATATATTTATCTCCATACAAAAGCATACAATTATTAATTTTATTTTAATTTCTATAAAGCTTTATTTATGAATATCAAAAACAGATAACATTACTCAGTTTAATATTTAGATTGATGAACGTTAAGCACACATAGGTAGAAAAAAAATTAATTAATGTTAAGCACTTATATAAAGTGCTCCTGGAATTCTCAGTGAATCTGGGATCAAAAAAGTAAATGACTATAAAAACTTTATAAATTCCTTTTTATGTCTAAATTTAAAAAAAATTGAGGGCTAAAAACTAATTGAAAATAGGTAAAAGAAAACTAATTTGTACACACAACATAAACATTGAATTAAATTAAATTATTTTGAATAAAATTAATATTTCGGTTTAAACCTCGTTGCAGAGAATCGAAGAAAATTATTTTTTAAATGAAAATTCCTTTAGAGACAAAACTTTGAATAAAATATATGTTATTGTATTCACACACACAAAGGTTCTAAATAAATATATGTAATTATGTGCTTTTTATATAGCCTCTTATTGAGAAATTATAAATTTAAATATAATATTGAACGTTTTCAGCTATTCAGCCATCTTCAGGAGGATAATTCGTCATATAAATTAATATTAAAATATAAACTATAAATAAAATTTATACTTTGTATTAATAATGACATACTTACAAAGCAGGTTATTTTTACTTTATTGACGATCAATTTTTACGCCTTTGTTGATTGATTTTACTTACAAATTTTGTTTTTACTTTATATTTTAATATTAATTTATATGAAGAATTATCCTCCTGAAAATGGTTGAATAGATGAAAATGTTAGAGATATATTAATTGATTGGTTCGGTGATTTCAATATTATATTTAAATTATAATTTACCAACGGTGCCATATTTACAAAATCCAAATAAAGAAATTATTGATGTAAGGCAATTTTGATTTACAAAAGAAACGTTTGAAAACTTTAAACTCTATTTTCATTGTGAGGATTTAAAAATTACTATTTAATTAATTTTTCTAATTCATTTCAAAAGTATTGTTTTTCTTTAATTTACTTGAAAGTAATCAATAATCTTATAATTTACTGAACAAATTTCGTATGTGGGCGCGCTCCATGTAGTTTGTGTGAGTTGTATCATTAAATTAATTTAAATTTGAATCAATCGAAGTTGGAAAACAATCTCAATTTGGCAATAGAGAATTTGTGGTGCATTACTGACTTATAAATTGACTTTAATGTCAATTAAAAGTTGAATCAGAAGTGATTATATTACTCTTATAATCTAAATTCTGAATTTCTTAATGGTTTACTCTTAACATTAAATATTCTATTAACGAGTTAATTAAAAATTAAAACTTTTCATCGCCTCCTAAATAGAAATCAAAATCACACAGTGGAAATCTTCCTAATATTCTAATCGATTATAAATTTATTTTTGTGTAATAGTAAAACTGGATAAAAATTAAAATCTAAATTTTCGATAAAAACGGCTTGTTACAGTAATTTATAAAAATATTTACAGTGTAAAAATTAATGAAAATCGTAAATTATATCTGAAATAATTCTGTGGTACTTCTATTTATCTTATTAGATGCCAGTAATTCAGGAGAGATACGTTCACGTATTTTTCAGACAATCATTTTCTGTCATTTCATAGATTGCGTTCTAGTGAAAAATGCTTAAAATGTTCAGGAGTTTATTAAATCATTTACTTAATTTAACAAGAAAGGTTTTTTTTAATTCAACTTTTTTTTTGTTTTGTGCTTATAAAATAATCAGAAACTGGTACATCTTCCGGATTTTACATTGTCGAAGAACTTTTTGAGTAATCTGGTAGTACACAAATTCAGCTTCAGTGTACACTAGAAATTTCATAGTTAAATGACTGATGGCAAACGTAATATTTATATTATACCTATTTTGAGATGATTAGTCGGGTTTATTTGTTTTCCGCAATATCATAATATAAAATTACAAAAAAACATAGTTACCTCTTTACTTTATAGTGCAATTATCTGCATCCCTGACGTATATAAAACTTACAAAATATCATCTTAATAGGCCATAAGGTACTTTTCTTTTAAATATCTCGATGAAGATGAAAAATGTTTGTTTATCGATCGGTATTCCAACTGTAAATCATTGATAAACACCCACTCAATTCCCTTGCCAATACGTAAATCAATAGCACGAACATCAGTGAATAAATAAAATATATGCGAGTAATTCGCACTGATGCGGGTATCCTCGTCTGATCATAATCATGTTCTATCGACAGCAATTAAGGAAACAGACCTAACCCATTAAGGGGTGAGATAGCTTAAGCCTGGCCAATGTCCAAACGGCAATGAAACACAAGATCACCTCTGGCTAGCGCCCATCCAGGGTTTGAATGTACAGTTTCACTGCCTAAACGTAAGAACGACTACCACCACGAGACCAAACTCAATGGGTTGACACACAGGAAGAATTGCCATTATTTCAAAGCTAATGGGAGCTACAGTTTATGGTATGAATGGTAACACAAATTTACGTTTTGACATGATTCAACAGCTGGTTGTATAGCTTAATCACTCACTACCATGACCCTCAGGATCAGGGATCCGTGAAACCCCGCCCTACAATTATTTTTAATTCACGTATTATTTATTTACATTAACCTTTAATGGAGTGAATAAATGTAAAGTATCTTTACAGTTGAGATACAAGCAACTCTCTAAAAAAAACTGTATCAATTATCTGTACAATTCTCTACTAATGACTCTATTTTAACTAAGTTTCATTTTCTACGTGTCATATAATGAATTTATACTCCGAATAGAGGAAAGACAGAATATTTAATGCATCCTGAACGGGAAAATTAAAAAAAAATTTTTAATTCTACAGAAAAGACAATTTTTGTCATACTGTTATTTTTTTGTTTTAAATTTACTTTCCTATCATCATACCTCTAGAGCAATGTTGAAAGAAGGAAACTATGGTAATCAGTTAAAATATGGTATATAGGTTAGTTTGTAATTTTCGGTATTTCATGAACCACAGATCAAAAAAAACAAAAGTGGTGGGTAATGTTCGCACGTATGTACGTGTTTTGATGTGTTTCAAGCTTAATAACTTTTGACTGAATAAATCGATTTTAATGAAATTTAGCAAAAATACTCGTGTATATGGGACAATCTGTTGGTAAAAGTTTTGGGTCAATCTTTCCAATGGGGTAGATAGTTTTTGGAGTTAATTTTCTCAAATTTTTTAAATCATAACCCACCACTTTATATTAAGCTGAGTATATATGTACATGCTTATCTTGCCATTTAAAAAAAACATGTCTCGAATTCCAAAAATCCAGAAAAAGAGTATCTTTATTTATTTCATATTTTTAACCGAATTTATTTTTATGTCTTCCTCAGCATAGTAGCAGTGCAACTGGTTAAAAACGAATTTTTTTGGTACATATTGGGGGGTGAGGGAGCCAAACAACGTTGAAAAGTATAGACTTTTAAATTATTTAAACGTGTTTTTTTGGTTTATTTAAAAGAATAATATTACAATAAAATATCATCGTAATTCATTCCCAACCCAATAAAACAAATCTTATCTAATTTTCTATATTAGTAGTAAACATAAGGTCTAAAGAAGTCCTTTTTTTGTCATCACTCATTTGCATGGTTTGATGTAGCTCTCCAAGATTCCCTATCTAATGCCAGTCTTTTCATTTCGGTACACTCCCTACATCCTACATCCCTAACAATTTGTTTTACATATTCCAAACGTTGCCTGTCTGCTCAATTTTTTTCATCTACCTGTCCCTCCAATATCAAAGCCACTATTCCAGGATGCCTTAATATGTGGCTTATGAATCTGTCTCTTGTTTTAACTATTTTTTTCCAAAAGATTTTTTTTATCGATTTGCAGCAACACCTCTTCATTTGTCACTTTATCCACCCACCTGATTTTTAACATTCTCCTGTAGCACCACATTTCAAAAGCTTCTAATCTTTTCTTCTCAGGTACTCCGATCGTCCAAGATTCACTTCCATATACTCCAAACATATACTTACAAAAATGTTTTCCTGTCATATAAATTAATTTTTAATATAAAAAAATTATATTTCTTACTGAAAGCTCATTTCGTTTGTGCTATTCGACATTTTATATCGCTCCTACAACATACATCTTTAGTAATACATCTAAAGTAACGGTGAGAGGGAACGTCCTTCTTCGATTTTTTAATACGGCTTCTTTCTTATATTTTTCGATTATTAGTGTTGCAGTTTGGTTCCTGTAAATGTTAACAATTGTTCTTCTATCTCTATACTTGAACCCTAAATTTATTAAAATTCTAAACATTTTATTTCAGTTTACGTTATTAAATGCCTTTTCTAAGTCTACAAATATTATGTATGTTGGTTAGTTTTTCTTTAATCTTCTTTCTACTATTAATCTGGTCGCGATAATTGCTTCCCTCGACCATATACTTTTAGTGAAATCAAATTGGTCTTCTAATACTTCTTCATCTCGCCTCTTCATTCTTCTGTACAGAATTCTAGTTAAGTTTTTTGACGCGTGAGTAGTTAAGCTAATTGTTCTGTATTCTTCACGTTTATCTGCTCCTGCTTTCTTTGTTGTCGTGCCAACAACACACTCTTTTTGAAGTCTGACGGAACTTCCCCTTTTTCTTAATATTACACACCATTTTGTATAATCTATCTATCGCTCCCTCACCTATGCAGAAATCCTGCAGGTATCCCGTCTATCCCAGGAACCTTTCTGCCATTCCAATCTATTAATGCTCTATTAAATTCAGATCTCAGTATTGTATCGTTCTTTTCATCCTTTTCGACTTCCTCTTCTTCCTTTATAACACCAGTTTCTAATTCATTTCCTCCGGATAACTCCTTAATATATTTCACCCGCCTATCGACCATTTCTTTCGTATTATAAATCATCTTTATTTAATTCAATCTTTATTCAATCTTTATTTAACACGTTATTAATTTTTAATTTATGTACCACAAAATTCTCCTTAACTTTCCTGTATGTTCCTTCTATTTAACCAATGATCATTTCTCTTTCCGCTTCTAAACATTTTTCTTTAATCCATTCCTCTTTCGCTAATTTGTACTTCCTGTTTATAGTATTTCATGATTGTCAATAGTTCCTTTTACCCTCTACGTTCATCCACCAGCTGCAATAAATCGTCTGATATCCAAGGTTTCATACTAGTTCTCTTTGGGTTTCACCTGTTTGCTTCTGCTGATATAAGAAATTCTTTTTTTTAAATTCTCCCATTCTTCTTCTATATTTTCTACCTTATCATTTTTACTCCAGATAGGAGAACTTCTTGCGATGACTTCTTCAAAAATATTCTTTACCTCCTCTTCCTTAGGCTTCTTTAAATTCCACCGATTCATTCAACACCTTTTTTTCAGGATTTTAAACCCTAATGTACATTTCATTATTACTAAATTATGGTCGGTGTCAATGTCTGCTCCAGGGTAAGTTTTGCAGTCGACGAGTTGATTTCTAAATCTTTGCTTAACCATAATATAATCTATCTGATACATTGCAGTATCGCCAGGTTTTTTCCTGGCGATATCCTTACAGAGAAAACTCTGTAAGTGTGGGGACACATACAGAGTTTTGCACGAAGTATAATATACTATATTTGCACGAAGTATAAAATACGGACTGGACAAAAGGAATGAAAGAGGGGTCTTTCAATGCTTGCATTCCAATCTCCAACTATTATTAAATTTTCATCTCCTTTTTTGTATTTAATTGCTTCGTCAATTTCTTCGTATACACACACTACCTCATCATCATCATGGGAGCTTGTAGGCATATAGACGTTAACAATCGTTTTAGGTTTAGGTTTCGATTTTATCCTTATTACAATGATTCTATCGCTATGCATTTTGAAATACTCTACTCTCTTCTGTATCTTCTTGTTCATTACGTAACCTACTCCTGCCTGCCCATTATTTGAAGCTGAGTTAATTATTCTAAAATCACCTGACCAAAAGTCATCTTCCTCTTCCTACCGAAGAGGAAGATGACTTCTCGCTAATTCCTACTACATCTACATTTAACATATCCAATTCCCTCTTTAAATTTTCTAATCTACCAACCTCTCTTAGACTTCTAACATTCCACTCTCCTACTCGTAGAATGTAATTTTTTTAATTTTCTGGTTACCCATTTCTTAGTAGTCCAACCCGGAGATCCGAACGGTATACTAGTTTACTTCCGGAATAATTTACTAAGGAAGGCGTCCATCTTTGTTACATGAGAATGCACATCTTCTTTGAAAAAAAAAACAGCCGTAGTTTTCCATTGCTTTCAGTTGCGCAGTACTCAGAAGATTAAATGATGTTGATATGGCCGTTTAATTCCTCCTGACCTACGCCCTTAACAACTACTGTACAGCTGCTTTTTCAGAAATCATTCCTTAGTCTGGCTTTCAACAGGTATCTCTCCAATATGATTGCACGTTCGGTCCAGTAACACTTAGTACTGAGTATTACTGAATACTGAGTTCTCTATCACTGAGCACTCAAGCCCCCTCATCACTGGCAAAGTCTCATGATTCATAGAGGGAGAAGAAGACCTTAACGCTTCAAAAAAAAATATATATATATATTTTTTACAAAAAAAAATGTATTCACAGAATATAAATAGGGCAGTGGTAAAAATTAAGTCTCTGTCCAATGCATGAAATCTAGTGAAAATTTATTTTCTGGAAAATATTTGCTTAAATATTTTATAATAAAAAAAAATTATTATAAAAAAATGGGTATTAATTGAAATTTAAATTTTTTTGTTACTACCCACCAAACTAAAATGTATAGCTAAGTTGTATCATTGTAAAAAATAACCCACCAGGTTGGTCTAGTGGTAAACTTGTCGTAATTCAGCTGATTTCGAAGTCAAAGTTTTCATATTTAGATCCTAATAAAGGTAGTTACTTTTATTCGGATTTGAATACTAGGTTGTGGATACTGGTGTTCTTTGGTAGTTGGTTTTCAATTAACCACAAATCTCAAGAGTAGTCGACCTAAGTTCAAGACTGTAGATTTACCGGTACAGTTACTACAGTTACATTACACCGATAAGTCTCTAATGACTTTAATTGTTGGTGCGACTATAAATTAAAGTATTAAAAAAAATATATTGTATAATAAAACATTTTATTAAAAATAATATCGAAAAATGAATGCGATTTGGAATCTCTTTGTATATTTAATATATCATTGTTGAACGTTTTCGTACGGTTATATTAGTTTTTAAAAACGTATAATTTTATTAAGATGAGGTCTTTTTTTGTAAATATACTGAATATCAAATTTATTGTCAATATTAGTGAATTTTTGATTGTGTATACGAGGTAAATAGCAAATATTGACAGTACGATCCCGTGGAGGGCTTTCATGTGTTTATTGTATCTTTTGTTTAAAAGTGCATACAGTTTCAACAAATTCAGTTCAGTTTATTTATTCCATGAGCATTATATATATATATATATAAAATAGTATTCTGTGTCTAATGATTATTTGTTTTGTTTTTTTTTTTTTAGATTGTTCTGAAAGCTACAAAAATATTTTGTGTTTTAATAATTTGGTGCTAACCTTTCAACAATTACAAGCATTTTTATGTGTTAAATATTTATCAAATTAGACATAAATATAAATAAAAAATAAAATGTAATTTTAATTAGACTTTTTTTTTTTTAATTTTATAAGCTTTAATCTCTGAATCATTATTTATGTATTTTAAGGTGATTTATTTTATCTTTGTTTACTTTTTAATGTGTTAGATATATAAAATTGTTTAAATTAGATTCGGTACTTCTACAATTTTTTTAATTTGAAATCAACCTTTGCAGATAGTTATGGACAGGAACAGGAAATACCAGTAAAAGTGAATACTTATAACGTTTATTCCTTAAAAATAGATCTGGGTAGGTACATATAGATCTACCTGCAGTTGATTTTGTATTACAATAATTTTTATTAAACAAAATATCGTAAAATAATCTATTTTCTACATTTCGATTGTGGGAAATTGAATTAATCAGCGATTAAAAAAATTTGCAACCGATGAATTATTTCTTTGTTAATCATACGCTTGAGTTTAAAAATTACTTTTTACTCACAAATTCGGTTGTCTGAGTATGTAAAAGTCTTATATAAAATTCCAGTAAATAGAGTAGTTAAAGATCAGTCGATAAATCGATAACCCTGCACTTCTTCGGTTATAAGCTAACGCAGGTGTACTTAAATACATGCATACAAATCGGCGGATATTCTGACTTATATCTAACGATTCAAATCAGCATTAATAATTTTGAAGTATAACAAAATATTTACTTACCATTTTAGAATATAAATTAAAAAACAATCTAAAACCGATTTAAATAAGTTATTAAAATAATAAATAAGTACAGTAAATTTTGTTTTATTAATAATTATTTGATAATATTAAGTATATATTTGATTTATATATATTATAATATTTATTATATATTTGATTTTATCAAGTATAAACTTACAAAAATATACTGACAATTTAAGTTATTATTTATGTCTGCATGTTTATAGATAAACATAACGTAGTTTTATGATTTCTATGTCTCATAAAGTAACCTGCAATATTGTTTACGTAACACGGATTAAAATCAATTACTACCTAAATAATATGACATACGTAGTAATAAATGTTTTATTCATTATGTTTCAAGCGTACTCGCTATTCAGCTATTGTGCATGTAGGCTATCTCAAGCGTTATATTATACAAAAGTTAGATTTTATCTACAGCGTTATTGCAGTATTTATTTATTTAAACTACAGCACTACTTATATACTTTTTTATATTTGCCTTTATTATTTTTTGTTTTTGTACTCCATAGAGTAAATATAATACTGTAACTTTTTTTTTGAAGTGTATTATACTGTTTTATTGATATCTCAAATTAATTGTATTTTTTTTCTTTTATGAGAGACACTTGAGTAAAAGTTTCACAAAAAAAAGTCGAGTTTTATGATGCATTGGTCGTAAAAAGTGAATTACTGTTTAGCTGCTAGGGAATTCAATTTCCGGGTTTGCTGTTTTACCGTAACGTTCTTCTCTCGTATATGTCAGAAAAATATCCAGAATTGTACACGTTGTACGTAATCATTCATCTTGAAGAATAAACTATAAAATTTTCTTTATTCGAAATCGGCTACTGGATTCTATTGAACTAAAAAAAATGAACTATTTTCAAAAAAAAATATAATATTTTTTTAACTGATTCTAAATGACTATTTTTGTCGTGAAAATCTTAACTGTGTCCTACAAATAATACGAAGGAGCAATATTAATTTTTAAATCATTGATGTTCCCTGAACAGTAATTTTTATTAACGATTAAACACAAAATTAACTGAATTTAATTAGTGCAATTACTTTCTTAAATACAAAATCTGCATTCTCCAGAAAATTTGTTTGCTTCTTGTCTCGGTATATATATAATACATATTTAATATATAGAGTGTTCTGGGACGTATTTCCGAACTTCAGGAACCTATTCAGGACACTAAAATGTGAAATAAAGTTTCAGTGGACATAAGTCCTATTTTACTTTGTTTTCCTTCTGGACCCCGTTTTGTGATTTTCACCAAAAAAAAATTTCTCAGGAAAGGCTAAACCTACTTTAATTAAATTTGGCAACTCTATGAATATTGTCTCGTTCTATAAAAAAAACTTTGAAAACATCACCTTCAAACATTCCAATATGGCGGTCATCTTATGTTAATATTCTATATCATTATTGTAATTATTTTTTTGATCAAATTTTTACTTTCACAGAATTTAGTAAGCATTTCATTTTGAAAAAAATGACACCATTTATAAAACTCCGTTGACAAACAATCGAGTTATTGCAACAATTAACCCGGCAGTATGCTTTCGCACCGTAATGCAAGGTAATAATTTTCGTTATTATTAATTTACTATTATTATTTATTATTAATAATTTTTATTACATTTAGTGGAGGAAATTACAGGCAAAAAATTATCAGGTTGCATTACGGTGCGCAAGCGTACTCCCGGGTTGATGTCTGCAATAACCTGGTTGTTTGTCAACGGATTTTTAGAAAAAATGAGGTGAAATTTTGTTAAAAATAAAATGCTTAATAAATTGGAGTCTGGGTCGGTGTGAGTAGAGAACGCGCATTGTGGGTCCATTTTTTTTTTAAATACAGTTTATAGTGCTATTTAAATAAACTTCATTAGTCAGTTAACAAAAGTGGAAATCAATCACCGTTGGTTCCAACAAGATGGCTCCACAGCAAAACAAGTCAAAAAGTTTTTTATGAAGTCTTTTGGTGAACAAATCATTTCGAGGTGTTTGTGGCCGATATTACTTTCTGTGAGGGGCAGAAAAACAAGCAGTGTTTCGCAATAAACCACGCACGATTGACAAACTAATAAGCGCAATAACGGCATAGGTACCAGACATTTCAGTACATCTACTGGCTAAAGTGTTAGAAAATAAATTGACGCGTGTGCAATGTTGTATTGATGTTGGAGGAGGTCATCAGGTTCAGCACCTTTAAAAATAAAAGTAATAATTAAGAGTGTTTTGTCATTACTCTTCCAGAATTCCAGCGTACATCAACTTCCCGAACGCACTGTAGTATATTATTGCAATAATGATCTCACAAAAAAAAATTATTTATATAATTTTGAATTACGCCTTAGTAATTGTATATATGAATCAATGAAGCCCACAGTCGTTTTTGGGTTAGAGAGTAGAATCCTAAAAAAAAATCAAAGTGTTTTTTCGTTCTCTCCTTTTCAATAAAAATAATTATTTATTTATTATATTGATTAATTTTTGCTACTGATGAAAAAGAATAAATGTGTTTTATTGCATTTATTTTTTTTTACTTTGAAACTAATTTTTTAACTAATATATAAAAAAAAAGAAATAAAAATTGATATTCGAATCAGCAAGCAGTTACGGATTAAGTCAGAAAACATTTTTTTCTGTTATTAAACATTTTTGTTTAATCAGTTGAATATTTTAAGTATTAAAAATAAGTTAAAGCATTTTAAAAAATGTATTCTTCTTAACGCTGTACTTGTATTTATAATAAAGCACTTTATAAATAATTAGTTTAATCAAAGTATTATATACATATACCTAAATAGAAAACATCTGCTTTCCTTGTTTACAAAATTGAACTTTACTCTCTCTGCTTGAAATCCATTATTGAAATAGATTTCAGTAAGGATGTTATCAGGAAATCCTTTGAGACGTTTCTGGCAAAGATAGAATAGGAGCCTAGCGTAAGGGATCTTCTATGTTAAGAAAGAAGATATACAACTGTAGGAATTGTTTCATTTTAAATTTTATGTCATTAATCCCTGTCTTGTCAGTATTATTTCATTGAATTTTTAACAAATTATTCAAGTATATTTTTAATATGGTTGTAAATAATAGAATATTTTATATAATATATATAAATATATATATATATATATATATATATATATATAATAAAAATATTATAGATCTGGTGACGAAAAAAATGATTTATCCATATTTTTTGCCAAAAAAAGAAAAAAAATATATATACACATACATATATGTATATGTGAGTACAAGATCATACTTAAAGCATTCTAACTTAAATTTAATGTGGCATAACATTTATGGTTATATCTAATTGGTTTTATCTAATTAAATTAAATGGCAATAAACTACATTTTACTTCTTCAACTTAATAAAAAATTTGCCCTACATTTTCCTTTATTTCTTGAAAATCTGAGAAAGTTTTATACATTTCCATTTGAAATAATTTAGATAAAATATTACTTGGCAAATAAACTGTTAATAACGTTGAACTCTGTGTAACCTGCTGTGTATAGGCTTAATCGATCTCCCTGACGGAGTGTTAGCGTCTCGGTCTTTCATTCGGAGGTCTCGGGTTTGAATCCTGGTTAGGTATGACATGTTTCCATTTCAGGCACGCTACGAAGATTCACTTTGCATATTCCTTTCACAAGTTTCAAACTTATGTAACGGATATCATCAAGTCGAAGTACACTTATAACAAACAATTTCCACAAAGAAATGAAAGTAACGAATTATTGTAAAAAAATTAAAATTATATATTGTAAAAACGTTTCTGACATCTGAATTCATTTTGACAAATTCAATCTTGCTACCGCATTATACAAAAAAATGTATAAAAATAGTAATGATAATAATAGCAATGAAAAAGATAAGTAGTATTGCAAAAATAATATAGTAGAAACATCAGGTTGGATTTATCTATTAATCATTTGTTCTGTTATACTCATTAGATTCATCATAGCATAAAGCAGAATAAATAAACATAAAAAATTAACGAACTGCAATCAATTTAAAC
The DNA here is from genome assembly GCF_047948215.1 of Lycorma delicatula. Classification (NCBI taxonomy): domain Eukaryota; kingdom Metazoa; phylum Arthropoda; class Insecta; order Hemiptera; family Fulgoridae; genus Lycorma; species Lycorma delicatula. Next base: position 72,428,745 of record NC_134455.1, read on the forward strand.
TGTTTGGAGTAACTGTAACAGAATTAATTACTGAATATGTCCAGTTGCAGTTTGATTAATATAAACAATTTCTTATTGCTACACCATTTGCTGTTATTGACAATTATAAATAACATAGAAGAATCATTTTTCAAACATCATCACCTTATACTTCTATTCAGTTCACTCTCAAGACTTGCTATAAATTGAAATTCACATAATAGCCTTCTAGTTTTCAACTACATCAGAAATACAAAAAAAAGAATGATGGTGATCGTGTTAAAGATTCTTTGGCGGCTATATTAACAGGACATCAAATAACTGTAGATTTTAGATTAGAGTTAAGAAGTGATTGTAAATAATTGAATTGCTAAAATCATCAAAGAATCTTTAATAACATAAAGAGAGATAGCAATATTTTTATAACAAAACTGTTAATATAGTTTATTATTATAATCTTTTATTATAAATATTATTATTTCAATACAATATTGCAATGTGATTCTGATGTGTATAAAATTAAATTAAACGTTTTGCATTTTGGTAAATCTGTAAGTTTACTTAACAATAATGTTATCTATTGACGATTTCTCATTTATAAATAGTACCGTGATTCAATCTGTCCAATCTGATTCTTCATGGCGGGCAGAGGTCTAGAACCAAAGTTCAACGAGTTGGTTAGTTACCATCTTTAGAGTGATTCATTACTGAACATTCTCTTGTGCAGTAGACCATGGCGGCTCAATTCGTATGTAATTATGTCATGCTTTTCATATGTTTCATTACTAAGGCTTATCTCGTGGTTTACGTCTTGCTAACAAAACTATTCATATGGAATTAGTATCTGACTTGACTTAAGTCATTTATCCCAACCTTTAAGATTCATATCAGTTAGAGGTATACCTACTGAAGTCTTTTCTCACAAAGGTTTCAACTTCCGTTGCGACAAAAATATCGTTCATAGTTTAACTATTAATTTGAGAATCATCACCGAGACAGTTTCATCGGATTCTATTCAAATCTTGCCTGAACCTAATTTTCAAAGAATTTCACTTAATCGCTTAGGTCGTTTGCAATTACTTCCAAGTTTCATGCAATCTATTTGCAGCATTGCCATTTATCACGTAATCTTCTGTTGAAGATTTACTTTTGATCACCAACAAGAATGCTTCACTGTGTATTGGAAGCAACACACGCATCCACATTGTGCAAATTATCTATAACTACAGTTATCCAGATTGTGCAAATAACACATTATTCCGGTTCTGAAAACCTGATATTGTTGCTGATTTAAATACAGCAAATGATCAGTTTAAAAGACCCGTGTTTACTACCAGTTTCTAATGATTGAGTTTATTATTTACATACTTTATATTACATTTCATTTAATCTGTATCTTATAATATGAATGATCTGATGTTAATTATAAGAACTATTCATTACAATTCTATGCGGACTTCCCGATTTATGTTTGCGGAATGTCTCAAGATTTATTACTGGATATTATTTATCATTTATTCAAAGTGCATACAGCACCAGAGTGTTTACTCACTTACTTTCACCGTAACACTATGCATATTTTTGATACAACACTGCAGATTATTTATTGAAAAATTCAATATATTGAGATTTTTTTACATATTAAGATCACATATATCTTTTGAACAAGCCAAATTGGCACAGATCTGATGAACAGCAGAGCTGTATATCTAGCTGCCTAACGAGCACGGGTTTATAATACTACTTGATTAAAGACAGTATGTATACGGTACGACTATTGTTTATTACAATCAATGAACAAATTCACGTTTCATATTTATTACTTACTTATTTAATCCCGTGTTTATATATTATTAGATTAATAATTTATTTTTTTATTAGATACTGAAATAATATGTTATGCAATATTCTGCAGATTAATCGTCTGTTACTGATTAGTGTTTAGGCCTAAATGTATTTATTTACAGTTGTATAATTGTATAAAATATCCAAACCAAACACGAACAAGATTGATGTCCACTGTTTATGCTACGCTCTTCGCCCTTTCTTCTAGGAATGGCAAGCACCATATGCTAGCCTAGGCTAAGAGTCATACGTAAGAAAAATTCCTTTATTCAGGTTTGTGTACATCCGAAAGATGTATTATTCTAAACATTCAAATGAAACACTAAATTTCTATTTATAGTAACCGTTTCTGATTCATTCAGAGACCAACTTGTTTTTTTAAATGGTTCCGTTCTAATTAATTCTGTATTTGCAGTTAATACTTGCCCAGATACTTGTGTGTGTCCAAAGAATATAAGGTTATCGTCCGATTATAGCGTTCTTTGAGTTTCAATTCTTGAAAGTAGCTGAAGTCTTAAGTAAAATTTTAAAAGTAATTTATTCGCGTTAAATGACTAAATTTTGTCGGCCCTATTCTTACGATAGTGAATTGATGTTATTATTTTCCATATTATATCTAATTTACGTGAAAAAGGCATTCACAACCAAAGGAAAGAAATTATACACAACGTTTTTAATTGCATGGCAGGAGAAGCTGCAGTTGGAATGTTTGTTAGTGACCCCAAAAAATTCTAGAACGTGTTGCATCTGCCACAGAGGTCTCAAAAAAAGCAGTTTAACAAATTACTGGTGAAATGGCTACGGAAAAAAATTAATTTCTCTTCGGAAAGGAATGGGGTGCTCATGTTTTCATCCCACTGTTTAGGCCATTCATCATGCACATGAAAATAACTGGCAAAAACATCAAACTTTTAATTTGATCTTACGACTTTCACAAATCTTACATATCACCATCAGAGCATGTTGTCAAATCCATTTTGAGATACCTTCCTAAAATTATTTTTTACCTTTTATTGCGTTTAATTTAAGAATTGCGTTTTAAATTTTTTTTAACGTATTTGTTTTCTAATTTTTAGTGCATTTAATATGAATGGTTTTTAAAAGGTTTTATATTTTTTAATTTCTACGTTTTAGCCTTCATATGTTCATACTTTACAACTAGCGCACAGGTTTGAGCGTATTTAGCGAAAGATCGGATCGGTACGTTTAACGGTGGGTGAGTGCAATCATAAAATAGAGAAAAACGGTTTAATCTCCGGACAATCAAGATCCAATCGATCAAGGGTGTACCCGATGCGTTAAAAAGTTAGCGCCCTACCTGCTGATACATAGGCCGTTTAAATTGTGAAAAACAGGCGAGCGATTGCCGAGATATTACGGTGGCACTCCATCGCACCCCTCCCCAATTTCCGAACGGCGCCCCGGGGGCACTTGAAAATATTATCATCCGATGGGTACCACTAAGAGCGTGAAAATCGGATCCGGTTAAAAAGTACTAAATTTTCCAAAAAATTCGGTTGCTAATGTACAGAATTTCTAGTAGCAACTGCATACCCTAATATATATCTTACTTAAAATTTCTTTCACCAAGAAAATATGCATGCAAACGAAGTTGCATAAGTTCAGGGGGCATTTTTTCCACTTACCAACTTGGGACGCTTAGCGAGTTGATACTGTTGCTAAAATATGTTGTCATTAGAATCTAACCTGTATGAAAAATTTCAGAGCGAATTGATAAGTGGAAGTACTTCAAAATTCGACTGAAAGGTTCCGTAGCACGAATCTCTAATACGTAGTCCAAGAGTGAGTCGATATGAGTGGTAATAATAATAAGTTAGCTAACTACGAGTATTTGTGTATTGTTTTATTCGATTATGAATTTATTTATTATTTATATAAATATATGTCTAAAAATAATTTAAAAATTTATGATGTGAATTTTTTTATTGATTGATATAAAAATTACAGAAAATACTAAAAAAAAAATTATACCAAAATTAGTATAAAAAAATTAGTTAAATTAAAAAATTACTATAAGATTAAAAAAATTATACAGTATATATATATATATACCGTAAAAGTTATTATACCGTAAGTATACTGTCTTCCACGAGTAGCATATTATACCTCGCGGTAGCTAGGCAACCAATGTGCCGGACATAATCATTATTCTACTCAATGTGAAAAGAATATGTATACAATTTTAAGCCAAGCATTATTATTTTCATATCATTACTAAACATAAGCATTATACTTATAAGTATAGTTTTAGTTGTTTATAACAACTAAAACACAACCACAAACCTAATTAATTCTAACCTTAACTGATAACTATTCCTATTTAACTGATACGCACATTCAACTTTATTGTTCTGTAATTTGGCATAATCTATGCAGCATTGAATATTATTTATTCCCTGACTTCATTGAATAATACATTCATTTACAATTAAATTGCTGTATGATATATTGAGATAACAAATCAAGCATCATTATTTTCATTATATTAAAATGACATTTCATTTTAATATAAATAAAAATCATCAGAATATTGGCGGGCAGTATCTTCAGACACTATCATTTCCTCCTTATTATTTATATTTAAACTGCCTTCCTGTTATTCATTGAAGTATATAAATTGTCACAATTCAGTCGGCCTAATTGACCAGCGGACATTTAGTTAATATACTACTACTTATTATTATATTTAGTTCAAGTTTACATTTCATCACGTACCGTTTATTATTCATCGATCGTACATATCCATCATCGATCGTCCTGATTTCCATAGGTCATATCCGGCACGGAGAACCAAAAAATTTGATCGATGAATAGATAAACGGTGCTGGTTCAAACACTAAATAAATAAACTCGATTTTCATTTGTACTTATATAGATAGCATCCTTTAATGTTTTAAATGAGATACAAAGATAGTTTCAATGCACTGACTAAATAATGTGCTTAATTTATGAATTACATTGTTGAATATGTGCGTAATTTTCTGTATATACATGTTAGTATGATGAAATGTAAATTTATATTAAACAATATAAGAACTAAAATTAACTGTCAGCTGGTCAGTTAGACCAACTGAATTGTTAATAACTTTCATGAATAAGAGGAAGTTTCTTTGATTTCAAGTTATGAAGATTTTTGGCGGGCAGTATGTTCATTTTAGAACGAAAACCGTAATTCGTGGTTATTTTATAACCGATCTAGAAGCGGCCAAGAGGTACAAAGAGGGGCAGGAGAATATAGAAGGTCCCCAGCTGTCCGTGGCTCGCTGCGGGCGTTAGTCACATTTGTGGGCTTCTCCAGAGTTATTGGTAGGAGGAAGACAACGAGCAATGTCGTTGGAGGGTAGTGAGGCTAGGATATCTCTGGCCATGATAGAGGAAGCGATTCTAGTTAAGTCCGGGAAAAATGGAGGGAGGAAATTTTCCCGTCCACCTTAGGGTCCGACGGCGAGTACTCCGAGATGGATGTAGGGACATCCACCCAGTTAGAAAGAGGCGACCTAGTCGAAGAGTCATGTAGCTACGGGTAGAGTACATTGATGTACAAAGGTGCTTTAAGTGCTGTCGTTTTGGCCATAGAGCCAAATTCTGTAAGTATGTATCAGTCTGCGCGTATTGTGGCCAAGAAGGTCACAAGCGTGACGACTGTCCGCAGAAAGCCGAGGCTCCATCCCTGAGTCAAGTGTAAAAGGTTGCGCAAAAATGTAGACTGTGGCTGTTATATACGTGCGGTAGAATTGTACTTCAGTTCCCTGGAAAGTTAGGACTTCTGACTGATGTTTGATGTCTGTGTGTAGTGTTAGATGAACTGTTGTTGTGAGTCTCGGGGTTGCTTTTTTGAAGCGCCCTTTACTAGCAGGTGATTTACCAGATTATGCGGTTTTTATGGTTTCTTCACAAGCATGATGATTTGTCCATTCCTCAATGGAGGAGGCTTTTGGTTTAGGTCTACTGCGATTGCCAAATCACTTCTTTGGTACGAATTAGGTGATGAACTGTGGGCATTTTCTGCGGATTTTGTTTCTGCTTTCAGGGACGCTCTTGCATTCTGGTAGAGAATTCTTTTTCGGCAGTTTCTACTGCTGTATTTTGGCAATTTTACTTAACTAGCTTTCTTTTCCTCACATCTTGCACTGGTAACTGCGGGTTCATTTAGTGTTAGTTACTCGGGTGGCTAGGATGCCGCCGGAACAGTTTTATTGGCCGACCGATAGTGTTGTAGTGGTCACCGTAGTTGCTATCTAGTGAATGCTGGCATCAAGTTTGATTGGCCGGAGGTAGACGTCCTTGGTTAGAGTCCCGGTTAGAGTAGTTCTAGTATCAATGGTGGTCGTGCTCGGGAGCGTGATTTTCACTCTCCTGGGTACGATTTCACTAACTCTAGCATGGCGATTTGTTGAATTGGAGTGCAATTATTAAAGGGAAAATAAGTAAATGTTAGTTGCGATCAACTTAGCATTAAATCCAAGTGGTCCTCAAAGTTGGAGCTTAAGTGGGAGGCTAGAGGTTATACTCAGCTTCCGAATCGATCAGACCCGAGGTCCTCTGGGACATGTTTATTTACACTGGTTAGCACTCCAATTACTAATTTTGTTAACACATGCTGTCATGGCATGGAAATATCTTAAATAAATCGTACTGTAAAACGGGTACATACGGTTTTAGGTGGTTGAAGAATGTTAAGAGAATCAGGTGCGGTCTTTGATCTTCCGTGGGTAGGCAGTTAGTTTTAGCAGTTCCTAAGGGCTACGTGGTAGAGTTAGGTGTCTGATATCTTCTTAGAAGGAAAATCTTGACTAGGGCGGAATTTACTCATGATAATGTCTTTCGAGCCATTTGCATCAGTGAGTGGCACCTCACGAGGCCGACTGAAGACTGTGAGCAGTGTGTTACAAGTGTACATCATTTCATTTCCTCATTTTTTTTTTTTAACCTCTGGGACCACTGTTATATTTTACTTCAGAGGATGAGATGACTGATTTGTAGCGTGTGTGAAAATGTAATGTCTGACCGGGATTCAAACCCGGAACCTCCGGATAAAAGGGTTCGAATCCCGGTCAGGCATGGCATTTTCAGACACGCTACAAATCATTCATCTTATCCTCTAAAGCAATACCTACCAGTGGTCCCGGAGGTTAAAAAAAATAATAATAATGAGGAAATGATACACTTGTATGAACACACTGCGTGCCAAAAATCAGATGAGTTTTTAATATTAAAATGAAATGTTATAGTTATATAATGAAAACAACAATGGTGCTTGATTTAGTATCTCAAGTTATCATACAGCAATATAATTGTAAACGAATGTATTATACAATGAAGTCAACGAATAAATAATATAATACACAATGCTTGTATTGATGATACCAAATTACAAACCAATTTACCAGTTAAATATAATAATGTTTTTAATGTTTATGTATAGTAATGTTACGAAAATAAAATCGCTTGGCTTAAAACTGCATACACATTCATTTCTTATATAGTAAAATCAATAAATTGAATTATTGAATATATAATCTCTAGTATGTTGCACGTTGAATATGAGTAAATACTCTGGTGTCTATTCACTTTGAATAAATGTTAATAGTCTGTAGTAATAAATCTAGGACATTCCGCATGCATAAATCGGGAAGTCCGCATAGAATTGTAATGAATAGTTACTTATAGTAAACGTCAGATCAATCATATTATGAGGTAAAAATTTAATGAAATTGTAATAATAAAGTATCCAAAAACATACTCAATCATTTGATTAGTGTTACACAATTTACGCACGGGTCTTCTAAATTCACCATTAGCTGTATTTAAATCAACAGCATTACTAGGTTTGCAGAACCTGACTAATGTGTTACACAATCTGGATAACTGTAGTTGTGAATAATTTGCACAGTGTGGATATGTGTTGCTTCCAATGCACGGTGAAGTATTCTTGTTGGTGATCAACACTAAATCTCTAACAGAAGGTTACGTGATAAATGGCGTTGCTACAAATAGATTGCATGAATTTTGAAGTAATTGCAAACGGCCTAAGCGATCAATTGGAATTTTTTGGAAATTAGGTTCAGGAAGACGTGAATAGAATCCAATGAAATTGTCTCGGTGATGATTCTCAAACTAAAAGTTAAATTATGAACGATATTTTAAAGGTATCTTTTATAGGTTGCGGTAAATGACTGAAGTCAAGACAGAGATACTAATTCTATATGAATACCTTTGTTAGCAAGACATGTATATCATATATTGCCGCCAAATGGCTTCGACAACACGTGGCACCTTAAGACCTTACGATAGCCCTGAAAAGGGATGTTGATGCCGAATGGCTATGACGGTAATTTAAAATCTTATGGTAGCACTGAGAAGAGCTGTTATTGACGCCTAACGGCTTTGACGGCACGTTGTAATATAAAACCTTATTGTGGCCCTGGATGGGGCTGTTTGAGGTTTTTGGAGTGGTGGCCCTGAAAAAGGCCATTTTTGCGTTAGCTCTGAGAAGTGCGGTTGGGCCCGGAAGCTGGTATCCGGAGAAGTCGACTCGGCTGTAGTCGGGGAGCTGCGGCTTGTCCATTGAAATCAGACCGAGTTCCTCTCAGAGGCAGTTGTGTCCCCCACTACAGCGTGGTAGTGGTGGCCCCAGAGCCCGGCAGTGTCTGGTCGACGTCGATCGTGTTTCCGGCGCGGCCATGGCGGTTCTCCCCGAGCGATCCCACGCTGGGCCGGCTCCAGCTGCTGGGTCTGCCAGCCAGGACGATTGAAGCCCGGCGAGGTGGAGCGGGAAGGTTAGAGTTGTAACTGGAGCGTCCGCGCCATGCGGCTACTTTGGCGAGCCGGCCAGACCTGCTGCTCTAGTGCGGATGTTGGCATCCGCCGGAAGGTCCCACTTTCAGCCGGCCAAGGAATTTCTGTCTTCTTCCATCTTCTTCTTCTTCTTTGTCTTCTCCATGCGGTGGTCGACGATGAATTAAAAGTTCACTCTGGTGTACGCTCTTTTATTAGAGCTCTTTTATTAGAGAGGGGTGGGACCACAGCTCCGGTATGGCGGGAGATCTACGCGATCAACTACGTGGTGGGAGTGACGCTTGTACAGGCGCCATAGGTATACTGTACTCCCGCTGACATCAGAGCTAATAGTCGACCGGACCGGCATTTGTGTGCCGGCCCGAGGAATCTCCCAATGACGCCGGAGGCTTGCCGAGGATGGCTGAGGGGGGACATCTTAGACTAGCGAATGGCTCTGACATAAAAGTATCGAGGGCTTTTGAGGACTGCAGGCAAAAGCTACGGAACTTTTGGGAACTGCGAGGGTGGTGGGCTACAGGAATAGCTCAAAAAGGTGGGTACCTCTTAAACAAAAATAAAGATACTAGTGCGTTGCGTCCGCCAATGTTAAGCTATGCATATATGTGGCAACAATATAAACGCGAGATAAGCATCAGTAATGAAACATATAAAAAGCATGAGCTAAGAATTGATCAGGGTTTAAAGCCTCTGACACCATGACGAATAATTTGCCAGATTGAATCACGGTACTATTACATCCACCAAAATCTTTAAATCCATTTCCGTTTTCCGAACGAATTATATTTTACTACAGTTAGTAGAGAAATAATTCGTTTCGGTAAGTCACTTCCATTCGTTAATACAGTAGAAATATCTTGAGAATGTTACATATTTAATTTTTTGCTATTGTCGAATCTGTATACAAATGTATTTCATCAATATGTGTGTTTAAGGCATTAACTACCTTCAGTAACAAACGACTAAGTAGTAGACAACCGCAGAATTCAAGTGGGTAGGATGACTTGTTTTCAGGAGGCTAATTTTGACTTGGAACAAAGTAAATTAGATGAGATTGTATGGTTGGAGAATACAGTTCGTATATAGATGTAACAGCCACATCCCTTTATGGAATCATTAGAGAATCCATGTATTTGAATCGATTTAATTTCACTATCATTATTAGTTTTTATGGACCGTTTTTATTTTAATTGACTCAAGCAAAAGCGATTGATTGTATACGATGAGCCATTGCGTCAGTATTGTCTTGAGTAATATTTTATCCCAACCTATTTTAAGTTGCCACAGTACTTGTATAAAATGTTTATAAGAAAATAGAATAGGACCAATAAGTCCTAACGGATCAAACACACCTGCTATTGTACACAAAATATTTATTTTTGTGTGTAATTTAGAATCAATATAATGAGTAACTTGAAAGTGTAATGTGTCTGTAAAATTATTGCGTTGGATTCTTGAAGTCCGTAAATTTAGTTTTTGATTTGTAGGAATAGAAGAATAGTGATCAAAGGAAGAAATAAAGTGATTATTTGAAAACCATTTGTGTGTATAACTACGCTTTAATGCACTATTAATTATTCTGTAAATATATGTCATCAGTTCGTTTATATTAATAAATAAATTCACTGTTAATCTGTAAATGTATGTTTTATTATGCATATAGATTATAACGTAAGGTGTTGTAATTAACCTTTACATTATTAGGTAATAATGTATGGATTATTTGGGAATCAAATAACCCATACATTTAATATTAACAATAATATTATTAATTGTTAATATTATTTAAATAGTAAGATATTATATAAATTAGATGGTGAATTTTTTATTATTTAAAATTCCATATTTTGACACTTTTTCATATTTGAAATGCATATTTTAAGCATTTTTAATGCATATTTCAAGCTTTTTATGTTGCATATAATCCGGTTAAGTCTATGCATATATGTCCGGTTCTAGTCATAATATTCTGTCGTTTTTTTTTCTTTTATTAGTATTCTAAATATAACACTAGTTGTCAGTTTTAATACAGTGTAGTTTGAGGGATTTTCATGTGTATTTGATCGTAATCAGCTGACCCGGCTGTATAGTTATAAATAGTTGTTTAATTTTGCAAAATTTGTTATTTGTTGAAAATAATTTAACTTTAGTTGATAAATAAAAATGTAATTGTTTGTAACGTTTTAGTACTACTATTTGTTGAAGTCGGTTTTTATTTTTATTTTCTATAAATTATTTTATAAAACCTTCTCCTTTTGTACTGTGCTAGCGGTCAGCGACTAAGGATGTCGAGCCGTTCGGTTTTTTTGGTACTTTTCCGAAGATTATCATCAGATTTGGTTAAAATTTATAGCAGACGATTCCGAAAGTATATACTTTCAGTTAAAAATATTATCAAAATCGGTTTACTAACGTCGGAGATACTGCGTAAAATACATTTAAAAAAATGTTCGAATTGATAACCTAATCTCCTTTTTTCAAGTCGGTTAAAAAGGATAATATTGAGGCTGTGATGAAAAACATCAACTAGAGAAACAGCTAAAAATGTTAAGGGTTTTGAACATATCCTACTAACAACAAAAACGTAATACAATATAAACCATGTAACATTTTCGCGGCGTGCCGTAGGCCCAAAAATAAAATTAGTTAAATTATATTTTAATTCTAACTGCCTAATTTTTATATAGTACTTATTTACTCTTTTCATTTTTTTTTTAACTTCCACCTAAATTTATTTAAATATTTTCCAAAATTAGAGACGGTATTTTATTTACTTAAATAAAAACAATTCATACATTATTTTCCCAACGTAACATTATGTTACGATGTAAACAATATTTCGTTCATTTAATTTTTGTAACTAGGATGTTGATAAAATTCTGTTTCTTTAAAAGTAAGGATGCTTATTAAGCAGTTTATTCTTGTAAAATGAATGAAATTGTCAATTGTTAGGTGGATGGTGGATGGATCTTGATATGGAATATTTTCTTCGTCCCCATAAAAACCACAAATAATAAGTAATCCAGGCATGCAGGAAATGTTTATGATTCATAGAAGTGACAATGTTAATCTTCAGTAATGAATAACTCGGATCAGGTCACATATGATCGTTAGATTATACCACATTTCTAAAGCTTCTAATCTTTTCTACTCAGGGACTCCGATTGTCCAAGTTTCACTTCCATATAAAGCGACGCTCCAGACATGTACTTTCAAAAATTTTTTCTGATATTTAAATTAACTTTTAATATAAACAAATTATATTTCTGACTGAAGGCTCATTTCGCCTGTGCTATTCGGCATTTTATATCGCTCCTGTTTCGTCCATCTTTAGTAGTTCTACTTCCCAAATAACAAAATTCTTCTACCTGAATAATATTTTCTCTTCCTATTTTAACATTCAGTCTTCGTTATTTCTGCGACATTTCATTACTTTCGTTTTATTCTTGTTTGTTTTCATGCGGTAGTTCTTGCGTAGGACTTCATCCATGCCATTCATTATTCCTTCTAAATCCTTTTTACTCTCAGCTAGAATTAATATATCATCAGCAAATCTTAGTAACTTTAACTTTTCAGCTTGTACTGTTACTCCGGAACTAAATTGTTCTTTAATATCATTAACTGCTAATTCTGTGTAAAGATTAAAAAGTAACGAGGATAGGGAATATCCTTGTCGGACACCCTTTCTTATTACGGCTTCTTTCTTATATTCTTTAATTATCACTGTTGCTATTTGGTTCCTGTAACTGTTAGCAATCGTTCTTCTGTCTCTGTATTTGAACCCTTTTTTTTAAAAAAATGCTGAATATTTTATTCCAGTCTACGTTATCGAATGCCTTTTATAGGTTTATAAATGCCAAGTATGTTGGTTTGTTTTTCTTTAATCTTTCTTCTACTATTAATCGGAGGCCTACAATTGGTTCCCTTGTCCCTATACTTTTTCTGAAACCAAATTGGTGTTCTCCTAACACTTCTTCCACTCTCCTCTCAATTCTTCTGTACAGAATTCTAGTTAAGATTTTTTATGTATGGCTAGTTAAGCTAATTGTTCTGTATTCTTCACATTTATCTGCTCCTGCTTTCTTTGGAATCATGACTATAGCACTTTTTTTGAAGTCTGACGGAACTTCCCCTTTTTCGTAAATATTACACACCAGTTTTTATAATCTATCAATCGCTTCCTCACCTGCACTGCGCAGTAATTCTACAGGTATTCCGTCTATTCCCGGAGCCTTTCTGCCATTCAAATCTTTTAATTCTCTCTTATATTCAGATCTCAGTATTGTTTCTCCCATTTCATCCTCTTCCTCTTCTTCTTCTTCTATAATTCCATTTTCTAATTCATTTCCTACGTATACCTCTTCAATATATTCCACCCACCTATCGATTTTGCCTTTCGTATTATAAATCGGTGTATCATTGTTTAACACATTATTAGATTTTAATATATGTATCCCAAAATTCTCCTTAACTTTACTGTATGCTCTGTCTATTTTTTTTCATTTGTTCATTTCTCTTTCCACTTCTGAACACTTTTCTTTAATCCACTCTTCTTTCGCTAGTTTGTACTTCCTTGTTATAGCATTTCTTAATTGTCAATAGTTCCTTTTACTTTCTTCATCATTAATTCTCTTATTTTTCTTACGTTCATCCATAAGCTGCAATATATTGTCTGAAATCCAAGGTTTTCTAGAAGTTCTCTTTGTTTCGCCTAAGTTCGCTTCTGATGATTTAAGAATTTCCTTTTTAACATTCTCCCATTCTTCTTCTACATTTTCTACCCTATCTTTTTTGCTCAGACCTCTTGCAATGTCCTCCTCAAAAATTTTCTTTACCACCTTTTCATTAAGCTTCTCTAAATTCCACCAATTCATCTGACACCTTTTCTTCAGGTTCAACGGATTAATTTCTAAATCTTTGCTTAACAATAATATAATCTATCTGATACCTTGCAGTATCGCCTGGCTTTTTCCAAGTGTATATTCTTCTATTATGATTTTTAAACTGGCTGTTGGCAATTACTAAATTATACTTTGTGCAAAACTCTATAAGTATCCCCTCTTTCATGCGTTTTGCCCAGCTCCTATTCAGCCACTTTATTTTCTTCCTAGCCTTTTCCAATGCTTGCATTGCAATCTCCAATTATAATTAAATTTTCATCTTCTTTTATGTGTTTAATTGCTTCATCAATTTATTCGTACACACACTCTCCCTCATCATCATCATGGGCGCTTGTATGCATATAGACGTTAACAATCGTTGTCGGGGTAGGTTTCGATTTTATCCTTATTACAATGATTCTATCGCTATGCGTTTTGAAATAATAAATAAATAACAGTAACATATTTACAAATATTCAAATATGAGGTCAGTATATATATATATATATATATATATATGTGTGTGTGTGTGTGTGTGTGTGTGTGTGTGTGTGTGTGTGTGTGTGTGTGTGTGTGTGTGTGTGTGTGTGTGTGTGTGTAATTATTTTATTTATTTATTTTTTTTTAAAGAAAATTATGTTTGACATATAATTTTATATAATTTATACACAACTGATAATGCGCGAAAGTGCTATTGGTATAAAGAAAAGAAAAATAAGGTTATGCTCATTTCATTTACTTTGTAATTCTGTACTTGGGTTGCTCAGGTTGGTTTTTAATTATAAAAAAGTACAATATATTGGTACAGAGGAATATGGATCTTATAAGTATTGACGTTAAAATAATTTATATATATATATTAGTAATATAGCACATAATATTGATGTCTCCGTGGCAGTCTTAGAGTCTTCATCTTAGAGTCTTAGTCTTAGAGTCTTCATCTACCGGCAGCTATTACAGGATACCAGCTGAAATAAAAAGGAGTATAGAGGAGTTAATTGTTGTTCGTCTTTCTCTTTCTAAAATCAGTTATGCATACAAATAACTATGCTTTGTTCGGAGGGAACAGCTTGTACATATTTTTGTCTATATGTATATAGTAATGTTAATTTATTTATTTATTTATTGAATAAATTAATAAGTAAAAAAAATTGTTTATTGTACGGCTAATGAACGCTCTTTTGAATGAATAACTTGTTTATGATCAATTTTATAAAATAATTACTATTTAACCCTGATGATAGTAAAATAACTTTTACTGATGCCCGACCTACGTTCAATATACTGAATTACTTTTTTTCTTCCCCGACAGGTTGTTGTTCTTGCCGTTCAGCAGAATATAAAGAAGACGGCAATGTTCCAGTAATACGTAAGCATCGAAATTTATTTTTATTTATGTATACCAGGTTACAGAGTAACAGCACAGTGACATAATGTCAACAGCACTCTGCAGAAATGCCAAGGCATCTGCGCGCAGTCTGGCGTATAATTGTAAGTGTACCGGTAAATGTGTAGTCTCGAACAGACTCAGACCGATCACTCCTGAGACATGTGATTAATTGAAACCAACCACCAAAGAACACCGATATCCACAGTCTAGCATTTAAATTCATATAAAAGCAACTGCCTTTACAAGGACTCGAACCTTTGAACTCTTTGAAATACATAAGCAAAGGTTATTTGGCTTGGAATTCTTCTGTTTGGAAATTCTTGATTATATTTACGCTGTCCAGCTCCTCATTTCCATTGCAGAAACCATAAATAAAAATATTGTCTGCGTATTTTTCATTGGAAATTTATAAGACATTGTTAGATAATGACATATATGCACTATTCCATCCAATTATTTTAAAGTATTAATTTTTGCTACTCAAATGCAATAAAGAAATTTTAATTGCTGGATTTAGCTGTTAGTATTGTTAACTTATGAATTAAATTATTTTAAATAAATTTAAATAAAATATTTTTTAATTAACTTCAAAGAAATAATTGTTTGATTGGTCGTTTTAATTATTTTTTTAAATTTTAATCTATTTCTCTAAAATATTTTATTCTTTTGTTTTGCGGTACTGCAAATTTTGTTTTGTTTGTTAATACCTAATTAAAATTTGTCACATTCTTATATGGTTTTTATTTAATAAACTTGGAAATTCTTCCATTTGTATTTACTAGTTTCTGTAGATTTAATTCATATCATTTTACTCGGATAAGTTTTGTTTAAAACTTTTTGTATTTATTACCAATTTAACAGAGTTATTTTACGTCAAGCATAAAATAATGTTTTTTTTTTTCAATCCAAGTTTTTTATCTTTTACTCTGAAGTTTTTAAAAATGACTTAAAATACAATACTTGGATCTATTATTAATATTTTACAAATTTATAAATGAAATAGGTTCAATAATAATTAATATATTTAATTCATATTAAAATTGTAATCGTTCTATCCAGTATTTAAATACTATTGTAAGATATTACTTATTCTGGTTACATATCATTACCCAAACATTCAGATTATTTATTTTTCGTTAATATATAATTTTTCAAAATCTCTTTACAAACAAGTTTATTAGAAACCTCATTGTATCATTTACAAAGAAATTTAGTTTTGCAGTTCAGTACAGAACTTCAACTATCTGCCAATTTATTTTTAATAAATTATATTTTTCTTTTTTTTTGCTACATATGATGCAAAATTTGTTCACCAGTGTAACCGTACTTTTATGACGAATTTTATTTTTAATTTATTTTGTAAATTCAATGTTTAAGTTAAACGATATTTTTTTCCTTTTCGGATTGGTAAATAATACTGATTTTGAAGGTGAACTCTTACAATATTTATTAAATTAAATTTCATATTATTTAATTATCTTTATTATTAAAATTCATATTTTAATTCGTGGTTGTAAAAAAACCACTGTTATTTTTTAATCGTTTTGGAATGAAAAAGTTATGAGACGTAAATTCATTAATACGTAACTTATCTAAAAGCTGATTAAAATTTCCGGGTTGATAAAATCATGAGAGTAGAAACATGCATTCAACTGATATTTAATAGACTATTTTTTTACGATTTAAAACTCCATTAACCATAAGAATCGTTAAGATCTGTACGTTCCAGTTGTTTAAATATACAAAATTAATTTATAGAAGAAAAACATAGTACGTCTTATATAACGTAATATTACGTCATAATTATAGAAATAATAATTATTTCTATAATATCATTATTATGCCATTTAACGTAATAGAGTATATGTTTCTAATCAAAAGTTCCTGAGAACGATTTCAGGTATAACCTTGGGATATTTTTATAATTTTTTATTTTATCATACAAATCCCAAGTCTTAGGTAAGCATTGTCAAGAACAAGAATGTCATCTGCTGGCCGATTGTTTTTTTTTCTTCCAGTTCAAGACCATTTGATATTTAAAAAAAAAAAAATACGCGCGATTCAGCATGAGATAAAATCAGAGGCACCACAAATCTTGTCAGTTACGTAACAAATAACCAGTTTATTACATAAAAATATGTTTAATAAACATGTGTATTTCCAGAAAATGTTCGCTTTTTTTTCATTTAAGCGAGGTTTGTGACTGTGTGTATGTTACAAGTTAAAATGTAGAACGTATATTTATTAAATTTGTATGATATATTTTTTTATCGATAATTTGAAAACTTTAACTCGTTTCAAATTAGGGCAAAAAATTTGAGTGTGGTCATACATTTTTCCAGTCAGCTTTGTGTTAAGCCATTCAATTGTGTGTTTTTATTTAATTATTCATTAAGAAACAAAAAAAAAAACAATGTTACAAAACGTGATTTTTCAAATCCAACCAAAAATAAATGAAGCTAAAGTACAAATGAAAAATGAAAAAAACAGTTTAATAAAAGAAAGGAAACTATTAAGTCCAATGTAAGAAAATAATGTCCGAGTACACTCAGATCAAAGGAAGAGCTATAGCAGAAATTTGAAAAAAATTACAGATTCAATTCGAAAAAGAAGATTATGCTTCTTTCAACATTTAAAATAGGCTCAAGTGAAGACAGACTAACCAAGAAAATATTAGGCTACTTTCTAAAATCATTTAAAGCCAAAACTAATTAAAGAAATGAACCAAAGAACTAGAAAAAAAGGAAGAGAAAATGTGGGGCAGGGAAATGTTTTAAAACAAAAACACGAATCTACAGTTTTCAGCTAAAAAGTAAGATCAAATAAAGACAAACCAAGAACACAAAAAGCTAAAGAAAATCACTCTTTCTGTATTACCTTTTAACTTTATTCGAAAGAGAAAGACGAAAAAAAAATCCTATTGTACACAACAATTCGAACAATTTTAAAACTATGTTTTCTAGTTATTAGCCATTTTCCGAATAATACCGTTACATTTAGGAATACTAGGGTCATCCGGAAAGTTCTCAAGCTATTAAAGAGATTTGCAATCCGACTCATTTAGATCAACTACTACTTAAATTAACGAGGTTTTAATGTAATATTATGCGATTTTTCTAACTCTGCAAAATAAGCAACTGTTCCAGCTTTGATCTCATTATTTGAAAAGAATCTACATCCAACGAGACATTTCTTCAGATTTCATAAAAGAAAGTAATCTAGAGGAGCTAAATTTGAGTACAGTATTAAGAGAATACAGCACACGTGGAAGCACTTCGTAGTGTGTGTCATAGAATTTTGTAACCTGAGATATGTGTGCAGGCGAATTATCGTTATGAAAGAGCACTTTCGATTTGGTCACATGTGGACTTATAGCCTGAATAGCACCCTTTAATCGGTCCAGTAGAGAAGGTTTTTGATATTAAACCCAGTAATGATCCTGCCATTTTCCTGCTAGACCATAACCGTTATTACCTTCTTTTGTGAACTTTCTCCTGCTCTCAATCACTATTTTCAGTCACTATTATCAATCACTAAGTCTCCAGTCGAATGTGTTTTTTGGTTGATTGTTAACAATTGCGGGACTTATCAATCGGAAACGTTTTAAGGCCAAAAATATCGTGTAAAGTGAAGTACACATGGTCTATCGAGATATTTGTATTGTCAGCAAACTCGCGAACCTTTAATCAGGCATCATTTAGTTGGTCACAGCGGTTTTTTGGCGTCCCGAGTGTTCAACTTATTGAATCAATGTACGTTTAGGCCTAAATTCGCACCCCACATTACATTGTCAAAAAAGGAGAATAATCCTTTAAACTTGTATCTAACAATTTTATATATTTTTTTTGGAGTTAAACACTTTTAAAAAGTTTTTAAAAAGTTTCATCCATTTTTAAAAAAAACATAAGAAAATATGCTTGATTTACTTGCTACAAAAGCAATTAAACCCTAAAATTTAGAAGCAAGCCGCGTAAAGTATTATAGGTGATAGATATCATAGTCAATTAGACATATTTCAACCGTCTCTGGAGTCAGGTCGAGATTATTCCGAATGATTCTTGTAACATTAATAAAAAATTATTTCGATAAGAAAATGTAGATTTATAAAACAACGAAAAACTAGAATTTAGATGATTTTTTTTTGTTTTATTCGATTAATTCTTCAACGCCAGTACGTAGATGTACAACTCTCACAATAGAAAAGAAGCAGTTGGCTTTTTGTCTTCCGAACAGTGCTGTATTTATTTTTTTTCTTATTCAGCTTATTATTAAAATTCTTTTCTTTTATTAAAATTTGTTAGTTCCATGAACTAAATTATTTAGAAAATCGATAAACACTAATTTAAATCAGTTAAAAGGATTTTTATTTTCCGTATCTTAAATTGCTTTAAAGAACTAAATTTGTTTAAGGGTGAAATACAATTACAAAAAAGAGTGTGGTTTGTCTAATTGAGGAATAAAGCATTAATAAACTGGTTTGCATGCAAAGATCTCTGATAGATTAACATACATTTACGCTGTATATTAAGGATTAAGTACAGTATTAGATTTAATTTTTTTTTTATGAAAAATTTCTTACAATGATGTTATTATTACTTATTCGTATACTTATTAGACAAAATGAATCTTATTTTTTTATTTAATATTAAAAAGAAATAAAGGTAATTTATTTATCGGTCTTTTTTATTTAATAATAAATAGAAGTAAACGTAATTACTTTACTGAATTGGGATATAAAATATGAAGAGAGACTAAATAAAAACAAAATTGAAATCAAATTGACAGTTCCGCCTAAGTGAAAATCATTTATCATAACTTAATAAAAAAGCTAAAAACTCTTGTAATTTTCCATTAGGATAAAAAATTTACGTTAATTTAATTTTTAAATATTTTATTAACAAAATTATATTTTCTTAAATTTACTTCTTTTTTTTAACATAAACGTTGGAATTTATTACCATTAATTTGGGATTGTTTCTTTAGTTTACACGGTGTGATTTATCTTAAACGTAAAGGAGGTGAATTTTCCATTAACGCATTATTGACCTATGTATTACTTCACCGTTAGCTAGTATGATTATTCACGAATATTGTTTAAATTGACTTTTTTAAAAATACTTAATTTAACAAATATAAATAAGTAAAACATTTAAAATCTTCATTCAGTATCTACTTTTTAACCTAAGTAAAATTTAATTTTAACTGAACAATAAAAATTTTAAATTAAAAATTCTAAACAGGTTTTCTATATATGTTAATTAATATTTACTCCAAGATAATACCTGCAAAAAATAAAATAAAAAAACGATGGAAATAACCGACGCTAAACCCAACTCAAACTGATAAAGAATTAAATATTAAATTTATTAAATAAATTAAATAATTTTAATGTTTATAGTGTTGTCCGAAGAAATGGAGAAAATTTCAAGACATATGTAATTAAAAATAAAGAAAAACGTGGGTTCACAAACTCATTGTTTTCGAGTTACACCTTTAAAAATATTTCACCCTTATTTCTGTAGCCTGATTTCACTGAGTAAATTCGTAGCCTGAGTTACCATGCTTTCGCTCCACCTAGTTCCTTACATCGCTTATGAGCTCATAGATCCACCTTCCTTTGTCCGAATCTCGCCATCTGTCACGTCAAGCCATGTAGAGACCGTCAATTGCTTCCTTTCTGTCCCGTTCATTCACTATTGCTCTCATTTGCGCTTGTAAGTCTATGGGCGGTATTCCAGCTATAACCGATCCCGCCTCATCGCTGATCGTACGATACCCTGCGATGATACGTATGTTTAGCCTACGCTGTTGCATAACCAAACGTCTCACGTTCCTGGCCCTCGACAACGCTCCCAGCCATACAGGAACTCCATATAACACCAACCGAAGAGTGTACACTGACCAACAGTTTCCTCTTAACCCGTTGGAGGACCGCTCTTATTCCTCATCATTCTGCTGAGCGCCTTCACCTCATTTTCACCCTTTCTCGCCGCCTCCTCAACATGTATAGTAAAGGATCGGTTCTTGTCCAGCCACACGCCTTAATACTTCGCAGCTGGACTAGGGTGGACCATCGTGTGTCCCACTCTAAAATGCAATGGATGTAGTGTGCGTCTTCCAGCCATAACAACCACTTTCTCTGGTAAACATTCACAACTCCAGAGTTTTTCTTTTGGACAACCGGTATATTTCGTCAGGTACATCGTACGTTTCTCATCACGAGTAGATATCTACTATAGAAAATATTGTATATAATTTATAGAAATATTCACTAGTTTAATGATAACATAAATCCCACAATGAGTCAATTTAATAGAACATAAAGCGTTAAATAATTAATACATAAAATTAATTTAATTGTATAAATAGCATAGATAAAATTACATTAAGAATTTTAAAATAAAAATTTTATTTATACATTTATAAAAAATATTTAACTATTAATGAACACAAAACAAAAAATAAGTATTATTATTATTATTATTATTACTTATTTATTAAATGCCACAAATTTTAATACAAATACAGAATGTACAATAACATACGAAAGATTAAGTAGTAATGCAAAGGAAATGTACTCATATTTATACATAAATACTTAAACATATTCTAAAGTAAATTATAAATAATGCAATAGTTTAGTTAATTGGCACCTACCGGCAAAATAATAAAACAACCCTTGTTCGTCGGAGGGAGTAATCAGTTACTATTCTTTCGCAGTTTGTTTTATTACTTATTATTATAGTAGAAGCTTCCAACTACTTAAAAGTATAAGCCTTTTAGCGTGAAATTTATATACAGTATTAGATTTACAACTAATTAAAACTCATTACGCTAATTAAAAGTGTCGGATACATTGATAGGTAAATATCAGTAACACGTTGAATATTGTTTCGTTGTTCACCTTCATTTACCCCGCCCGCCAGAGCCGGACCCGCATCCAAGCATAACCCAGCTTCATGGGATGCCTTCGCCTCAAATTACCTCGGCAGAACACAAGGTCCCGCCCAGGTAGCCGGGACTCGGCCTTGCAGTACATGTCACGCCTCTAATGAGAGAGGACTCCAAAAGGGGTCCGCCCCACCGGGACGACGGTCTTACATTCCCTACCCCAGTGGTGCCGCGAAGAAGTCCCCGTCTAATCATTGATGGTTGGATGCCGGAGTCTTCCACCCCTCCTGGATGGGGCTATCCCCCACAAACACCCATCAGTACTGAGCAGACGCCACATATTCATGTCGCAGGTTAAAACTTGCATCTCGTATCAGGTGCATGTTCATGCAACCGACAAGAAGGACACCGAGCTTCTCGCAGACAGTCCTTCCGTAGGTGACCGGCCTCACCACAGGTGAAGCACTGGCCACTACGATATGGCCCGGTACACAATGAGTAATAACTTAAATAATAATGACCATCCATAATAACAAAAGTAAAAATTTCTAGATCGTTATAACTATTAGATTATAATAACTATAAACCACTAAAATATACCACTAAATTATAATAACTATAAATACACTATATGCTAAACTATAAAACCATTAAGGATAAATAATAATGATAGCTATCCAGGTTAATAATATTAAAGTTATGATTTAAATTAAATTATTGATAATCAATACTGCAATAAAGGCGGGCCTACGGCCCGCCGCGCAAATGTCATATGGTTACACATGATTTTTTTAAAAGGTTTTTGCCTACTGTAACTGAATAACATTCATGAATTTAACGTACTAACAACAAAAAAAAAAACGTTTACAACGAAAAGCTTCGAAATCCTGAAGATTTTTAGCTAATTCTTGTTGTAGTTTTTTAACACAGATCTAACTCCAATGTTTTCCTTTTTTATCCTGAAAACACAAATATAATGTTAGATAAATCGTTCATATAAAGCAGTATAAATCGTTCGAGAAGTATAAATTGTTTGAACGAATTAATCGTTCGTGCGCTGCGCGCAGCTGCCTGGCGCAGCTGCTTGGCCCGCTTTGCGCCAATTGTGCAGCTAAAATAAAAATATGATCACGTACATCAGACAAACAAACCCACGCACCATACTTTTTAATGAGAAAGAAGTAGGGTAATTAAACTGTATTATATTAAATAGAGAGTTTTAATCTGTTATTAATTTTAAAAAAAACAACATATTATCCATTTTTTTGATATACGTTGAAATAAACATTTTATATCGCATCTCTCCTGAATAAGATGGGAAGGGATCATACTGATAAGCTTGATGCCAATATATCTTATTTTCTTGTGTACGGTGGTTATATTAGACAATTCAATCTGACCGCTAAAATTATAATGATCATTACGAATCTGCACCTCGAAACGGTTCTTATACTTATAAATATATCTTAATAAGTCTTTATTGTAAAGCTGTCTGATAGTCATCACAAAGAAATCTCTAAAAATATTTGCACTAGGGTATTTATATAATTAATCAACAAAAATTAATTTAACTTAAGTATTTATAATAGAGAGGTATTTATATCAAATGCAGCGTTAGTAACTGTATAAAATAAAATGTTGAAAACGAAACTCCAAAACCTTTCTACAGATATACAAATAAATTTTTGTTCATTTTTAGAATAATTTGTAGTCATACTTACGTAGATCGTGTAAAAAAAATACAAATTCTCTAAAATTAAAGATATAACTAATTAAACGTTAATATTAATAACAAATTAGTATAATAAAATCTTAAAAAATCACGCACGACAAAAATTAAAATCGAGAATATTTTAAACCTATTACTAAAATTTGATCATTGTAATTGAATCAATAAAATTGTAAATTTAATTTACATTAGGTGGAGGAAGAAAACAGATATTTCGTCGTAGATTTTAAGTTTCTTATATATTTTTTTTATGTTTCTTAACTTTCAATATGCTTATCTGAAAATGTAGCGATCGCTAAGAAAGCTAAGATAAGCATGAGTTTATGGAAAGAAATTTAAAATAATTACGATGAATCTTCATTAAAATAATATAGCTTTGTTTATTTATAACACTGTGTTTGTTAATGTGTTTGTTTTTTCTAAAAAGAATGAAAAGAGTGTTAATTTCACATTCAGGTAGACATATTTGATTTTATAAAAATATAAAGAATAATAACATTTAAGAAACAACAAGATTTAGAAAAAATATATAACAGATAATTGTAGGCACTTGTTAAATATAGTCGATAATATTGAGGTTTTAATCTAAACATTTTCAAACAAATGATGATTTTTTTAAAAACCTAGTAAGTGAAAAAGGTAGTTTAAAATTTAACTAAGCGTCAATGGACTAATTACCAGCAAGCTGCTTCTAGGCTTAAGACACAGACGGCTCCACTCGCTTCATATGAAAAACTTAAAAGGAAATATGATATTCCACCCGCGGACACTGCACCCTTATGCACAAGCCAGGACTTCTTCAGTCACTTACCTCGAGCTCGCTACCAACCCAAGAACGATTCGACGCCAAAACACGCCTCCATACAACAGGAATTGAAGCAGCTAGCACTACAAACCATCCACGAGGAATTTCCGGAGGACGAGTGGAATAACGTCTACACTGACGGATCTTCAATTTCAGGCAGTGGAAAAACAGGAGCTGGGTACTACTGCCGACTTTTCCAGGGAAAAGTGGCCGTAGGTGTCCCCGTCAGTAACTATGGTGGCGAAGTTGGAACAGTGCACCGCTGCAGCCGAATTGGAAAAGCTAGTTTCTCCTTTGAAAGCAGTTTTTTTGGTCGGCTCCCAAGCCACTATAAATAATCTATCGCACAACAACCAAACGGACTGCCGGAGGACGGTTGAGTGTAGAAGAAGACTGGGAAGCCTGGGAAATCACGGCTGGATACTGATGTTTCAATGGACATCCGGTCATGTTAACGTACGTGGAAATGAGGAGGCCGATAAACTAGCTAACTTAGAAATGACTCTACCCCAACCTAACTAGTTACCCCGCGACCTTGCATTCATCTAGGGCACTGGTCCATGCGGCGGTCGACAGATGGAATGAACAGCGCTTCTCCGAGACGGTTCTGGTAGGAGATGAAAGACTTAGATCACAGACGGTCCTATAAACCCCGGCTTACTACGTGCGGTCAACGTAGATGCCTTCCAACTAAAAACTGGTCACGACTATCTTGCTTGTCACCTTCACCGCATCTATGTGCTGCCGTCTCCTGAGTATCCGCTGTGCGGTTGCGAGATAATTGATGCTGATCACCTGAGAGATTGTCTGGCCCTGGACCACACTCAGCTGAATGAGAGCCCGGAGTTCTCAGAAGCCCGTCTTTATTTGGTCAGCGCGTCGCCAAATCGCTCAACAGCCAAGAACGGGCGTTGGCTAATAAGTAACTTTAAAATTTAGGGCTCAATAGATTAAAGTATCTAACCAAATCAAATGACCAATTACTAAATTTGAGTGTACATTTCTTAGAATATACTACAGTGTCACAGTTGAAACTATAAAAGTCTTATGCAGGAGTTTATAGAAATTATAAAAATGTCATTAATGGTATTGGAAAATATTAAGTAAAAATACATACGTATAACCAATTCGAAAAACTTATTTTAACAAATTAATTTTGAAATAGATTTTTTTTCATGTTGGTAATAAACTTCAAATTTTGAATAGAATTAATAAAATAAATAAAACTGGCTCTTCTTTTAATCATAAAATTCCATTGTGTGAATTCAAAATTATTTAGTAGACTGTACAATTCGTATATTACTTTATACTACAGTAGTTATTAAAATAACAAAGGATGATAAATTTCCTTAACATTATTCACTGAAAAAGGAAGCCATGACACTTTATTACCTAAAGAAAAATACATTACTCCTTAATTAGAATATTATATTAATGTTTTCTTTTTAACAAATTTCTGTAATAATTTTTTTAAATTATTTTACTGAAAATTAATTCATTTTCATCAATTAATGAATAGATTTATATAGAAATATTTATGTTTAGCTACAAATATTTTTAAATTATGTTACAAATCGATGGTACATACTGAAAATGGTAAGGATTGTTGTTTTCGTTATATTATCGAAAAACACAAATAATAACTATAATAAAAAAATAATCCTAGGTAAAAAAACATTCCATGTAAAGCAACTGGAGAAAGTGAGGAATAGGTTAGTTGCCTGTTACTATGTTTCTGAGCCAAATATACTTCTAACCTACAGAAATCACTAGTCAGACTTACTAAACTACGGTATAGATTTAATCCTCATAACCGACATTGATTATTTTCACTACAGAGATCATTTGAGTAATATAAAGATTTCATTCGACAAACATTATTTCATTTAGGGTAGCATTATCAACACTGTTACACCAAAAGTATTTTAACTTTTTTACAGCTGTGGAAAAAAAAACCTTATTTGTTTTGTGCATTTCATTTTTTTTTTTTTTTTTAATTGCTTTGATTATGTTATCAAATCTGCATGCTGTTTGCTGTTTGTCCGCTGTAGCAATTTTTAAATTCACGAAGTTTAATTTGTGGCGTATTCCTCAGATAAAATAAAATTTTGTGTACTTCTGGGTGAATTGTAACATAATGTAATTCTTTTTTTCTTAATAGAATGTTTTATTACTACACAGCTTAAAGGAATTATATTTGCAACAAAACTTTTTTTCATATAAATAAAAAAATATATCTGTTTATTAATAATGGTTGTTAATTATACCTGCGATGGACTTAACGTTATAGCATCCAATTATACGCGTTTATAAATAAAATATTTAAAAATTTTTCATTCATCCATTGTTAGAAAAAGTTTACTTATACAACATGTAAACTAAAAAATGTTAATTGGGGTAATTTAAAAAAAAAGCAGTGAACAAGATACCTAATTATAATGATATTATTAATTATATAATTAATTTACACATTCATTTTCATTTTAATGATAATTATTCAATTTAAAATTTAAAAAAAAAAATATCAATTTACATGTAAATGTTGGTTATGTAATTAAATAATTAAGTATTTATAAGTGTTCAGATTTATTAAATTAAATTAAAATTATAATAACTGGGCGTAGATTATCTGTTTTAATTAGTTTCATTTATTATTCATTGTTACATTTAATCTTATGTTATCTTTTTTTAAAAATACTTTTTTCTTTCATTATATAAATAAATTTCTAATGAATTACATACATACTAATGAATATACTATGGCAATTACAATAAAAAATGTTACGGTTTCATACAGATAATAATTTAATCAAAATAAGGATACTACCAATATTTTCTGAAAATTATAAATGTTTAATATCATCACACTGAAAAATCGTTACACATAGTTTGTGTTTTTAATTAATATAGTACGAATTTGCTATAATGCTGTGTAAAATAACCGCGGATAGAAGGATGTCGCTCAAAATAACTTTTATCAGATATAAAAATGCGCGTCTAAAGCCGCGTTCCAGAATAGTCCTACAAATGTGGGTTATTTCTGATACACGGCTTACACACAACTTTATATAAAATATTTATCATTTTATTTAAATATAATATTTTTAATTCAATGATTTTAACTAAAACGCATGGGCATACCGTACGCGTAATACGCGCGGGTGTGGCGATACTAACTCAACAATATTATTTCACAGCTTATATAGAACCAGTTTCGCTTGTACAGTCGGCAGCCTGTGAAGCCGCGAGGCTTAACGCACCAGGAACCGAGTCAGACGGGTGATCGATTTCGAGACCCAGACAGCCCGAGTAACTATTTTACACTAGAAATATTATTTATTTATTTAATTCTACCGCTCACCTGTGACGAAACAACATAACAGACGACTACAAAAATCAGCATCATTTTTTGGGATGGTGGAGCGATTTTACAGATATTGTTATATTTTAATTGTTAGCAAATGTTCCTAAAAAAATATGACCTTAATTAAGCGAATTCTCGAAATACTGAGGGTGACCTTGTTCTATAGCCTCACCCACTTGAACTTTTTAAGTTGAAAATTTATCGGCGTTAATGCCCCACATTTAGAAGTAATCTGACCAAGTTTGGTCAAAATTGGTCCAATTGTTCTGATGATTTAGAGGCGACACCGAAGTCACACGCGCGCGCGCACGTGTCTTCGGTGTTGGCGCGTGTGTTACATACGAACATTAGCATTCGGAAAATTTCCATCCAGTTTTTTGGGTTCCTTAGATGTCAAAACGTCAAGATGGGTAGAAAACCGCATATGCCCAAATTGAACCGATTACCGTACTTTCCCTTCTAGAGCAACAGCTCTACTATAGCGCTGTCTGATCAGGAAAGTATAAAAATTAGTTGTTATATAGAAATGCATTTAAACTGCATATTCAAATTTAGTAATGAGTTGAACAGAATAAATAAATACGCTAATACATTTAACTCTGTAAAGTTTACATGTAGCTGTAAAAATAAAATATTTACTCCAAGCAAACAAAAAACTTCCTAATTTTTTTTAAATTACTCTCTTAATTTTTTTTAAGTGTATACATACACATGCATTAACATAATAAATTATACATACATTAACACATGTAAAATGTATAATTTACTAATGTATAATAACACATGTAATGTGTTCTAATAATGTACTATATATTAGTATTATTAGCAGTACGTTATTTTGAATTGAGATCACTTATACTGTATTTTAGATTAGGCTATAAGGTAAAGTGCATAAACGACTGTACAATTACCGTTTTTCACATACCTTTCAAATACCGACTGTAGTTTGTCGTTCCGGAAAAAAGCAATGTGTAAATGAAATCCAGCTATAAAAAAGGTAAGTACTGCACAATACACATAATCAGTACTGTATTTTATTTTTTATCTACAATCTATTGTATCCCGTAATATTTTAATTTTTAACTGTAACATTCAGCGCAATATTAACTCAATTGGCATTGTTTCTTTTTTCATTTATCATTTTATCCTCGAAATAACGGGATTAGCCATAAACATTTCTCTCCGGTTGGCCGCGTTGTAGCGAAGCAGTACTTAACTGACTTATTAAAAATATATTGCTTATACCTTTTTTTAACATCACTTTAGCAGCTACATAATTAGTCTATATCCTTGGTAATGAATAAATATTAAGATCAAATATGAAGTAATGAAGAAAATAAATATCCTGTTAAGAACGAATTTGAAATAATCAAATTGGTAACAAGAAAAGATCGGAATTATTGATTAACACAATATTCTGTTGGTTTCATGCTATTAATCCAGTTAATAAACTAAGGTATATAGCAAACATACCAATAAAACGTTACGTTTTCTTTCTCTTTAGATTTATCATCTCTTAATCTTTTTATTCTTTCTTTCGTTTTATAATTTTCTTCCTCTTTAGATTTATCATCTTCTCTTAATTTTTTTATTCTTCCCTTGTTTTAACGTTTTCTTCCTCTTCATATTCATCTGCTTGTCATTTTTTTTTCAGATATATTTATTCATGTTCTTGCTCTTTTTCCTGTATGATTGTTTCTTTTTCATTTTTTATTATTCACCAAATAATCCAATAATAAAAACTGAATATTTTACACCGTAAGGTCGAAATTAAAATTTGTAACCAGTTAATGTTAACCAGGAGTTCACTAAACGGAATAGTTTAATTATAATTAAATTTTATTTATACGACACACCAGCAATCTGAAACTTTTGTTAGTCAGAACTCACTAAGATACGAATAATACCGATCTAGTAATATGAGTAATAAAGGTCCCTTTATTCTATCCTAATATTTCGCCTAAGATTGTTGAACTAATAATTGTATAAATATCTGGTGTAAACAAAAACTAATATTTCAAAAATTGTATAACTGTCCACTTTATTAAAGAATTCTAGGATCGTATCTCACTTTTTAATAAAGTTCAGCAAAAAATGTGTATATGTAATTTAATAGGCGTACAAGGTCGTCATGTAAAGTCCACATCGTTTTATGATTAAATATAACGAAAGATGTCATTTCACACATAAATTATAAAATAAGTAACACGTATTAATTTTCTGGTGTAAACATTTTAATTTTAATAATTAAATGAAAAATTGGTCTACATAAAGATAATTAGAAATGACATTAAATAAAAAATTGTATAAATAAATATTTAATAATTTATATTAAATAAATATTATAATTTTAATATTTTAAATTATTGTGC
Source organism: Lycorma delicatula (assembly GCF_047948215.1). NCBI lineage: Eukaryota > Metazoa > Arthropoda > Insecta > Hemiptera > Fulgoridae > Lycorma > Lycorma delicatula. The sequence goes on from NC_134455.1 coordinate 72,458,819, forward strand.
AAATATTTTAGAATTTAATACATAATTTATCCGTAATCAGATTTAAAAAAATTAACAATTATATTATGAAAAAGGATTTAATTAGTAAATTACCATTTATAACAATAAATAAAATAAATAATTTAAACAATTAACAGAAACAACACAAATCTTTAAATTTAATTTTTTATTATAAATAATTTTTTTAAATTAAAACAAAGGAATACCTTCTCTGAAAAATTTTCTTCACGTTTCACATCTCTAATGTTTTTGTAGAAATCAAATCATTCAAAAAGATGTCCAAATTTTTCTCAGTAGATTATTAATGTAAACCTAAAATTTTCAGAGCAAATTATACGATTTCTTATAATTTCATTGTTCATCGAAAAATAATCGTAATTTATTTTTTCTGCGCCAATTGCAGTAAAATAAAGATGTGAGCACATACAACAAACAAACAAATCCACGCACCATCCTTTTTTATGGAAATGATAGTACCACATGAATCTTATATTGTGCTAAACGAAAAATAAATAAACGCACTTTTACAATTTAATAAATAAAATATCGATTGGCCTGTGGTAGGTTTGGTCTGCGTCTTAACAAATAATCTTTAATAACAATTCATAAACCACACATGATAAATTTTTTACCACTGTAGAATGTATTTTCAATATGTATTATTGTATTTACTTTTCCAAAAATGGAAAATTTTGGGTCCAAATAATGTAAATTTTTCGCCTTTTACTCTTTTACGGACATAAATTTACGACTGACTTCTTGTAGGAAATGGTTACAAAACCTCTTTTACTAATGCATAATATGATAGAAATGAGTTAATCTACACTGCAGTTGAAAACTAAAAATTTATTTTGATTCAAAAATGGTTATTAAACATAGAATCTTTCCAGTTTTAGTAAATTAATAATATTATTTCTGACAAAATATCATTTATAATTAATAATATTGCTGCGACGTCGACGGGACGCCCTTGTTCAACAGCGTTGCGGTAGATTTTATAGCGAGGGTGAACTGTATGTGTTCATAGGTGATAAATGAAGACAACACGTTGTTGATTACTGAAGGATTGTTTAATTGTACACCGTCTTGGCGGTTTAAAAGAATTTTTAACATAACACTTGTAACTTATAACTTAACTTTAAAGATAGCAAACATGAGCTAAATAATACTTAAAATAATGTTCAACCGAACAAGAATTGAGAGAGTCCATCCGGACACGACCGCCTTGGGTCAGGTATGAGTGTAAACTGGTTTACGAGACGCTACGTACAGTGCTCGAGGGGGCAGCTTGTGACGTAGAGTGGCACGATGATCTGGCGACCAAGTTTTCTGTGGGCACCCTAGCCACCGCTAGGTTTCACCCGACGGTGAGAGGGGGTGAAAACGTAACACACCGCCCACCAACTTGTAATTATAATTATATTTTTTTATAAAAATTACAATGAAATGACGTTAAAAGAGAAAAAAAATCATTGATTGGATTTAGAAAGATTCACATCATCTAAATTTGGAATAATAATCAGTTTATTAATGATTCTTTTTATGGCGGTGTATTTTTGTTTTTTACGTCTACTAGTCTAGTGAGTCCATTCCTACCTGGATACACTTCAACTATTACTCCTAATCTCCACATGAGTGGAGGAAGGTTATTTTCCTTCTTTATAACCAGATTACCAACGTAAATGTTGGTATTTGAAACCTTGCACTTACTTCCCTGTTGTAGAGAATGTTAGTAGTCGTTAGACCATGATTTACAAAAATCTCTTAGTAATTTTTTTTGTGTAAGCTGCCATCTAGCGAGCTTATTTACGTTAATACCTGATAAATCAGGATCAGGTAGGGAATATGAAGAAGCGAAAATTAAAAACTGTCCGGGAGTAAGTGGAACAGGATCATGCCGCCCACAACAGAAAGTATTCCGCCTACCATGACGGATAAATATTTCCAACGTGGAATAGATTTCTTCCGGAGAAAGGTCTGGCAATATACGATTAATTTTATTTCTTAAATTGTGGATGAATCGATGACAATATAAAAATATGTTTAGTGTTTGTGTGAACGAAGAAAATGTTTTTGAAAGTTCTACAAACTTCTAGCTTGAAGAGCAGCTGAAAACACATTAGATTTGTTAGATTTCTCTTCCTTGAGCAGAACTGGCGGAATCATACAAATAACAGATTGATTGGATGGCCAGACGTTCCCCTCTTCCTTCAGAAAAGACGGACCATTCCACAAGAATTGTGACGAGGTTAATGCATTTGGATTTGATAATCCGACCAAAGGTGGATTGAATGAACCCTTATACCTAAAATACACTTAACGTTATTGAATAGACGAGATAATAGAAGAGCCGCAATCAGCTCTAGGAATAGAGATTTGCTTGAGAGCAACTCTAGATTTTGAACACAATAAGTGGGTTTCAATGTGTTCATTGCTATCAACAGATCTGATAAAAAGTCATGCACCATATGCGCTGCTACTTGCATCACAAAATCCGTGTAATTGATGACTCTTACTAAATCTAATTTTAACTAATCTAGGGATCTTAAATTTACTTGAAGATTTAAGTTGAGCGTACAGAAAATTCCATTTTTGTGCTAACGGAGAGGGAAGAACTTCATCCCAGTGAAGGCTGGCGCACCATAACTCTTGTATGAGCACTTTAAACGGAATGATTACAGTCCTGAAGGATCGAAAAATGAAGAAATTATTGACAAAACGGAACGCTTGCTGTAAGAAGTATTTTTATCCCTTGGTTCGAATTGATAAATGAAATCATCGCCTTGAGGATTCCAAAATAATCTAAGTGTCTTGATATTTCCATCCTTATCTAATTTGATGAAATAATCAGAATTGTCAAACATATCTGGATCGTTGAAATGGCATTTATGTTGTGAAAGTCCATATTTGCTAACCAATAACGAAACATCATTGTATAATTGTTTCAACTGATCGATATTGTCACAACCATTGAGCAGATCATCGACATAAAACTCCTGCTTAATTACTTGGCAACCTTGAGGAAAAGAGACTTCATTTTGATTGTAAATTTCAATCAAACATCTTGTGGCTAGAAAACTTGAAGGTGCTAAACTATAAGTAACTGTCTCTAAGTTATATGGAATGATTGATGAGTTGGTATCATCATACCAGAGAATTCTTTGTAATGAAAAAATCTCGAGATTAATGCTAATTTGTCTATAAATTATAGGAATGTCTCCTGATAGCACGTAGCTGTGAGTTCTAAAACGAATTATAATTGAAAATAAATCTTGTATTACTACTGGACCTGTAGCAAGAATCGAATTGAGTGATTGGCCATTTGAAGTTTCTTCACTACCATTAAATACTATTGTTTTGGTAGTGGTGAAAGATTCACAAAATACTGCGCGATGAGGCAATTAAAAGGTTTCAGATATGACCTTGGATTGAAATGAATCTACAGGTTGCATGTGATCCAATTCTTGATATTACTTCGTGAAATGGAAGTAGTCTTCCTTGAGTTTAGGATTTTTCTTAAATCTACGCTGTAATAAATTGAAATGATGTTTGGCATTTGCATAAGAATCTCCTAAGTACAATTTTCCTTACGAGGAAGAGACACAACAAATCTTCCTCGTTGATCACGAAAGATATTTTCAACAAAATATTTGTCAGAAAGATTCCTCTTTGGTTGGTAAAGGATCTTCTATCTCTTCAGATCTCCAAAATGATTCTAATTGAGAGGAAAGCTATTCATTACTATCAAGAAATGATATTGAATTTGAATTGTTTTTCCGCTAACTAGGTTTAGTAGGGATTTGACCAGAAACTATGAAACCAAGACGAGTTTCTTGAAGTACGGTATGATTGGAATTGTCGATTTACCAAGGAATATTAAAATGAGGATCGGCTAGAAAAAGGTGAGAAGGAATTTCCCAGTCAGTTACGTTTATAAAATGATTGGGTAACAACTCTGTAATGGATTGGTGGCATTACATAATATTTCAAATTAAAATTAAAATCTTCATATCTAGAATTAATATTTCAATCAATACTTAGCTTAGATTTTGTAACGAAATTGCTAATACCTGTGATCGGCATGAGAACAGCTTTGGTTTGAAGCCCAAGTTTGGCGGCAAACCTTTCAGTACAAAATGAAGTCATGGAAGAGGAATCAAGTAAGACTCGGATGAAATTACCTGTGTGTGTGTGTGTGTGATTTTAATGTACAGTTCACAGAGCAGATTGTCTGATGATTATTCACTGAAAATGTTAAAATATTAAAGCAGCACTAGTCATCGGTCAAGGCTCACTTCGCTTTCCCTTATCGTTGGACCCCTGTTGTATTCATTATTCTCATAGTTGTGAGAAACTGATAAATAACAAGTAAAGCCTGAAAATCTCCCTTTCCTCCAACGTAGAAACTCTTATAGTCTCTTGATGTAGACGAAGTTACAGCGTAGCGCTGTCGGTTATTAGCTAACTTAGAATCACGCACTTTAGTTGTTTGAGAGGGCCGAGATACTCTCATTCTTTTAGCAGACTTTAAATAATAAGAAAAGTTACTTCTCTTTCTTGAAGGCATATCTTTTTATCTTTTGACAATCCAATATCGACAGCCGAATAAACAATCAAAACCCATAAAAGTTGCTGAATATGATAAATTAAGCTAACTGCACTAATAATAATAATAAAAGATGAAATATTTATTATTTTACAAATATCCATTAAAGAAAAGAAATTAATCGGAAGGAAGATTAATTCGTTTCTTTAATATCTTAAGCCCATTAGGAACATCGAGACCAAGCCTCTAAGATATAAACTGCAAAACTTTCATTAAAATCTGTTCACTAGTTTTTTCATGATACGCGCACAGGAACGACCCTAGTCATCACTTGCCTATAAAATTCATCAGCTATCGTTCAGTTTCAAAATCACATTCACTATCAAACTCCCCCGTGTCATTATTTTTGTAACGGTAAGATTTATACAAAAATCTAAGCTGCCGTTGGGTAAAAGGTAAAATTGATTTTAGAAACAATATTTTCTGTGCAGTCATAGGTTTCTCCACCTGGCCACAATTTCTGGAGGTTTTGCTGAAAAAAGTCAATATTATTTGTATCTTTTAACTTTCCACCTTTTATTCTTTCATGAATATAAATATCCGTATAACATTTATCGAAAATGCTAATGAAACTTTTGTGCCAATACAAAATAAACCCAGCCATAAAAATTTTAATTTAATAAACAAGTTTCAAAATGGTTAATTGCCATAAAGGCTTACTGGTTAATATTTAACCCCAAAAGGGTGCAACAACAAGAATTACATTCATTTTTTACTACGGGATCCAAAACGTTTTTCGACAATCGAGTTTTTTTTAAAGTAAAAAATGTTTAAGTCATTTCGTAGTTGGTCTTTATAAGAATTATATTTTTACACTATTAAAATTAAACATGATTTTGTACGTTATAAAAAAAAACCATATTGTATCCGAACAAAATGAAGATTTGAGAAAAAAAACTTTAATAAATTGCCGATTTTTTGTTGAAACAAAAACGAATTTTCTTTATTTGTTTATGCTTTAAGAAAAATAGAAGAGAGTATGATTAAGTGTAGATGTCTACTACGTATTCTTCATAAACAATATATATATATATATATCTGATTGTTCTCCGGAAGCCAGACCTTAAAAAATAAATTTTTTTAAAAGGAAGGTAAAACTTCATAAGCTATCGAAATAATCAATCAAACGTTCAAGAAAACCGTTTCAAATTTTATTTTCATCAACTGCAATTTATTTATTTTATGATGCATTCTCTGAGCTTATAAAATAAAACAAAGATTTGTCTGTAATACAAGTTCTATATATCGTAAAATTTGCCGATGATATTGCAATATTCTTGGAGAATCTTGAAACAGCAGTAGAATAAGTAAACACCTAAAATAAGTAGCAGAGAAAGTAGAGCTAAACGTTTCCTTCAAAAGACGGAATTGTCGATCTCCGTGCCTGAATATGCCTGGAAATTGCCGTGTCGGCCTTTCATTCTGGTATCCCGGGTTTGAATCCCGGTCAGGCATGTTATTTTTCATACGCTACAAACTTTCATTTCCATATTCCTAGCAAACATCAAAGCTACTGCGGCGAAATAATGAATTAATTTATAATTACAAATAAAATTCATAACCAACATCAAGGATTCCTAAACGGGAAAATAAATACAGTCAAAAAAATTAAATATCTGGGAGAAATATTCAAAATCAAGGGTATAAGTAAAGAAGCCGATCAAACAAAAAGGAGAAAAATGGAATTGGCTTAAAAATTAAAAAAAATTGAATTATTAAAAATAAATCATCTTAATAAAAGCCAAAACCCGGGATTACAATGTCATAATCAAACGAAAAGGTCTGTACCCATTTGAAATTAGGGGAAATAAATAAAATAGAAAAAAAAGATAACTTTTTTGGAGAAAAATTGTAAGCCCAAAAAACAAAAGGTAAAAGGTAATACAAATTCAGAATTAATAATTATTTTTACGAGGAAGTATTCACTACAAAAAAAAAATTCCAAATACTTCAGCCATCTTATAAATATGAATAATAACAGGCGGACAAAACAAATTTACAACCATATTTACAACAAAACGAAAGGAAATCAATGAACGTAAAAAAACCTTAAAAAAGTTCAAAAAGACCTTAAAGAAATGAAAATTACTGAAGAAAAAAATTTGCTGAAGGATAAAGAGAAAAAATTACTGAAGAAAAAATTACAAGATAAAAGAATGATCACTGGTACAATTTCAAGGGTTCCAAGAGAAGGAGAAAATAAAAACAAACATCTAGTCAGTATAGTGAAGTAAAATCAAAGCGAAAGAATGAAGAAATATTAAATGGCAAGGAAAAATCGTCCAGAAAAAAGATTGGATGAAAAATTTGTCAAAAGTTTTATATATTTTATCACAGTTATTAGCAATTTTAAAATTCACGAAAAAATATGTGAAAGTCGTGACTTCACAATTTTGATTGATATAGGAATAATTTGAAAATATTACAGGAGTGTGTGCGCCCTCGCGCGTGTGTGTTTGTGAGCTAAGAAATGTCTTGCACTCAAAGATTATTGACTATTACTACCAAAAATTTGATTTAGAAATTTATTTCTCTATTGGCATGAGACATTTATTCATACTATACTATTTCTGAAGTCTTAAGGTATTTAAGGCATTATAGGTATCTTTAAGGCATTTATTTGAGTATGCATGATGAGTTTACATTGTAGTGACTGCTAAAATTAAAGTATTAAAATTGCACTTAATTTTAACTTTTGCAATGCAATGAACGCATGATTTTACTTTAAAATAAATTACAGTTATGATTAAAAAAAGTCAAGCTATATGTATTTATATATATATATATATATATATATAATTTTCAGCATATATATATGCTGAAAATTATGCTAATAGAATGCTAATTACATATATATATACAATTTACATCGTATCTCTGAATAACTATGGTTAACAGGAAAAGCTGCTGCTACCCGTTAAAGTTTAGAAAGAGAAATCACAGAGATGCACTACACATAGAAGCTTAAACATAGTACTTTTATCAGGAGTGTCTAAAACAGAATTGGATCTACTAATAGTATAGCATAGGGGCGTGTTAGGCAGTAAGGAGCCTTTTTACACGGATTTTAATACTAGATCGTGGATACTGGTGATAGGGATTCAATTAATCACACTTCTCAGGAATGGTCGAACTGAGATTGTACAAGACTACCCTTCATCTAGACTCATACATATCATCCGCATTCATCCTCTGAAGTATTATCTAAACGGTAAATTTTTTTAATGAAAACAGAAACCCCCTTTGGAACAGAAAATGATATTAAAAAAAATGTTCTTTTTTATATTCTTCTGTGTAGGTCTAATTACGAGTTAAAAGGAAGAGTGATTAATAAAAGACAGGAAAAAATTTCACGCCAGTTTTCATTCTTTTAGAGTAATAAATTCTGTACTAAACTTCACTTTTTTTTAAATTCTAAATTAATTTTTCTGATTATTATTTCCTTAAACGACATTGTTTAATAGAACTCATGAATGAAGATTAATTTGGTTTAGTTGTAACAATATTTATATTCACTCGTAAAACAAGAAGCAAATCATAATGACTTAAATAAACATCTCGACGTATCTCTAATTCTTTTAAACGTATAAACGAATTTTTTTTAAATTCATTATTGATTCTTGAACAGCACTGGTTGATAATCTAATAAAATACTATTTGAATAAAGGCTTATAATTTGTAGATTACTAATAATTCTCTCCGTTAATCCAATAACTTCATATTTTATAAAATAAAATGTTTTATTTCTCTTCGTCTCATATTTAGGAAGGATCATTAATCTTTATAACTGTATTTTTTTTCTATACCGTGTAATGGATTGTATATTTGGTTACAAAAGTCACGTTGGATCTTTTCCTAATAGTTTGAAGCGTAATAATTTGTTTCATAATAACGTTTAAATGTCAGGAATATATTTTGTTTTCCAAACACTCTTCAATGAAGAGTGGCTATGAAGCTTTTTATCTTGAAAAACAAAAGCGCGACTACAAAACACTTGTTTAAGGTTACTGCACATGTAATATATACTAGATGCGTTGTACGATTGCAGATAAGTGAACAACAAGAGTTATTTCCCTTTTTAAGAGAGGTGACAGCTTCAAATTATTCGGTGTTAGTTTCCGTAACACAAATTATTAAATTTGTGGGAAAATCATAAACGAACGGCTACGTAATTCTAGAATGTCGTTTTGCTATTAGAGGTGGGATCGTAGTGACTGTGGTACCGCTTGACTGTGCACCATATCCTTGTGGACTGCATATGTTATGCGGCCTTATGTCACAAAATCAAATTACCAAGAGACTTTCGTCGCATCCTAGAAAATGAAACAATGTACTGGACCGGATATTGTAACTTCTAATAAGAATCAGTATATTTCATAGGATTAAATCCAGCATAAATTTTGAGATTATTTTGTTATTCGTGTTACATATATTATCCTGATTGTTACGTTTATTTTACTATTTAAGTTATATTCCTATTATTATCTAAGTTTTCATCATAGTTGTTGCAACGTCGACGGGACGCCCTTGGTTAACAGCGTTGCGGTAGTTTTTAGAGCGAGGGTGAACTGTATGTGTTCATTGGTGATGAATGAAGACAACACCTTGTTGTTTATCGAAGGATTGTTTAATTGTACGCCGTCTTGGCGGTTTAAAATAATTTTGTAATATAACACTTGTAACTTATAATTTAACGTTAAAGATAGCAAACATAAACTAAATAAAACTTAATGTAATGTTCATCCGAACAAGAATTGAGAGAGTCCATCCGGACGCGACCGCCTTGGGTCAGGTATGAGTGCAGACTGGTTAGAAGACACTACGTAGAGTGCTCGAGGGAGCAGCTTGTGACAAAGAATGGCGTGATGGTCTGGCGATCATAGTTCATAGTTTGCCATGGGCACCCTAGCCACCGCTAGGTTTTAGCACCCGACAGCAAGAGGAGAAAATAGTTTTAACCTTATTTTAATATCCGGGAAGGAGCATTTTGTTATTATTTTAACGCGAAAGATTTTTTCGCCCAAAATATAAAAAACTATTGGAAGCATAGGCAAGATTTCGCACAGAAAGATCTTATTTTGACTACATATTTGTTCTAAAAATATTGATTGAAAAGAGTGTTTAATTGAAAAAGCACCTTGCCTTCATTGCTTACGAGAAAGCTTTTGACAGAGTCGCTTTTATAGGATATAATGAATAAAAGTGGTTCCTTGAACATCTTATGGAAGCTATAAAGAGCTACGTACAACATACATACGTTGCTACGTACAACGATAATATTAGATGTGGGTGATGAGTTACCGGAGGAGATTTATACTAATCAAGGTACCCCAGGGTCGCTGTGTATTGCCTACACACTTTAATATGTATATAGATGATATAATAAAAAATATGAAAGTAAAAGGTAATCCAGGGATTATTGTGGAAAAAGCAAACTTAAATACAGTGCTATTCGGTAATGACCAAGTTATACAGCAGAATGAATATGAGCTTCAAAGTTCCTACAACATATTCGTTTAGACTACAACAAGAGAATTTCTATACAGATAAAATATATAGCTTTCTTGGGGAAACAACCAGTCCGTACGAAAATAATTATAGATGAAAAGTAGTAGAGCAGGTTTTTGATTTCTGTTACCTTGGATTGCGGCATTACATATGATGTTAATCAGGTTATTTACCATAAACTGAACTCGTTCCAGTCAGTATGTGAAACAATCCGTCGAACATTGATGAAGAAGACTAGGAGAGAGACTGCACTAAAACTTTAAAATAAGATACTTATGCAGGTATTATATGATTCAGAGATAGGGATGTTCAGTACAAAGCATAAGAGCAGAATTCAAGAATCGGAAATGCGTTTTCTGATATCTATGAACGAGTCTGGATAGGTTCCATAATAATGATTTCCGGAAGAAGCTAAATATACGTGAGATATAATTTTGGAGAATAAACTAAGATGGTTAGCGCACCTGGAGAGGATGCCAAATGAAAGATTAATCAAGTATAGAAACCTATAGAATGAAGACAGGTGGGAAGACCATAGAAACATGGTGATATATTGAGCCATTATTAAGAAAAATAGTCGTTTAAGTTTTTGTTAAAAAGAAAATTAATACGTATTTTTTCCGTAGCTTATTTTTGAAAGATTTTATAGTAGTCTACATTAAAGCTTCTTATTTTTTTAAAACAAGTTTTTCATCAATGCTTTATTTATGACCGGCTTGTTTTCATACGGGTAGCGAGTTTTATGTATGCTTATCCGTTTGTAAAATAAAACCAAAAATAAACTACAAATAAATATAATAAATTTTTAACATAACTTTGGTAAAAAGCCAAGAACAAACCAATCATAAAATTTGTCACAAAAAAACATTTAATGTTTTTAATTACGATCCAGTTTAAAATTAACCGTTTATTTTTCATTTGACGCGAATATAAAAAAGCAGAATTTTAAATAAATTAAAAGAAAAAACTTAGTTTTTAATGTGGTTTTTCAAAACATCTCTTAAATGATTTATTTTTAATTTTATTTTTATTTTGTTACTCAATATATAGCTACACATAGTATATTATTACATATATAAGGGAAAGTATGCTAAAAGAGTGTAATTTTCCATATCGAGTTTTTGTTGTTCTTGACGTTTTGTGATCTTAAAAAATATTATTAATATTGTTAGGAATTACTGTTGTTAAGAATAAATTAAATCCCATGTCTAGCTTAAGGAAAGTGAGGAGTGAAGTGGTTCGGTCATTTTTTAATGACGGCAATATATTGTTGTACATACCCCACAGAAATCTACGTGATATTCAGACTTAAAGTAATAGCTTGATTCTTTTTAACCAAAGAAAATTACTGAATATTATTTCATATATATATATATATATATATATGTTAGCCTGTTTTTTGCTTTGTTTTTTCATACTTGCTGGACCGATTTTTCTGAAATTTTATACGTTAATTTCTATATATGAAGCATTTATGACATTTAATTTTGATCATAATTGGTGAAGGGAGCAGGAAAATGCAAACCTCATGGATCCCGTATCTCAAAAGTTCACTCAATAAGTAGGTCTTTTTACAAAATTTAAATAAATAAATAATTAAAATATTAATTAATTTAAATAATTTATTTAATTTTTTCTATTAGGAAGTTAACATATTTTCTGATAGTTTTCGGTCTTATGCAAACTCCTATAAAGGGATAGGGGCTAAAGTCAAGTATTTTTTTTTGTCATTCCTTAACTGAAAGTCACATTCTTGTAGTACGTAGATGATTTCATTACATTAATTTTATTTTAGTTTGGTATTTGGCCAATTTCATTCGGGGAAGAGACCTATTTTTTCGTAAGTTATCGTTTTACTTGATATCTTCAGAATGGATAAACCGATCTTTATGAAATTTTTTTTACGATGACTTCTGAATCAGGATCATCAATCAAATTTTATTTTAGTTACAATCATGCAAGGGGATGAGGATGAAATACGGTCATCTTGAATCCCGTAAATTCACCGGGAAAGTTATACAACGCTTTCGTATTACTTTTTATAAATTTTATACATTTCCATAGCATATGCAAATATTTTAGTTTAATTTAGTAACAATATATATTTTAATTCTTATTTAAGGTTCTGTGCAATTAGTTAAAAAAATTTGCTGCATCGTATTAATCACATCTGAAAATTAATATTTAAAAAAGGTATATTTATGAGCTGAAATAAAAAAATACTATGTTCGTATAAATTTTAGCTCGATACTGGTAAAAAAAAAAAATGTTGAAGTATATCAAATTTGTTTGTCTTTTATCAAATTAAAACTAAAATACGGATTTTAACCAACTTGACATATGTAACAAATTCATAATTGATTGAACAACCATTGTTAACAATAAATAAAATCCACGTCTTGAAAACAAATGAAAGTGAGGAGTGAAGTGGTTTCGGTTACTTTTTAATGACGACAATATATTGTTGTACATATCCTACTGAAATTTAGGTGATATTCGTACTTAAAGTAACAGCTTTATCCTTTTTACCAAAGAAAATGGTTGAATATTAATATTATTACTAGAGAAGAAATCAAATTCGATTGTTTTGACTGTGACTTGTATATGAAATACTTTAAGATTCAACGTTCTTGATATTAAAAAATAGGTTAGCCCACCGGGCTGGTCTAGTGGTTAACTCGTTGTCGCAAATCAGTTGTTTAATAGCTGATTTTCGAAGTCGAAGATTCTGAGGTTTGAAATCCTAGTAAGTTGCTTTTATACGGTTTTGAATACTAGATACAATGGATACCGGTGTACTTTGCTGGTTGGGGTTCAATTAACCGCACGTCTCAGGAATAGTCGTCCTGAGTACAAGACTACGCCGCATTTACACGTCATACATAACATCTACATCTCATTGGGCCGTGGTCGGGATTCCTTATTGTTCACTACTTGAATAGATTGCAAGGTACACACTAAGAATAAAATAAAAATATCAAACATGGACTGAAATAATTTTTTGTTAAAAGATTAAAATTATTTTAAATAAAATAAGGTATGAATAATTATATGTATAAATATTAAACGTTTGATGTATAAAGAAAACACTCCATAAGAAGTTTACATAATTTTATTATTAATTTTGATATTTATAATAATTTATGTAATATAATAATTTTAATATTAATGTTATTATTTTTTTTATTTTTCCCCGTGAGTATAATTTTTATTAAGATGTATTTCAAACGAGAGTAATTTTGTAATTGCTTTCGTTTAAAGCAGTTGATAATATTATTTATTCATATTTACTATTAGGTTTGTAGCAACTTTTATTCAGAAACAGTATCTTACCGTTATCCTTAGCAGTCTGTTAAATACTTAACGTCGTATATACAGTACTTGAATGGAAGAGTTAAACAAAGCTAGTCGTGAGTTTATCCTGTTTTAATCCGATTACTGAATTCGTTTGTTATAACTGTAATACAATATTATCGTTTCTTTTTAACGTACTACAATTAAAATTTTAATAATATAATAATTCTGACACAGAATTAAATTTGTTTAAAATTATAATACTTAAATAAATTTTGTGTAGATAAATTATTAAATAATATTTATCCGGAAAAAAATTGTTGAAAAAATTTTATGCTGTTTAAAATTTCTTAAAATTATGCGTTTTATGTTTTAGTTTAAATTACTGAAATCATTTTTTCTTTTTGTATTTTATTTAATGGTTTAACAAAAAATTGTCCAGTTTTTTTGTAATTTGTTTACGTAGGCTGAAAATATTTGCTATGAATATAGAAGTGTAGCAAGGAGTCAGCATTGATTAGTAATTGAGTATAAAAAAATTGAAAATAATTTATACTTTTCCTTTAATATAATTAATTAATGTATCTTAGAGAAATGAAATTCATTTTAATGATTTTATAAAGAAAATTGTTTTCTCATTTATCAATCAATCAGTTATATTTTTTAAATATCATTACTGCAAAAAAGAAAAAGACCAGAAAATTTAATTCAGAAAAGAAATGCCATTAATTTGAACATGTGTCGTAATGATACATGAAAGATATTGTAGAGGTCATGCTATACAAATAACGTCTGCTTGAAGCTATTTATCATATGAGTTGTTCCGCTGTTAACTTTGGAACCTCTAAATAAAGCTACTAAGTTTAAAAGTATCCTATTTTATTAGTATTTCTAAAAGTAATGTACTGTTTGCTCCAACGAAATATCGTTCTACTTATTTTTACTCAAAGAGCAATACTCTATTGTGCTATCTATTTTTATTAGCTTTAATATATTAATCAATTAATTTATTTTCTGTTTATTATCCTTTGCTTACAAGGAAATAGTGATTGTAAAAGTCACAGAAAATAAGTAGTTTGGAATTAGTGAGGGTAATGGATAATTAATGTTATTGGGGCAAAGCTAGTCACTTCTTAATAATTTTTCTGCTCTCTCAGGATAGGTAAGGGAAGGAGAAAAGAAACCTTTTAGGTATTTAATACATAAATAACAGACCGACATGACACATTTAAAATAGTATATTGTGTATTAATAATTCTTACTGTAATAAAAACTTATGATTTTAAGCATTATGCAATAGCATATATATATATATATATACCGGGTAATATATTTAAGTATGTAAACAGTTTTATGCTGCATATCTGAAATGTATTTGGAGGCAGAAAGAAAAAAAGGTTCTACATAGTTAAAAAAAATCTGAATTATGGTAGGTTTTTAATTTTTGTCCTCCATTTTGGATTCGCCATATTGTATGAAATTTAATCTTTTTAAATAGGAAGGTGGACATATGACACATGATTTAGATATTTACAATAAAAACAATAGTGAAACCCGTTTTACTGTTAATGCCTTCGTTGTCGTGTTATAAACACTCAAATTTGCAATGACGGAAAATTCGTGTTAACAGTAAGACGAGGTAAAACGCGCTGCATTAACAATTTTATTGCACTTTAAATTCATAATGCATCCAAAAACGAAATTTAAACAGTGTTATAATAATCATAAATAATAACTAATGATTAACAACACAACAAAAAAATAAGCGGCTATATCAACTGATATTATTTTCTAAATAAAAATTAACTTTCGTGTTAATATCAGCTGATATTAACATATTCTTACGTATCAACTGTTAGTTTTCAACAATGCAGTTTGTATTACTTTTAAACAATACAACTTATTAACTCCCTATTTCACCTGTTTACTTCATCATACTTTTAATGGTAAAGTGTGATAATGCTAGTAAAAATTCAGTTGCAGGCCTAGTGGCTCAAATTTGTTTTTTGTGAAAGTTTTATTATTAGTTTCCTCGTTCATTTATTATTAAAAATTAAATCTTCATATAACAATGTCTTCATTAAGTGAAACAGAAAGAACAACTCTGCTGATGTTGTACGGGGGCATAGTGACGACAGTTAAGCCTTTACTAGAGGTCTGTGATTTATTTAATAATAGATTTCCAAACAGAAAACCAATAAGCAAATCTACTGTAATCAAGAGAGTACAGCGATTTGAAGAAACCGGTACTGTAAAGAATCGTCACAACTGATGCAAAGTCACTCGATGTATCGTAGACCTTTGTTCAAGACCCTGATTCGGAAAGCTGTTGTCCAACATGACATCAGTTATTTTTCAGTTCAAAAAATGCATAAAACAAATAAATATCACCCTTATAAGCTACACCTGGTGCAAGAACTTTCGGAAGATGATTTTGACCGCCGAATTAGGTAATGTAATATTATAATGCAAAAGATAGACGTAGACACAATTTTTTCAAATTTAATTATATGTACTAGACTAGATGAATCGACTTTTATGTTAAATGACCATTTGAATAAGCAAATCTGTCAAAATCGGAGGATAATAATCCCAGATGGATATCGGAAGCTCATACACAGCACCCTCGGTTCTCATACATAGCAAAGGTGAACGTTTGGGCGGTAATAGTATTGTAGATCCTTTTATTTTAGATGACAGTCTTATAGGAGATGCTTACTCGCAAGTTGTTAACCAATAGCTTTCACCATATTTCCGGGAAATTTTGACCAAGAATCAATAATAACGTATGGTTTCAGAA
The DNA here is from genome assembly GCF_047948215.1 of Lycorma delicatula. Lineage (NCBI taxonomy): Eukaryota > Metazoa > Arthropoda > Insecta > Hemiptera > Fulgoridae > Lycorma > Lycorma delicatula. The sequence goes on from NC_134455.1 coordinate 72,475,027, forward strand.
CGTTGGGCCACCTTCTCATTATTACTTAAGGAGTGACCTATTTCAAATGAACAATTTCCAAATAGCTAGATAGGTCGTAGAGAACCCATAAAATGATCTGGTAGGTCCCCAGGCCTATCTCCTTTGGAATACCTTTTTTTGGGGAGGGTATCTGAAACATAATGTTTACAAAACAAAACCAGCCGATATTAACGAATTGAAGAAAATATAATATCTGAATTATAAGAGAAAATATTAACGAATTGACGAATCTGCTCGTGTACCACCAGACATGAAATAAGAAGTTATAAATGGATATTACTTGAGGTTAGCACACTACCAAACTGCAGAGGGAAAGCATTTTGAACATATATTATAGAGTGTTATGCTTTCAAAATTTATTTCATTAGTAATTTATGACCGAAAATTTGTTTAAAATTTTCAAAAAATATTGTTATATTTAAAGCAAATAATATAGCCCTTTAATTTGTTGTGTTATTAACTATTAGTTATTGATTGATATTATTATTATCAATATTATAGTACTGTTTAAAATTTGTTATTGTAAGTATTATGAATGTAAAAGGCAATAAAATTGTTCATGCAATGCGTTTTACTTATTTTTAACAGGATTTTTCCGTTATTGCAACTTTGAATGCTTATAATTTGATAACGAAGGCATTAACAAAAAAATTGGTTTCACCATTGTTTGAAAAATTTTAAATCAAAATCATGCGTCATATGTCTATCTTCTGATTTAAAAAAATTAAGTTCGATACAATATGATGGGTCCAAGATGGCGGAGAAAAATAAAAAATTCACCATAAAGGAGATTTTTTTTTAACTATGTAGGACCTATCTCTTTCTGCCTCCAAATACCTCTCAGCTCTATAAAGATGTTTCCATATTTAAATATCACTGTATATATATATATATAATGGATGTGTATACTTTATATAAATATATTTATAGGAGTTCTAAACAGTTTACTTACAATTGAGTTGGTATCGTTTTTTTATAGTGAATTTCTAAGTAGTTAGCTCACTTTGTATTACTAACTTGTAATGGGAACTCTAGAAATTAGTTAAAATGAAAGCTTCTTGGTTTACTAAATACAAACATAAAGGATTTCGCTTTAATTTTGAAAAGGTTTTTCTCGACAAAACTTGGCTGAAATTAAAACAGTTAATCCATCCATTAACTGATAACCCCTTTTGTTGTTAATGTTATCTTTTCTGTTACAGTAAAAATGCTGTTACACTAGTTAATTTTGAAACAGTGATAAAAGTAATACGAGTTTTCAGTTTCTTAGTATACCATTATCTTTTCTTAAACAAACTTCTATCTTTTTAAATTAAATAATGAAAATTTATTCAAGAATTTAATGCAGATTATATTATTAAATTTCATACATATTAATTTTATATAAAGATAGGTAGATTAAAAAATAAATATGATGAAAAAAATTATGTAAAAGACGTATAAAGACTAACATCTATGGAAAAAAGAGATGGTAATCAAATTTTGTTATCCAAATTGTTGATAAAATCATCTAATGAAACTCAATACAAAGCGTAAAATTAAATAATCCAGTACAGAGGTTGAATTGCAAATTAAGTTACCCTAAATTAATTATTCTTTAAGTGTTTGATGTTTAAATTTTAAGTGACGTAAACAAATAAAAAACTGTCAGTAAAACAAAAAAAAATTACGTGTCTTTTAATTTTTTTTTTTTTTTTTGTAATTCAAACTACATTTTTAGTATCTATTCTTTGCATATAATAATTTATTTGATTTATGAACTATATCGATTACTAAATTTAAACATTAAAACACAAAAGAATTTGATCCTAGATAATTTTTATTTGTAATTCTTTTTAATTTTTGGTAATGTTTTGGAAAATAAACGGATAATTTTTATTAAGTTTATTTGGTTCAAGGCTAAATTTATAAATTAATTTTAACTTTCTAGAATATCGGAACTATTTTTTTATTGCAGAAAAAATACACAGGATACATTGAAGATTTGATTTTCAGCCTTGTTAGAGTCGTATATTAACCTCTTATGTTGAAATAATACTACACAGCAGTTTTCAAGGAATGTTATGTGTACCTCCAAAGTAATTGACTTTAGAATTAAAAATAATTTACGCTCCATTCTTGGATCAATTTCAGAACAAGAAATGTTCCTGGATTCAATTGATACCTAAATTTTTAAATGATTGTTCAAATGTTATTCTCATGTAATGGACCAATTTCAATGTTTCATACATATACAGTAGATTCGCGACTATCCGGCCTCTGACTTATCCGACCCGACATAATTACGTAAAGTAAGTAAAAAAATACGTAAATAAAAAAATAAAATCGCATACTTTTGAATGAAAATAATTTGTTGCAACAACTGTAATTGAATGAGCGTAATAGAAAAAGAAGAGAAAAGAAACGTGGCTTCTCTTATTGTTTTTCCTTATTCTGTACTGTACATTCAAATCTTTTTTTCTATGAGTGTTTTTGTGTTCATAAATGTTTTTATTAACATTACTTTTTGAGTACATTTCCTATGCAACCGTACATTTAGAAACATTTGGACACGACACTACGAACTTTAAAAAATTTACTGTACCGCATTAACTAGTTTTTTTCAAAAAAAATACTGCATATGAAACGAGGCTATATTTTGCATTACAGTATGTATAAAGGTCGTCAAACTCATAGTACATAATTAAATTTTGAACTCCTCTGCATCAGGCTTTCTTGCTATCCGGCCGGTCGGCCGTCTTATGAGGCCGGATAGTCGCGAGTCTACTGTATATATATAAAATTGTCTTTATAAAGAGTTTGAGAATATTTTTCATTTTTTGTCATTACAATCATCATCATTTATTACTGGAATTACTTGTTATACCTTAATTATAAGTTACTGATATATTTTTTTATAATATGCCAAGTAGTTTGTTCCGAATATTCAAGAAAATTAATCGTTTAATCTGGAGTAAAAAAAAATTCATATTCCCGCCTTAGTCTGTATTCTATAGCTGGTTTGTAAATGCTTTAACTTTTCTTATTTTTATTATTACACAAGTTTCTCACCCTTTGATTTTCTTAAGAGCAGCTTGTTTTCAAAAGAGTAACGAATTTTATATACACCTATCCGTATTTTAAATATAAGAAAATCTATAAATTTAAAATAAACTTTAAAAATAATTTTAAAATTCACCATAAAAAAGAAGCAAAATAATATTTTTATCAATTTTTCTTTAAATTTTGAATTAGTGTCCAGTTAACGGTGGTTTGTATTTGTTTTTAAATGGGAGCCAACTTCTAAAAGTTGAAATTAAAAAAAATGTATTTATTCTATAACCTTCTTTCGTTTTTCTGTTTTGCCTCCGGAACCACCGTAAGGTTACGTTCTCAAATGTCATTTTAAAGACTAAAAAAAGAAAAAATCACTACAAAAAACACATAACAGAATACTTTTTCTCCATTCTTCGTCGCTGCCAGGCATACACTATCATTACAATTTCTAGATACGAGTCACTTAGGCTCATGCCACCTGTTGTTGCTATGTGGTGTTACTCGTCAAAGGTCTGAGGCTCTGTTGACAGTCACGGTTGGGATTGAATTCTGGGCTGCCGACTGGCTTCTTTCTGCCTTTTTTTTTCTTTTTCCTGTTTAGCCTCCGGTAATTACCGTTTAGATAATACTTCAGAGGATGAATGAGGATGATATTTATGAATGTAAATGAAGTTCAGTCTTTTACAGTCTCAGGTCGACCATTCCTGAGAAGTGTGGTTATTTGAAACCCAACCACCAAAGAATACCGGTATCCTCGATCTAATATTCAAATCCATATAAAAGCAACTGCCTTTACTAGGATTTGAATCTTAGAGCTCTAGCTTTTAACCTAATTGATTGACTCTTAAGATAATTTTATTTTTTTAAAGATTTATTATTTTTACTTTTTCTGTATTGCAGCGATACATTAAATTAAATTAGGAGAAATATGGTAGTAATCTGATCAAATTTTATTAGAATTTTGTCAGATGTTTCTTTATGTTTCAGTACACCTGTAATAAATTAATCAATATTTTAAGGACATTAAATATCTATGAACTGGTCATCTGGTTGAGTTCTTATATTTAATGATTATACGACAAAAAAACAAGATAGATAAAATCTAAAATAATAAATAACTAATTATAAATAATACTGAAAATCCTAGTGCAGTTAACGGCTAGACAATATAATAAAATTAAATAAAAGAAAAAAAAGATTAAAATAAAACAAAAACAATAATTAGTACACCAGTTCACCGACTAAAAAGTTTCCATGAATCTCCTATTCAATTCACTGTATATGGACTTGATTTGATTTGAACTATGGATCAATGCAGCTTGATTATGGCCTTATATTGAAGTTATAAATTACATTGCAACGGAACTCATGATATATACACCATCTTAAAGACAAGTACACTGGCACGCGTACGCACGCGCGCGCGCGCACACACACACACTACATACATATATACACCTACACCGGCACCCACCCCAACTGCTTACTATCATTTAACAATTAAAATTTAACAATTTGGTTACTATGTATTAAATTCTGCAACTAAATTACATCTGTAAAACAATGCGCGCCTAATAAATCCTATCAGCCTTTTCCAATCTCTTCCATTAAGTAGGTTAATTATCTATTCCTCCGGTAACACATAATGCCCAGTTTAGCAGTCCTTATATCAGCTAATATCGGGCAATTTCCGATAAAATTATTATGTATTCTGCGATATTTATGTATTCTTTATTTATTTATTTAGAATTAAAAATCTAACGTGAACACCACATGACTTCCTTGTACCCCTATTAAATTACATATTCATATTTTTTTTTAAATGAAAAGTGCATAAAATGTTATTGCATTAATAACTTCTGATAATTTTTCTTTTATTTATTGTTGTTATTAAATTATTATTTATTGTACATTTTTTTTACAATCAGAGATTAATAATTATTAATAAATCAATACATTTAAATTAAAAAAAAAAAAAGCTAAAAGCAGGAGAGGAAGAACCTAAGTGCCTTCCCCTTATAAGATCCAAATAATTAATTAATTAAAATCTTATTTGCTACAAGTATGTAATCAAAAAAAAATAAGTACAACTTATATCGTTGAAAAGCTCTCAATGAGGACTTATTACTGCTGTTAAGAAAATTTCTAAAATCCAAATGTTTTGGATTTTGAGCTTTTTTGATAATTTTTGTCCCAGTCGTTTGCAATCAAAAGAGGAGGTGTACAACTAGATGTCACAACAGTCCTAAATACAAATTTCAACACTACAGCTAATCGTTTTTGAGTTATCCGAGATACATACATACATGCGTACATACGCACAGACGTCACACCGAAACTAATCAAAATGGATTCACGGATCGTCAAAATGGATACTTCCATTTAAATCTGAAAACCGAAATTTTTCGCGATTACAATACTTCCTTTACATTGTAAAAGGAAGTAAAAATGGGTGTGTTTTATTACATGAAACTACAATGTATGAAGTTTATTCTACCTCTTAATGTAACTCAGTATAAGCACTGTTTACAATTCTGCAGACATCAAACCGATAATACGCCTCATTCCATACTCTGGCGAACATGTCTGCAGGAATCGCTTCTAGGGCTGTTGTTATTCTTTGGCGAAGTGATTGGAGTTTTTTCTTGTTATATAATCTCTTTTACATAGCCCCAAAAGGAGAAATCCATCGACATCAAATCAGGAATTCACAGTGGTCAAGCGACGGGAGATTCTCTGTCGGGTAGACAGGTTGAGAGAAGATCTAACCAATCTTCTGAGAACCTATCGTTGAGAGCAGTTCACACAACTTCTTAATGATCTGATGGAGCTCCATCCTGTTGAAAAATTACACCTTCCTTACTTTCAATTTGCAGAAAAACAAAGGTCTCTGACATATCCGTGTGTACTATACCCGTAAGTGTGCCCGTGAAAATAAAATGCGCCAAAATTCTATTATGCATGATAGGTAACATTATAAATATATTATGCATTAATACATTAGTCTTAACGTATATTATAAATAGTCTCATCCTCAAAAATTATGGCGATTCACGACTCCAAGAACATAATGTCTGCTTTATCAGTAAAAAAAAATGAGCTACAGGAGGTTTTCATCAGCAGAAATAAAGTCTAATAGGTACAGTATGGCTGTTACAAATTGAACAGTTTGCTAATAATCGTGAATTTAATTTAATTCCATGGAGTAGCTCCAGTTAATAAGCACAAAGTTTCTATCTCTTACGAATAAAATCAAGGGCATTGCTTTTAGGAATGTTTATTTGAAAATTAACTCTACGAACTGAACCTTTTGCACTTCACTGAAAAGTTTTTCACTTCACAGTAAAATTCTTTCTGCATTTTTTACATTTGTATTTTAATTCTACCTGTTGAGTGTACTTTCAAAAAGCTACCAATTCCCAAAAAATGTTGACTACTTACATATGCTTTGTCACTCAGAGAATTTCTACGATAGACTCGCGTAAATTTCTTTGTACGATAATCACTGATCTTGTTTCTGGCAACCAGTACTTGTAATGAGGTTTCTATTGAGCCGACGTCATCGTGATGAAGCCCGAGATAATAAAATCATAATCTACCCAACACTTTTAACGCAGCTGCTATCTGATGGAGAATGTGCAAACTAAGACTGAATTGTTATCGCTTGAAGTACTTATAATACACTATTAAATGTTACAAATATAAAAACTGTATTCGTTCTTGAAACCCCGGCGATGTTTTTCGGACACCCGCTATTAAACGGATTTTTTATTTAGTTAATATCTTCCTTTTTAACTAAAACTTTGGTTTATATTTAATTACTTTTAATTTAATTATATCATTATGTTCTCAGTAAGGTATATTATAAATTTAATTAGGAAAAATAGAAAAGTAAGTTGGATAATATTCATCATTATTTCATATAAAATTTAAAGGTTTTGAATCTTTTTTTAATTCTAATAGAGGGTTATTCTTTTGAAATATTTAACTGGTCACTTAAAAAATTTAAATCTGTTACTTACGTACGGAAAAAGACTTTTGGAAATATATCTTTTTAAAAAATAACTAATTAAAATTATATTAATAATAATATTAATTGTAATTAATAATAATATTAATTAAAATTTTCATTTTAATTAAAAATATTTTTTGGGAGGATTTTTAAATCCGAATTTCTATAACGTACTATTTTTATTACCGATTTTTTTGTTCTATGATTTTGATAACGTTACAATGATTATTCCATACTTATTTATTAATGATTATATGTAATATTTTATGATATTAACACATAATGAATACATTAAACGTAATTGCAATAATTATTTCAGAATAAATTTTAATATTTGATGTAGGTATTACTAAACAGTTCCAGTGATCTGTATATTTAATAGAACACTGTTTTAATGTTAACTGTTAATTAGTTTTACTCTTTTTTTGTTTGACAGTATACCAGGTAGATGAGTTTTAATTAATTAAAGGTAATTAATTTATGCACATTCAAACATACATTACAAACAACGGATTAAAATTAATTGTTTAAATGAAATATTTAATGAGTATAAGGGTTTAGTAATGGTTCTTTAGTTGTATATTTCAATGTAGTATTAATATTAAATTGTTATTGATAGTTGAACTGATTAATAATTGTCTATTACGTCGTAACTTAACATAACTTATAACGTAACTTATGCTTAACTCAATTTCTCAGTTTATAGATTGTAGCTCAATTCATTAAAACAAATATAAGATTGTAAGTTATTTTTGAAACTTTGCTTTTGAAATTCACTTACTATTTATTTTTTATAATTAAATAAATATAGTAATATTATTTTTCTGGTATCATAGCTCTAGATCTGTGCTGCGAGATGAAATGTTTGGTAATCAGTCGAAAAATGAGGTATGGGTTTTTTGCATTTTTCGACGGTCCCAGGGACACAAAAAAACTAAAAATGTGAGGAGTAATGATGTATGTACGTGTGTTACCGTATTTGAAGCTTAACAACTTTTGACTGGATAAACCGACTTTTGATGAAATTTGATACAGAGACTCTTGTGTATGGGACATTATGTTGGTTAAACTATGCGGGGGTCAATATCTTCAAAGAGAGAGATAGTTTTTTCGGAGTCAGTTTTCACTGACCTTTGCAGACGTAATCTCCTCTATACATTAAGCCAACATGCGTACTTGCATATTTTACTATTTTTAAAAAAAGTTGCACCCCAAAATTTCCCCTCTTCACCAAAATCAATATATATATTTTTTTATTTATGGCATATTTTTTAACCGAAATTTCATATCTTCCTAGATATAATAATTTTTCAAACGATCACCATAAAAATACTTTTGGATGAATATTAAGGATACGGTGGCCGATAAATTTTCAAAAATATCGAAGTTTTGAATTTTTTTAAACTTTTTTTAGTTTGTTTAAATTTTTGATGATAATATTTCAATAAAATTTCATCACAATCCATTCCAGCCCCAAAAAATAAATTTTAGGTAACTTTTTATTGGTTATACATTTTTCAATTGATTTTTTTAATTTCTTCCATTTAACATAATAAACGTAGACAAATCAAAGGATTTTCTTGGGAGGTGGTTTTGCGAGTAGAAAAGAAGAAGAAAACTAAAAAACAGTATCATTAATTTTCATGTATCATTAATTTTTCACTACATAAGAATAAATAACCAATTCCAGGAAAGTACGAGTATAACAACCTTTTTGTCAGTTTTTTATGTAAATTGTGGTTTTTAGTTGTTATTATATACATATTTAGTTGTATGTACAGAGTGATTCAAAATGTCACCTGCAATCTCTTGGGAGATGATTCTATAGCCAAAAATAAGAAAAAGCTTTATATAAACCTAATCAGAAAACGGTTCTTTGCGAGTTTTGGCTATCGAAACATTTAGTCGTACTTTCTAGCTCCCTTTGTGAAATTAAACCGTACTAATTCTTCAAGTACAAATCGAGGGGGTAAATTTGGTACTTCCAAATTTCTAATTCTAATTATGGTTTTTGATCTAAGAAATTGAATAAAATTAGTCCCAGACTTTTATCTCAGTTAGGTTGTAAAAAAAAAACAGGATAAAACACGAAAGGGTTTGTCGGAAAATACACGTTTTAGATATGGAATAAAATAACTTTGTTAATTTATTTTGTAAATTACTTTCTTAATAATTTTTAGGAAAAAAAACCATAAAGTTCGTAATTTTTATTTTTCTAAATCTACTTCTCATTAAATTTTCTGTTACTGATAAGTTTTCTATTTGTTTTCATTTACATTATATTGTTCAAACTTTGATGAAAATTGATCACTTTAAAAACGTATCACTTTTCCGATCCAGTTGTATGTTTTGTTTCTAATTAAAGTTGAACTTCTCAGAGTTCAATTTAATTTTAATTGACATTATTTACATCGATTTTCTCTAAATTAAATTCTCTACAAAGTTAACTAGAGATTTTTGTTTGTTTACTGGTAAATTAACAAAATTATTTTATTATAAACATAAAACAGTTTATTTTCTAAAAAAATCTTTTCGAGTTTTACCCGTTTTTCTTAACACCTAAGTGAGATAGAGGTCTAGACCACTTTTATTTAATTTCTTACATGAAGCTCCATAAGGCAGTACCAAATTTACTCCCCTCGATTTGTACCCTAAGAATTTTAGTACAGTTTAAATTGACAGAGGAAACTAGAAAGCAGGGCTAAATATTTCATGAGCCAAAACTCGCTAATGAACCGTTTTCTGGTCTATGTTTATAAGAATCTTTTTTTCTTATTTTTTGCTATAGAATCATCTCCTTAAAAATGTCCATGCAATTTGGAATTACCTGCGCATATATATTATACATACCCACATACGCACGAGGTATAGCTACAACCAAATAAAAATACAGGTTGCAGGAATGTGATTTATTATTACATTTACACAATATACTTGTTAGCCTCTTGAACATACTCAACTACTCCATCTACAAACCGATGCATATGAATTTTCAATTGTTGAAAGCAACGATGCAAGTCATCAGGTGTTCCCTGTTTCAGTTGATTGCTGTCTTCTTTACTTCTCACTCTGTCTGAGAATTGAGGTCCTTTAGTCGGATAATAATTTTAGAAATAGATGAAAGTAGTCTGAAGCTATGTCCGGTCAGTAAGGGATTTCAGATGGTCCAACAATGTTATCTTTTTTTCAGCTAGATACTCCTTTAAAAATACTGTACTGTGAGTTGTAGTGATGAATAACACAATCATATTCTTCCACAGATCGAGTATCTTCTTCTTCATTTTTGGTGAAGCTCATTCTCTCAGCTTCGCCAAAACTTCAAGGAAAATATTTGTTAATTTTGTACTCTCTGGTAGCCATTCAACTATTATCGCGGCATTGATTCAAAAATAAAAAAAAACGATCATCATTTCCATCAGTTTTAACTTGCTCATTCTTGCTTTTTTAATTCTCGGTGACGTGGATGATTTTCTCTTGTTTCTGGAGTGTACTAGAAACTTCACATCTCATCACATATGATGATCTGGAAGTCCAGCACCGCTGTTAGAATTTCCATGAGGTCAATTCAAATTTGTTTTCAGACGTCTTTCTGTAACTTACTCAAATTTTTAGGGACCAATTTGATGCAGACTTTATTAATGTTTGGTCATATAAAATTTTCCGTATTGCCTGTAAATTTTTTACCATTAATTTTCCTATTATTACCCTAATGCTTAATTGACCAATTGTTATAGATCACTTTATTCATTATTTCCCGTTTCATTCGGTTGCCGCTGTGACGGGGCGACCGTACGTTCATAATCTACAAAGTTTTCTCAATGTTTAGCAAGAAGAAATGTTTTAATATCTCAATGTCTCAATGTTTTACATCAAACGAAAGTAACATGCGTTAGTGTCGTTTATTCCATATTGCTGATATTGCCTCACTGAATCCATGCTTAAAAAATACTCTGTTTAAAAAAAAACACTTTATGCCACAATATTGATTGCTTGGATATAATCCATTTTTGTCTGATTTTGAGTGACTAAATAATCAAAGATAGTCAAAAAATGCGAATATAAGTCAAAACAATGTACGCGCATAATATCTTTCTCATCCTTTATGCACCAATTCAATGACATTAATAATAACAAGAGTATTAGGTAGCTCTTTCATTGACTTTGTTTATTTGCAGTTTCTTTCTCGCGGTATTTTTTCAGTAAGGCGTAATATTGTATGGTGGTGAACGTATAAGATGATATTATCCATAAATCATCTTCAATCTCTCTTCTTATAGAAACGCAAAGAGCTTCTCATCGATAAATAATGAATATATTATATTAATAATTGAAGGATGGTTGTGGTGTTTAAATACTGTGAAAAAATTGATAATTAGTAATTCGTAAAGAGTTTTTACTTCCTTGTACGAAATAAAGGAGTTATTGTAATTGCGAAAAATTTAGGTTTACAGATTTCAACGGAACTATCCATTTTGACCATCCCTGAATCCATTTTGACAAGTTTCGGCGTAACATCTGTACGTACGTATTTATCTCGCAGAACTCAAAAAAGATTAGCCGTAGTGGTGAAATTTGTATTTATGACTGTTGTAACATCTTGTTGTGCACCTCCTTTTTGATTGCAATCGACTGGGACAAAAATCGCCAAAAAGCCCAAAATCCAAAACATTGGGATTTTTTTCATACCTAGAAGGGTGGACCAGCTAACGCACTGCACACTCTCAGAGATTGCCTTTGCCTCTAACCTACCGAGACCCCGTGGTACCAGACTATGCCGTTCCCCGCGGGGGTCGTTCACCCAGTAGGCTGGGACTGGGATTTTATATGCCTGCCTCTAACCGTACCCTCTTTTTTCTTAACTGCAGTAATAAGCCCTCATGAGAGCTTTTCAACGATATATCATAAGTGGTACTTATTTTCATTGGTTTCAGAGTTACAGCCATATAAAATTTTAATTAATGAAATATTTCGATCTTATAAGGTGAAAGTACATAGATTCGAATCCGATTCATAAATATATATATATATACATATATATATATATATATATATATATATATATATATATATATATATTTAACTTTTTTTTTAATTTAAATATATAGATTTATTAACCTCTGATTGTAAAAAAAAATTGTTAACAATAAAATTAATTAAAAAATAACAAGACAAAAAAGAAATAGGAAAAAATCAAAAGTTATTAGTGAAGAAAAATATGTGCATATGAAGTCGGATTCGAACGGATGTGTGCATGGTTCGGATCCGACACGTTCTCACTGAACACTACATATCTGTTTGAGCGACGTGAAACAAAATTAATATATATAGTAATATAAAATGGTAAGGGAATATTTAGGGCCATTTTTCTTATGTATAATTGAATATTTCGTATTAGTATTTTGTGAAAAAGACACGTAAAGAGTGTACTATTCACACCCGAAATATGGTTTAAATCGATGTCCTGAAGTCCGTGCCTTTCCCTTATAAGCTACAGTAGTACAGAACTCAGATGCCTTGTACTGATTTAACTTTTATAGAAAAAGGTAACTATAGATATTTTCTTTCAGAGTTATAAATAATTTGCTGACGAAAAGCAATTTTTTTTTTAACATTAAACATGATCTTAGTATATATTATAATGATTTTATTTCCAAAATCTATCTTGTTTTACCTTTTATACATTCTCAAAAACGATTAGCCGTAGAGTACTGAAATTTTGTATTTAGGACTTTGTAACATTTACAGTAGTTGTGCACCTCCCTTTTTGATTGTAATCGACTGAGCAATCGACATTTAGAATAATTGAATGTTATGTTGGTAATAACCATGTATATTATTTCTGATTATTTAATATTAATTGAAAATTATAATTTATAATCGTATTATTTTTGGATTTTCTTAAGAAAATCTTCTAAAAATTGTATATTTATTTTAAAAAAATCATTTATTTAATTATTTGACAGAACAATAAAATACGTTATGCTGGTACTAACCGTACATTTTTGTACTGTATTCAATTTAAAGTGATTGTTGAAAACTATTTTATTAATTTGAATTTGAATTCAAATAATATATTTTTTTATATATATTTGTACTTACTTGACTAGAAGAATTATTTTTATTTATAATAAAAATGTTTTGTATATTATTAATTTCAAAATACTTACTCTATCCTTCAAATTTCTATTTCTATCTAAAAAAAATGTAATATCTTTTAAATGACATCCTTTTCTTTTTGTTCTGGGAAAGAGATTCTGATTGCTGAAAAAGTACATTCGACATTTTTTTATTTATTTAATTTTTAACCTCCGGGATCACCGTGTGGTATTTGCTTCAGAAGATGAAATGAATGATATGTAGCTTTGAAAATGCCATTCCTGACCGGGATTCGAACCCGTGACTACCGGATGAAAGGCCGAGACGCTACCACTCGCGCCACGGAGGCCGACACATAACTCGACTTGTAACACATATTACGCATTCGTGAAGATACGTAAATTTTTTAACGTGTGCATTAATGATTCCTAAAACTCTTATTACGTAATATACTATTCTAGATCAGTATTATTCGTTTCTTTGTGAGTTGCTGATTAACAAAAGTTTCAGATTTCTGGTGTGTCGTATAAATAAAAGTTAATAGTAATTAAACTATTCCATTTAGTGAACTCCTGTATGCTGGCTAAATAAAGTTTAACCAGTATAAGTTTACATTAAGCTCATGTAAAAAAAAATGTGTATATGTAATTTAATAGGTGTAAAAGAAATTCATGTACTGTCCACATCAATTTTTTGTTTAACGTAAAATTATTTTTGTTAGTAACAGTTGATTTTTTAAACATAATTTCTGAAAAAAGAAGCAGTTGATTAATTCAGTATTTTCACCCATCCATAGTGTTTGTTTTTTATTTTCATTTGTTTATTACTTGAGATTTCTATATTCAATAACAATGATTTTAAAATAAATTTTCACAACTACTGTTGAGAATAAAATGATCATAAATTTAGGTTAGTTATTTCAGTAATAAGTCATAACAGGACAAAGTACGTATTAAAGAATTTTCTATCCGTAGTTTATAATAATTAGTCTTTTTTGAATAGTTCTGTATCCATAATTTCCAAATTCATTAAATAAAAAGTTAAGAATAAATAAAAATTTTAGTAATAATGATAATGCAAAGTGGTGCGTGAAACATCGTTTAAAGTTAGTATTTTTAAACAAAGAATTATAACATTAAAAAATTAAATTTCCTGCTTTCTGTTAATTCAATTAACAGTAGTGGTAAAAAGATGCTGACGATAAATTCGTATTTTTTGTAATGATTGTAAGATTTCTGTATATTTTTTTTATATTGCTAAATGTGATTTTATTAAATTTTGTATTACTCAAAGTTATTAATTCATGATATATATATATATATATATATATATATATATATATATATATATATATATATGTTTTATATATAGATATATATACATTTCTGATGTGGACACAACATCAACATGACTTCCTTGTACGCCAATTAAATTACATATGCACGTTTTAAAAGGGTATAAAATTTTATTTCACCAATAACTTCTGAGTTTTTTCTTTTTTTTGTTGTTATTGAATAACTATTTACAGCATTTTTTTTTTACAATCACAGGTTAATAAATATTAATAAATCAATATATTTAACTTAAAAAAAAGAAGATGAAGTCTGATTTAAACCGATGTGCCTTTTCCTTGTAAGATCCAAATATTTCATTAATTAAAATTTTATTTGGCTACTACTCTGGAACCCATGAAAATAAGTACTACTTATGATATATCGTTGAAAAGCATTTAACAAGGACTTATTAATGCCGTTAAGAAAAAGCCCAAAATCCAAAACATTTGGATTTTGGAGTAATTAACTTTAAAAAATACCACACGTATGATATATCGTTGAAAAGCTCTCAATGAGGTCTTATTACTGCAGTTAAGAAAAAGTTCTAAAATCCAAATGTTTTGGATTTTGGGCCTTTTTGGGAATTTTTGGTCAAGTTTATTGCAATCAAAATGGGGAGTGCACAACTAGATGTTACAACAGTTCTAAATCCAAAATTTCAACATTCTACAGCTAATCGTTTTTGAGTTATGCGAGATACATACGTACGTACGTACAGACCTCACGCCAAAACTAGTTAAAATAAAGTCAGGGATGATCAAAATGGATATTTCTGTTGAAATCTGAAAACCAAAATTTTTCGCGATCACCATATTTTCGTTACTTTCTACAAGGAAGTAAAAATGTCGTGAGTCTTTCATTAGCAACGCTCAACAAAAATCACTAAAGGAAAATTTATGATACATTCGTATACACGTTCTTAAAACGGTGTGTGCACACTAAGAAATGATTTTTTTGGAATTCCCAGTTTATAGGATTAAAATGGAGTAATAATGAAATTTACATTTTGTTTATAATTTCACTGTAAAGAATGAAAATATCAAGTTAATTTTTGTTGTGTTTAATCTTTATGTGAATATCTAAAAACGATGTTTTTTTTAAATTCAACCTTGATAAGGGTGAAGAAAGATAAAAACATTTCGAAAAATGATTGCATGTTTTTCCCATTTCCGACTACACTAAACGAGATATTCACTCGCTTTGGGTTTGCTAAACTCAAATAAATATCTCTTCAGATAAATATCTTAAAATGATTTTCGGGTTCTTTGAATTTTAATGTTTTAATTGATAAAATGAATAAATTTTTGTTTACATTTTGGTCGTTTTATCTTACCGCTGTTGAATCATTTTATGAGATTTGAAAACATTTTGAAGGTAATTTAAATTTGTAATTCTGATTATGTATTTCTCTCGAAGTCTCGACGGGAAATCTAAAAACCAATTAGTAGATCCTGTACTGATGAAATTGTTGCCCTGAAGAAAATACAAAACATTTGATATCTTTTATCTACTGAACAGGCTCTAATATTTTTTATCATTATTCTCTCAAGCATGAATTTAATGAACACAGGGGTTTCAGGGGTAGAGCCCCCTGGTTATGCAGGAAAGTTGGACGAAGCGCGCAAACATCCCCTGACAGCGAGGGGAAATGAAAATAACGATATAGCGTGGACGAAGCCACGACGGGGATGCTAGTATATATATATATATATATATATATATATATATATATATATATATATATATATGTATGGCTGTGATAATAGTTGTTATCTGAAGATAATTATCAACGTCTGTAATAAGATGTACCTTTGAATTAAAAAGCCGAGGCGCTCCAGTTCTATCAATAACAGATGAATGATACAACTACATGAATTACTCCCACACCATCTGGCAATAACGCCATGGACATATATATATATACTAGGATCTTCGTCGTGGCTTAGATATGCATACAGTGTTAAAATCATCCGCGAAACGTGTATGTTTTTTTAATTATTAATGTTTAAAAAATATTATGAATGTTTATGTATGAATACAATATACATTAAACATATAGTGGTGTTATAAAAGCCTAATACTCTTCAAAGGCTGAAGTCGAGTAGAAAGTTTTGTAGAAAGTTTAAATTACTCAAGTTATGTTACAAAGTCCGAAATTTGTTCCCTTTGATATACTTTGTACGGTTTTCCTAGTGCAATTTCAATATTTACGGTCCGAGTTTCTGAACAACTTTAATCACTTTAATTACGTTCTATATTTTTATTTTTATTGAAATGTCTGTATGCATTTTAGTTAGAAACCAAAGTTTTGTTAATTATTTTGTTATATAGAATATATATATATATATATATATATATATATATATATATAACCATCGCTTATTTATTAAACCAAGAAAAGACGTAATTAAAATATCAATATGTGTACAGCCAGTTAACTGTTTTATCTGTAGACAATTTTAATTATTTATGTAAATGAAGTTGTCATATTCTACCAAAAATACCGTGCATATCACAAGAAGGTAAAAAATTTCTTACTTCGAACAGTAATTTTTATTCCTTGTCAACATTGCATAACTGTAATATTTCTTACCTTATACACAACTATATTTAAGGATTTATATAAAAAATTAAATATTTATATAAAACATTTTGTCATATTTTGGTGAAATTTAACATCTGCAATACTGTTGAGAAATTATATTAATATACTAGCAGACCCGGCAATGCTTCGCTATTGCTAGATTTGAGTAAATATATATATATATATCCTCCTCTATGAATCATGAGACCTTGCCGTTGGTGAGGGGGCTTGAGTGCTCAGGGATACAGAGTAGCTGGACCGAAGGTGCAACCATATCGGAGAGGTATCTGTTGAGAGCCAGACTAAGGAATGATTCCTGAAAGAGGGCAGCAGCTCTTTCAGTAGTTGTTAGGGGCGTGAGTCAGGACGACTTAAACGGCCGTATCAACATCACTCAGTCCTCTGAGTACTGCGCAGCTGAAAGCAATGGAAAACTACAGCTGCTTTTTTTCCAAGAAAATGTGGCTCTCTGCATTTTCACATAGCAATAATGGAGGCGCCTTCCTTGGTAAAATATTCCGGAGGTAAAATAGTCCCCCGTTCGGATCTCCGGGTGGAGACTACTAAGGAAGGGGTCACCAGAAAATTAAAAAATAACATTCTACGAGTCGGAGCGTGGAATGTTAGAAGCTTGAAAAAGGTTGGTAGGCTAGAAAATTTAAAAAGGGAAATGAGTAGGACAAATGTGGATATAGTAGGAATTAGTGAGGTTTGGTGGGAAGAGGAAGGCGACTTTTGGTCAGGTGATTTTAGAGTAATTAACTCAGCGTCAAATAATGGGCAGGCAGGAGTAGGTTTCGTGATGAACAAGAAGATAGGGAGGAGAGTGGAGTATTTCAAAACGCATAGCGATAGAATCATTGTAATAAGGATAAAATCAAAACCTAAACCGACAACGATTGTTAACGTCTATATGCCTACAAGCGCCCATGATGATGATGAGGTAGAGTGTGTATACGAAGAGATTGATGAAGCAATTAAACACGTGAAAGGAGATGAAAATTTAATAATAGTTGGAGATTGGAATGCAAGCATTGGAAAAGGCAAGGAAGGAAATATAGTGGGTGAATACGGGCTGGGCAAAAGGAAAGAAAGAGGAGACCGACTTATAGAATTTTGCACGAAGTATAATTTAGTAATTGCCAACACCCAATTTAAAAATCATAATAAAAGAATATACACTTGGAAAAAGCCAGGCGATACTGGAAGGTATCAGATAGATTATATCATGGTTAAGCAAAGATTTAGAAATCAACTCGTTGACTGCAAAACTTACCCTGGAGCAGACATTGATAGCGACCATAATTTGGTGATAATGAAATGTAGATTGGGGTTTAAAAACCTGAAGAAAAGGTGTCAGATGAATCGGTGGAATTTAGAAAAGCTTGAGGAAGAGGAGGTAAAGAAGATTTTTGAGGAGGACATCGCAAGAGGTCTGAGTAAAAAAGATAAGGTAGAAAATGTAGAAGGAGAATGGGAGAATGTTAAAAAGGAAATTCTTAAATCAGCAGAAGTAAACTTAGACGGAATAAAGAGAACTGGTAGAAAACCTTGGGTTTCAGACGATATATTGCAGCTGATGGATGAACGTAGAAAATATAAGAATGCTAGTGATGAAGAAAGTAAAAGGAACTATCGGAAATTAAGAAATGCTATAAACAGGAAGTACAAACTGGCGAAAGAAGAGTGGATTAAAGAAAAGTGTTCAGAAGCGGAAAGAGAAATGAACATTGGTAAAATAGACGGAGCATACAGGAAAGTTAAGGAAAATTTTGGGGTACATAAATTAAAATGTAATAATGTGTTAAACAAAGATGGTACACCAATATATAATACGAAAGGTAAAGTCGATAGATGGGTGGAATATATTGAAGAGTTATACGGAGGAAATGAATTAGAAAATGGTGTTATAGAGGAAGAAGAGGAAGTTGAGGAGGATGAAATGGGAGAAACAATACTGAGATCTGAATTTAAGAGAGCATTAAAAGATTTAAATGGCAGAAAGGCTCCTGGAATAGACGGAATACCTGTAGAATTACTGCGCAGTGCAGGTGAGGAAGCGATTGATAGATTATACAAACTGGTGTGTAATATTTATGAAAATGGGGAATTTCCATCAGACTTCAAAAAAAGTGTTATAGTTATGATACCAAAGAAAGCAGGGGCAGATAAATGTGAAGAATACAGAACAATTAGTTTAACTAGTCATGCATCATGAATCTTAACTAGAATTTTATACAGAAGAATTGAGAGGAGAGTGGAAGAAGTGTTAGGAGAAGACCAATTTGGTTTCAGGAAAAGTATAGGGACAAGGGAAGCAAATTTAGGCCTCAGATTAATAGTAGAAGGAAGATTAAAGAAAAACAAACCAACATACTTGGCGTTTATAGACCTAGAAAAGGCTTTCGATAACGTAGACTGGAATAAAATGTTCAGCATTTTAAAAAAATTAGGGTTCAAATACAGAGATAGAAGAACAATTGCTAACATGTACAGGAACCAAACAGCAACAATAACAATTGAAGAACATAAGAAAGAAGCCCTAATAAGAAAGGGAGTCCGACAAGGATGTTCCCTATCTCCATTACTTTTTAATCTTTACATGGAACTAGCAGTTAATGATGTTAAAGAACAATTTAGATTCGGAGTAACAGTACAAGGTGAAAAGATAAAGATGCTACGATTTGCTGATGATATAGTAATTCTAGCCGAGAGTAAAAAGGATTTAGAAGAAACAATGAACGGCATAGATGAAGTCCTACGCAAGAACTATCGCATGAAAATAAACAAGAACAAAACAAAAGTAATGAAATGTAGTAGAAATAACAAAGATGAACCACTGAATGTGAAAATAGGAGGAGAAAAGATTATGGAGGTAGAAGAATTTTGTTATTTGGGAAGTAGAATTACTAAAGATGGACGAAGCAGGAGCGATATAAAATGCCGAATAGCACAAGCTAAACGAGCCTTCAGTAGGAAATATAATTTGTTTACATCAAAAATTAATTTAAATGTCAGTAAAAGATTTTTGAAAGTGTATGTTTGGAGTGTCGCTTTATATGGAAGTGAAACTTGGACAATCGGAGTATCTGAGAAGAAAAGATTAGAAGCTTTTGAAATGTGGTGCTATAGGAGAATGTTAAAAATCAGATGGGTGGATAAAGTGACAAATGAAGAGGTATTGCGGCAAATATATGAAGAAAGAAGCATTTGGAAAAATATAGTTAAAAGAAGAGACAGACTTATAGGCCACATACTAAGGCATCCTGGAATAATCGCTTTAATATTGGAAGGACAGGTAGAAGGGAAAAATTGTGTAGGCAGGCCACGTTTGGAGTATGTAAAACAAATTGTTGGGGATGTAGGATGTAGAGGGTATACTGAAATGAAACGACTAGCACTAGATAGGGAATCTTGGAGAGCTGCATCAAACCAGTCAAATGACTGAAGACAAAAAAAAAAAAAATATATATATAAGGAGATTAAGTGAACACAATTGAAATTTTGATAAAACATTATCAAAATGAACATTACGAAACTTCACAAAATTTAACCTTTCCCTTTTTCCGTTTTACCCTTTCCCCCTTTTCACTACCTCCTTTCATTTTCCCCTTTTATTTTTTCTCCTTTCCATTTCATTTTCACTTTTTCCTCTTCCCCTTTTTTTATTTTTCCATTTTCCCCTTCATCCTTTTTTGCCTTCTTCCCTTTTACTTTTCGATTTTTCCCTATTTTCCTTTTTCCGATTTTTCCCTTTCTCCATTTTCCCCCGCGCGTAAGTATGTCCAGTAGTTTTTTAGTCTATAGCGGACACATATATCAGAAACAGTGAAGTGGAATCGTAAAATATTTAATATAGCGTGTGTAGCTTTTACCTCCAACACGTAGGGCTGTTTTTCAAAGAAAGCATGTTTTTACCTGCCACAGGTGTGACATCACAGGTATATAAATAGACGGTATATAAAAAAACGAGCTTATTCGAATGCATTGTCCTGTCAAACTTTTAAAGCTATCGGTGAAGAACTTTCGGTGATTTAAGATTTTGAACAGAATATTTACATTTTTACTTATATAGAATTTACTACTATATATTTTATTCTAGTTCATTAAAAATTCTCAAATTCTAACTTGACATATCTTACTGACAATAGAAAAATCTCTTAATGATTTGATTGGCTTGAGTGCTCATTGAGACAGACCAGTTGGACTGAAGCTGCAGCCACACCGGAGAGGTATCTGTTGAGAGTCAGCCTAAGAAATGATTCTTGAAAGAGAGCAGCTGCTCTTTCAGTAGTTGCTAAGAATGTAGGTCAGGAGGACTTAAACGGTATCATCAACATCGCTCAATCTTCTGAGTACTACGTAGCTGAAAGCAACTGAAAACTACAGCTTTTTTCCAAAAAAATGTAACAATCTGCTTATTCATATAACAAAGAAGGAGGCACCTTTCACGGTAAAATACTCCGGAGGTAAACTCGGTCGGATCTCTGGGTGGGAACTACTAAGGAAGGGTTCACCAAAAAATTAAAAACTAGCATTCTACGAGCCAGGGCATAGATGTTAGAAGTCTGAAAAAAGTTGGTTGGTTAGAAAATTTAAAGAGGCAATTGGATAAGTTAAATGTAGATATAGTAGGAATTAGCGAGGTTTGGTGGGAAGAGGAAAACGACTTTTAGTCAGGTAATTTTAGAATAATTAACACAGCTTCAAATAAAGGGCAGGCAGGAGTAGGTTTCCTAATGAACAAGAAGATATGGAAGAAAATAGAGTATTTCAAAATGCATAGCGACAGAATTATTGTAATAAGGATTAAATCAAAGCCTAAGCCAACAACGATTGATAACGTCTATATTCATACAAATGCCCAAAGTGACGATGGGGTAGAATATGTATACGAAGAAACTGACGAAGCAATTAAACACATAAAAGGGAATGAAAATTTAATAATAGTTTGAGATAGTTAGAATGGAGAGTGGAATGAAGCATTGGAAAATGCAAGGAAGGAAATTGTGAGTGAATATGGGCTGGCCAAAAATAATGAAAGAGGAGACCGACTTATAGTTTTGCACCAAGTATAATTTATTAATTGCTAACATCTATATTAAAAATCATAATAGAAGAAGATACATATGGAAAAAGCCAGGTGATGCTGCAAGGTATCAGATATATTATATCATGGTTAAGCAAAGATTTAGAAATCAACTCGTTGACTGCAAAGCATACCCTGGAGCAGACATTGATAGCGACCATAATTTAGTAATAATGAAAATTAGATTGGGGTTAAAAATCCTGAAGAAAATGTGTCAGATAAATCTTAGAAAATAAAGGAATGCTGGTGATGAGGAAAGTGAAAGGACTATCGAAAATTAAGAAATACTATAAATGGGAAGTGCAAACTAGCGAAAGAAAAGTGTTAAGTGGAAAGAAAAATGAACATTGTTAAAATAGACAAAGCATACAGGAACGTTAACGAGAATTTTGGGGTAGATAAATTAAAATCTAATAATGTGTTAAACAAATATGGTAGACCGATTTATAACACGTAAGGAAAGGTGGAATATATTGAAGAGTTATAGGGAGGAAATGAATTAGAAAATTGTGTTATAGAGGAAGAAGAGAAGTCGAACAGGATGAAAGGGGAGTAACAATACTGAGATCTTAATTTAGTGAGCATTAAAATTTTGAATGGCAGAAAGGCTCCTGGAATACACGGAATACCTGTAGAATTACTGCGCAGTGCAGGTGAGGAAGCGATTGATAGATTATAAAAACTGGTGTTTAATATTTACGAAAAAGGGGAAGTTCCGTCAGACTTCAAAAAAAGTGCTATAGTCATGATACCAAAGAAAGCAGGAGCAGATAAATGTGAAGAATACAGTACAATTAACTTAACTAGCCATACATAAAAAATCTTAACTAGAATTCTGTACAGAAGAATTGAGAGGAGAGTGGAAGAAGTGTTAGGAGAACACCAATTTGGTTTCAGAAAAATTATAGGGACAAGGGAAGCAATTGTAGGCCTCAGATTAATAGTAGAAGGAAGATTAAAGAAAAACAAACCAACATACTTGGCATTTATAAACCTATAAAAGGCTTTCGATAACGTAGACTGGAATAAAATATTCAGCATTTTTAAAAAAAAAAGGGTTCAAATACAGAGATAGAAGAACGATTGCTAACAGTTACAGGAACCAAACAGCAACAGTGATAATTGAAGAACTTAAGAAAGAAGCCGGGATAAAAAAGGGAGTCTGACAAGGTGTTTCCTATCCCCATTACTCTTTATTCTTTACGTATAACTAGAAGTTAATGATGTTAAAAAACAATTTCGATACGGATTAACAGTACAATGTGAAAAGTTAAAGATGCTAATATTTGCTGATGATATAGTAATTCTAGTTGAGAGTAAAAAAGATTTAGAAGAAACAATGAACGTCATGGATGAAGTCCTACGCAAGAACTACCGCATGAAAATAAACAAGAACAAAATGAAAGTAATGAAATGTAGTAGAAATAATGATGATGGACTCCTGAATCTAAAAATAGGAAGAGAAAATATTCTGGAGGTAGAAGACTTTTGTTATTTGGAAAGTAGAATTACTAAAGATGGACCGAGAGGGAGCAATATAAAATGCCGAATAGCACAGGCGAAAAAAGCCTTCAGTCAGAAATATAATTTGTTTACACCAAAAATTAATTTAAACGTGAGGAAAAGATTTTTGAAATTATATGTTTGGAGCGTAGCTTTATATGGAAGTGAAAGTTGGACGATCGGGATATCTGAGAAAAAAAGATTAGAAGCTTTTTAAATGTGATGCTACCGGAGAATGTTAAAAATCAGACGGGTGGATAAAGTGACAAATGAAGAGGTGTTGCAACAAATTGATGAAGAAAGAAGCATTTAGAAAAATATAATTAAAAGAAGAGGGAAACTTATAGGCTATATATTAAGGCATTCTTGAATAGTCGCTTTAATATTGGAGTGACAGGTAAAAGGAAAAATTTGTGCAGGCAGGCAACGTTTGGAATATGTAAAACAAATTTTTGGGGATGTGAGATGTAGGGGGTATACTGAAATGAAACGACTAGCACTAGATAGGGTATCTTTGATAGGTACGTCAAACCAGTCAAATATGACTGAAGACTAAAAAAGATTCTACACTATCTGAACTGTACAAATTATTAATTCTACCTGAATTCATTTGGAACATGGCTTGGAGATGACGTAATAAGAAATATGGGGCAACTTATAATGATTTCTATATTATATTGATTTTTTCCGTAAAGAATATACATTTATTTCTGTATTACATGGCCAATTTTTTTTTTTTTTTAATTAGAAATCCTTTGCATTTTGACAACGAATGTATCTAACATAATGCCTTCTAAGCAGACAATACGGTATTAGCACAATTACTGGAATATTTCACCTAAAGTAATACCTATTTATGAATTTGTACCAGATTTGGTGGAATAATACACTTTAATAAGTATATAAGTATATACCTGAGCCGTTTGCTCAGGTTCTCCACCACAGTATATTTTGACCAATGTTTAAACAGGTTTGTCGTAGAGGTTGGTAAGTCGTGCGCCTAAGGAGAGATGCACCAATTGAACAAACATTAACTGTCGAGCTCTTGTAATGGAGCTAATACAATTATCACTCTGGAACTTCAATGTCGCGGGAAGGGTCGAAGTGACCTCTCCAAGGCGTAATTGCCAGATGGTGTGGGAGTAAATTTTATCATTCATTTATTATTGATAGAATTGGAAAGCCTCGGCTTTTTAAGTCAAAGATAGATTTTATTACAAACGACTACGTGTTCAGATAGCAACTGTCGTCACCCTTCATTCAGCAGAAAAGCAAATGAAATTTAGCCTCTAATTAATTACCTTCAATTTTTAACAGTTTTATATTATTTTATTATAAGGTCAATTTTGTTAGCTATATTGACGTGATGATGGGAGACATACATTTGAATCGGGCCTTAAAGATCTTTAGCCAGTTACTAATTAATATTCTAAAAAGAATAAGAAATTCAGCTCAGATTGATAACGTAAATTTTCTAACTCCTGTAAAAGAACTATTTTTCAATGAATAAGCTAGGGAGGAACTCCTATTGGGTTTTAATTTAAATTTATAATCAAATTTTTCTTTTAAATACAATTATATTGCGGACTTATTTTATTGTACGATTTTATTTATTTACTGTAATTATTTATTTTAATTAATTTTTTCCAATGATATTTAATTTGAAGAAATCAAGATTACTTATGTTAATTCCCCTGCAACATATACCAGAATATACTTACTCTGGTACAATGAAATGAAAGTACACTACAACTTACATTGTCTAGAATATATATGCATAACTTAAATATATTTTCGTACTAATAAATAATAAATGAAAAATAATATTTTAAAACGAGATTTTATGTCATCCTTTTTCCCTCTAAGAAAATTACGGTTACAAGACTCCAGATATATTTAGATAAAGTTTCAGTAGCTAATCCAGAGATATTTAGATAAATTTTCAGGAGCCAAAGACTATGTTTGAAAGTTTCAAAGTAAAGTTTAAGATCTTTCTACTATATATAATACTGTTTTCTCTTGTGCTTGTGTAGAAATAATAGTGGTCTAAATAAAAAAAAATGTTTTAAAAAATATTAAATTAAATAAAAGTTTGTTTCATTTTTAAATTAAGATTAATGATACTTCGTATATTTTTTTAATATTAAAATTCATAAATTAAGGTAGGTAAAAATAATCTTACGATATTCAAACTTAGTTATCAACAACGAACTTATTTAGAATTATGATCCACGAGAGAAAACTTTTAGAGTATAGAACTTTATTATAGTCTGTGGTAAAGCCACAACAACAATGCTATCAAAAAAACGGCTGATGAAAGATGGGTAAAAGGTTATCTAGAACTAAACAACAAACATGTTGAAATAACTATGTTCAATTTTCTTTTTATTCCATTCATATGTGTATATATAAAAAAATATATATTTTAACATCATTCAGTAGTTCACAAATTTTAAGGAAGTGAAAATAAAAAATATGATTTTTTTACAACATTTTTATAAAAGAAAGATGTAAAAACGTAAAATAATATCTGTGTATATGAATTTCTATATTTTTAAAAAGATACTATGTAAAAGAATTTTCATAACCTCTATTCAAAATCTCCTAAATAAATATATAACAAACCGAAGAAAGTTTATTAATTCTTTATTTTAGTTTTACATTTATCACAATTCAGTATTTTCCGAAAACAAACTGAATACAAAATAGGGATACTAAAAAAAGAACTTTTAAGAAATATCATTACATTGATGATATTCTCATGTATTTACGTTAAGTAAAGCTCCTAAAAACCTTCAGGGCTCCGTCTGAAAAAATATTCACTGGCTTTCAAATAAACTGAATATACATGAATAATTATATATATATACACTAAGAATATGTGTAATATGTTGTACGTATATTTGTAGTTTGGTTTGTTATGACTATACATTCTTTTCTGTTTCGTTTAATCGTTTCACCTCATCGCTTTATCATATATATACATATAAATGAATGTTAGCTTGTTTGTCCCGTATGCATTCCTACACCATTCATCCGATAGCGATGAAATATTTGTGAGTTGTGGGCACGCCCATGGAGGTTTCTGAATTAGTTTGGACCCGCTAGGTGGCGCTGGGGTTGAGATATTACTAAAAATTGTATTTATGGTCCGATTTGGCCCATATTCAGAATATACTATTTTTTTACAAAACTCTTTATAGCTCGACATACCAGGATATAATTTGCAATTTATAGCTCTTTTCCAACCTGTTGAACGCTATTTTTACCTGCAAAAACGTGGGGCAACGTACCATACAGCCAAAAACATCATGAAATTTTTTGAAGAAATGTCTGATGATCGCATGTTCTCAAAATGTATATGGACCCCTCGTTTCCCAGACGTATCGTCACCAGACTTCTTTTTCTGGGTTTTTTTTTTGGAAATGACTTACATATCGCGCAAACCCACGTACTCTATAAGACCTGAAGTGAGCCATTATTGCAAAGATGGATTAGCTTTAATACCCTACAAAAGGTGTCAAAAATTATGATGCGAAGCGTTATGAGATGTCTGCAGAAAAATGAGTATTTTCAACAGTTGCTGTAAGACATTACCAGTTTCGCATAACTACATTCCATGAATCAAATTATAATGTGGTTGTCTCTGTATTGTAGTTTTTAGTGGAATTATAGTGTATAATATCATGGCGTGCACGATAAAATAATCCCACTATATAAATGCATAAACGAGAATATATTCATGTATGACCTACCAGCTAATTCGTATTTTTTTTTTTTTTTTGAGGGGGCAAAAAAAAATGTTTGTACTAATTTTCTATTTTTTTCTTTCCTGCAAATCATATAGTTTACATTTTTGCTATCGTAATATTTACACGACACACACATAAGTACTTTTTAAGAAAATTTTCGTAATTCATAGTTGTAAATTTGATAATAGTATCTCTTTTAGACGTCTCTTCTGGATTAAAATTTTCTATGGAAAATTCAACCTGCTTTTGATTTTTATATAATTCCGTGAATCTTTTATAATTTTATTTTCTAAATAGTAATGTTGTTTATTTTTATAAAATTTGTATTCATGTGTTTTGTAATATTGAAAATTTTGTTTTCATTAACCTAGTTAAAATCTGATACATTCTGGTATGCTTTTGTTTTTAAATAAACTTCTAAATTATCGTGTTTTATGGAATGTGTTATTGGAGTTTCTATGGAATTTATTCGAACCATTTTTCTAAAAATTTAATTCTCTATAAGTTTTGTTTAAAACTTATACGTGTTCATTAATTATTATTTTAACAGTTATTTTACGCCAAACATTACTGCTTTACATTTACTGCTTTTTTCGACCACAATTGTTTTTTTAATTTTAACCCAGTTTTCCCAAAAACTAATAATAATAGAGTATAGGGATCTATCTTGTTTTCATATAAAAGTAGATCTCAGATTCAGAGTGATTCAAAGTAGAATCATAACAATTTTCCGAAAGTGTTTGAAGGAAACATTCTTTTAAATTATAATCAAAATCCCGACATTTTATGTGATAGAAATGATAACCAAATTAATTAATTTATTTTTATTATCATCTTGTTTTTCTTGTTAACACAATTAAACAAGTATTACCAGACATGACTGACAATGTTCTGACATAAATAATTACTTAGTCCTATGAAATATGTATTTGATGAACTGAAACCAGTAGTATATGGTATTTTTCTTATTGTTGAAAAGCCAGGTAATATAAAACCACAAAATTTACCTATTAATTTTGATCAAAAGAATTACAGTCTGGGTTAATTTTACTGAAGACGTCGAAAGCAGGCCGAAATCTTTTGCCAACCTACACTCACTTACGAAGCATTTCTGAGCCTACATTTGTATGGACTTTCTTTCACTTTTTTACCATTGTAAATATCCTTAAATTTTTGTTACAGTTTTCGTAAGTCAATGCATTAACATATGAAACAACAAAATTTTATTAACAACAAATAAAAAAATTTCTTACTTTTTATCTTATTTGGAGGTATTAAAAATTAAATCCAAAAGTTTAGTGGTAAAACTTGGAGTCGTAAATCAGCAGGTGATTTCTAAGTCGAAGTTCTCAAGTTCAAATCCTAATTAAAGGTAGTTGCTTATATTCCAATTTGAATACTACATCGTGGATACCGGTGGTCTTCGGTGGTTGGGTTTCACCTCACCCCACGTCTCAGGAATAATCGGCCTGAGTCTGTTCAAGACTACAAATTTACCGGTACAGTTGTTATACATATAAGTTGCTAAAAACTTTAATTGTTGATGCGATTTTAAAAATTTTTCCTGATTTCCTTTACTTGGATTTTATATTAGTAGTTATATTATATATAACTAATATATAAATATATATATATATGTATATATATATTTATAAAACTAATAAATATATATTATATTTGTATTATATGTAGTAATAAACGTAATTCCATACATACACAAACATTTGAACGGCCAATTATGGAATTTTAAAACTAAAGTAATAAATGTTTAATAGTTTAAGGTAATTAAAAGTCATAATCGTGGGTTAATATTATCCATTTTCTAATGAATACGTGCTCAATTCGACCATTATCTACAACTATTTAATTACTTTGGTTGTGGTTTTTTAAAGTTTTATTAGCGTTTTTCCATCAATTGATTAATTTCTTCAAAAGGAAATCTCGCTAGTAGTACTGCTGTAAGTTTTTATAGAACTAAAATGGAAGAGTTTTACCGTATAATTTACTATTTTTTTTTTACATTGAGGTTTTGAGAGGTTGTTTAGATTGGTTGTTTAGATTATTTTTTCTTCATCATCATTTAATAATATTGAATTTTTTTCTATAAAATTATATATATATATATATATATATATATATATATATATATATAGGTTAATTACGTCTGAAATGATATTTTCGTGCGAAAATTCAAGTCAAGTTGTGGGAAAATTTACTATAAAAAAAAATTCATATTCTCTACGTTTGATAGCAACTCCATCATTTCTCTTCATCTCTTTTCTTATTTTTATCAAGACACAGGTTTCTTGCATTTGCATTTCATCATAGGAGTAGCAATTTATACTTTCATATTTTATACTTCTTTCTTCATAGGGTAGAATTTTTTTATTTCCATATTTTAGTTCTTTTCATATTTTTAATTGAAATAATAGAAAAAAAGAAAATAAGAAAACACTAAATATTAAAAAGCTCATTAAAATGTTAAAAATAATACTTTCTTAAGTCTTCTTATAAAGTTATTTAATAACACAATTTCCTTCTTTTTTTTGAACAGTAAATAAAATACTATACAATATTAGTTTCAGGTCACCAAATAGATATTTTATAGGATTAGATAATTATTTATATTAGCATATTTTCAGTCATGCATGGTGATATCTATTTAATTAAGCCGCAGCATAAGGTAGCTGTGAATATAAACAAGTAAATAAATTACCCTTGGTCACTTTTATTACACACAACAGCGGAAATCCTGATTATAATTTTAAGAAATGTTTTCTTCAAAATTTAAAAAAAAAAAATTGTTTTTTGATTTCCTTTACTTGGGATTTTATATTAATCTGAATCCAGAACAGATAATAAAAATATTTTAATTTTACGTTAAATATAAATCAATCCTTTCCAGACTTTTAATTCTATTTTTTAATATAAAATATATTAAAATTTAATGGTTGTCTTTTGTTTGTTTTTGTACAAATTTAAACTATTTTTCCTAGATTCTGTTCGGTTTGTAAAGTAGAGCTTTTAAATCTTTCAAATGATATTCAATACAATTCATATTGCAATATCCACCGAACTGTAGACAAATTGGCTTTATAATTTTCATTTGAACATCAAGTAGAAGATTTATTAACTAGATCAAGCATTGGCGTATGAAAAATAATAAAATAAATATTAGTATAACAAGAAAATGACCATTATTTTATTAAGAACTGGAGTGGCAGATAGTAATAAGAAAAAAATCTGACCGATAGATATATAAAGAAAATATACTAAAAACTGTTAAAAGATAATACGAAGGTATATACAAAAACCCAAGTTAGAAATTAAAAACATTTTTATAGTAAAATCTTTTAATATTAGGTTTACTTTAAAATATTTTTAGGATATATTTTTTTTGTCTATCCCCACTAAATTCTAAATTAAAAAATAGCGTAAATTTTAATGAAGTTTAAAATAACATTTATTTTATAACTTGGAATTGATTCAGACATCCTTCCGTGAGTTCATGAATGAAATTTTCACTAAAATACTCGTATTATTCTTTCGGATAATAATATTATTTTTTAATATTATTGACTATTTCTTTTTTCCTTGAAGTGGAGGAATTCAGTTACGAACACTCATGAATAACGTGTCAGACTCTCAACAGATTCCGCTAGGTGTTCAACAAGCGTATGTTTGACTATTAATACCGAATAAACCTCGTCCCTACCACCTACCAGAAAATTACCTTCGTAGCGAAGGTTTGAAGGTTTAAAAGCACCAAAAAGGGAAATACCTCTTTTTTGTGCTTTTCAGAGACGGACAGAAACTGGACGACACTTCGAAGTTCATCCTCAGTGTTAGCTTTAGTACCTTCTGATGCGCAAAGTTTTGACGTGAAACGTCTTAAA
This sequence comes from Lycorma delicatula, assembly GCF_047948215.1. NCBI lineage: Eukaryota > Metazoa > Arthropoda > Insecta > Hemiptera > Fulgoridae > Lycorma > Lycorma delicatula. Next base: position 72,506,350 of record NC_134455.1, read on the forward strand.
ATCATACCGAAACTTACGGGTACCAGAACAGAAATTTGTAGCGTAACGAAAAGAGCTACATTGTCCTGCCTTAATAACTCCCTAACTATTAGTCTCAGAGATGAAAATGCGGTGTCATTTTATAAATTACATGGTCAGCTCACCGATACGACTTTGAGTTTGCGTCACTGGCGAGCGATCTGGGTGGAGAGGGCACAGCGCAGATCGGCCAAAACTGGCGCTCTCGCTCATTTCCATTTAGTGTTACTCATGATTTAGACGTGATAGCTCGATGATTCGTGTATTTTTGTTTATATTTTGTCGGAATAGATCGATTTAAGTAATAGCAAGTGTATTTTGGACAATATCTATGTGTAAAAAATTAAAGTAAACGTGTAAAAAGTATAAAAATTCAATATGCTAGCCTCAGCCCTCGCAAAGACCAGTCAGAAATATAAATTACGCATGTCTTTGGAAAGTGAAGGTTATGGGCTACGCACAGGTACCCCAATGTCAGGTGCCGAGCTAGCGAGACTGTTTCGAGAGCGCCGCAAAGCTGGAACGCCGCGCTCCCGACGTGAACGACGTCGATGGCGCGAGCATCTCTACCCTGCTGTATCCGAACGAATAGTAATAACGAGTGAAGAAGATAACACCTGGTTAGTTACGACTTCATTACTTCTTTATTTGTAGTACCAAGATGTTTATTTCTTTCTATAAATGTAAACAAACTTGTTGTTTTGTTACTGCCATGATTACCAGCTGTTTGTATTTAGTTATGTTAATATACATTATTAAAATTGGTATTTCTTTATATACCAAACGACACACATCACACTCACAATACACTTGTATATATAAAGGTTAATAAACAATTATTCTCAATATATGGTTACTTGTATATTTATTTGATATCCGTGAATTAGTGCTATGGTGAAAAATAATCTAAAAAAATTCTGTTATGTAAATCTACAACACCCATACATCTGTTAAAGATCTCCCCGGGCTGTTGGATATCAAAATCAGTCGAATTGATGCGATGCAGGATTATTGGCATGCAGCAGACTAACGCTTCAAAACGGTATTTGAAACAATCCGTTTGGTCTATCTTGCAGCGTTTGTAAACTACTTTGGTTCAACAGAAATTTAAAGCAGGCGAAAGCTCGCAACATTCCTCCTCTTCAGACTAAATTCCCCGGCGAAAATGTAGCGGCATTTTGTTTATGTAATACCTGTAGCAAGTCGATAGATGCCAATAAAATCCCGACGCTGTCGCGCTCAACCGGATTTCGATATCTCCCGAAACCGGACGGCCTGCCACCTCTTGACCCGATTAGTGTTTGGTTGATTTCGGCGCACTTACTCTTTATGCAAATTCGTCGTCTACGCTACGAAGGCAATTATGGTATAGTCGGCTGTCGATGTGAACAACATGGTGCAGCAACTACCGAGACGGATAGATGACGATTTGCCTTCAATGTCAACATAAAGAAGAACCTCATCCACAAATCTAATTATCTAAGCGGTTTTGTACGGAAGTCGGTGATCAAGGCGTGGCTGCGCAACATGGTAAGCCAGTCGCTGTACAAGCACTACATCATACAGATAGAATGGAGTTGGTTCGACAACGACAAGGATGACAATATCGGGTTCGAATACAGATTGATTTTATCAACCCTGACTCTGCCCCCGAATCAGAGAACGTACCGGACAAAAAATGATGCAATGGAATGACGAGCAATGTTTGAACACTGCTTCGGGGCAGAACTCGTCTCCGATTAAAATAATCTGCGATGTTAACAGTGAGGTACTATCGTTCCTCAAATATACTACGGTGTGGCCCGCCAGTTTGATTCAACGTGCGAGTCACTCCATACGCGATGTTAACCAGCGAGATTCGATGTACTTATTGGGATGGTGTAACTCCGGCCCATATTCTCTACATGGCTATGAAGATGCTTCGCATCCGCGTTGTCAAAAGTATCTAGAACATCTTTCGTTGTGTAAGACAAACCGAGTCGATCACGCGCAAGAAGCTCGAGGACCGAAACTTTGGGGACGATGGCATCGACGAGAAACTCGGCTTCTTGAAGTAAATACCAAACTTCATTCAATATTGGATGGATCACAAAAAAGATATTTTTGCGATGATGCACCAGCTTATCCAGTACACTAAAAGTGGCTCGCTGATATACAGACCGAAAATTTATCTGTAGAATTGGCCAAATGAAGGAACTAAAATTTTCCATTGGGGACTTTCAGTTTTGTACAAAAAATTCGATGGTAACTCCCATTTAACTCTACAGATAAGTTGGACGGTCTGTAGCTCGGAGGAACTTCATCCAAGGTCTGTAACGATTCACGTTAAACTAACGGCCGTGCGCCCCAACACAACCACACCCGATTCTTTTTAATGGGCATCTACTCATAGAATTTCAATCTACAGTTTCATTACCGCAAACGGCTTTTACACGAGATGATGTAACTAGACTTCTGCTGTTCAAATTTCAATCGTTGCAAGTTGTTTTGAACGCACTGACAAAGCAGGCGTACTCTACTCCATATTAATGACAACTGACTGAAAATGAAAGAGAGTGGGTCAACTAGTTTTGAAATGTTAATGTAGAGGAATGAAACTATAAGATAGCAGCACTGATCACTTTTACGCGATATTTTGTTCTCCCATTACATTCTGGTATGCATAAAGCTTCAGATATCCTTGTATGTATAATATACTTTTTAAGTTACAGTAATTAAATGTCAAACAACAACTCAAAATATATATAAATGTTTATATTATTTTTCTTTATAAATATTTGATACCTCGGAGAGCAAAGAGGATTAGGGCAATTTTAGATCGGATGATTTTAAGTAAAAAAAAAAAAAGCAAAAGGAAAACGCCTCCACTATGATAACGGGAATATGATAATATGAGACAATTTGACAATATCAAAACGTACCATGGTTCCGAGAAATTGGATAGAAATCATTATTTGTAGAGAGAGAAAATGAATGAAACTCTCTCAGTTACTCAATTATCTTAAAAAACTCGAATTTTACTCATAATGAAAGTTTAAGTTATTCAATAAAAAACAATACTATCGAAAAATAATATTTCCTAATTCGATTTTTCATTATTTAAACTAACGTTAGTTTATTAACATTTATTGCAATAAAAAACAGATCTGATGAAATTTAAGTATATTTCCAACAAAATAAACATATCCATATCCATATCGTTATAGTACCACAAATTCATTTTTGAGTTCCAAACTGTACAAATTCTGAACAACTTAGTTTTGGAAAAAATGCAATGGATTACTTCAATGGATTACCTCAGAATAAGCCACGTTAATTATTTCTTATCTTTATGGCTTAAGCTTTTTAACGTACGGTAAAAATAAATAATGGAAAAAATTTAAATCGATGTCTGTGATTTTTTATAGAGGTTGTCGTTTTCCTTAACTCAATTTATATTTTCTTAAATTTAACTATGAAAGATATTAAGCCGTTTGAATGACTAATAGTCCAGTCAATAGGAATTTTTTTGCTAAAAATTTAGTTGAGTTTAAGGCAGTACATGCGGTTTTAGATTAGGGTAAGTATAACTTGTTTATATGCGACTGGAATATTCTCGCTAACTCGACAAAATGGCAGTCGTTCAAAGGTGGTTAAAATCGGTTTTTCAATCTGGTAGGCCAAGGTAAACTTTCTAGGCAAAAAAGTCTCAATAAAAGTTGTAGTCATTTGTAGTACCTATAATTTAAACCCTAAACTTTGAATTTTGTTCATTAGTTACTGCAAAAAAGCCGAAAACCGTTAAAAATGGCCGTTTTTTGCAAAGCCATTATCTACTGCAAAAATAGATTTTATTATTTTTATTGTTTTATAAGTTAGCTCTTGGAATTCCGAATGCAAAGAGTGGTTACACATTAAAATTGTTTCATTCGTTGCTGAGACATTGTAATTTGTTTATAAAAATAGACTTCAGGCAGAAGACTTGAACTTTTAAATAGTGAAAAGTTTTAGATCAGAAATTAATATAAAATTTGTTTAAACCTCGAAAAAATGAGCAAAAAATAGAGCGTGCTCGCGCAGTAGTAGTGGAGGAGTGTAGCGGTTCGTGGCAGTGAATAAAGCAAAATTCGTAATTTCAAATCAGTAAAGGGTGAAAAAAACGGTGTATCTTCGCGAATTTTGGATGGCTTGATGGACATTTGGTTTACGTTGGCCTAAAAAATTGAAAAACCTATTTTCACCACTTTTGAACAGCTGCCACTTTGTCCAGTTAGCGAAAATTATGTCCAGTCTCATACAAACAAGTTATACTTATCCTAATCTGCAATTTCATGTACTTCACTAAACTCTACTAATTTTCTTCAAAAATCGAATTTTCCCCCCCCCATTCACTGGACTATAAGTCTTAACGTTAACGCGTGGAGGCAAGGACATTTTAACGTGTAATATTTCAGTAAACAAGATTTTCCACTGTTTTTATGAACTACTTGTATATTATAAATTACACTATTCTAATTAATTAATTCTTATTAGCTATTTATTATTATCTTTATTAAAAAAAAATAATTTTTTTTTAATTGAATTTTTACGGGAATCGACTGCTAAGGTCATTAGCCCTCGTCACATTCTTTAAAAGAAATTATTATCTCCATCAGGATCATCATATGTAAGGGTGTAAAGGGCCCTTACATTTTATTTAAAAACACAAACTTCACAATAAGACATAAAAGACAATGACAATCACAAACACTTATGGGGTGTAAAGGGCCCCAATATTAAAATTTGAGATAGGTTCTCAAAAGACGATAAAATTAAAATTTCAGCTTATCAATACCATATCTTTATTTCTTTCTTCTACGAGTCTCATTTATAGTTTGTTTAAGCACCCTCGGGGCGACCAGAACCGCCGTTGAGCAGTATATCAGTCGCGCCAGGGTGCCGTGGCAGTTGAATCCTTCTTATAGGCAAGCTATATGCATGCACAGCGTACACCCATAGCCTCGCGCCCTCAATCCACCCTTGAGGGTCCCCCATGCCATCATCAAACACACCCCGACTCACTGCTCTTGAATGCAGGTGAGCCAAAATGGCCTAGGCAAGAGGGCTACCTCCCGACACTATACGTGCCACGCTTCGAGACTCTCTTATATGTATATATAAAACTACCGCTTAGAGATTCTTTTGTCACAGCTTTAAACATTCATTTTATAGACTTTTAAGAAGTCCACTGGCGTGTAAAAATGCAACTATATTTCCTTCATTTCCATTATCCAGATCAGCTCTAATATTATTTGTAAGACGGAACCTCTTTCTGTGGTTCTCATATATGGTACACTCTTCTATTAGATGCTTGATTGTCAGTGTTTTATTACAAACACCGCACATTGGTCTCACTTCGCCGGTTAACATATATAAATTTGTTAATCGCGTGTGACCGATTCTAAGTCTGGTCACCGCTACTTTTTCACGGCGAGTCAACTTAAAGTCGCTTTTCCATTTAAAAGGAGAAGTTTTTACTGAGTTTAATTTTGTATTTAAACTCCTCCATTCAGCGTTCCACTTATTTCTTACTATGTTTGTTAGACAGTTTTAAACATTTGCCACTCTTACAGGAAATGCATCCAAATCATCGCAGACTGTTGCCTTTTTGGCAGCTTCGTCTGCGATTTCATTACCTGTAATACCAGCATGCCCCGGAGTCCATACAAATACGCATCGCTGCCCTCGTTGTTTTAGAACGTATAAAATGGACAGGATGTTTGCAATTAGGGCATCCTTAATGTTCTTGTTCCGAATGCGGAAAGCGCCTGTTGCGTATCTTATTCCGCTATTATGAACTACGTCTAACTTTTTAAATGCGACTTTCTAGCGGATGAATGTACGATACATCCGTAGTCTAGTTTATACTGAACCAATGCTTTATACAATGTCTCTTTGTCTGAGCCCCAATTTAAGTTCGATAAACATTTTATAATGTTTAGGGCTCTTTTGCATCTATCACTCAAGTCCTGTATATGTAATCCCCATGTAAGGGATTTATCCAATACTAATCCTAAATATCTTACATTGTCTTTATATTGTATTGGATTGTCATCAATTGTCAACTCAGGACTTTGATGAGGAATTCTATTCCTACAAAAGTGTACACAGCACGTTTTTTCTGGTGAGAATTGGAATCCGTTATTCTTTGCAACTTCATTTAGAGCATTGATCGCTCGTTGCAATTTGTACCTCACCATAGCAGTCTTGTTGCTGGCATACACAATTGCCAGATCATCAACATTGACGCTTTTGCTGATTTCTGCTGGAATGTCTAATATAAATTTATTGATGGCAATGGTAAACAAGGTAGCGCTCAACGGCGAACCTTGTGGTATGCCATTTTCCAAATTTCTTACAGATGAATATTCGCTACAGACTCGTACTTGGAAAGTACGGTCATTCATATAGTTGCTCAGTAAGACTGGCAGGTTGCCACGAATGCCCCATTCATGTATCTGGAGCATTATACCATGACGCCAGGTCATATCGAAAGCCTTCTGAAGATCAAAGAAGACTCCGACACAATGTTTCCTTTTAATGAAGCTGTTATATATAACGTCCTCTAAGCTGATCATTTGATCAGTGGTAGAATAGTATTGCCGAAAACCTGCTTGATACGGTGATATCAGGTTTTCTTTTTCCAAAACCCAGACGAGTCGATTATTAATCAATTTTTCCAGTATTTTTCCCATAGCACACGTCAAAGAAATAGGACGATAGCTATCGGGTCTGTTAAATTTGTATTTTTCTTTGGTACTAGAACAACATGAGCTTTTTTCCACTGCTGCGGGTACGTTCCATCCCACCATATTTTATTATAAAGTTCTAATAATCTACGCTTTCCAGTGGTATTCAGCTGCCAGATCATATTATAGTGGATTTCATCCGGACCAGCAGCTGTGTTACCTGATTTTTCCAACGCTTTGGCGAATTCTTCCATTTTAAAAGGTACATTATATGAGTAATTATACTCAGTTCTGAAGTTTAGTAGACCTTCAAGTTGTTCTTTTTTAGTAAGAAAATCTTCTTCGTAGTTGGCCGTTCTGCTGGCCTTTTCGAAGTGATTGGATAACAGGTCTGCAATTTCATATGGAGTGTCTCTTATTTCATCTTCATCTTGAAGGCTAGTTATGGGAGCAAAATCATTACGCCCACAAATCGCCTTCACTTTCCTCCAAACATCTGATGCAGTAGTAGTTGGTCAATGGATGACACGTATTGCTGCCAGGATCGTTTTTTCGAGTCTATCATAAGACGTTTTTACGCCCTGTATTTCTTAAAGGCAACAAGATTTTCTATACTAGGACGCTTCTTAAAGGCGTTATACGCCTTTTTCTTTGTTTTTATAGCTTCACTTATTTCATCGTTCCACCATGGAACGGGTTTCTTCGTAAGTTTCCCAGATATTTTGGGAATATATCTCGATGCCGACTCAATTATTGCATTTGTTATGGCGTTGACATCGTCTCCGATAACTCCAGTTTTTTCTGGGAGTTTCGTTCTAGCTGTGAAGCTCGTCCAGTCTGCCTTTTCAAATAACCATCTTTTAGGGATGGGATATGTTGTTCTTGTAACATCAGTTACAATTTGCACCGGGAAATGATCGCTTCCATGCAGATTGTCTATGACATGGAAGCTGTAACTCGATGCTATCGATCCGCTTATAAGTGCAAGATCTATACAGGACGTCGATCCATCTCTGGCATTGAAAAAGGTTCCTGATCCGTCGTTTAAAATAATAAGTTCCGAAAGAGTATTATGAGCGTTAAAGTCACCCACCAGTAAAACAGGTGGGGGAAGCTCGGAAATTAGTCTATGTCATCCTTATTCCAATCAAAATTCGGCAAGTATATGCTGCAAACAGTGATCTGAAGCGGACGCTTCATTCTAACAGCGACCGATTGTAGGTTTGTGTTTAGAACAACCGCTTCGGTGGTATCTCTAGTCGATGTTAATATAGCTACTCCACCTCTAACTCTTACATTTGGCGGTTGATCTCGCCGAAATATATCGAATCCTTTTAATTTAAAATTTTCATTTCGGCGGAAATGCGTTTCTTGCAGACATATACAAATCGGGTCTACATCATGTACCAAGCGTTGGAGCTCATGGATGTTTGAAAAACATCCATTGATGTTCGATTGTACAATCGACTCGCTAATTTTTAATTAAATTATTGTCTGGGTTTGCCTTTCGGCCATCCTTTTTTTCTCTTCTTCTCCATTATGCGAACGGCATCAAGTTCGCGGAGAATGTCGTCGCCGGCGTAGCTTCCGGCCTCCGTATCGGAGACCACCGAAGCCGCCGACGACGACGGGCATGGATCGATTGAGAAGCGGCAATCGATCCCTGGGCCGCTCCCCACCGGGGTCGCACCGGTCACCGCCAGTGGAAGGGGGGACACTCGTCCCCCCTGTGAAATCTTTTGTGGCCTCTGAGGCTTAGAGGTCACTTCAGTTACAGGAGGCTTGGGAGCCTCCATAACAGACTCTGTAGCTGTCACTTTCTTATCTTCAACTAAAATCTCACTAAGACGGACTTGGATTTCAGGTTTAGTGTCCGTTTTCTTCTGTACTGGAGCGACTTTCTGTTTTGGAGATATGTCTTCAGGAGGCTGTACAATTATTCTTGGCTTAACAGGTTCTTTAGTGCTGTGAGGCTTCATTTTGTTTTCAATTATCCTCTCAATTAAGCCAGCCAAGGTAGGTGCGAGTTTGTTGATGATTGCACTCTCATCAACAGCAACTGGAGCAGGAGCAGGAACAGCAGCCGCAGCCTGAGCATAGGTTGTTGTTGCTCTAGGTCTGCGGGCGTTTACGATCTTCTTTGCTTCGAAGTAGCTGACCTTTTGCAGGGTTTTAACTTCCTGCACAGCTACTTCGTCTTTGTAAACGGAACAGTTCCTTGATCTACAGGAATGCTGTCCTCTGCAGTTTATACAGGTAGGAGGCTCCTTACACGCTCTCCTTCGTGAACTTCAACACCGAAGATCCATATTTGCGGCCTCTCACACCTAACAGCGGTGTGTCCAAAGCGTTGGCATTTAAAGCATCGCATTGGTTGCGGGACAAATGCCCGCACATCCAACCGATGTATGCCCGCTCTTATCTTCTCCGGCAAAGTAGGCCGGTTAAATGTAGAACATGGGATTCTGAAGGGAGGACTTCGCCATTCCTTCTCATGTTCAACCTCCGACATTCTAATACTCCTTGCGGCGCTAATTCTTCTACAATTTCCTGCTCCGTACAGTTATGAAGATCCTGACAGAACACAACACCCCTTGAGGTGTTGAGCGTGCCGTGGGGATCAACACGTACAGCTAGTTCTCCAATTTTTTTAAGACCTAGGATCTTCTGTGACTGTATATCATTTACAGTCTCTACATGAAGTCCTGTGAATGTTTACCTAATTTCCTTAACAGGGCCTCCAGTACATTTTGTTATTTCTCGAGCGATGAGAAATAGACTCACCTTCGAGAAATTATGGTCTTCTTTTGTAACAACTAAGTATTTTGGCTTTGGAACGTTGCTTTTGAAGAAAGGTTTTGCAAGCTTTTCCTAGCCTCAACTTCAATTTTACGAGATTTCGCGCTCTTTCTCCGTTTTGCCTCAGGCGAAACGGCTGGTTCTAGACGAGGGTGTTTCCGTGAACCCTCTGCCACGTTTGGTTGTTCAGTTTGCATGAACAGTTGATCCCTGCTGTAGTAAGGCTAGCCGCCGGGGTACACTTACACTCCAGGGCTACCAACCCTGGAGGTCCGTTCCGGTACTCCGGTGGAACCGGCATATGTCCTGGGAGAGAGCGGATGCGCAGTCTCTGCACTGACTCCAGGCCCTTACACACCGAAGCTTTCAGGGCTCCCACGCTCCGAACATGGGCACCTTAACTACATGCTTGCCATCGCGGGGGGGCATGTGGACGACGAAAGGTCTCCGTTACACCTGCAAATAACTTTGACCGTGGCCGCCACATCGCCAGCTCTAAGGGCGGTATTAATCCATTTCCATAATCGTTAAGAATTTCGTATCTGCAGGTGGCCGCAAAGTCCAGTCCTGTAATTCGGCCTATAGATGAAAAGCGGCCGAAAAAAGCATATCCGAGCAACAACACTCGGAAACCCGTTAGCCAGCTATATGTAATGTACTTAAGTACAGCTGTTGCCGCCCTGGACGTGGAACGTAGATGCTGTGTTCCGGACGTTAATTATTTAAAATGAATAATAAATTTAAAATCATTATGTTATAAAAAATTTAATGAACTATTACAATTCTTTTATCTTTATGAATTATAAAATAACCACTTTTTTGCTTTTTTTGGGGGATATACAAATTATATTAGAAAGATTTTGGTACATCGGATAGTTTAATGATGTACAGTTATTTGTAACGCCCACTTTTTTTATGAAATAGTCTTTTTTTAATTAATATTAAAAAAATATATTATTTTTAATATTATTTTTCTTGTTCTGGTTTGTGTTTATTGTTTAATTATATTATGATCACGTAGTTATATTTAAGTCGCTAATGATTATAATCGTGATGCGATTATAAATAAACGATGAAAAAAATGCTCAATACAGCAGAGTTGACCTGACATAGTCTAGTCCCATTGAACGTAAACAAGTCTGACGTGACGCTCTGTGCAACAGTCGAACAATGATATGCTCTAATACGAGATGATGGAATATGCCGAATACTCGCGGAGAATTCCGATTACTGATCATATGCCGACGCTGACAAGGACATATACGGCAATGAATTAGTTTAAGTAACTGACAAATTATTACATAAATTACTGTAAAGTGAAGCATAAACAGCAATTTCATAAAAGGTAATGTTTGTATCTACTTGAAAATTATTTATAAAGTTGATATTTACATATTTTTTTCCTATTTATAATTACCAGAGTGATTGTTCTTTATCATATAACTAAACATATAGCAATTAATTAATCACTGGTTATAAAACGGGGGAAAAAATCCTATTTATTACCCTTCATGTTTCTATTAAATTCTCTTTCCATTAGGTTCATTGTTTTAAAAGATATTTTTGGTGTATCGTAAAACAGTTATGGAGAAATTAAATTTTTAACGATTAAGTAATTTCTCATAATATGGTGTAACGTTTAATATATATATATATATATATATATATGTGTGTGTGTGTGTGTTAGATATAATTATATTAAAATATAGGTGTATTACGCATAATAGGTATTGGTACTTACGTATTAACGCCCCCGCAGCTACAGCTTTATTTAAAAACAAAGTAGTCAATCGGATTTCGGTGGAAAATGGGCCGATATAGCGTTTAACATAGATTCAAAACAGTCTCTTTATTAATTTTAATAAATGGTTATTTATATTTATTTATTTTATAAATATAATTTAACCAAACTTAACCTACGCTCGCTTCGCTCGCTAACCTTGACTAATTAACAGGAGTGTTTTGATTATTTAAATAATAAATAATTCCAATAATTACTGAATTTATTAAATAAATACTCAAAAAATTACAGTTTTAATTAGTCAAGGTTAGCGAAGGAAGCGAGCGTAGGTTAAGTTTGGTTAAATTATATTTATAAAATAAATAAATATAAATAACCATTTATTAAAATTAATAAAGAGACTGTTCATTTTCCACCGAAATCCGATCGACTACTTTGTTTTTAAATAAAGCTGTAGCTGCGGTGGCGTTAATACGTAAGTACCCAAAAATCAAATAATGTTTACTTCCATGAAGACAATACTTTTATAAAATACATTAAAATAAAAGATAATAATTATCACATTAATTACACAGGAAATATTGTTTTCATCGGTTTGGCTAACCTGGAACAGGAACCACATTTACCACCAATAATTACGAAAACGATAGAAATTTTCAGTAAAATATTTGCATTTGACTGGGCTAGATTAGGAGAAAATTAAAAGTCTTAGTAAATCATATTGATTCCCTTCACCAAATTACGCTTTCATCATCAACTGATATTGCACTTAGATTATAATTGCAAAAAAATTAAAAATTTCTTTTAATTTCTTCCAAATTTTAATGCTGTCAAAGCTTAGAAAATATATAGGAAATCTCTGAGCTTTTTTGAAGAATTTATGGTGAACCAATCCGATGATATTAATCAAAATACAGGCTGTCACAAGTACGTACCTAAATATATTTTCTGAATATTTCTACTATTACTTTTTTTTGTCCTTTTTCTGGATTCAGGGAATGTTGAAACGTCAAAAGTTACAAAAACCCTATTTCTGAAAGTTTTGAAACGACCGACATACTTTCCCGTTATGGTATGTATCCTGGTTCAGTAGCAATATTGCTATTTAGCTGGAAAAGTAAAAATCTCATCATCATTCCTGATTATTTTTTAATTATAACGTAATAGTGTACACGCTGATATTTTTGTAGTTAATATTCCCATTTTTAGTACCTTTAGTTCATACTCGGTAAAAATCTTCAATGAAATCCTGATTGTTCTGTTATTGAAACTTTGATTTTTCTTAACAAATCAAAGTAGAACTTAAAACTTATTACTCGGTAAAAATCTTCAATGAAATCCTGATTGTTCTGTTATTGAAACTTTGATTTTTCTTAACAAATCAAAGTAGAACTTAAAACTTATTAACTTAATTGTGATAGTATGGCATAGATCAAACGTATTGCTGCTGTAGTAGGGTCCAATGATTTGTTGTACCGATTTGGAGGATTTCAGTATTATGTCTATACCATTGTACAAAATTGGAAAACGAAATGAAGTAATGATGTAAAAATAAAAGTAAAACCATATGCCATATTTATTTTGTTTGCTACTGCAGGATCGTCGAACAAGATAACCAAATCATCTGTGAAGATGAAACAATCAGTAATCAACTGGCGTCGTTCTCATGTACCAATTTGAAGCGACACTATTTACGCTTTAGAATCATTTCTTCGCTCGCGGATAATTTTTAAAATATATGTTTATTAATATTTTTCTCCCTACATTTCTGATTTTATCATCCACATAAAATTCTTTTAGTATTTTAAAAACAAATTATCAATCTAAAGAATCGTGTTTTTTTAAAGTCAACAAACTGTTTAACAGAATGCATTCGGTTCAAACTGATTACATTTTTTGTCTGAAAATCAATATGTTCTGTTCACTAAATTATCTAAAATAAAAAAATATAAATGAAATTGCATTAAAAAAACATTTGTATCCTTTTTTTTGTTTTCGGGCCTATGAACCACATTTAACAATTTTTGTCTGTCTGCTTTCATTACTGCTAGAACTTTTTAAATTTCTTAGTAACGGTAAGTTTCTTAGGAACCACTGTAAGGTATTAATTCAGAGAATGAATGAAGAGTAATCTTGTATACTTGTTTGGTATACAAGTGTAGTCTTGTTATGCCTGTTTTTAAAAATGCTAGAGCATCATCATTTGTTGTGTTTTACTTTTAAAAAGATATTAGCATGTCTATTCCTTCTTTTGTTTCTCTTGATACATTTATTTCTTCCGTAGCTAATTTAGAATCGTCAGGCGAGATAATTAAATTTTCTATGAAGACAAAATTCAATAATCATGCCGCGTATTCTTATGCAAATTTTGAAGAGAGTTCTGATTTTCTGTTGACATTAGTTTCTTTCTCGTGGATAACTTTTTCAAGATAAAATCGACTGAACTTTGGTACTCATCAGAAAATTCTTATGCTATACTAAACGTGTTTTCAAAATTATATCCATTAACAAAATTTTTATCAAATTTGAAGTAATCTTAACGAATTTACAGTATTCTTTATTTTCAAATACCTTAGCAAATTTAAAATAAAACAACTAAATGAAGATTCGTCAGTAAAGTGAGTTCAGTGACATAAAAATAATTCTAAAATACCGTATATCTTTTATAATTATTCATAAATAAGAAATCAAGTATTCAAATGGTTTTACGGTTTATTTTTTCACAAGTAAAAATCTATCTGGTATGACAAAAAAGCATTGTAGATAGTATCATTTTTCTACAACCGTAATGGTAACATAACCTAAACTATATTGAAATGCCGGCCTCCGTGGCGCGAGTGGTAGCGTCTCGGCCTTTCATCCGGAGGTCCCGAGTTTGAATCCCGGTCAGGCATGACATTTTCACACACGCTACAATTCATTCATCTCATCCTCTAAAGAATGCCTAACGGTGGATCCGGAGGTTAAAAAAAAAAACTATATTGAGGTACACAGCAGCAAACAGTATTGTTTCGTTCTTTAAATTTTGTTAATGACGATGACTGTCTGTATATTTATACTCAAGTTTGTTTAAAACTCCGGTTTCAATGGGTTGAACAAAATGATTACAACATTTCAATTCAATTAAATTTTAAGAAAGTTTAAAGCGTATATAATTGAAATAAAATGGTTATTGTGTGAACAGTGCCGCATTTAATGAAGAACGTTTCGTATTTTACAACTTCGTGTAACTTAAAACAATATTTTGATTCACTGACTAAATCTTTTTTTTTATGCATGTTCAGCTGCCCTGGGATCTGTTGATCAAACTTAAGGGCAAATATATATGTCCAAATAAGTATAATTCATATTATCAAAATTATAAAAAACTTCATTTATAGAAACGAACACATCTCGCTTCATATCATCACTGTCTGCCATTTTCAATAAAAATGTATATCTAATGAACGGATTTAGAATATATTAATGAAATTTGATATATACCTTACAACATCTTTTATAAAATAAGTAAGTATGAAAATTTCAAAATGACAGATTCTTTAATCAATAATAATAATAGCTTCAAAATTATTCGTTTTCGAATAATGTTTTTAACTAATAGTTACTTCTTTTATTAAGAAAAAACTATACTCCATATTTGTTCGGTTGATAAATAGTTGAGTTATCTGTCTGAAGTTGTTATAGATCGTAAAATTTATGCAGTCATACAATTTTTTTTCCATTTTGACATTGTTCACTAACTGAATTGAAACAATGTTGTAATAACAACAATAATAATAATAATAATAATAATACCGGGACTAATATAGAACTGAAACTTTATGATAATTGAATGAAATTTAAAAATTCGTCTAAAGTCTATTTTTGTCACACGTAAATTGTAATCACACGTCTCAGGAATGGTCAGCCTGAATCTGTACGACTACACATCATTTACATGTAATACATATCATCCTCATCTCACTGGGCCATGAGCGGGTTGTTTATTCTTCGCTATTGAACAGATTGCAACGTATACATTAGGAATAAAAAAAGATTTATCAAATTTCGAAATTCTAGTGATTTAATAGAAGACTTTGTTTTCATTTTTTTAGTTGCAATTTCTTAGTAGTAAACTAAAATAAGTAGAAAATTCCCTCCGTTTAAACTTTTTTTGTAGTTGTATTTTGGGTTGCTGATTAAGACACGTACGCTTAGAGATTGTCTCATAGTTCCCAAGAGTGAAATTTAGAAAATAGCTTGAATTTTCCTTTAGTTTTTCCTTCACTCTGAATTTTTCCTTTTTTATCACAATGGGAAACTCGTTCTTGAGATACTAGCTACTTGACAGAAAATCTTATTGTTTCACATTTTTCGTACTAAGCAAGTAATACAATTTTATTTTATAATGAATATTTTATATAATTAAAAAAGTAGTACGTAATATAATATGTCTTATACAATTGTAATTTAAACAAAAAAAATAATTTTTTTTTCTTAAGTTGCTAAGACTAAAGATTTTTTTCATTACGTGCAGCTGTTATTAATAAAACAAAAACAAATTAATCGGTTATAATGTTTTCATTTGTGTTTGTCTGGTCATCAAGCACTTATAAGAGAATCAATTATAACAAAACTTGCTAAATTACTAATCTTAAGCTCCTTTTTCAAATCATATCTCTTTCATAAATTTATAATTATGCTATATTTTTACTGCAGAAAGAGTGAATGTTTTCAGAATTTTTATTAGATCGTAGAGGGAGATGAGGCAAGATTATACATTTAACAAGATCAAAATATAGAATAGATTTTTTGAAATCTTAAGTTGGAAGGATACTGCCAACTTATATTATATATATATATATTAATATTAGCTGCAGAGGCATACCGTAAGGCATGCCCTCCTCAGCCAGGCCCTCCGGGTGGGTTACCCTGGCGGACGGCGTCTCGTAGTGAGATTATCAGGTGTTCAAAATTTATAACATCTTGTATAAAAATACCTTCTTTTTTTAATGATGAAAATTGATGTAATGAAAGTTAAATTAGAAACTGAACTTTAAAAATTGATACTAACGATTCGGGATTTTCCGCTACTACTTTCCGGAGCCTACCTTTTGGTTATAGTTCATTATTTTATGAAGTGTAACAACATTTTTTGTGTAATACGACGTGTGTAGTGATTTCTTGTGAAAATTTATCTTATACCGAATATAACCAGGTATTATATTGTTGACTATATTATCTATAGAATATATTGTTTATTATCTTCGTTTTGTCTCAAGAAGGAATATGTTTACTCCACGTCGTTTTTAAATAAGCGACATAGCCTTCCGTAGCGCGTTTGCTATGGACCAGCTACAAGCTGATACTCCTAGCAACGGCGAATCATCGCATGAAAACAATAACCTACTATCTCGTGAAAATCCTAACATACAAGGTAATAGAAAACGAAGGCTTCTAAAGTGTTCTGACAGGGACCCTCGGAAATCGGCGTGACGTAAATTAATCAGAGTGGACATTATCGATAACATGAGTGACTTTCATGAGCAGAGAGTGAAGTGATATTACGAATTTTAGTGAGGAAAATCCTCCTTGCCAAGCAATACCAGCATTGCGCATGCAAAACCAAAATGTCAATTGGCAGAACGATGAAATTGCAGTGGCAAATAAACGCCAATCCACAAATTATATTGAACCTAATATTCGCGTCAAACCTTCTGAATCATCTACTTTTGCTGTTCATACGTCAAATAAATTTAGTCGATTCATGCCAAAACATTAAAACCTGACCTTTTGTAACAGGCGTTAATGCAGTAACTGAACTGAAAAATTTTCTTCCCATTAATTTCCTAATTGTATTGTTATTAAATACAAATTAACAACAATAAATCGGTCCACATGGTAAGAGTTCTGCCACCTGATATTGAAACATATAAAATTATTAGGTCAAAAATGATTGAAAACAATATCAGTCAGTGTACGTATAAACCTAAACATGAAAGAGCATATAATGGTAATGCGAGGCTTGCATCACTCTGAAGATAAATCAGTAATCATTGATGAATTGACGATGATATGCCACAAGGTTAGAAAGGTTACCAACGTTCTACATCGTCAAACGAAGGATCAGCTCCAACTTTATTTCGTAGAATTGGAGCCCAAATCTAATAATAAAAAAAAATTTGACGCGAGGTCTCTCAACTATACAATTGTAAGCTTTGAAGCTCTGTATATTAAAAGGAAGTGGTCCAATGCAAACGTTGTCAACGATTTGGGCATACCAAAAATCTACGCAATCGCCCGCACCGTTGAGTAAAATGTGGTGCAGATCATGTCACAATAGTCTGTTCTAAGGCATCACAGGTTCTAGCTTCCTGTGTCAACTGCGGCGATCAACACACCCATCGAGTTACAAATGGTGTAAAATTTATCAATAGTTTAGCTGAGGTCTATTCTCCCAAACCCGCCAAATCTTCCAGTCACAAGTAATAATTTTTTTTTTTTAATTTTTACGGGCATCGACTGCTAAGGTCATTAGCCCTCGTCACATTCTTTAAAAGAAATTACTATCACCATCTGGATCGTCATATGTAAGGGTGTAATAGGCCCTTACATTTTATTTAAAAACTCAAACAACACAAAACATTAAGACACAAAAGAGAAGTACAACACAGAAAACTTATGGGGTGTAAAGGGCCCCGATATTAAAATTTGAGATAAGGTTCTCAAAAGACCATGAAATCAAAAAATTTCAACCCATCATCAATACCACATCCTTCGTTCTTTCTTCTACGAGTCTCGTTTATAGTTTGTTTGAGCACCCTCGGGGCGACCAGAACCGCCGTTGAGCAGTATATCAGTCGTGCCAGGGTGCCGTGACAGTTGAATCCTTCTTATATCAGGCCACAGGCATGCACGGCGTACACCCATAGCCTCGCGCCCTCAATCCACCCTTAAGGGTCCCCCATGCCATCATCGGACACACCCCGACTCACTGCTCTTGAACGCAGATGAGCCAAAATGGCCTAGGCAAGAGGGCTACCTCCCGCCACTATACGTGCCACGCTTCGAGACTCCCTTATATAAATATAAAACTACCGCTTAGAGATTCTTTTGTCACAGCTTTAAACTTTCATTTTATAGACTATTAAGAAGTCCACTGGCGTATAAAAATGCAACTATATTTTCTTCATTTCCGTTATCCAGATCAGTAGTAATATTATTTGTAAGACGGAACCTCTTTCTGAGGTCCTCATATATGGTACACTCTTCTAATAGATGCTTGATTGTCAGTGTTTTATTACAAACACCGCACATTGGTCTCAGTGACCACGACCTAGTGACCAGACGTAGAATCTCCGATTCTAAGTCTGGTCACCGCTACTTGTTCACGGCGAGTCAACTTAAAGTCGCTTTTCCATTTATAAGAAGAAGTTTTTACTGAGTATAATTTTGTATTTAAACTCCTCCATTCACCATTCCACTTGTTTTTTACTACAGACGAAGCTGCCAAAAAGGCAACAGTCTGCGATTTCATTACCTGTAATACCCGCATGCCCCGGAGTCCATAAAAATACGCATCGCTGTCCTCGTTGATTTAGAACGTATAAAATGGACAGGATGTTTGCAATTAGGACATCCTTAATGTTCTTGTTCCGAATTGCGACAAGTGCATATATTAGCACATATTAGCACTCTCTCTTCGCAATAGTGTTCAGTATAGCGAAGAGCTTGCTGAATTGCAGTGAGTTCTGCCGTGTAGACACTGGCCACATCTGGCAGTTTCCAAAAGTGGGCTTCTCCATTTACATATATTGAGCATCCAACACCATGTTCGGTTTTAGAACCGTCAGTATAAATTCTAATATGTTCTTTGTAACTACTGACGGTTGCTAAAAATTCCTGTTGGATGATCACTGCTGGTTTCTTTTTTATTTCTCCTTGAGAGAGATCCAACCTTGTATTTACCGCTGGCAAGAGCCATGGCGGTATTTCTCTAGCAGAAATTGCCAATGTATCTGGAATGGCAATTTAGTATTTACTTCTTAATTCGTGGTACCTAATTCCGGCTGGTCTGGAATAGGTCGCACGACGATCGTATAATGCAGCCATAGGATGGTTGTTGAAAAGTTTATTATTTATATGGGCAGGATAAGCCCATATATTTGCTGCGTATCTTAGTAAAAAAATCTCTCTTCTATAATGTAGTGGCATTATTCCGGCTTCAGACATCAGACTAGCCGCCGGACTTGTGGGGAAAGCGCCTGTTGCATATCTTATTCCGCTATTATGAACTACGTCTAACTTTTTTAAATGCGACTTTCTAGCGGATGAATATACGATACATCCGTAGTCTAGTTTAGATTGAACGAATGTTTTATACAATCTCAATAATGTCTCTTTGTCTGATCGATAGGGCATTCGGTGCTATCGATCCGCGTATAAGTGCAAGATCTATACAGGACGTCGATCCATCTCTGGCACTGAAAAAGGTTCCTGATCTATCGTTTAAAATAATAAGTTCTGAATTCATCAGGAACCTTTCCAGTTCTCTTCCGCGGGGATCTACTCGATCCGATTATGAGCATTAAAGTCACCCACCAGTAAAACAGGTATAGGTAAAACAGGCTTGCAGGTTTGTATTTAGATCAACAGCTTCGGCGGTAGCTCTGGTCGATGTTAGTATAGCTACTCCACCTCTAACTCTAATATTTGGCGGTTGATCTTGCCGAAATGTATCATATCCTTTTGGATTAAAATTTTAATTTCGGTTGAAATGCGTTTCTTGCAGACATATACAAATCGGGTCTACATCATGTACCAAGCGTTGGAGCTCATGGATGTTTGAAAAACATCCATTGATGTTCCATTGTACTATCGACTCGCTAACTTTAAATTATATTATCGTCTGGATTTGCCTTTCGGCCACCCTTTTGTCCTTTTTTTCTCCATCTTAAGAACAGCATGTGTTCGTGGAGAAGGTTGTCGCCCGTGAAGCTTCCGGTCTCCGAATCGGAGACCGCCGCCGACGACGACGGGCATGGATCGGCACCGGTTACAGGCGCCGATTGTGGAGCGGCAACTTGGCCGACCCCAGACACGGGGGTCGCACCGGTCACCGCCTGTGGAAGGGGGGACACTCGTCCCCCCTGTGAAATCTTTTGTGGCCTCTGAGGCTTAGAGGCCACTTCAGTTACAGGAGGCTTGGGAGCCTCCATAACAGACTCTGTAGCTGTTACTTTCTTTTCATCCACTAAAATCTCGCTAAGACGGACTTGGATTTCAGGTTTAGTGTCCGTTTTCTTTTGTACTGGAGCGACTTTCTGTTTTGAAGATGCGTCTTCAGGAGGCTGTACAATTATTTTTGGCTTAACAGGTTCTTTAGTGCTGAGAGGCTTCATTTTATTTTCAATTATCCTCTCAATTAAGCCAGCCAAGGTAGGTGCGAGTTTGTTGATGATTGCACTCTCATCAACAGCAACTGGAGCAGGAGCAGGAACAGCAGCCGCAGCCTGAGCATAGTTTGTTGTTGCTCTAGGTCTGCGGGCGTTTACGATCTTTTTTGCTTCAAAGTAGCTGACTTTTTGCAGGGTTTTTACTTCCTGCACAGCTACTTCGTCTTTGTAAACAGGACAGTTCCTTGATCTACAGGAATGCTGTCCTCTGCAGTTTATACAGGTAGGACGCTCCTTACAGGCTCTCCCTCATGCACCTCTTCGCCGCACACGCATATTTGCGTTCTCTCACATTTGATAGCGGTGTAGCCAAAGCGTTGGCATTTGAAGCATCACATTGGCTGCGGGATAAATGCCCGCACATCCAAACGATGTATCCCCGCTCTTATCTTCTCCGGCAATGTAAGCCGGAGAAGATGAGAACATTTTAACATAAAATGTGAGAACATGTGAGGCAGAAGGTAGGACTTCGCCATTCCTCCTCATGTTCAATCGCGACACTCTATTACTCCTTGTGATGACAACTCCTCAACAATTTCTTGCTCCGAACAATTTAGAAGATCCCGACAGACGACTACACCCCTTGAGGTGTTGATCGTACCGTGGGGATCGACATGTACAGCCAGTTCTCCAATCTTTTTCAGCCCTAGGATTTTCTGAGACTGTATATCATTTACAGTCTCTACATGAAGTCCCGTGAAAGTTTTCCTAATTTCCTTAACACGGCCTCCAGCACATTTCGTTATTTCTCGAGCGATGAGGAATGGACTCACCTTCGAGAAATTACCGTCTTCTTTTGTAACAACTAAGTATTTTGGCTTTGGAACGTTGCTTTTGAAGAAAGCTTTCTGCAAACTTTTCCTAGCCTCAACTTCAATTTTACTAGATTCTGCGCTCTTTCTCCGTTTTGCCTCAGGCGAAACTGCTGGTTCTATACGAGGGTGTTTACGTGAACCCTCTGCTACGTTTGCTTGTTCAATATTCATGAACGGTTGATCCCTTCTGTAGTAAGGCTAGCCGCCGGGGTACACCCCTACTCCAGGGCTACCAACCCTAGAGGTCCGTTCCGGTACTCCGGTGGAACCGGCACATGTCCTGGCAGAGAGCGGATGCGCAGTCTCTGCACTGACTGCAGGCCCTTACACACTGAGGCTTTCAGGGCTCCCATGCCCCGAACAACATGGGCACCTTAACTACATGCTTGCCATCGCGGGGGGCATGTGGACAGCGAAAGGTCTCCGTTACACCTGCAAATAACTTCGACCGTGGCCGCCACATCGCCAGCTCTAAAGGTAGTATCAATCCATTTCCATATTCGTTAAGAATTTCATATCTGCAGGTGGCCGCGAAGTCCAGTCCTGTAATACGGCCTATTGATGAAAATCGGCCGAAAAAAGCATATCCGAGAAACAACACTCGTAACCCCGTTAGCCAGCTATCTGTAATGTACGTGAGTACAGCTGTTGCCGCCCTGGACGTGGAACGTAGATGTTGTGTTTCGGACGTGGGGATTATCTACTTCAGGGCGCAAGTAATAATAATTCTACTGATAATATTTATTATACTTATGTAAATAATGACAATCTACGTGCTAAACGAGGAGATGTTTGTGTAACTAATTCGAGTAACATGGTTTTCATAATTATAATAGCAGTAATGTTAGTGATAACAATAATAATGATTGATTATTTCTTATCCAACCTACGCTGAATAAACTAAAATGAGTAGTCTCTATGATCAACAAACTATTGATAACCAAAATTTTCAAGGGCTCATGAATTCTGTGGACCATATGTTTCAAAGATTTGGGCGAATACTTGAAAATATGATAGATAGAATGATTATTTATGAAACGTCTACAAAAAAAAATTAATAAATGTTTCAGGCTAGCAATCCTCTTCAATTTCATTTCTTTTCGTTAACTTTTAAGTTACAAACCACTGTAGCATCTTACTGTTCATTCCAAATTTAGCCTATTTACTTATTGTACAATTTTAATTCTGAACAGATTGTAAAGTTACTGTAACGTAATAATAAAAAAAATAAAAAATTATGAAGAAATATAATCACATAAATAAATAAAAAATACGTTACTATACATTTCGCATGTATATCGATACATAATGTAACAAGTATACACCTGACTACCAAGAGACATGTCGAGATTTTCCCCTAGTGATCGGTACATTCCGGTGCTAAGCTAAAGGGGACGGATACACACACAAATGCCTTTAGTAGGGCAGAATATATTATATATTACATGTATAAATATATATGTATGTTTTAATATAATATAAATACTTAACGTAAAATAAAAAAAAAGATTAGAATCAACTGTCACGTTTTTTCAAATTTTGATGCAATAAAAATGTTTTGGGGTTTCATAGGGTATAGTTTCATTCCTAGAGCACGTAATAACGTGCTCTAGGAATGAAACTTACCAAAACAAAAAGGATATGGATAAAATTTAATGAAATTGATAATTTTTTCCAATAATTTTTTAGTAAGAAATTAATAAAAATAATATAACAATTAATTAAGGGGATTAAATGTACGTAAATTACTTATTGTATAATTTTTTTTCTAAAAACTGTAGGCTGTTATTAGCTTCTTCAATTAATAAATGTTTTAGCCTTTGAAAATTGGCAAACGTAATCGGGTTTCGTAACCACAACCTTCTGGATAAAAGGCAAGATGGCACCGCTCCGCCAAGGATAATGCTAATGTTTACTGTTTTCAATATTGATACTTCTGGATCTTACAATATTTAATTACAGCCTAAACCTATAAGTTGATTGCTTATATTTAGGCTTTCCAACGATAAAATCTAAAAGTTTACAAAAATTAATTTTTTTTAAGTTCAAGATGTCACACTAAAACAAATTTTTATAATTTTTTAAGATTATACAATATCGTAATTATGTTTATTTTTCTAAATCTGTATATTTTACTTTATATGAGGAATTTTTTTTTAATTTTTACATTTAAAATAAACAAATAAAACCTACAAAATTACAAAGACATGCTTTCATACGCTATTTTGGTGGTAAATATTTTACAACTTTCATGTGTTTGTGTAAAACCTTTTTTAATCTGTATTTGATGTATTTATAACCACTGAAACTAGTTTTTGTTACGTTGTTAAAGTGGGATTGTTTATCATTTTATTTATGAAGTGGGAATTATTTATGAAGAAATCAATCTAAGTAGTAAATAAAGACAGATGTTAAACATAAACAAAGATTAATTATTTTACAAGGACAATTTTTTCAATCATTTAAAAAATGTTGTGGAACAACTTTTCTAATTTATTTGCAACCAAGATCATGATTTCCTTAACGATTTTAGAACACAGGAATTCCTTGGAACAAGATGTAAATAACGGGCGAAATCAAAGAAATACAGCCTAAATAATATGAAAGGAAAGCCTTTGAGTTTGAATTTACGTAATTAAAAAGAAAAATCTGTTAAAGAATATTGACCAATAGTTTTATGTATAAAATTCATACAATTTCACCTACTTATTGTAGAAATGAGTATTCGCACAAAAATGAAATGTTTTCTGTTTAATTATTACTCATATATTTATGTGCCTTCCGATAAAGTGTTTACTAATCATTTGAACTATTTAATTGTACATACTTTGATATGAGCTCATACAAACATTAAATTGAGGTTTCTTCTTAAAAAAAAAAATAATTTTTATCATTTACTTTTAGTGTGAAATATTCAGTTAATTAAAAGATTACGTCAAATTTTATTATTGACGATAAAAGTATTTCATAACAACTTGTGAATTAATAATGTTTTAATGTATAACGTGTTTTATGTATTTGTGTACTGATGAGCGAAAAAGCTGTGAAATATTTATTACATTACTAAATAAAAAAAAATTCTGAATCGTCTTGTAGTATTTTAACGTATATCGTGTTATTTTTTAGCTGCCAACTGTGACGTGGTTGTGACAAGTGACGGTGTGAAAAATGGTTCTGTCGCCTCACCCGGCTATCCAGGACCCTATCCAGCACGAACTTCCTGTCGTTACGATTTCCAGGGTCGCGGTAAAGAACGCGTCCAAGTCTTCTTTACTGATTTCAGTCTTTACCATCCAACAGACGATTCTAAAGAGTAAGTATAAACAATAAATAATTTATAAATTATTATTATTATGATGTACAATAATAATTAATTATACGTAATACACAGTACAAACATTACAATACAATATATTATATTACATTATATTATTATTTTTTTTTTTTTTTTAAGATAAGATAAGATCTTTTTCAATCAACATATCGACTATTTTTCAAATTACAACTATTTAAATCAGAAATTCTATTTTTAAAAATCTGATGTACATCAGATTTCATGACTTCCTTGTACACCTATTAAATTACATATACACATTATTTTAGAATGAAACGTAAAAAAGTTTTATTTCATTAATAACTTCTGATTTTTTTTTTTTTTTTTTTTGCTTATCGTAAAAAACGTTAAAAAAGTAGATGAAGTCTGATTCGAACCGATGTGCCTTCCCCTTTTAAAACGCAAGTATTTCATTAATTAAAATTCTATTTTGCTATAACTCTAGCACCAATGAAAATAAGTGCCAATTATTGTATATAGTTGAAAAGCTCTCAATGAGGGCTTATTTATTACTGCAGTTAACAAAAGAACCAAAATCCAATTATTTTTGATTTTGGGCTTTTTTGGACACTTTTGGTTCAGTCGATTCCAATCAAAACGGGAAGTGCACAACTAGAAGTACAGCAGTTCTAAATCCAGAATTTCAACATCCTACGATTAATCGTTTTTGAGTTATGATAGATAGATATACGTACATATGTACGTACAGACGTCATACCGAAACTGGTCAAAATGGATTCAGGGGTGATAAAAATGGATATTTCCGTTGAAATCTGAAAATCGAAATTAATGCGATTACAATACTTCGTGCAAGGAAGTAGAAAGCTGTTTCATTTTCATTTGGTAACCTGATAAAAATTAATCGCTTAACTATTAATACGAAAAACATGATATAAAATAATACTGTTTAGTAATAGTTACTACATTACCTGGAATGAAGAAGAAAAAGTGTTTAAATATCATGCAATAAAATTTCCTTTGAGAGCTCCTCAAAGATAATTTTAGCAAACCAATTTCTTTTGAAAGGTTTTAATGTACGTACATTTCCCCACCGAAGCAAAAATTTTAATCAAATATTCATTTACAAATAAATATTAGTGCTGTTTTCATAGATGTATGTAATCACTCAGCCTAAAACGATAAGCATGGTCTTTTTTATATAAAGAACGCATTGCAGTTTTTATTTCTTTAAACTCTCTCGGCATATACAGAGTGATTCACGAAAAATGTAACAACAAAATTTCAAGACGTTCTACACATGAATATTAAAAGGTTTTTTCGTTTAACACCTAGTTAATATCTGCCAAATATTGATGTGTATTGTTTTCAATAAACTTCGAAATTCTTATGTTTGTACTTAGTTTTTGTGGAATTTATTCATACAATATTTTTTTACAAATTTTGCTTAAAACATTTATGTATGATTTTAATATCCATTTAACAAAGCCTTTTTTATGTCATACATAGAATAGTGTGTTTTACGACCCCAATCTTTGGTCTTTTATTTAAAATTTCTCGAAAATTAAAAAAATATAATTCTGAGACCTGTTGTTTTTTTTTTCAATTTTTCAGGTCAGATTTAATATAGTCTGACTTAATTTTTCCGAAAGCGCCGGAAATCAAGGCGAAATCTTTCCTCACTTTACATTCGCTAACCTAGCGTTTCCAAACATTTGCTGTTATGTGCTTTGTTTTTTATTTTCTCCAGTAGAAAATGATCTGAAACTTGTTACATTCTTTGTAAACTATACTCTACGATGAAAGTTCTAGCCCAGGATTGTTAATTTTGGAAAATAACCTTTCTTGATTTTTAACAATTTTTTTTTTAAAACCATTCTTTTAAAAATAACAATTTCAAATCGTTGTTATTAGAAATTGCCTGATAATTTTAAATTCTTTGATTGAAATAATATCCAAATTTAGTTAGGACAATGATTAAAGATTATTAATTTCTGTTGATCCAGGAAATACGTGATCAAATTTGAGGCTGTACAAAAAAAAAACTATCGTTCTGATTTAGAAAAACAAATTACATCATTCTTTAAATTATTTTATGTAGTGTTTGATACGGCAAAATTTTTATTTTTTACTTATATTTTAAGTTATCAAGTGAGATAAAAAAAGATACCGTATTTTGAGCTTACCATTTTTGATCGCTTGTTAAAAAAAAAAACAAAAAAACGTTAGAATAGTAGTGTCAAAACTTTTTCAAAAATTAGCTTATTTTATCTCTTAAAAATTTTTGAATAATATCTTTAACCAATATTGAGTTGTTCGATTTGTAAAACCAAATTTTCTTTTGATTAATATATTGTACAAAACCATACAAGGTTCCCTACTTTCATCATTATCTGTTAATTTTTATTTGATGAAGTTATACAGAAATGTTGATGCTTGTATGTGAAATATGGAAATGAATTGTTAAACGGGTAAAAAATTACATGCCTGACCGGAATTCGTAAGCGGAACCTCCGGATGAAATGCCGAGATGCTACCATTCGCCACGGAGATCGGCTTTTAAATTGAATAATATGATATTTAATAAAGTTTATTGCTAAATATTCACTTTTTAGGAATTTTTTTAAAGAATTAATTGCTTTGGAGAGGTGACTGAATGAGAAGGAAATATTGTAGTGTTCCAAGGCATACAGAATTCTGTCTTTGGCAATGGAAGCTGTGCACGAATTTTCTGCTCCATGTAGGCAGTTACTGATGATATATTTTTTAAATTTACATCTTACTTTCATTCGAAAGAAAAAAAATAGTAGGGGTCAAAAGTAATCAAAAAAGTATTATTTAAAACAGTTTTATTAATTTCAGTAATGAAATGAATTTACAAATTGCACGTGTCTACAGGGAAGGGAATGAAATATAAAAAAAAAGCATTTGAAATTTTTACCAGAATTATTTAGAAAGTTATTAAAATTAAAATTTTTATTTAGTTGTAAGATATTAGCAAAAATATACTGAGTTATATGAATATTATGTCAATATATTTGCTTTGTATTATACTTTTCAGTTATTTTCTTTATAAATCCTAGTCTCTGTGTTCTTTATAGTTTTAATCTTCTACAGTACTCGACTATGCTTTATTACTTAATCCTGTGTACTTTTATGACCTACCGACCTTACTCTTTTTCTTGTTTTTCATGTTCTACCATTTTCCCGATTATTTTTTAACTACATCTTTTATCTACCCAGTTATCAAAATACTTCTATATAATAATTTTCTTTGTATTTATAATTTATACTATATTTGACGTTTCTTTTTTTTTAAATAAATCACTGCTATAGAACGTTACATTGTACACAATTATTTACAACTCTTTGTTTCGAATTCTTAGGATTTACGTTGATTCTAGTACATTTATTTTCTCTACAATAAGATCTCTCCTTGCTTTGAAATACAAATTTTTTAATAAAAATTAATTTTAAAAGAAATATTAAAATAAAATCCACAAAAACATGTTTGAGAAGTTTTAGTAAATAATTTTTTCTGAATGAAAATATTATTTTTCTTCTTCTTTTATACAAAATGCATTTTAACAGAAATAATTTTGAGATTAGAAATTACTACTTAGCTCCACAATATCAACGAACAAGCAAGGATAATTTAGAAGTAAATACATACGTAAATAAATTGAAATTATTGCACTAAATAATTTAACTATTTAATAAGTTAACTCAACATATCTTAAATTACTTTAACTCTTTCTTTTTGGGACAGAGTTGTTATGTATTACCAACCCTGTTCAAAGTATTTTCGGCCAAGTAAAAGAAGATATGTGTTTATATACGTATTGGTTGATTATTTATACTTCTGTAGTTATTGTTTACGGATGATCGGTCAATAATGGCTGGGAATATATACGGGATGAGGAATACAGAGTGGTATTAAAGTATGGAAATGGCTTCTTATTTCAAATGTAAGGGATTCAAGGAGGTAGAAACAAGTTTAGATTTACGAAGTTAGAAAATTTCTATTTTATGGTGTTTGAAATTTTTGTCCACATTATGAGTTCGCCACAATGAACCATACTTCTTTAAATAGGAAGGTGGATATGTACGAAATGCTTTGAATGTAAAATGCACTTTTTTCTGTAGACTGAATTTTAGTAGAAATAATTTTGAGATAAGAAATTGTTACTTTGCTCCACAATATCAACGAGCAAGCAAGGTTAATTTAGTAGTAACACAAACGTAAATAATTTGAAATTAATGCTTAAAATAATTTATTTTTATCTGTTATTTTATTCTATTATTTTTCTCCTGATTCTGTTCGCTTATTTTCTCATCATGATTTTTTTTTTCAACTTTTACTACGTTTTTCAACTTACTATTATACGAGTATAGTAAAATCACCAACTTTAACTATGTTTTCTTATTTTTATTATAAAGTTAACTTTACATATCTTAAATTAGTTTATCTCTTTCTTGTATCCATTACTATTAGTTGGTCCGATTGTTTTAAAACAAAGTAAAAATATAATAATTTGATAGAATTTTGGAAATGAAATATGTGTTTAATAATTGAATCTAAAAATTATTAGGTTAAAGGTAATATCATATAATGACAAATTATAAATAATTAATTTACTTCCTTAAGTAAAAAGTTATTAAATTTTTATTAAAAATGTATTTATACCCATTATTTATTTATTATTTTGGCTTGAAAAGTAAAATACTGAAATCGAATAAAATATTATTCTTATGTTTTTGTGTTTTTCAACAATTTGAGCTCTTTTGTGTTAAAACGATTTTATATACTTCTCTAAAATTTAAATAATCGTGAAATTTATGAAGTAATATTATTAGGTAGCATAGATAATATTAAATAAAATAATTTTGAAACGGTTGTTTGGTTCAGTCTTGATAGGCTTTCTTAATTAAAAAGAAAGAAAGTCAAAATATATTCAGATCTCCTTGTCATATCAACAGCTATTTTCCACAATAAAATACTATTTCATAGCCTCTTAAAATTCATATTTATCAATATTATCTAACAACCGCACAAGATGAATTTTATAAGTAAGAAGTTATAGAATGTATCTGACAGGAATTATTAACTTTTAAACTTACATAAAATTTTAATTAACAACTTTCAAGCAATAAAAACATATAAATAGCAATATATAACAAAAATGAAATTGAAATGACGTAGGACATTTTATTAACATTTACATTTAATAATATTTTACGTGTTGCAAATGATTATGTGTGACTATTAGTTTATTATTTCTAATGTTTTATTAACGCATTAATTTAGGGGAACATATAAAAATTTAATAAATTATTTTATAAATTATTAAATTATTATATGTAAGGAATGGAGTAAAAAAAAATAAATTGGAAGAAAAGGAAAATTTAAAATTATCCCTTATAAAATTCGCCCTTATAATTTAGTCTCTCTAAGCCCAAAAACACATCTCAGTCATCAGTTTGGCTTCTGTCAGGTTGCCACCGATGCAAATGCCTTGGCAGACATTTCAATCAGTGTATTTACAAAACCTACTGTCATTTTGTATGGCCTCTTTCAACCACGACCCCCTACCATAACTTACAGTTCTCAACTGTAAAATTAACCGAAGGCGCGATCTCCGGGTCTTTCTCTACTACCGAAGGTTTCACACAAAAACTCTTCCTATATCTATCTTCAACTAGACTATGCAGTTAGAATTACTTTATTGAGTCTTTAAGCACCAAAAATACTATCCTCACACCAACAAAACAAGTGTTGATCGCAACAACAACTTTGTACTACAATTCAATTTACTCAAAGTCCTAACTCTTGATTTATTTAAAAATGAATTTAGGTAGGGTATGAAAACATACCCTACCTCTCTCTGCTTTGGTCTGCTTTCAGGAGCGAAATTACTGCCTACAGTCTCCCCACACCGTAGCTCCATCACAGAGTTCTCCATACATCCATTCTCATCCAAACAGCGAATGTCTCAGCTAACCGGGGCTCGATGCCAAAACGTCTATCTTGGCAAAGTAAGCACCCAGGCGGGCCTCTAGCCACCAGGGTTGCTATTCTATTTATACTTCTATAACATCATCAGAAAATAAGTTCAGAAATATTCATTATTTTTTAAGAAACTTACAGTCCAACCGAAAATTCGTGACGATTGCAGTCTACCGATCACGGAGTTGCATACCATCCGATACGATAAATCGTAATTGATTTGTTTACCTACTACTACAACTACTTCTGTTCAGATAAGAAAATTAAAATTATACGTTGAATTAAGAAGTATCGATCCTCTAATATCGTGTTATTATTGAAGAAAAAAATTGAAATTAATTTTATAAAACGGGTTCTTTATTTGCTTATAAATACAATTCTTTAACGCCTGATATAATTCGTTTGACGATAAATTATTTCACTTCCGGTTTCTTCTTCCTCTTAAATTTTTAAATATGAAACTTATTATTTTACATTTTATATTATTATTTTTCGGTAATCTAATTTCTTATTGTTCCGTTCCACTTGTGTCGTCAGTTGCTGCTACCTAGCGAGGACTAGGGCTAAGATCTAACAGTAATTATATTTAGAATGTTCTTATTCTTTTTTCTTTCCTCCCCTCATCATGATAACAAGCAATATCATTTCGGAACTTTATTTCTAGTTTCTTTATGAATATATGTAGTCTCTTTATCAGCGGAGGTTTTTTCGTCTGTTTAATGATTTCTCTAATATTCTAATAATTGATTTACTAAAAATCGTCTTTGAAATATAATTTAAGTATAGTTTTCTTTTATTTAAGAATTTTATCTGAAGTGTTAAAACGTGATAAATTTTTTCTACTTTGGTTTTCTTCATAGCTCCCCATGGAAATTCCTTTAATCGTACTGCAGAAAAAGGAATTTATGAATAAAGACCAGCAAATTTCCGTCAGTTGAACTAAATTATTTTTGCCTGTTGTTTCTTTTTCTATACTTAATTGTTTAAAAATACTAGGATCGTTCTGAAAGTTCTCAGCCTGACAAAGAGGTGGTGAAAATATTACCAAACGGTTATGATATTAGTCAAGTATGATCCTTTCAGCCGTGTACTGTGACTCTCTGACGCGTGCGTTTAGTTGATTTTATTTGGCGATTAAGTAAAGCAAAAATTTTTAACATTTTCTGAGAAATGGATAACATTAAAGTTCGACCTGTTATAAAATAGTTTGTTTTAAAAGTTGTAAGCCCGACAGATATACAAAAAGAGTCTATTTTACATTGGTCTTCCCATTTGTTTTCGTCGACAGAAGAGTGGACTGCTTTATTTAAACCTGATCGTACATCCATTCAATATGATGAACTCTCGGGATAGCCAAAACCGCTATGACTGATAAATCATTCCAAAAATCAACAATGCCGAATTAAATGACCACCAAAAAAAAGACGCGAGTTTATTGACACTGCAATCTTTCGATAGATCGTGTCCACTATATTTTACATGATGTTTGTCAAATGAAAAGGCTTTCCCCTCGATGAGTATCGCGTTTTAAAAGTGGACCAAACTTCTCGACTGTCTTTAGACTTATATAACATGATTCCAGTGGGTTTCTTTGATGTTTTATAATAATATATAAAACATAGATTTAAGTAGATGAAACACTGGGTAAGAGTAGATGAAATCGCTCCAAAGTAAACAGAAACGGTTGTATGTACAGGAAAAATCATGGCTAGGGTTGTTTGAGAATTTTCATGGTGCAGTGCTCATAGCCTACCTGGAAAAAGCAGGACGGTCACCGGTAAGGTTCTGTAGTGATGGATAATAATCCATCACTACAGAACCGATTGAAGGGTGCTATTAAAGAGCTAAATAACCAAATTTATCCAATAAAAAGTACTCTTTTTATTTCGATAACATACCTGCACATACATATCGGTTTGTTGCTGCAAAACTCCACAAGGTTCGTTTCGAAGTGGTATACACATGTGCCATAGCTGGCTCCCAGAAATTATTTACTGTTTCCAAACCTAAAGAAATGGCTCGCTGGATGAAGATTCTTATATTGATAAGATACATCGGTTCGAATCAGACTTCAACTCCTTTTTTTTTAATTGATTTATTAATAATTAATTATTAACTTCTGATTATAATAAAAATTTTACGATGAATAATAATTCAATAACAAAAAAAAATGAAAAATTATCAGAATTGTTTAATGAAATAGTTTTATTTACTTTACATTTTAAGAAAAATGTGTTCATATAATTTAGTAGGCGTCTAAAGTAATGTGATGTCCACATCAATTTTTTTTTAATTCTGCACCGTGACAAATTATTAAATTTCGTGTAATTTATTTTGAGTTGGACAAATCCCATTATACCGAGAGTATTAATGAAAAGTTACAAAGTCGTTTGTACAAACATTAAAATATTTTAAGTGGCTGGTATCGAACTGCTAGATGACTAAGTTGAAAAGTAAATATAAAATAAATAATTCTGAAAATTCTCGTGTTTTCGAGATTTTTGTCCAAGAACTTTCCGAACGGTCATCGTAATATCCTTAATTGGATCGTTCAGTTGTTTTTATTTTAAAATTATCGAATATATTATTTATTCTAACAACCAGATTGTTTAATTTATACGTGGACCAGTTAAAAATATTTTTTTTCAAAATATGAAATCGGGTAATAATATGATAAAGGAAACTTTAAACTATTGGTCTATGAAATATAACTAAACGTAAAATGTATTAACTCTTTAAAGTTAATTACTTTTTCTATTCTCAAAGTGAGTTCCGTAGTGTAACTATCAGAATTTCTATTATGAATGAAATAGGCCTAATAAGACTAACAATGGAAACAGTACATTTTTATATAGAAACAGTAAATTTAATATGGAAACTATAAATTTTTTATATGGAAACAGTAAAATTAATTTTGTTTCCAAAATGATTCATATTGTTATATTAGAATATCAGATGTCAACTGATTTCTATGAATGGATCTGCTGAATAAGAATACATACTTGTATTTAGAAGATTTCAAAAGAATTAAATTAGTAGAATTCGTGATAATTTTATTCATTTGTGTAAAAAAAATTAATACTTTCAATTCTTTTGTTAGGTTATCCGTTCAGTGATCGTAAATATCAACAACAAAAAACTTGAATGGAGCAGATATAAAATTAATTTATTAACAAAACTCATTAATAATAAATACGTTGATATCGGCTTCTAATTATCTGCATATAATCATTATGTCACCAATGATCTGATTTATACGTATGTTTTTCCCGGATTTCCCTCTGAATTTAACTTTTTTCTTAGTAATACTATTTATTATAACTTGTTGATATACCATCTTAGATACTAAATAAACATGTGAATTTTTAGATTTCTAATCGAATATTCATATTTTGAAATAAAACATATTTTACGAATACTTGTAATTTCTATTACATATTTCTTTTATAATTTTTTCCCAATCTAAGAGCATTCCAGTTGTCTATTATTAGAAACGAACCAAAATAAATTAAGATATTGTATCTATTATCTTAATTAATTCTGTACTAAATGATTTAAAAATCAATTTTAACGCTCTATTTTTTTTTTTTTGTATTCTATTGGAAAACAAATATTTCATTTCAGCTTTTTTATTCGAAAAACTTAATTTTTTTTTTAATTTATGTAAGTTTTACTTTCTGGCTATATTTCTATTGATGTGGCAGTATCTTAGCTATAAAAAAAAATTATAAGGATCGGTCAAAATTTAGGTATCGGGATCTTTACAATTATCAAAATTTCCAGACCTCTTTATTGCCAAAAACCCACAAAATTCTATAGAAATTTCCGAAAGATGTAATTATTTCTATTTTTCTATATCTTGTTTAATATTTCCCGTCTGGTTTGACATAATTTCTTCAAAAATAGCTCAAAAAATTTTATATATAGGCCTTTAAATTTTGCCTAAAATTGCAAAAGCCAACATATTAGAAAATAAATTAATTAGTAATGATAAACAATAGCACTTTAAAAAAATAATAAAATTCAAATAAACCAATTCATCAGCAACACAGTTTGATAGACATCTTTAAAACTAATTAAAAGTTAGTTTCACTTTATTGAGAATTTTGTTTAGTATTATAATATCTAGTTTAAATCTGTCACGTTTTGATGTTTTATTTTTAATAAATTTCAAAACTTTTGACTTTTTATTTGGTTTCTGTAAACTTTACTCGTATTATTTTACTTAGAATAAAATTCATAACATTTTTTAAACGTTTATCAGCCATTTGCATAATTTTTTAAGGTCAGATTTCATATAAATCCACTTAATTTGGGTCCTAAGAATTACACTATGTTTAATTTTACCGAAAACGCAGAAGTAAGGATGAAATCTCACAGCCGCCGCCACTTGCTAACGAAACGTTTCCAAACTCATGTTTATATGAATTTCCTTTTTTATTTTCACCAGTAGAAAATGTCCTGAAAATTTATTACATTCTTTATGAATCACTCTGCATAAACCTAGCATTTCTGTGGACATGGTTATTTTATAAATACTTAGTTATCTAGTATGAATAAATATTTTAATTTATAATTTATATTATATTTTATTTAGGAATATGTTGTTTATTTACTTCTTGTATTGTTAAACATTTTCAGTATTTTCAAATGAAAATAGCCAATTTAGTTAATTTTATTACACATATTATTTATTTTACTGAGAAAATATTTCTTCTTTATAACAGCACCACCATTCAAAATCATATCACATACAATAGAGATAAATTTATTCCAATCATTTTCATTTATTTACTGCTCTTCTTATATACTTTCTATAATTGTCCCATATATATACATATATATATTTCCTGGCTAAAGCCGGAACGTGACTGAGCATCAAACACAATGGTACAACATCAATTTACGTCTTACTCCTTCTTCTTTCACCTGTCCATAACCGTCCTAGGCCAGTTTTTCTTTATTGACCTGACTTCCTACTAGCCATGCCACTTCTGTCTTGGACGTTCTCTGTAATTATTTCTCTTCATTCTATGAATCATCGTATATCATTTTTTTGTATTTTTAACAAATAAACGTTAAAAAATAATTTTCGATTTGTTATAACGTTTTATGATATTCATAAACTGTAAATTGTAATATTTTATCGTATGAAAAATATTAATACTTTACAGTATAGAGTTTAACATGAATAGTCATAAATGTATCGGATTAACGACAACAGTTATCATTATGATAGACCTTATAATTTCCCTAATTTCATTTTATAAATTTATATGGAAATTCTATATTTTCTTAATATTTCTTTCTTCTTACGAAACTTACCATGATTTTTTGGAATTCTGTTACCAAATTAATATATTAAATACCATGATTCTGAATACCATGATTCTGTTTATTAAATTAGAATATTCAGATAACAACTGTTTTTTCAATACTGTTAATACTCTGAATCACATCCGCTCAATAAAATGAAGATTATCTTCTGACTTAATTCCAATTTTCTGTTCCATTATTATTATTACAGACGACACAATGAAATTAGCCTTGCAATTGAATTTTAGGTATTTTAAATTTCCGCGATTTCTATTCGTTACTTCTGATTTTCCACCTGTAATTTTTCTTTTTAACACATAAATAATTGATTCATCAATAATTTTTCGATTCTTTCAGTGTGATAATTTCTTTTTAGTAACATTATCTACAATGGCAGACGTTTAAACAGTTATTTTAAGAACACGGATATCAGGCGTTTGTTTTTTTCTTTTACGCTGAACAGCTAAAATTTAATAGCTAAACAACTATTAACGTGGAAAACTATAATATATATATATATATATATATATATGACAAGCTATAAACTATATTGTTCTTTTATCTAATTAAAACCTGCTTCCACTCTCCGTTGAATTTTTTTTCAAATTATTTCATCAGATAATTTACTAACATATATTCCCCTACGGTTGTCACGCTATTTTCTATCCATTCTCTTAAATATTCTTCGTATTTTAAGTTATAAATAGTCTTCATATTTAAAAGAATGAATATTATTCATGTTTAAAAGAACTACGACAAGGATATTAAATCCTCCTTGTCAGATATTAAATCAGCCTTTCAAATGAATCTTCTAATATAACTTCTGTACTAGTGAATTTATCTCAGCTACAAATAAATATATTTTGGTAATATGTTTTTTTTTACATTTTATCTTTTATTAATAAGTTTTAATCTATTTTATTTTTTATTTTTTTTATTGATAGATTCAACCTGTGTTTATTCTGAAACCTTGAATAATTTTAAATCTAACCATACATACTTAATAAAAGTTTGATATTTTATCCTACAGTTACATAATTTCAGTTATTTGTTTAATAAATGGATCATACTTGTACTTATATGGTGATCTATAGATATGGAGTGTGCTATAGGTAACTCTCATGCATTCTTACCCATCATTCTTTGAAAATTAGATATTGTTGGAAAGCTCTTAATTTTTCCTTGTAAATGTTTCTATTCTTCTCAAGAAAATATTTAACAATACTTGAAAATCTCATTTGTTTCTTTATATATATGAAAATTCTATAATTCATCTGATCATCTTTTTCGTTTTGTTTAGTTATCGTTTTAATTGATATTTTTTGTCTGTTGTAATCCCATCACGTTTTATGTTCATTTAAAAACATTTAAATGCATAAAACGTACTTTGTACGGTAAAAATCACTAAAAAATAATTCTAATTTGCATAGTTACACGTTAAAAACAAATTGATTGTAAAATGTTTTGTTCTTTATCATTTAATATTTTAAGCTGCAATTTATTTCAAGAAATCGTGTAGGAATTATATAAAATTATGAATAAAGATTACCCGATTTATTTTTTCAACTTTGAGAAAATCTAATTTCTTTTATTTCCTTCTCCCTATCACTCCCTCTCTTTCTTCTTTACTTTTATCTTCACCTTCTCCCTTTTGTTTTTTCTACCTCTACCTTTCCCCTGAAAGCTTCTTTCATCTTCATCTTCCCTGTTCCTTATTTATATTCTTCATTCTTCTTTAATTATATATTCTCTGCCTTCAATCAGGTTGTCTTCACCTTTCTCTTTTTATTTCATTTTCCCGTCTACTCATAATAATTTTCTTTTAAATATTCATTACTGCCTAATCTTTCTGTTTTTTCTTCTTAACCTTTTTTCTTAATTTTCTATTTATTCGCTTATTCTTCTCCTCCTCCAGGATCCTAAGTTATTTTGTCCTCTTTCCCACAATGTTTCTGATTATGGATGAACCTTACTACGTGATTACGGTAAACTTTATTCTTTTTGGCTCATAGAAAATTGCTGTATTTTGACATGTTGTGGCCCATACACAATGTCTTGTTACCACATGCTGTGCTTATTATCGGTGAGCGCAACGCTAGCCAGTAGATGTCGGGGGAACTTGCAGTCTACTTACACACCTGCACATGCGTACATCCCACCAAGCCAGCTGACGACGCAACTCTTCCACCAGCTCGCAGATGCCTATAATAAGGCAATACCAGCACAGCGAGAGCTTATTACGTCACCGACCAGGAACAGAAGAAGAAGGATCTTTGCCATCCTAATGAGGGATCTCGCGGCGGATGTAAGCATTCCCGCTGGAGCAGCAGGCCTAGCTGACCAGGCACGAGAATTGCTTGCTCCAGGTGGCCTAGTGGTGAAGTCGTAGCCGAAACGATCACCACTTGGGAAGAATCCCCTCGGCCGCGCCGGCGGAAGGCGACCGACTCCGCGGGGCTCTGGGGCCCACCGCTATAGCGGACGCTTTCCCTCAACTGCAGCTGAGGGAAAGCTCCTTCCAATTCCAGTGATCTCAACTCCCCGACTAACATTCGACGGCTAGAGCCGACTTTGCTGGAGACCAGCTTCCGGATTGAACAGCACTTCTCAGGGCTACCTTCCAAACCACACTAATGGCCCTTTTCAAAGCAACCATTCCAAAATTCACAACAACCCTTGTCAGGGCTATCATAAGGTTCTAAGATATCACTTGCCGTCGAAGCCATTCGGTGACAGTCAAAAGTATATGGTGTCAAATATACACAATAAACCATGGTTTTAGGGCTATTTATAGTAGCCTTTAAATTAAAACAAACAGTGGTTTTTCTTCTTGCTTCGATTTTTTAAAATTCTAATTAACATCTCTTTCATCTACTCTAATATATACCCAACTATTCTTCTATTATTTGTAATCAAGCAAAACCATTCAACCCTAAGTCATACAGTAAAAGAATCTTTGATAAAATGCAGTAAAACCGGTTTCTTTTTTCAGTTTAGCGTAGTGATTTGCAGTGATTTTATGGTACAAATAAACTTATTAACTGAAAAATAATATATTTATAAAATTTTAGACTACGTTAAATATTTGTAAAATAAAAGGATTTAACCGGCGGTTTGACCTGTCGGACTAGACATACGACCGGCGGATGACCCGTTTTAGTAGACAACCCCCTGGGCTGTGCTTTGCTTTGTTGTGAATCCGACCCGGGGGTAGGATAAAAAAAAATTAATAAAAACATTAAAATAGAACTTTATAATAACCTGCCGATTCAGAAAAAAAAATTATAACTTATAAATTAATGGCAAATGAATATCGAATAAAGAACTGTCGGACAATTTTGATGAATTGAGTACTTTTATTTCTTATTGACGTTTAAACTGAAGTAACTTCTTTGTAACTTTAGAATAGAAAGGATTTTTATACGTGTATAAGTTAAGCTATCAGAAGATGAAGTTGTAATCCTTTGGGGAAGTACTAAAAAACTTTCTTGAAAAAAATCATTGCTTATTAGTGTTCCATTGTCGTTTTAAAGTTATAGAAAGTTAAGAAGAAAATCAAACTTTTAATATAATTTTATTAAACTGAATTTTACTTAACTCTGTCTCATTAAGTTAACCATCATAAATATATTTCTTTATTATTTTAACTGAATTATAATTAAATTAAATTTAAATATTTTAAAATATATTTTTATATTTATCGTTTATATTTTTTTAAATATTTTTATGTAAATTCTTCCTCAAACAAATTTATATTGGGAAATTTATTGGTAAAAATTTGAGGTCAATTTCTTGAAGTGGTAGGAGAGAGAATTTTTGGGGGTCAAGTTTTTCAAAATTTTTCAAACATTATCAGTATTATTCACACAACCATGAAGGTAACGAACACTGCGGGGTTTTGGATAGATGGAAATGGTTAGCGAAGCGAGCTGTGGAGGGTCCAGGGCTGGTCAGATTGCTAAGCGACACCCGATAAGAACCCCGGGAGGGAGGGTTCTCTCAAAGGTTCCTATCTTCAGCGGTTCCCAGAGCCTCCTGGGAAGGCTATGAGAAACCCCGAGTGGGTTTCCTCGAGGCCCTGAAATGCCCCGGGAAAGCCGCGTAACACCTGTGTCGGCCCAGTGGAGTGGCTCTAGCCAGACGGAAATGGCGACCGAAGCGAACTTTGAAGGGCCAACTCTCATTAAAGTAAACGACTGTAAAAGGTCAACCTTGTCAAGCAGATCATCTGGAAAACAGAAATGTTGTAAATCAGTAAAATCCCAGCAGAAACACAAGATGACAAGGTTTAATGTCATAGTCACTCAAACAGACCGCTTTTTCTTAAAAACTTGATAATTTTCTTTTTTTTCATCATTATAAGATAAATCAATCGCCAAATTTCAGACTAATTCTAGCTACACTCTGAGAACTCTGTGCACTGTTTCACTCTGAGATATGAGTCACAACTTCTACATAGTGTTCTCTTTTCTCCTGTTACCATGTAAGACAAAGTGAGTCTAGTGTGACCGAATCAAAGTTTTGCAGTGGTAAATTGTTCTCGAATCGTCAGATAATTTCTTATTTTAATGGAAAATGGGATATTCTTAAAGTAACTATACTTACGCTTACAACAAACTTATGTTTAAGTTCGTTGTAACCGTACCCCATCATGACAGTTTTTAGTCATTTATTCTGGCTAAAATAACATCGATTTCCTAGCTGTATACGCTTGTTTGACTGATCTATCAGCTACTTCATCCCCTGGAAAACTGGCATGCCAGAAGTCCATATGAATATGCATTGTATCCCGCTGTCTTTCAGATTGTTAATTGCTGTTAAAACATCTTGAAAAAATGCATCACGTGTGAGCCTGTTCCTTAATGCAGTGATTGCACTTAAGGAATCTGAGCAGAGAAGCACTATCTCCTCGCTGTAATACAAAACCGAAGATCTTGCTGAATAGCGTATAACTCTGCCGTATTGACACTGGATATTTTGGATAATCTACAAAAATGGTACAGAAACAATTTTGGTACAAAATGGTACAAATGGTACATCTTGTACAATTTTGAAGCTTTCCACGCCGATCTCTTCCTCATCGGTCAATCGGTGAATCCATGGTTGTAGTTTTTATGTTCGAATATCAATCGTCGATTGACAAATATGATAATACACTGTCTGGTCTAAATCTTTTTTAATAAATTCAATTTATTATTTATAAGATATGAATTAGTTTTGGTAAAAGTTTTGCGTATTAATATTTAAAATTATGATTTAAATAAAGGATTGAAATTTTAAAAAAGGAGATCTGTTTGTAAACGTTTGAAAAGTCCTAAACATTATTCGTAAGAGAATAGCAATTAGTGTAGGGAAAGGTAAATTTGTATTAAAATTGTAAAGATTCCTAATATTCTATTGAAAGATTAGAATACATTTATTGATAAGTACAGGATACAATCATTTTTCCAGTACGCCTTCTCCAAAATCGCTAATAATTAATTTTACGGGTTTTTTCATGATCTAATATTTTAAGGTTTGCAATAAACTTCTATTTTAATGTGGAAGGTAAAAATATTATAAAATAAAATAAAAGTTATTGTAATGTTGAGACAATATGTTTATTATACTAATATTTTAACGCAAAGCTGTTTCATAAACAAATTATTTAAATATTAATTAATATATAAAATATTGATATGAAAATCACAGCTGACGTCGACGGGATAGGTTGTGTGCATAGGAGATCAGTGATTATAGGTTATATTTTTCGTTGTTATTTATGGTTTTCGATTTCTTGAGTTTTTTGGGGGATTTATGTTTCTGTTACGTTGTTTTAGTTTTTAGTTTAGTTATTGTTCTGTTTGGTTAATTTAAAATTATTTTTTTTTGCAATTTTGAACTTAGCCTAGCGTTGCTAGGGGCTTGTTTATACTGCTGCAAGGTTGTTTACATTTGAATCAGCTTACTTACTTTGTACATAGACAATGTTACTGTTGCCATTATGGCCGGCCCACATCGGTCTAAGGAAATGGTCCCACCGGAAGAGGAGTTAGATAAACGAAACAGGGGAGTAGGTTTTTGCTGGATCCCTAGCCACGTTGGAATTCTAGGTAACGAGAGGGCAGATTCTGCTGCGAAAGAAGCGTGTATTCAGCCTCCTTTAACCACCCGAGTTACTACCTTTGATTTTATCAATCATAAAAAACAGTCACGGCGAGCAAGGTGGCAAAGGGGCTGGACGGCTGCCGTCGATAATAAACTTCGACGGATTAAAGATTCAGTGTTACCGTGGGGCTCCTCTTGCAGGAACTCTCATCGTGAGGAAGTGATCCTTTGCCGGTTACGGTTGGGGCATATGAGGATCACACACGAATATCTAATGTCAGGAGAAGACCCACCCCTGTGCACACGATGCAACTGCCGCATGACTGTGCATCACATTCTCGTGGACTGCGTATGTTATGCGGCGTTGCGTCGTCAGTTTAATATACCCAGCAGCATTCGTGATATCTTGTGCAATGATGGCGGGATTTTGGAACGGATGTTTCTCTTTTTACATAGTACTGGGCTACTGCAAAGGATTTAATATACTCATATATGTTTTTCTGTAAAGAGAGTTTTTTTAATAATTTTATCCTTTATTTTCGATTTGATTTTTTAGTTCTATGTGTTTAATTTTACTATACGGGGAGGGGATTTTTGCACAACCCACCGGAGTTAGGTAAGTTTTTATACTTTCCTTATTCTATTATTTTAGCTTTTATATTTTATCAACTTTGCCTGTGGTATTAGTTTTCGGTTTTATTTTGCTTATTTAAATAAATTTTTATTATATGGTTAATATTACGTTTACACCTTCTGTGGTATATTGTTTTGGAGTTATTTTACCCTTTTATTAATTTAATAATAACAATCGGGCGATGACAACGCCCAGGCGTTTTTCGCCCACAAAAAAAAAAACCGGAAGAGGAAGGACACTGAGGTTTTGGACCATTTAATTTCTAGGTATTCTGGGAAGAAGGCGGAGCATAAGTCGAGTCAGCAGCGGCGGAAGATTGTCAATCTCGTAGTCTCAACCAGTAGAGACCTTGGGTAAGGCTTTCTGTCTCTCCTAGCTAAATCCGATGGCATGTGGGTGAACAGCGACGTTCCTTGACAACTTCGGGGAAGCGACGGCTGCGTGGCTCCCGCCTACTTGTGAAAAGATGAAAAAATGTAAGAATGGTGGTTGGAGTGATCTTTATTTGTCGGGTGACTCCTTTGACTCGGAAGGGTGTGACTCCTTTACGGACGTCTCTCACATGGAAGGGGATATACCAGAAGGGAAAATTGGTGCTGTAGGACCCGCAGGAACGCTTTCGTCACGGAACGGAGTTGAGCACTTTGGTTAAGCAACACATTACTACCCAGGTAAAAATAGAAGAGTGCTCTTACCGACTGGACATAAGTGCTCATATGTTGAACTTATTAGAATCTCTTTGGGATGCGGTACCACGGGAATCACAGGCGGGAATTTCTACCTGGTTGACTACGACGGAGAAGGCTAATCAAACGTACCATATAATCAGCGATATGGCATCACAGACCCCGGACGGAGGCTTGGAGTGTATCATGTCCTGGACACTTTATAAACTTTGTCAGGCCGTTGACAGTAGAGTGGCGGCGGCGGCGGATATTGAGCGGCTGGTCTTCAGTAGCTTCCGGAAGACGTTTTCCAGTTCTTTACATTAGTACAGAACATTACTGATTTGGCGTAGGAAGTGGGGTTCGCTTGGATTTTGGATGTGGCTGCTGGCGTCGATAACTCGCGACATGTGCCGATTTATCGCAAGTTTTGATCTGGCCCAGACCAAAGTGGTCATTGTTTTGGCTGCGGTATGGCCGGCCACGTGAAGAGAAACTGTACACAGGAACCTCGCCGTCTGTCATGTAGATCCCACGGACGTGCACCCGGTGGTCGAGGATGTAAAGTGGCCCCATCTGCACCAGTGCTATGAATATATGCACAGCTGCGATCTGGTATCTGGTACGGGCGACCTCATCCAGGAGGTTGGGAGGCTCCGGCGTCTCATCTTCGGTGATCGGGTGGGGACTCTCTTGCAGTACCGTTCGGGGGAATAGAAGACCATAGTCCCGGTGGAGGATCCCGTTGAGTTTCCTCATTAGAGGCGAGGCGCAATGGAGTCGGGGCTCCCCGATGATGGCATTAAGGACCCTCAGGTATGAGAGGAACGCGTGGGGGTAGCGGTACGCAGAAGGCGTGCCGGCTACATATAGGATAGGGACGGGGATGGTAGCCCCATTGCGGAGGGGGGAGTTAGCTGGGGGAGTTAGCTGCCCGAGTGAGGTGGTTGGCTCACCCCAACGAGGCTTTGGGGACCCCGGCGGGAGATCCTCCATAAGGAGG
The DNA here is from genome assembly GCF_047948215.1 of Lycorma delicatula. NCBI lineage: Eukaryota > Metazoa > Arthropoda > Insecta > Hemiptera > Fulgoridae > Lycorma > Lycorma delicatula. Next base: position 72,550,868 of record NC_134455.1, read on the forward strand.
CAGTTAGGGTGGGCAGAGACTGCTGCCACGGTACTGCAAGGTGACCATGATATGTCTTAACATGCGGAGACTGGTTTCCTTGGGGTGCTTAACAATAATAAAAAAAAAAAGGCGATGCGTTAAGACCGGAGTCCTGGTGAGGGAAAATCCTTTGGGATCCCCTCACTTCAGGCACGGCAAGCAAGTAAGACCGAGTACCGGCTGCCTGTGTGGGGCCTTGTGCCCTTCCGCGGTAGTTTGAGGCGGTAGCACCTCTTAGAGTTGAGCGTATGCTTAGTCGCAAATCCGGCTCCAAGAGCCGGGGAAATCGACGGAGAAAAAAAATATATATATAAATTATTAATTATATAAAAAATAATATTATTTTACAATTTTCTTTCAGTATTTTGTAAAAGTGTTGTCGCTGACAGAATGTCTTAAAAAAGTACATGTAAAGTTAATTAAAACAAAGTCAGTAATGTAAATATTTAAAGTAACTCGCATACCGTGTACGCTCTGTGAAATAAGTTTAGTAAAATAAGGTAACGCAACAGGGTTGTACTGGACATGATGTATTACACAGCATTTTTAATATAAATTTTATTTCCCATGACACCGCCACTTCCATTTCCTTAATTATTCAAATGGCAATAACAATATACATTTTACAACATTTTTATTACAACACATTATTCAGTAAAAATATTTTCCTAATTTTTGTAAGAATTGAAAAAGTAATTATTCTAACCTTCTTGTTAGTTTGTCTAAATTCTTCTCTGAAGCTAATTATTCCTATAATTATTGCATTTTAATTCTAGTTAACAGTTCTAGGATATTATTATTAAAAGAATTCTAAAAAAAGTAACCTTCGTCGAGTTGACAGACGTTTACATTTTATAATTTGTTGTAAAATTTACTAATGTCAAATTTTCTGTTCTAGAAAACAAATTGAATGACTTTTATTATTTTTGTCTAACAACAGTTTAAATCATATATACAAGATTCCCGTTGTTCAGTTTTCTATGCCTTCTTAACTTAATAATAATTTCAATTAATCTATTGCAATGTTTATCTAATATATATGTAAATTTTATTATACATCCATTTAAGTAAGTTTTTTATAAACATATACAGACTAACACTTTTCTATGTTTAAAATTGTCTGTTGAACCGTCTGATTCAAAATGTTTATTTTTAGATTTCAATAAAAGTAAAAATAAAAATAACGAAAAAAATTAAAAATAAGTTTTTTGTACGGGAAAAGAAAATGATAAATCTTTTGTCCGTAGTTATTAAATAATCGTTTATTACGTAAAATATAAATCCTCTTCAGTTAGTTGTTTCAGAATAAATAGATAATAACCGTGTAAATATACATTTTTATATGCTATTATTATCTTAATAATTTGTTACTATGTATTATTTATTTTGTATTGTATATTATAATATGATAAAAGTAATTTGGAAGAACAACCTTCAGTTAGATATATATATTTATTAGAAGTTAGCTTTACGTAAGCCTTTTTTTAAATTAATTTAATCTTTTTTAATAAATTTTTTACTGAAATTTCTTTAATATAAATTAATTTCATATTTAATTCATTTTTATTTACTTTTGTTTTACTTTCCGATACCACCTAAGTTAAGTATTTGATAAAATTTTAATTATTTACTAACGTTACAAGTATACTTTTTTCATTGTGTTTTTTGTGTTATGTTGTGCAAATAACATGTATTCAAATTATATTACTACGGGAACCTCCTGATAAGACGTATGTCTTAGCGGAGCCCTAAATTTTACAATTTTATGAAAATATACAAATAATAAATAAAATAAGTGATAATAATGATTATTAATACTAAATACTACGTTTAGATTTTACATTACTATTTGCATTTAAAATACATCTAAATATAAAATATACGAGTACATAACTAAATTATATATAGTTGTGTATAGACACTCCAAACATATACTTTCAAAGTATATGTTCAACATATACTTTGAATACTTAAAGTATATGTTTGGAGTGTCGCTTTATATGGAAGTGAAACTTGGACAATCGGAGTATCTGAGAAGAAAAGATTAGAAGCTTTTGAAATGTGGTGCTATAGGAGAATGTTAAAAATCAGATGGGTGGATAAAGTGACAAATGAAGAGGTATTGCGGTAAATAGATGAAGAAAGAAGCATTTGGAAAAATATAGTTAAAAGAAGAGACAGACTTATAGGCCACATACTAAGGCATCCTGGAATAGTCGCTTTAATATTGGAAGGACAGGTAGAAGGAAAAAATTGTGTAGGCAGGCCACGTTTGGAATATGTAAAACAAATTGTTAGGGATGTAGGATGTAGAGGGTATACTGAAATGAAACGACTAGCACTAAATAGGGAATCTTGGAGAGCTGCATCAAACCAGTCAAATGACTGAAGACAAAAAAAAAAAAAATAAATTTACAAATACTTTCATGAACTGCAAACCTTACTTATTTTACGGTGAATTGAACAGATTTAGATCTAAAACAAAATTGAATTAATAAAGTAAAATTAAAATGAAATACACTCCAGAATTGTCGATCGTAATTTGATTGCGAAAGTGTAATCAGTGTCAATAATAGTTTTACTGTTCAGGAATATCGATAATTAACCATAAGGTTAGATGAAATACACACAATATTTCTTTTTTACTTTTTTTTGTATTTAAAAAAAATTTAACGACTGTAAATAATGCACAGAGTATTATGAAACCTTGTTCTGTAAACAACCCTCATTATAGCGTGCTATATTGAAAGGGGAAATCTGTATGGAAAATCGTGACTCATACATTTTTTTAATGAAAAATCCTTTTTCCCAACAAATATCTAAGATTTTTACTGCAGGTTTTCAGAAAAGCTGCTAAACGCTTTTGCTGTAACTACGTCATAAAATATAAATAGACGAAATTCTAAAGAATCGGGTAGAAATAGGTCCCCTCTTAGCTCAGTTGATAAATAGTCTGCATTTCGTTTTGTTTTACAAATAAATCTAAAGAAGCTGTAAAGCAAACATTTAATATTTTTACAAAGTAAAAAACGATTACAAATTGTTTACCAAGTATAAAAAATATAAAAAACATTCTGATTATATTCCATAAACATTTTTATTCCCTCCCTATTAATAATAATCAATAGAGACAGAAGAATGAGTAAAAGCAGAAATAAATATACGAATAGAAAACAACCAATAACAAAATAATAATAAATAGAACAGCTGAGAAGCTTTGATTTATCACCAAAGAAAACTAAAACAAGAAGAATCCCTCCAAGATGGAGAAATTAAGATATATAAATGCAATAAGAGCAACATCTTATGTGGCACCGAAACATTACACCTAACTGACTTCGAAAAATTACTCAAATCGAATGAAGCTTACTAAGAAAATTCAATGCCAAACTAATCAGAGGAAGGGTAGAGACCGAAATCTTAACAAGGAGATCTACCAAAATTAAGAAGTCCTAGAAAAAAGGTAAAATATCTTGAGCCATATGATTAAGATGAAACCAAACAGATTCAGTAAACAAATTTTTTACAAGCTGTGGAACATGAAAAGACAAACCAAATTACCTGAAACAGATGGAGGAGGACCTCCAAAGGATAGGCTTGAAAGATGAGGACTGTTGTGATAGAGATAATTACTTCCATGGAATAATTTACAAGATAAAAGTTCATATGGAAGAAAAAAGGACAGGATCAAAAATAGCAGATGAGCTAAAACGAACCCATGTCAAAATAAACGAGAAAGGCGTAGAAAAGGATAAAATAAGCTAGAAAGAAGTGATTTGCGTGATCCTAAGTTGGTCTTTTCGCATAAAAAAGTAAATAAAAAGACAATAAATATATTCGATCTTCGTTTATCCATAGTAGTTTTTTCCCCGAATAGCTCACCTAGAATTACGTTAGATCATTTATATATTTGTGGTTGTTTCTTTTTTCCTGTTTTTCTGTCTGCCCAGTATCTGTTCATTCTTTCTGATATCTCTTTCTTTCGTTCTTCAGAAAGTTCAGCTCTGTTGTTCTTGCGTTTTGGCGCTTCTTGGAATCTTTTAATCTCATCTCTTAATAGTCTCTTTAAAATTTTCCTTTCTCTTATAAATTCTTCAGTTATCTTCGTTTCTTTTAGGTCTTCTAAGACTTGTGTGTACCATTTGCCTTTAGTTCTTTTACCTTGGAAAATACAAAAACTTCGTTTGGTCAATTTACTGTTATTCATTATAAATAAATGGGAGTAAAATGCAATTTTTTCCTTATCGTATCTGATAGTTCTTCAATTTTAGTATAAAGTTTGTTATTTGGAATTAAATCCTGATTATTTTGAAAACAGAACCTAACATTTTGCTTATAATTCTCCTGTCTTTTTTCTAGATTTTCTAGTAGATGTATGTTACACAAGCTTAGGCTTTCTGCCGCATAGAGTGTTTCCGGCTTTATCACAGTTTTACAGTGTCAAAATTTTAAGTTCCACACTAAAGACAGTTTGTTATACAAGTTTCTCGTTAGCTGGAAAGCTAATTAAATTTTACTAGCTCTAACTGTTAACGCATTTTTATCTAAAGCATTCCAACTGATCCATTCTGCGAGATATTTGAAATTATCCACTTTACTTTTTTATTATTTATCCTAAGGAAATTCGTGCAGTTTTTAACATCGTATCAATATGTTATGTATAGACATTATGTCAATATTTCGTTTTCTCAAACACGATTTTTAGTCCCATTTTAGCAGCTTGTTTTTCTAATTCTTTCATTTGTTGTTCAGCTTTCAGTTTTTAGATAATAATACCTTATTATCAGCAAAAGCCAGACAGTTAATCTTTAGTTCTTCAGTTCCCAGTCTTATTCCACTATTTTTATATAAATTTTTGTTCAAGTTTTTTGTAGAGTTTTTAAGAAGAATAATGAACTTTTTTTTAATTTTCCGTAATTTTTTACCATTATTTTATTGTGATTACTATTCATTCATTTATTGATTTAATATTTGTTTTTATCTTTCACTAATTCCTACCTATTAATTGATGATTATTGTTTATCAAATAAAACACGCATTAATTTTTGCATTTAGATTTTTATGATTAGTAAACGGTTCTTGAATCTTTTCTTTGGCGATTCTAATTAAATAACGGTTTAGCATAGGTCATTCTCAAAATGACGATTATTTTATTACTATTAGCATAAATTAATTAAACTCTTATTTTCACTTTACAATAGTTATTCGATTTTTTAATTTAAAATATACGCTATTTAAAATTGAGATAAATGTTTATTTTAATTTTAACTAAATTAGACTGCTATTTAATTACTTCAGATATTTGTATTTTTTGAGTTTTAAAATTCCTCAAAAAGTCAAATAATAGTTCAGCTATTAGAATTCTATAATAAAAGTTAATGATGAGCTTCTAGATATTGTTAGTAATTTAAATAAAACGACAAAAGCTTATGTAATCTAACTAATGATTGTATCTATGTGCTTAATTATAATCTCTTTTAAGAATTGTTACTATATTACGAATGAGATGTTTTTGTGTATAGCGCTTTCTAGTATCGAAACATGGAAATTAAGAAAATTTGAAAATAGAGTATTTTGAAATGTGTTATCATTTATACAAACCTAACACAACGTAAAACAAAACACTCCTTTTGACAATCAGGTGAGATTACGGGTAACGAAATAAAAAGATTTTAATAAAACATGAAGGAGATAAGTTTTTGGCAAAAACTTAATAAAAAGAAGGATAATATCTGAATAATGGATATGGTGTAAGTGAAAATAAGGGTTAATTCCATCGGTTCTAGTAGAGGAAATATAGAGGATAGGATGGAACACATAAATTAGAATATATTTAATAAATAATTAAGAATGGAGGTTGTGGAATGTATGTTGACTAAAAGACTGATGTAGAATTGGTAGTAATTTAATTCAGCTGGTTAAGGGATCAGTTAGAATTAACGTGCATTTGCTATCGGTGCAAAAAGTTAGAAATACTCGAGTCGTAGGATTTATAAAAATTAAACCATTTTATAAATCACCAGATTTAAAAAAAAAGTTGTCACCCTTTAAATTATTTTATACTATATTTGTTGATATTAAACTTTTATTTTTTCTTAATCAGAACAAAATCGGGACATTTTGACGATTCCACTGTGATCATGATTTTGATTGCTTGTTATTAAGAAACCACGAAACCAATCACTTTTTTTTTACAAAATCTAGTCCATTCTATCTTACCTCATTTATAAAATTTCAGATCAACATCTTTAACTGTTTCAAAATTACGAAAGATATCTTTAAAGTAAAGACCGCTGGGAAATTTCTCTCCTAAAGGTTGGCGAACCTATGTCGTTTATGACCACGCTAGTAATATATACATAGCATTGTTGTCTGTAAGTTGATGCGTTCTAGTATCTTTGATTATGTGTGAGTTATTACGTTATAAAATGATTAGGAAAATCGATGTTGCCGCCAACTGTGAAATAGGTGGAGTCCTGCGTTTTTTAAACCATGAAAACGTTAAGCCGGTTGAAATTCATAGGCAGTTGCCTGATGTGTACGCTGATAGTGTAATGAATGAAAGGAACGTCCGAAATGGTGTGAAAGATTTAGAAATAACAGAATTAATGTGCATGACGAATAACGTTCGGGGGCTCTCGATAATCACCGAGAACATGTTCAAACGCGTCGATGATGAAATCAGAAAAGATCGTCGCTCAACGATTTTCGACCTAATCCTTCTTTTTTCTGATTTTTCAAGAGCTGTTATTGGTTACATTGTTTATGAGCATTTAGGCTTCAGAAACGTTTGCGTACGTTGGTTGCCGCACGTCTTAAAAGAAAGTCACAAAAAATCCGAATGGGATTTCCTTTGGAATGGAATTTTTTAATTTTAATGTTCTACACAGAAAAAAGTGATGATTTCCTTAATTCTGTTGTTACCGGCGATGAAACATGGATTTCATATTACATGCCACAGAGAAAACGGCAGTCAAGTGAATGGCGTCGTCCTCAATCACAAACCAGACCAACAAAGGTCAAGCAACAGCCATTTGGACGCAAATTGATGGCCACAGTCTTTTGGGATTGGTTTGGCATACTGCTAATTGATTTCATGCCACGTGAAACCCTACTGCAAAACTCTACGTAATTTACGGCGCCCCATTCAAAATCGGCGACGTGGGCGTCTGACAGACGGCGTCTTCTTGCTGCATGATAATGCACGTTCATATATTGTGGGCCCGACACGTGATTTACTGAGAACATTTGGATGGAAAATTTATGATCATCCACCAAATAATCCGGACTTAGCTCCTTCTTATCTCTGAAAGAGGTTTTGAGTGGTAAGCATTTCGCGGGTGACGATTAACTTAAACATGTTGTTAATCATGGCTAAATGGACTGGCGGCAGAAGAATACGACGAGAGTATTTTGAAACTGGTGTATCGCTAGGATAAATGTCTTAATTCATGTAGCGATTATGTAGTGAAGTAGTGCAGTGTAAGTTGTTTAAGAGAAATATAAAATATTTATGAAATTTTCAGAATAAATACGTTTCCAATGAAACGGTCTTTACTTTAGAGATAACTTCTCGTAATTTGTAAAACGGTATTACCTTTGGATTAATACCATGTATAAACACGAGAAATCTCAAAAAAGTAACAGCAAAAAATATTCTAGAAGGTGATGCAATGTTTTAATATCTGATGGACAGTTATATTTTTAATATACTTTTATTTTTAATATATCTTTAAACTCAACTGATCATACTTTATCCGCCAATAGCAGGACAACTATTCCTGGGCTAGCATAATTAACCGAACCTTATTACCAATGAACATTATTAATATACCAATTAAATTAAATTTAAAAATAAATATATTAAAACTATTGATTTTTACGATAGCTTCCATCAACAATTAAGAGTAGCTTTCACAATTGGCATTATCTTTACATTATTGTGATGTAAGAAATAGTTCAAAATTTAAAATTCACGTAAGAAATTTTATTTTTCATATTAATGTAAAAATTTTGTTTTTTTATTGAATATAGCATATTAAGCCTTAGTCTAAGTCAAAGTTATAAACATGAAATAAATTTAGAAAATAGTTTTGATGTTTTATAAGATTTTTTTCTTTTTTTTTTCTATAAAGAAATTATAGTTTATAATTTTCTTTTACCATATATTTCCTTAAGATCTACCCCTAAATTTAGGTTTCCCTCTTATTTCAGACTGATATAACAGTGATTTCTGATGTAGATAGAATTAAGAAGCAACTTTTATATATATCAGCTTTATATGGGATGTATTTTTTGTACGTTGTTGTCATAAAAAATTGGTTTTTATATTACAGATGTGAAAGTATTGATTCATTGATGGCGTACGTATTAATTGATGGTAGAATGGAAAAAATTGATAACTTCTGCGGAAGCACATTACCAAGACCTCTCATGTCGAATGGCCCTCGATTAATGCTTGAATTCCGTGGGATATATTCTTCCAGACAGTCGCGTGGATTTAGAGCTGTGTACTCATTTACTGAAAGTAAGTATATCCAGATCTTATTACTTGGTTTTATGTAATTTTATTGAAATATTTTATCTGGAATATTATTTTAAAAATCCCAAATCTATTGTATTGCACCTTAAAGCAAAATAACAAAAGACAACAAAAATGGTTATTACACTACGAAATTTCCTTTAATATGCTTTATATGATAAAGAGAAATTAATTTTATTATTAAATTAACTCCACAGTTTTGTTATCTTAATTATTGAAAAGAATAAGTGCCAACCAGTACGTCAGCCTTAATTTTGATCCACAGTTTGACTGTTCTACGCTGTTGGCACATTGTTTCTGATACGACAAATAGCTGTTGGATCCAAGGTATCTGAAGATAACGTCAAACCGTCCATTTTTCAGAGTGAGGTTTAGACACATGGGAACTGTGTGGATTTTACTGGTAGTGGTAGGTAAAAAGGGTTTGCTCTCAGACAATGATGCGCTCTGCTCTTCAACCGTTGTGTCATGTGTCAATCTAAATAGGTAAATCTGAATAGCTAAAGGTAAGCTCTGTATTGTTCCTCTACATTTTGGATCTGAACTTCCTTGTCACGTAATGAGTGAGCATATGATGTTTTCTCATAGACATAGCACTTTTCTCGCAGATAGGTCACTGTCAAAACTTTTTGAAGTTTTTAGGATTTTGGTGATGACCAGAAGTACTTCGTTCTTTGAGAAGCATTACTGAATCTGGAGAAAGCTGATTCAAGGATTCCTATATATCCTTATGGAGATGGTGAATACTGAATACTTGATGAATATTTGTATGCTTAGAAAACTTTGAAAACAAGTCGATACTATAGTTCAGATATACATTTGTAAACTATAATTTTGCCATCAGTGAATTGCCGTTATAAATCGCCTAATGTACAGTAATTTTTTAAAAAATGCAATGGATTTATTTTATTTTTTGGGTCTCAATACTCATTTAGTTATCGATTAAAGTACCAATCTTTAGATTTTGCTTGTCCAGTTGCAGAATGATCCATCAGCTGAGGTATTCTCACGACAGTTACTGAACATTGGAAACGGACAGCTGCCAGTCGATGAGACGTCTAGACGAATATCATTTCCTGATAATTTTTTGTAATTTAGTAACATCGAAAGAAGAACTGATCGAAAAAGTATTTCCTGATATTCAAATTAAAGATTATAATTAAAGATCCCGCATCAAAGATTGTTTTTATCTATTTTTCGTATCAGTCACATACCCGCGACCGCCAGAAAACAGTTTTTTTAACGCTCAGCTGAACGCGACAGGGTGAGGATAGCTGAAGCACGAACCCAAAGAACAGCTGATCTCCAATACAATCGTCTTGCGTTCCGGTACAATCCAGCTGTTGATTATAGTTCAAGTCGGCATGTTGTCATTGGCCAGATGAGTCATGTCTGTACGTACTGCCAGGCTCTAAAGTTTAATAATGAAACGAAAGGGATGTGTTGCGCTGGAGGAAAAATCAAATTGCCTCAACTTGGACCACAGCCATTCAAAACTGTACTTGCTGGATCTACCGCTGAATCGAAGCATTTCCTATCTAACATCAGGAAATATAACTCTTGCTTTCAAATGACGTCATTTGGTGAGGAAATCGTGACCACTCAATTCACGCCAACTTTTAAAATCAAAGGGCAAATATATCACAAAGCTGGCTCCCTGCTCCCGTTCCCACGTAGTGACCATAAATTCCTTCAAATGTACTTCATTGGTGATGATAGAGATGATGTCGATGCACGTTGTGGAATACATACCTCGCTAAGAAGATCCATTATTTCGCAGCTACAGAAGCTCCTTCATGAAAGGAACAATTTGGTACGTTTGTTCAAAACGGCAATTGATATGATGCCATCAGATACCCACAAGATTGTCATTCACGCAAAAAAAAACGCCCGCTGGAGAACATGTCCGGAGATATAATGCTTCAACTATAGACGAAGTAGCAATTGCCATAGTCGGAGATCAGTTCCAACCTAGAGAAATTATTCTCCATCGAAGAAACGATCGATTGATAAACGTCGCAGAAACTCCGCTATGCCACAGCGAAGCGTGGCAGGGTACAGCTAGTATATATATATATATATATATATATATATATATATTATGCTTATAAATTTTACAGAAAATAGATATACATTTTAATTATTATTGAATATTCCTTTCAATAATTTATATTCAATGGTTAGCATACTTGCTAACAAAGAGACTTTTGTTGCATGCCCATTGTTATGAAGTAACTTTTTTTTTTACATGTCTATCAAGAGACTTAATAACTGACTGAATAATTATTGCACAAAAGGCAAAGGCTTCAACACAAATTCTTAGAATTAACACATTCCAATAATAGTGGTTGCATATGCTAAATACTGTACTGAAATTTATATATATATATATATATATATATATATATATATATATATCTACATGTAAAAATTTTTATATATGAATACACACATAATATTTTTATTAATTTTTGAAATTTTTTATTCCAAGTGTTTAAATATTAACCTTTATCAATAGTTAGCTGTGATATTCAACTATTATGTTGACCTAAATGCAACGTTTTTCTTTTATTATTTTTTATATGGTAGGTGAAAATAACCTAATTTTCAGCTAATATTAAAAAAAAAGTCTTTTTTTTGGATTAAATTCTTTTTTCCATGAAAATTAAAACATTTAAAGTTTTGTTTGTTGTTCGTTGAAAAAAACTTTTTACTTTTAACTAATAGTTACTATGTTGTGCAAAATGTTTTAAATATTTGATATGAAATATGGAAGCACTTTTTCTTTTTACGTATATTATTAATATTTTAAAGAAGCTGTAACTTTAGAAAAGATAAAGACTAATTTGATTTCTCAAATAGAAAACGCTGATCAAACCCCCGTATATTTCGAAATGCCATTTGACAAAACCGTAAACAAAAAAGGGGAAAAAATGTTACGATTCGCACTGGTGGTAATGAAAAACAAAGGTGTAGTGTTATGCTTTGCATTACTTCTGATGGATCAAAATTACCTCCGTACATCGTTTTTAAAAGAAAAACTCTTCCTACCGTACAGGTAAATGTAGTTATTATCAGAGCAAAGGAATCATTGGATAGACGAAACCTTAATTTTAGATCGGATCAGGTGTAGATGGCAAAAGCGATCAGGAGCTTTACTTAATAAAAAAAAATACCGGTATGCTAGTAATGGATAGTTATCGGGGGCGTACGACTGATAAAGTAAGAAGAAATTTTAAAAAAGGGTATGACAGACCAAGCAATAATTCCAGGCGGATTGACATTTCTATTGCAACCACTAGATGTCTGCATTAATAAACCGTTCAAATCTGCTTTAAAACAACTGTACGGAAAAGTTTTAAAAAATGCGGAATATCTAATGAATTTGATGGTAGTAAAGACGATCACCTTTGGCAGAGCGACGTGGAGACTACCTGTAACTCTTCTGCAGGCATTGACAGTGACAGTGATTAATTAAAAACAAAATCCCATATTAAAAAGCGTATTGAAATGACCCTTTTTAACATGATACTTTCTTTTTGTTTTACTGGCCTACTGATTCTGAACTAAACTAGTACTTACGGTAATTAATTATTAATGTAATATTAATATTGTAATTTAAATGAACAAATTAAATGCTTTACTTTCTGAATATTTTCGTATTTACGTATTTTTTTATCATATCTGATGCACTTTAAAATACCGATATATACTCAATTTTTTTTTAGAATTTCAGTCCGGAAAATCACGGTGCGGGGCTTATTTGTGGGCGGGGGGTAGTCGAATAAATACGGTATATTTTAAGCGAGAGAATTCCAAAAATCTATTTTTCGTCAGAAACAACCAACTAATTAATGTCTGTTATGTCTTAATGTTAGGCAGACATACTTAATGTACGTCTCGTAAAATTAATAATTTTTTTCCAAAACAAATTTTTTTGTTACGTGTTTTAAACAAAAACGCCTTACATTTTTTCTGATAAAACCCTTCTTTATAATAGTTAAAAATCATAGGAACAAAGAATAAGATTATATTTTTGCTCTTTCCTTTTTTAAACATCCTAAGAATAATCGGAACCACCGTTAGGCATTGCGTCAGTCGCTCCCGAGTGTCGTAGCAGTAGTCTTTCTCTCTATCTTGGCTCAGATTGGAGGCCACCAATCGGGGTCTACCATGAATCACAGGGACATTCCGACTTCCTCTTCTGGATAGCCGAAATGCCCCTTCCTCAGGAGAGCATTTATAAGTACAAATCTATATAATAGGTACAAATCAGAGGAACAAAGAATAAGATTATATTGTGAAATATTAATAGAGGGTTCCACCATCCTTGGAAGTAAATATATTGTTTTATTTTTAATATCTAAACAAGATTTTTTTAACAAACTATTCAGGAGGATTAGAATTTTATAAAATGGAATTCGGAACAAAACAATCTTTTATAGTTATCATAGAGATCCTTTGTTCTCAAAAGATTAGGACTGGAATTTGGTGTCCATTTTATAATAGTAGAATAATTTAGCTAGTGATACAATTATAACACTGAATACAATTCAGTGTTTGCAATTTTAAATAACTTAATAAATACTTTCATCGTATAAAAGTTTAATTTTTTACGATGACTTTAAAAAAAAAAATTTTAAATGGCGAAAACTACTCCACCTTTCTAATTTTGTCCAAATATTAATATTAATTTTCATATTACACTGATATGCGGCCATTAATTTTCCGTTGCATATAATTTTTCTTCTTCGGGGATATTGAAATTTTAATTAAACAGTGATAAAATTTAATCAGAAATCGGTTGAGGCTAAAATTAGTTAATGTGTGTATTGGTTGCAAAGATCCTACTACAAAATTCTTCACTGCAAAAATCTACGTTATGCTGCTTAGGCTGTTTGTTGCAGCTGATAATACTAAAGAAAGTAGCCAGAACGAGCAGATGAAAAAATCAGTAAAATGGCATTTAGCAAGATTTAATAAATGATAAAATATGTTTAATTTTGTTGTGCAACTAAAGTAACTATTTTAACACCATAGAAAATCTGTTAAGCATTAACAACAAACTTATTTTCAGGATAAATTTGAAAAATAAATGAAAACAAAAATTCTATAGGATATCGAATTTGTGTATAATTTTTGCGGTTAAGCTAACTATTGAGCAGTAAATATAATTTCCTCTTGTTTTTCTTTCTCTTTCCCCAATATTCTTTCATTGTTTCCGGGTTTTGGTCTTTCTTTCTTTGAACCATGTCACTTTTGAGCGATTCTTTTCCTTCCTTACCTTTACAAGCTCAATTTCTTGTATTTTTTGTTTGAATATCTTTCATCTTTCGTTTCTATTCTTGGATCCATAGATTCTGTGTTTCTTTCTTGCAGAGTAAGTCTTTTCTCTAATTTGTAGAGTACTTTATTTTCATATAAAGAAAAGTCTTTAGAATCTTCTTTTTGTTTATCACTTAAAGTCTATCACTTCTTTTTGTTTTATTAAAGTTAGTGATTAAATATTTTGTTGTTTTGAAAACTAGGAAAGTTAAAATATAAGAAAGTTTTCATCGTTTTATTATCGTTCTTTAAAACATTTTTTCCTGCTTTTTTGGTATTAAAAATTACATAGTAATTTGGCATTAATAATAATTAGTAATAATTTAATTATTGTAATTAACTGTAAATATTGCTGTGATATATACAATTTTAAGATGTTAAACGTCTAATTTTTTTTTAATAACAATAATTTCAAGTTGATATATTGTATTCAAAGAGACTACAAACTGTTGATCTGTAACTTCTTTTGCATTTTCCCATTTGAAATTAACATTGATAAAACATTAATATGAAAAGATTATTCTCTATTAGTTTTTATAAAAATGTTTGTTTGATATTTTTACATTATCTCTATTTATCATTATATTGATTAAGGAAGAATGATGAAATAGTGATTATTATTCGTATTTCTATTATTATACTAACAAATTTATAGAAAGAGGAAATAAAATATTTTATTTTAGTATTCATAAATTCAATATGTATTTGTTAACTGGAATTTTACTAGTTTTCTAGTGTTACATTACTCCAAATAATTATTTATTAATAAATCTTGACACCTAGTTACGCCACATTTCAATTTTAAAACTTTTGAGTTACCTCCCATGGGAACCTTCTAGAGAATAGAGTGGTGGTCTCATACCGATAAAATATTGTTTTGAGATAGAAGCATTTGCTAAATTTAATTTTCCTCCGTTTGACTGTTGAAAAGTTATTTAAGGGTTTCCATAATTCTGGAACACTCAATATTTATAAATCAAAAAATCCATTTTAGAGAATTTGAGAAAAATTTTCTTATAGTCACAACAAATAAAAATCTGATATTCTATTAAAAAAAAAAAAAAACATTTTTTATTAGATTAGTTCATATTTTTTATTTCAATACTGCTATTTAAATGAATAAAATATTTCAAACTGCTATTTAGCATTAATTGAATTCATAACATCACGATAAGTGAGTTCAATCAACTGTATAAATTTGTTTACTATTTTTTTTTTTTTAAATTCAATTTAAATTATTGAAGTTGCTTGTATAAATAAGCTAAAATTTTAACTGTTAATATACATAAAGACTTGAAACAAGGAAATTACCATACTTACTGGTCCAGTTGAAGAAATATTAGGTGTCTCGAGCGTAATCTTGAAGTGTTAAATTGTAATGTAACGTTTACGCTCCCTTTAGAGAAGTTTTGTCCCTCCCTTAGGCGTCGCGCCGTATTGTTTTGAAACTGTTTCGGTTAACTATTCAAAGTTAAACTCAATAGAAGTTTGAATGAACTAAAACATCAATTTGTTAATATTTATTTGTGGTAAGCTAAATTAAAATATGTTACTTTATTTAATTTCTTAAAAATTAGATCTATACTTGTATATATTAGTAAAGCAGACCGTAAGATATTTTCTGAATTTAATCCATCCTTACACACACACATATATATATATATATATATATATATATATATATACTTATTTATTCGTAAGGTATACTCTTCAAAAGTTTCTTAGGATTTTATTGTTGAATTTGCAGCAGTAGCTTTGCTAAATTCCAAACACTAAATTCTCTCAATGAAGAGTTTTATTTCATGAAATAAAATATTTTATTATTTTTTTTTTTAAATCCAACTATTTTTATTTTCCCAGTTATTTAAGAGAAGTTATGCTAAAAGCGGGTCAAATTTTTCATGACGGAATATTTGCAAACTCCTTAATGTAAAAAAAGTACTTTGAAAAATTTCGGAAGGACAATACGTAAGTATTGTTCACCTATGTTTTGTTTGCTACCTAGAGAATGAATAAACCGTTTTAAATGAATTCTGGAACGATGATTTTTTTTATGAGACATTGATCCTATTTAATTTTGGTCACTACTCGTGAAGGGGTCAGGGAGAT
Organism: Lycorma delicatula; assembly: GCF_047948215.1. Classification (NCBI taxonomy): domain Eukaryota; kingdom Metazoa; phylum Arthropoda; class Insecta; order Hemiptera; family Fulgoridae; genus Lycorma; species Lycorma delicatula. Next base: position 72,566,865 of record NC_134455.1, read on the forward strand.
ATGAATCTTAAGGTTCCTGTATATAAAAATTATATTCAGTGATAATTTTTTTAAATTAATTTCATGCCCTTTAGGTAGCTAAGATACTGTAGTTGTACCTTAAAAAAGTTTAAAAAATCGATATATTTAAATTTATATCGGCTCCCTCACCCCCAATATTGCCCCAATGTATTTCTTTTGGGACTCTTACACCACTACTAGTATGCTTAGAAAGACAAAACAAAAATTCCGTTAAAATATATACAATAAATAAAAATATAGTTTTTTCTTTTTTTTTTGAAAGGGGGAGAATTTGAAGCAATTTTTTTTTGTAATTTTAAGATAAACATGTAAAGATGTACTACTATGCTTAATATAGAGGGTTACATTTGCAAAATTTTGAATAAATTGATCCCAAATAAACTAACTATCTATCCCATTCTCTAGAGGTTTTGATCCCAAACTTTTACCAGAAAATTGCCTGAGTTACACCAGTTTCTATGCTAAATTTCATAAAATCAGTTTATCTTGTCAAAATTGATTAAATTCCAGTTACGCCAACATATGCACATACGTACTTACGAATATTAACAATATTACCACCACGTTTTTGCTTTTTGGGGTCCCTGGGTCATGAACTGTGAAGAAATGCAAAAAACCCATATCCCATTTTTTGACTGATTACCATACTTTCGTTCTTGCATTATAGCTCTGGAACTTTGATGCCAAGATAGTAAAAATGAAAAATAATTTTTTTTTTACTAATATAAACTTATTGGCTCGGATACCAAATAATTCATGGTATTCATAGTATATTAATACTTTTAAAATAATCTACAAAAATTATAAATATGAAATAAAAATTTGTTTAATAAATCTTCTTTAAATATTTTATATATATTTATATGATACCACATCAAGAACAACCAGCAGTGAAAACAGACAAACCATTTATTTATTCGCCGCTATTTTCAAAAAATTGACTTTGAAGGTAGTATGAAAAATGATTTTTTTAAATTTTATTTAAAGCATACATAGAGCTAAAAAAGGACTGATAAAAATATAAAAATTCTTTCGTACCAGTGGCTATGCAATTTGTTATCCTTTTAACTTAAGAATAAACAAATACAGAAATATATAGATCGAGGGAGTTGTGTGTACGTCCCTTTACCACAACTAAACCCATGGTAAATATTTCTTGAACCCTTGGTAAATATTTTTTTTATTGCATCCATGCGGAAGATTTCGCTTTTAAAATAACGCACTCATCCCAAATTTGAACAAATTAAATATTTTATTTAATTACATTTTTCGGAATATATTTATATTTTTATTTTAATTAAAATTCATTTTAATTATTCTAATTATTCGTTCATAAAATGGTTAGATTAGATTGCGGAAATCTAACTCCATTAGGAGTTAAAATTAAATAGAAAGGGATGACTCTATTCTAAACTTACCTTTTAACAATTTAATTATAATGAATACGTGCCTATAGTTTTTCAAGAAAATGTAATCATATATTAAAAAAGAACATTTATTATTGTGTGTATTAAAGGATTATGTTATGATATTTTAAATAATATAAAATATTAAATAAAATGTTTCTTTAATCTATATTTTTTTGTGACTAAAGCTAAAAGTTTCTTGGTAATAAAATTCATTTTATAATGAAACAAAATAAATTAGTATGAAATAAATGGATTTTAGTCTTTGTTACAATCGCTTATTAACTTAAAGAAAAGACTTCAAATCGTTTAAAAGACTATAATCGTTATATATATATATATATATATATATATATATATATATATATATATATATATGTATATATATATACGAGGATATAATGTTTTGTAATATCTACTTTTGAGTTTGCAATTAAATATTTTATCTTTTTGTAACAAAAGAAAGTTTTAATTCTCCTGAGTCTCTGTTTTTATTATTATTTTATGTATTTTTATTTTTTTTTGTATTATTTAAAATTGTTCAAAGTTTCAACAGATATTACAGTACTAATAATATCATAGATATTACAGCAGTAATGATTTTAAATATTTTATATCAACAAATATTTACGTACAAGATGATTTGGCTTTACTGTACGTCACCTCGTTCAAAAGTATACATTTTTGTCATTTTGGAATAGATCGATACAGTGTGTCTCCCTTGACTTCATAAATATTAAGGATACAGAAACTATATAAGATTCATAACCTTGACTGCACTCCAATGCTATTTCATAACCCACAGACCACTTCCATCAGAAGGAAATCCAGGAAAAATGGAAGTATGATTAGTGAGAAAGTGATAACTAAATTCTATTCCTGGCAGTAACTAAAAAAAGTTATTAACCGTTACTATTCAAGGTCGCTTTTTAACTTTTCTGTTTATATTTTTTATCTTGCGTATAAATTCATCTACGACCGTAAATTATAAACACCCTAATTTTTATCATAATTTAAAGCATACAATTAATACTGAGTTGACTAACGTCATTAAAAGAGAAACTGACAAATTTTAATGATCATGGAAGATACAAAATAAATTTTCAGTAAGGTAAAACATATAATACTTAGAGCATATAAATTTTAATATATATGATACAGAAAACATTATCATTATTATATCCAGGAAGCATTTCAAACAAATCCATCCAGTTTAAAAATTTTTCCCGCATGCCTTCTTTTTTATACCTTATCTTTTCTTTTATTTAATTATTGTTTTAATGCTAATGTTTAATTATTAGGCACCGCTCCTACCATTATATTCCAAATTAATAAGCAGTTTCGAAAGCAATTTTTGTATGTGTAGTTAACTGTTAAAAAATATGGAGCTAATATTTTTGCTTTACATACCTACATAAGTTGTAATATAAACAGTAAAGTTTAGCTACAACCCAAAACAGGACCTTCCATATGTATTTTTGTATTTTTTAACAAAAAAATACAAAAATAATTTTTGTATTCTAGCTAAATACAAAAATATTTTTAGACTGTTCATGTAATCATGTGAGTGTAAGTGGCAATGTGCCAATTAACTGGGTTGTATATCTTCGTAACTTAGGAACTTTTGACCTACTGTAGCCTTTATGTTTTAGAATTAATTCTACAATTCTTTCGACTAGGGAAAATTTTTAATAGATACTATGTCTAAAAGCCAGTTAATTTTTTTTATAGTTTCAGAGCTTATTCACAGTCGTTTACATTTACATAAACCTTTAATAAATTGGATCATATCCCAAATCATATGATAAGGCGAAACTCCTCAAAAATTACACTCTAAAACAATAAAAACTTTTATGCTAAACACATGCAATTAGCAATTACAAATTACACTTAACACCACTACAACAACAGAATGTAAACTTTATATGTGAAAAGTAGAAGTAAAAAAATGATGAACCAGTGAAAAAAAATTTTGTTTTAAAATATTTTCAAACTTACTCTAAAAATAATAAAAATGTTAGCTAAGAATGAAACTTTTTCATCGTTCAACACTTGATTAATTTTGTAAACAATGAATGTTACTTTTTGTATAAAAACTAATTATATCAGCGTAAAAATAAATCTCTAATACAATTTATACGTATATATATATTTAAAACACTCCCGTCATATTCTGAGCTAATAAAAAAAAAGTATTTTTGGTTCGAATTGATGGGAAAAATGTTTGTAAAATGATTATGTGTAGTAGAATAATTGAAAATACTCAAAAGAAGATACAACAGTTGAAAAATAATTTGAATTCATTTAAGAGAGAGAGCGGGTGAGAGAGATATTTAATGAATAGATTTAATTTTTAGCTTAAGGAAATTGTTTTAGAAATCTGGAGAAAAGGAAATTTATCTTTAGCGAAAAGTCTGGAGGACGTGTATGAAAGGTTCTCTGTTTTGTTTGTTACGTAGTAGGTGATATTTAGAAGTTTAAGATAAATAAAATTCTTGACACTCATGTTTATCTATAAAAGAGAATGTACGAAGAAGAACAAATAAAAGAACGTAAATTTGTTTAATAGTTATCCTAAGAAAATTTGGCTTATTTTAAAGTGCTTCTTTAGTCCATGTATTTTTAATTTATTTCTTCTGTATGTCCTGGGAAGGAATATAACTTACATCAGTTAATATATTTGTAAAACTAGTGCAAGCCATTTGCATATGAAATTATATTGTTGGATCTTTATTGAATGAATATTGAAAAGAAGGAAAAATTCTGCAAATCGACAATCAAAGATCAACAAAACAAAATAATAAAAGACTAAATCACACATTTATACACAATCCATACAGATACATATATATATATATATATATATATACGTACTGATCTCTATCATCATGGAAAATTTAAACTTTTTGAAGTGAACAAAATTATTTTTAATCTAAGATACTATACCAATAACATTGAGATCCAGACAGGAAGATTATTCTCAGACTACAGGTGGGATGGAAGAACTGGAATATTTATGGTTAACATTAAGGTAAAAACATAAGCGTAAGGAAGAAAAGAAGTTTCCATAGGGCAGTCAGATTTTGTATATAGTGTTGTGGGAGATGTTGACCAAACTGAAGGGACTTATTCATGATATAAAACAAAATAAAAACTTTCAAAAGAACAAATGTGGTTTATCGTGTTTTTTTCAATAGAAATTATGTCTTAAGAACAGATTAAGATGTTTCAATTAAATTTAGTTTACATGTGCCTAACGACATCTTCTACAAGATAAATAAGTATAATTTACGGCCAAAAGAGCGTCAATTTCAGTTGTTTAATGATTAACAACTCCATAAATATGTGTTTCTTTGAATAATCTTTTATCAAATAAAATATTAAAACTTTTATTATGAACGAAATAATATTTTTCCACATCGGTTTATGAATAGTTTAGATTCATAAAATAATTATTCATTATTTTTTTCATAAAAATAAAAATTTTTTGGCTTTTTTGACTTGGTAAAATTAGAATATATTATTAATTATTTTTAATTTAATCAGTGATATCCGATATTAGTAGGAGTAAAGACCTAATCCCAAAATAAAATTTAGAAGTAGGAAATGGAAGAGTCAAAGATAAAAATGCTAAAACAAATGTTAAGGTGATAATAATATATAAAATCAGAAAAAAGAAGATTAGAAGTCGCCGATCAAGTGGTTAATAAATAAAAGAAAGTTCAGATGAGGAAGATAAAAATGATATCCTTTTTTTCTTGAAAAAAAATTAATAGTGGAAATTTATTTTCATGGCAAAAAAATAGGGCACAGATATAGAAAGATTTTATAGGGGATGTTGATCCCTCATAGTGCAAGAGACGGCCTGTAAAGAATATAATTAAATCATATATGTCGGAAATGATAGTAAGTAAACCTTCTCGTAATGAATTATTAGAAAAATAACTTTTTTTTTTACATTTTTGAATATTGTACTAAAATGTACAATTTCCGTAGTGCGTATGTAATGATTTGATTGTTTTATTATATTTGATAATATTGGTTTTCTTTGAAAACCTGTAATTTTAAAATAGTTGTCAAAGTATTTCAGCCTAAATTCGTTCAACGGAAGTGGTCACTGATAAGGCTACAATTCATTTAGTTTAGATTATTTTATTTTAATTTCTATTAGTTCTTATAGAGTTCATCCGTTGTATTTATATTTCTCTGAGTCACTGTGTTGTTTAGATTTAGATTAAAATTCAAAATTCTGTTATAAATAGTCTAACACAAATAGATTAATCATGAGAATTATAGATTGTAGATTTAAGAAATTAACGAAAAGCGACAATAATAAAATATGTACATTTAAAATATATTAATAGATAATATTAATAGACTTAGCCTTTGATATTTTGTTCTTGATTAATGAGCTTGGAAATATATCAAGTTTTACTCGGATATATTCGAAAGTATTTTCCTCTGCATATCTAAGGTTCTATGAAAAGGTTCATTGAACGCTAAGCTATTTTAAGCGATTAGAGACCGGCTTTAAATAGTAAACAAACTGGTGACCTTTTATGAATTTGTTATATAAAACTATTAGATTTACTACATTCAAGGATTATTCCATTTATCTTAACATTAAATTAAAAAATTCATGATTATGCATTGAAGATTAATTAACGATAAATGTAATGACATTACAGTGAAAATGAGAATGAATTTGATTAGCAACGATATAAGTGCGGTATTAAATAATTACTATTAATTTAATTTATAGAAATAAAGAACAATAGAAAATGATTAAAGTAATCAGACACCTAGAGATCACATAAATAAATAAAAAATTGTTATTTAACTTGGGTTTTTTTTTCAGAAAAATGTACAGTTGGCCATTATATTATTTACTCAGTAAAATACTAACTCATATCTCCTCATGAGTTTTAATGATGTAATCGATTTAATAATGTTATTCTTTTTTTTTAACATGTGTCTTTAACTCTAATTAAACATAAGTCGTGTGGTATTGGTATAGGTCCCTGGCCATTGTGGCATCCTCGGGAACGAATGGGCTGATGAGGCTGCCAAGAGAGCGGCAATAATTGGCTTCCGAGTACAATTGACATGTGAGAGAGACTTCATGAGATCTGTCCGTGTAAAATTGCGGAGTAAGTTCTGGCTACTGAGTCCTCCCACAGTATTACATAACATTCGGAGAATGTGCTCGAGAAACCTCTTTCCCCAAGCAACAGAAGAGACGAAGTCATCTTAATTCGTCTAAGGATTGGGCACACCAGACTTACCCACGCTCATCTATTTGGCTCTCCTGCGAGATCAAATGGTCCGTGCACCATCTGCTCTTTGATTACCCAATATTTGGAGCCATCCGACAAAACTTACACCTGGGTTCAGATATGAAATCTCTACTAAACCGGAAATAAAATATAAAACCTCTGTTGCGATTCCTCTCTTACAGAGGTCTTACTTTCTTCGAAAGTATGACCTCTTACGTCCGTTTGGGCGCATAGGTTGGAAAGAAATCGAGCACTTGTTAAAAGTTTAAGGAGTGCCCAGCGCAGAGTCTCAATTTTATGCTCTGATGTTTTTAAAACAACCTCCTACTAGGCTACCACTGTATTGGAAAAGGCTCTTCCAATCGATTTAGTAGTGAAAGTTCAGGCGGCCATGTGGAAATTGCGAAGAGGCAGGGAGGCCAAGATATTTGGGTTGCAGTTTCGAGTCGGGCCCGTACCGAAGCGGAACGGTGATCTCAATGCCCGGGCCTAAATTTCGAACAGTTGCTTATCTCTCACCTGCGGAGGAGGCTTTACAGCTTCGGCATGGAAGCATGACAGCAAGAATGGCACGCCACGACTAAGGAAATATCCTTGTTTAAGTTTATACCGTGTCTGGGGGGGTGGTATCCCTCTCCTTTGTTTTTAAGGGCAGCGGGGGAGCCCTAGCGCTCTCCAACCATGTAAATTTAAACCAATATTTGTTTCAGTTCCGCCTGGCAGCTGATGAGCTTTGCGTCTGCGGGAGCTCCAGTTGAACGAATACATGATGTTCGACTGCTCAGCTCTTGGGGAGGCCAGAACTCAGGCCACCCTGTAACAAGGAGAAAATTGGCCACTCACAAGCGGCGAGTCAATGTGACGAGAGCCACATTGTCGGACCATGTGGGAGTTCCTAGATACGGTTACTTTGTTCAACCGACATCAATAGTTTACCTAAGGAAAAAGACTCCTTCCTCACTGCTGTGGGAAGCTAACCGAGAGATATCGGAGTGATAATCTGGCTACCAGCCAGATTAAGGCTCCAAGCGCTTTAATGTCGGACAGGTACTTGCTGACGTTCAGCGGCCTAGGCGTGGCAGCGAATTTCAGTCTTTGACGAGATATATTTAATTATTGATAGTCATATATGACGGTGTGCACCTACCCGGTGTGCACCTACCCATTTTAGTCATATATGACAAGTGGGCGGTGGAACACGCAGGCGGGTGGTGTATGGTAGCATGCTTATTCCGCTCACGCTTTTAGGTTAGCTCTAGGAGCTAATTAGGACAGTGGTCGCTAAACTGTTTCGAAGCTCAGTAGCCGTTTGTGGCACAGACATTCGGTCTTATGCTTTATAGCGACCGAATGGGGTAGCGGCGGGAGAAATCCCAAGCAAACCAATGAGGCAGCCGTTGATCAAGTGGGTCAATGGGACCTAATTTTTATTAAAAATATTGTTTTTTTTTGCAATTACTCTCTACTACAGTATAATTTTGATGATAAAAAGTCATTTGATCAAGGGGGTGACTGGGATCAAAAGCGATTTTTTCTGAATTATACTTCTTTTTAGGCGCATAATTTTTAAGAATAAACTGTCATTTAATCAAGAGGGTTAAGTTGAACTCATCTTTTTACTAAATATTTTGATATTTTGTCGATTGTACTTTTTGATAATTTTACAATTAAAATTGTCATTTTTATTTAAAATCATATAGTGTATTTGGAATTAAAATCTGATGATAGAAAATCCGGAAAGTTATGCAACACTTGACGGCTTTTTTCAATGCTATAACGTAGTTAACAGTATTATTAATTTTCCGAAGATTATTGATGATAATAATAGTATTTACAGCATATTTATATATAATATTTCTTAATTCATAAAACTTATGTTAACATAAATTTAATGGGAGGTTTATTATTTGTAAATTAGATAGATACTTTTAATTGATTGTAAAGAAGACACTATTTATTATTCCTCATAATACTTTTGTCTCTTTTATGTGCATGATATTTGATTATATTATCAGCCAGTGTGGACACATGGTACATTTACAGTTACTCACCAGACTGCGCACAGATGACTTGGCATCTCTGCAGAGTACTGTTGAAATCATGTTACTGTGTTGTTACCTTGTAACCTGGTATATGTAAATAAATCTGGCCACTGTTACACTTTAGCTTTAAAATCTATTTTTCTCTTTATGCATTGAATTTGTTAATATCGTGCAGTTATAATAATATATTCTTAAAAACAATACTCAGAAATAATAAACAAACGAAGCAATTAGTTTAAAAAAAATTAAGAGCTAATAAAGGTGACGGATAACAACAAATAATAAAGTTAAATAAATTTAGATAAAAATAATAGTCAAAAAGCAACAAAGACATAATTCTTAGCAGAGAATCAGACTTTCGACTCAGAGCCAACAACTAGCTTCAAAATATATGTCAAATTACAGTACAAACTTAAAGTTTAAACTATCTTTAACATAATAAACACTGTACCATCCCTCGGTCATACACTCCAATGGTCATCCATGCCCTCAAATATCAGTTAGATCCAGTATATGAAACCTCCTCAATCGTCTCATTTTCTCACCACTGTCAGGTAAATTCAGCGCCAGATCATTAATATGCTTGTCCAGCTTTTATATGTATTTCGAGTGATCCTTAGATCTCCTCACGAACACAAGGCACAACAAGTGACCCGTGCACCCCATCGTTCCTAGCGTACCATTGAGCTCCTCATACGACTCTGAGCTATTCGTTTTGAAACCGTTGATTTTAACGTTACTATTACAGATAGTCCCCCATACCTGTGCACCGTACTTCATATTGATTTCAGTAAAACCTTATAGTGCAACAACTTATTCAACTATTATTAACAACTTATTATTTATTGGGTTAAATGAGGCTCTCTACCCAAGAGCAGGTACATTAGTGCAAGTTTAGCATTCAGTTGTCCCCTCTTCTCTTTGACGTTATCCTTCCAGGTGAATCAATGATCTAGATATAATCCTGGGTACCGTGCCGGGTCCGCGTCACAGATGAGATATCGTCCACTTAAACCGAAGGGTAATTTTTCCTGCTCATGTAAATGTCACGTGATTCGATTTGGCAAGATTGACTTTCACCCTTTATCTACGCAGCCATTCATTGACAAAGTCGAGTGCTACTTGCAGTTTTCCTGAGGCAAGGCCGGGTTTACCATCTACAGCTAAAATCGCTGCATCGTCTGCCAAGGACACAACTCTGACACCAGTTTATATCAAATACAAAATCGGACCTAAAATAGAACCCTGCGGAACTCCTGATAGATTGTGTATGCAGGCAACACATAAGACTTGTCATATTTGAGTGGAGAAAACACCTATCTAAGTAACATAACATTAGAAAGACCGGTTGAGATAGAATTGTCTTCAGTTTGAAAAGGAGAAGAAAAACTTAGTCGATTACTTCCTGAACGTTTAGGAAGGCTGCTGAAAAATCCTTCTAGGCATTCACTGATTACAGTAACAATTCTGTGGGTCTACTGAATGGACGAATGGCGCCTCTGAAGTCAATATCGTGATCAGGGATGACGTTACCTTTCTGTAAGACCGGCCACACCTTTTGAAGGAACAACCTTTCCAAGACCTTTGAAAGAATAAGAAGCACATTAATAGTCCTGTATGAAGACACATTATTTGGGGACTTGTTTTAGCTGTAAAACCGTTGTAACCTGCGATTCCTTCCATTCCGAGGGGAAATATTTGGTTCGAACAATCGCATTAAAAATGTGACGGCAGCATACATAACATTTTACCAATCACCATATCAAATCCTAAGGCCTTCCTTGAGCTCTTCAATCTGCAATCTCTTGTAATACTCAGCAGCCGTTATGGTCTCATCAGGAAGCATAGAGGAAGCATACGTGGTACCATATATGATTAAGGAAGGTGGATTCACATTCTCTCTCTGTTCAAGCGGCTTAGCGGTCTCACCAATGCGAATATGTTCAAACTAGTTAGAAAGTGGCCTCCCGTTATCAGGAAACAGAGAAACAGCATATGACGCCATAGGCAACGTCGACACTACTTAGCGTCGTGCGCTGTCCGGTTGGGAGTTCACGACTTCGCTTTTCCCTTCGCTGCCCTAGATGTCGCTAACATCATCAACAAGCCGGTCTCTGATTAACTTGTAACGTGTACCCTTCCGGAGGTCTCTGTTCGAAGTACTTATTGGGGCGCTCCCTTCCTGTTGTTGTTTTGAGGAACAGTCTTTACGAGTGCATTGCCATCGTCCTCACCAACAGCAAACAACTGTTCCATAACAGACTTCGAAATTAAAGTACCCGGCTGCCCACTTTGCCACTCAATAAAAAATCCATATAATTACTGAAAATAAAAATAAAAAACTATCCGTATCACAACGCTAAATATAGCTTCAAACACTCACCTTATTTGACGCATCATTATAAATTATTCACTAAATAAACAAAATAGTTTAGTAGCAAACAAATAGCAACCTATCGTCTCATAAAAAAAAGCTGACAACGCAGCTATAGGAATTTCCATCACGCGTCTTATTTCTGAAAAAAGGCTTATACACGCAGTTTAATTAAAAATATTTATCATTTTATTTAAATATAATATCTTTTTTGTTTATTTAAGTCATTGATTCTACATAAAGCGCGCGCGTATACCATATTTCATTCGCGCGGGTGTGTGGCGTTACTAGAGGCCACTTTAAATACTTTTTTACACTTTAAATATTATTAATTTATTTAATTCTAACGCTCACCTGTGCCGTCACAACATATCAAACGACTGCAGCAGCTGTACGTCAGTGCTACACTACCGCTCCTTGTGATGAGAGGTGGTACAATTATTGAGGCAGTGTACCCAGTTAGTTACTAGTTTATTTATATCATTTTTGGAGCTGGAGGTGGGATACTGCAACTTTTTTTAAAAATATTTTATATTTAATCGTTAATAAATGTACGTAAGGAAAGTAAGACCTTAATTGAGTGAAATCTCGAGATACTAAAGGTGACTTTACAGACTCACCCTTTGACGTTTGAAAATTTAATGGCATCAACGCCCCATATTTAGAAGTAATGTGATCAAGTTTGGTCAAATTCAGTCGTATAGTTCTGGAGATACAAGGTGATTTAGAGGGCGACACTGAATATACACACGTATATATGAACATCCGGAAACTTTCCGTCCGGTTTTGGGGGTTTTTCGGTTCCTTAGATGTCAAAACGTAAAGATCCAGTGAAGATCAAATTAGACCGATTACAATACTTTCCCTTCTAAAGCTTTTTAAAGCTCTGCTATAGCGCTAGAGCAAAGTAAAAATAATGAAAGTGAGAAATTTCAGTTTTATAAAATCCGATTTTTATACGGTAACTACTAAGCTTAAAAAAATATTTAAATTGTATAACTTTATGTATCTGAGATCATGTATAGTTTCCTTTTAAAAGTAATATCTTTATCTTTGAATGGAAATTCCTTAAAAATATTCCGATAAATATATTGAAATCAGTTGCACTGATAAAGTAAATAAAACTGGCGTTCATATTCAAAATATTTTAGAGAATTCATGAAACCTATTTAAAGAAATTAATTAATGAAAAAAAATTAACAAAACTAAAAATGAAATTTTAAATCATATTTGAAATTGTAAAAAAAAATTTACAATCTTTTATTTTAAAAACAAAATTGGAAATAAGTTGTGTAAAAAGTTTAGATTTATATTAGTTTACAAATGAGTAAATATATTTCAATTACTTTATTTTATAACAAATTTTTTTACATAAAAATAAAGTAAATTATATTTTTTCCATGAGGTGAAATTTAACCGGATAATTTTTTTTTTTAATTAGTTTTAAGTGTTTAATACACGGAAGAGTCTAGAAATTATTATTTTTGTGATAATAAATTAGGTATATTAAATCTCATAGATTTAGGGCTATCATAATATTTGTTGTTTTTATCATAAGGAAAACTTTCATTTTTTATATTTTGCTTGTAGAAACTCTTTATAACTTTTAGAAAAGTTTTTCATATCGTTCTAACATGGTTATAAAGAATAAATTTAAACGTTATAACTGACAATTTACGTGATACAATTTGCATCATATTTCCTTAGGCAATTTTTTGATTTTCTTTTACACCTCGTTTTGTAGGTTATAAAATTCGGTACTGATATTTTATCGTAACTTTATCATTATATATTTTAGTAAATTTGATTTAAAACACCCAGTAATACATATATTTTACTTTCTTACGTAAAACCCTATCCATAAGCTCGGAAATAAAAGTACATTTATTTTTACACGTAACGTAACAAATTTTAAATATAAGGTTTAAAGAAAAAATTATCTCTGAAATATAACTGATTATTTTGATTGTTAATTGGTGACTGTTCTTTAAAAAATAAAATTAAAATAAAAAAATTCCATAATTTATTATCTTTATTTGAATAATTGAATTACTTGTGCGGGGTAGTTATATGACATCATTTTCCACTGCAATGTTTGTAATCCGTTGTTATTATTTGTATGAGTGGAAGTTTTTGTTCTCTTATTTATTCTATTAATTTTATATTAACTTCTAATCTAGTTCTTTACGAGTATGTATGTATGTATGTAGGTTTGTTTAAACATAAACATATGTTTAAACGTATTCTATGTTTCGAACGTAGAATAGTATGTTTATTTACCCCCTACATCGCTGATTAAAAATTGTTTAAACTGTATGTTTAATTTAAATGTCCACATTTACGTTCTAATTAAGCTGAGATCTTTACAAGAGAGAAACATGTAAATGATGAAAAATGAACGCCTGTGAAAGGAAATTAGAACAAAAACAAGTCTGTAGGAAGTTTTTTTACTGTCTGGTAATTTAAACGTTGTAATTGATAATTATAGATTATCTCAAAAAGACAAAAAACTGCTAGATTCGAAAACAAAAAAGTAATAACATTATTAATATACATTTATATTTTAGTTGACACATAAACATAAGCCCAAGGTTAGTAAGTTTGGGATATGAAATTTCATACAGGATTATTTTAAATAAAATATATACTTTTGCTAGTTTATAAAAAATGAAACTTTTATGAGCTGAAAAAACTATTTGTAATAAAGAAATTTCTTTCAGTTTATATTTATTCTAAATATGCATCCGGGATCACTCAAAAGATATCAATCAGTGCGGTAGTTCAATTTGTCCCATTAAAAGCTGTAGAATACTTCGTTAAATTCTAGCCTAATTATTTAGGTTGTTTCAAGTCATCTATATTTTCAGGAAAAAAAATGTATTTTATAAAATTCCACGATATGAAGCCAAAAAGTTTTAAATCCCGACTTCTTAAAGGTAAACATTATTGAACGATCAATCCTACAGTTCGGAGAATTCTCGTAAAGATTATTTTGAATTTTTATGTCCCAGTGAGACAGAGCTCTATCTTCTAGGAGAATGAATGTATTTACCGTCTTCGTGAAGTAAAGACGAGATAACCCCTCTCAACTAGCGTACTGAGATAAATTCTGCAGATACTTTTTACTTCATGAAAAAATAAAACAGCCTACACATATATAACCCACCGGGCTGGTGTAATGGTTAACAAATCATCGCAAATCAGCTGATTTTGAAGTGGGACAGTTCTAAGGTTCAAATCCTAGTAAAAGCAGTTACTTTTATACAGATTTAAATACTAAATGGTGAATACCGGTGTTCTTTGGTGGATGGGTTTCAATTAATCACATATCTCAGGAATGGTCGACGTGAGACTGTTCTAAACTACATTTCATTTACATTCATTCATATCATCCTCATTCATCCTCTGACGTAATACTTTACTGTGGTTCCGGAGGCTAAACAAAAAAAAGAGGTGGTAGCCTACTCATACATATGGGATTACCACAAGGCAAATTGCGTGTGTGGTGAATATTTTCTTTAGGGTTTCCTTTTTCCCATATTAAAGTTTTATATTTGCTAATATGTAGACTTACGAGAAAGGAAAATTTTTCACCGATAAGAAAACTATAAAAAAAAGTAACCATATTCTTCTTCTTCAATACGTTCCCATATATCCGTACAAAAAACATTGAGTAGTATTTAATTAAACTTTACTGTCATTTTTAACTTTTACGCAAAATATTTTATATAGAATCTGAAATTCTGAACTGTTCTTATAGTCGATTTACTTGGATTGTTTTTATACACGATGTTAACATTCTCAATTTGTTCCTCTAACATAGGCGAGCTCCAAGAAAATTTTCTTAAACATAAATGCCACTTATTTCGAAAATGTATATTGCAGTTATTGGGGTGGTTTTCCATAATTTGTTCTGAAATGTCTTTCTAAAACATAGTAAAATAGCTTCTCTTTGCAAATTGCAACACAATAAATGCCTTCTTATGCTTGCTTACTTACTGAACTAGTTACGTGACCAGCAATCAAAACTGCAACAGTTTTTACTAACTAGTCTTACTACTATAAGCTAGTCCTACTAACTATAAGCCTTTTCCTAGAAAATTAAACTACCATCGTTATAAACAAAAGTTAAATTCATATTATAAAATAGCAAAACTAACATATCATTTACAATAACCCATTATTTTTAATTTTTGAAAATTATTATATCCTAAATATTAACATACCGGGTAAAATCCAAAAACATTATCATTTCGCCAAAATTATCGATTTTATTTAAATATTAAGACTTTTATTAGATAAATTATTAAAAATATGGTGGCATTTTTATGTAAAGCCATGTGAATTATTTTTGATGCAACGGAATTTGTTCTATTTGCGTAGAACAACTTTGTAAACATAAACCTACAGGGGAAAAGTTATGATGTGAAAATATTTTTATATATTGTTATAAATGTAATAAATATTCTACACTTGTAAGCAACATTTTTTTCATAGATTACTATTTACTTTAAAATTAATGTAATATATATATCTTGGTAATTTTTTTTTAAAGTAAATCATAACTAGTTTTTGATATTAGCTTGGGTAAAGTTTCTCTCTTATTCTTAACGATAAATCATAAGTTTCTAGTTCAACACAAAGGGAATGTGCTCAGTCGTGTATGAAATGATTTGTGGAATAATGTGGATAGGTCTATCCTAGTGTAAATTTAGATTCAGCGCAGGATAAGATAAAGTCATTTGAAACTTTAATAAAATATAGAATTGTGATATAACACAAATATATATATATATATATATATATATATATTTATATATGGTTCAAACAGACAAATATATTTTAAATAATAATGTTATATTATTTTAGATAAAATAAAAATGTATGATTTTATTTTTCTAGGGAAAGCGAAAAAGATAGAAAGGAAAATGTTATTTTACTTCATACTGTAAATCTTTGATTGTATAAACGACGAAAAATATCGATTTTCTGCATCACCCAAAAGTTTTACTAATACGAAGTTTTTATGTTTACCAGTAACAAATTCTTAGAGAACAAAACAAAATATGTAATATTCAAAATGCTCTCAGTATTGGTGAAAATTTATTAATAAAAAAATTTTTTTATATTTTTGGTTTTACTCAAATTTATTTTGAAAGTTGGTATTTTTCATATATAGTCAGATTTCTGTTCCATTGGATATTTTAATACAATTTCTTTATTAAATTTGTAATTTAATAATATATTTTTAATTTAAATACATCATTATTTAAATTTCCACCTTATTATACTCTTTAACACTTAACCTTTGTACAAAACTATTTACCTCCATTTTCCATCTTTACATGTCCATTCATGTCGATGTGAACTTATTTGTCTATACTTTTAAGATAAATTCTTAAACAAATTTATTTTGTGGGTATCCGCTCAGATCGAAATCCGTACATTTTCTGTTTCAACATTCTTATTTGATTTAGAAAATATTTTTATTTTCGTTTTTGAAAGTATTCTTATATAGACAAACTGTAAAGATAGTAGGGTATTTCTATCACCAGAACTGTTTTTTGTGTAAATATTATGATATGTAACGTTGTCCGAAATACAAATACATTTCAGGATGTGTCCTTGGACTCATTCATCAATCAAACAGTAGAAAGAACATTAACTCACTAATTCTGTGATAAAATGCATAAAATTGTCAGCAGCACAAATGCATTTGAGTATATGACCTTAATTTTTACGTGGATGCTTAGTAAAATGCGAGGGAAAGACATAACTCGGGTAACAAGATATGTACTTGTTAACCACACCACATTGACTTCTACAATATAATAATGTATTTAGCTACCTCAATGAATCTTGAAGCTTGGGTTACGCTGCGACGGCTAGTGCGGTGCCTGTTATCCAAAATGAAAACATTCAGTTTAATTTTCACGCGCAGAAGCAAACGAAATCATGATATAAAACTGATTGTTTTATGTTACTGATCGGTATTATAGATTACTTTTAAATATTTTATAATTTTGGTGTTTATACTCTATAAATTATTATGTATTTTGCCATAAAAATAAATGTTATGGTATATTTTTAAATGTTATAAAAATGTAGTCTTATTCTCACAAAGTATTATACACTAAGTGATAAAGAAAATATCATTATAATTCTGTGATATATATAAACATAGAATATAATCTATCGTGATTTTATTTATCGTAAAAATAAACATAGAAAAGTCAAGTATTATAACTCAGAAAATAAATCATCTTTCTTAAAATCACCAAGAAATAATATTGCTATATTGTTTGCTAGGTGTTCATAGTTTTCAAAAACAAGCCAGGCCAATGTAAAAATAAATAATTACCGATAAACCCACTATTGAACGGTTGAGTATAGTGGTCCTGTAAGAGCATTGATGCAAACTCCGTTTCTTTTATTCGAGTTTTGATTGAGAAAAAGACAGTCACATTTGATAATAGATTGTGTATTTTATGTGTTTTATAAGTATGAACGAATTTAACCCTACCTTAAAAAAAACCTAAAACAGCAGACCCAAGAAATAATAAATAGTGTGTATGAGTGTATGAAAAAAGAAGTTTTTCCGAAGTCGGAAATGGAACATAAACACCTGATTTGCAATACAAAATTTGAAGAAAGAACAACAGTTGCGTGAGGGGTATCGCTATCTGATGTCCAAAGAGTGATAAAAGATAAAAAACAGTCGCTAGAAAACTTAGCCGAAAATTCGGTGAAGACTTCTCTACTCCAATAAAATAAAAACCCGTGAAACGCTGCAGCGGACCTAGATGACTTTGACAAGTGTGTGGTGATACGAAACCAACAATCTCATTTTGAAAAAATTGGACTGTGTATTGTGATAAAAGTTAAAGAAAAAAAAGCTAAATATATGCAACAAGAACACATTATTGTCAGTACTATGGAATTCTTTATTATTTCTTTACAAGAAGATAACGAAAATGAAAGTGACGATTACGATGATGATTCCGGTAATAGTAAATTCGGAAATTCTAATATTTCTTGCAGAGTGGATGGCGTTCACCCTCTTTCATTAGAATAGTTTTATTTTGTTCTAACATATAAAAATAATTAGTTTCTGCTGTAATTCCGATTCCGTTATTTTGTATATTAATTCTTATCTTGAATTAACTTTTGAATATGTGTTTGAAAATAAAATGGAACACCAGCAATCAATGAAGGTAATTAATTTTAATTTGCATATTATATTTTATGTGTAGGCCTACTATTGTACAATTTTCAGCATCACGTCTCTAATTATTGTCACATTTATCATTATAACATTTTTTTTTCGCAGAAAATGGTCGGATATAAATTAAAAAGTTTTCTGTGAGCGAATTAAATTATACATAATATATTATATATATTAAACATTACATATATATACGAGGTGTGATCAATAAATACGGTGAATGAATTTTTATAGCGGCAACTGCCGATGTTACATCCGTATGCTGTAATTTGTCCAATAGCGTGATCAACTGAGACAGGCAGGGACAAGTTGTAGCACGTTCGAGCTTGCCAGTCAGCTGCCAGAGCCGCTAGAGTGAAGTTGTGTTTATCGTGTCTGTCTTGCAACATGGATTTTGAACAACGCATTAACATAAAGTTTTGTTTTAAGTTGCAAAAGAGTGCCAAAGAAGCTCACGAAATGTTAGAATCGGTGTACGGCGATAATGTGGTAACTTTGAAGACTGTGTACAAGTGGTATGACCGATTTAAAAACGGAAATGAGTCTGTTGAAGACGAGCAGCGTGCGGGACGTCCAGTAACCTCAAAAACAGTTGAAAATGTGCAAAAAGTGGAAACAATGGTTCGTTCAAACAGGCGAATGACTATTCGAAAGGCCTTAACATTTCGTACGGATCCGTTCAAAGCATTTTAACACGTACGAAGAAACCGACCGGAAAAATGGACCAATGGCTTCCTTCTTCACCAAGACAACGCGCCGTCTCACACTTCGCTTCTCATTCGCAAGTTTTTGGCCGAAAAAAGTGTTCCTGTCTGTCCACATCCGCCATACTCACCGGATTTAGCACCATGCGACTTTTGGCTCTTCCCAAAAATTAAAACTGTGCTTAAAGGAAAACGTTTTGACACCGTTGCTGACACTGAGAGGGCCACGACCGAGCAGCTGAAAGCCCTTCCGAATGACGCCTTCCAGAAATGCCTCCAGTCATGGAGTCAACGATTGGGATAAGTGCATTGCTAGCCAAGTACAGTACTTTGAAGGAGATTAAATCGAATTTTATGTAACCTTATTACTTTTTTTAATAAAAAATGATTCACCATATTTTTTGATCACACCTCGTATATATATATGTAATGTTTAAAATATCAGCTATATATTGAAGTGATTAAAATTTCAAAAATATTTTGTTCTCCAATCCAATTATAACACCACAGTATATCTTATGAAGGTATTATTTCGCTTATTAAGGGAATGAAGCAAATATTATGCTAAAAGAATAGTAGAATGAATCGAATTACGGCTGTCACAATGTGGCACCAAGCATCAAGATTCACTGCGCCGACTGTACATTACAAAGTGTATATGAGCATATATCCTTGGTTGTCGCGTGTATTTTCATTAGCTTACAAGTCGAGCAGAAGAGCGAAATAAAGTATAATACAACACTTCATCTTAATTGAAAAATATTTTCATTCGCGTATTTAGCAGTAACCCTACAGCCGTACAAAATTCTACTTGTAAATGATAAGTAGCTTGAAGTAAAAGGAGCATGTTTTCTTGTAAAATAAAAAATATTGAATTAAATGTAATTGTATGAATACAATAGTAACAAATATGAACAAGTTAGATTTGCGTTATTAATGTGAAAATATTTCAAATAATATGGAATGAAATAACCTTTTTAGATCTTTCGACTCTATGATTATATATTCCCATAATAAAAATTCATAACTTTTATGATTAAAGATTACGAGAATCGAAATAAGTTTAAAAAAAAATTAACAAGATTAATCCATTAAAAAACATATTTAAAATGACCCTCCAATCTGGACTTAATCTTTAATTTGTAGTCACAAATAATTTTACGACTACATTTATAACCTATTAAAAATCATGCAAGTTTACATATATTTTTAGAATTGATAGGAAAGATTTACCGACACTGTTATGCCGTTTACTAGTATAGAAACTTTGCAGGGTTTTATTCTGTACTGTTATTTCTGTAATGATATAGTAAAACCAATGTTCAAAACCCTTGACAGTGAACATTTTATTCCTCCAATTGTTTTGAAAGATATTTTGGATATTCTATTATCTTTTAGTTTCTGAAAGGACTGTGGGAGCTACGTGTTCTGTAATATTTATTTAATCTACCCATGTTGACAAAATTAGTTGAATATTTAAGGTAACGACTGATTATAAATATCGAAGACCAGAGAAATCAGCCGTTGGTTACAAATTCGTCATAAAATAAGTTTGTCAAAAATTATAATTTAAAAAATGTACATATTAAACAACTGGAATTGGGAAACTTACTTTATCAAAATAGATGTAGAAAACTTTGTTGAACAATAATAGGGGACCAGTATGTTAGAGCTTTTCTAAATTTTAAAATTATTAAATTTTTTTTGTGAAAACTCTCATTGTCAGCATTAAACGTTTATACATTAACTTAAATTTTGTTTGTAGATGGGGATATCTCTTCTTTTTCTGTTTAGCTTCCGGAACCACCGAAATGTATTATAACTTCAGGGGAACATATAACGTATAACATGATATCTATGAATATAAGTGAAGTGCTGTCTTGTACAGTCCCAGGTCGACCATTCCTCAGATATGTGGTTAATAATCAAACCCAACCACCAAAGAACACCGGTATCCACGATCTAGTATTCAAATCCGCATAAAAGTGACTGTTTTTACTAGAATTTGAAACTTAGAACTCTCGACTTCTTTAGATAATGGTGATATCTAATTGATTGTGTAAAGTTCATGCTATCTTTATCTTTCCTTGTATAAATTTTTGGTGTGCAGTATGCCGTGATGGGTAATTTCAGTTAAAAATATTAATAGTTGAGATATTTTTAAACCTAATTCAGGCATTCTGTAAGTATTTCCTTAATTGTTAACTTTTAAAATACTTGCTTTATAGTTATTTTACTATTTATTAATTTTTTTTTTCATTTATTTATTTACTTATTTTCGATGTGTACTTCTTTAATTGATGATGAATGTGATTGTTTAGAAATGGCCATTTAATTTTAGATTTTAATTAAAGTATTCATAAACGGTTTTAAAATAAATAGTTTTTTCTTTTTTTGTTATATAACATTGGCTACTATGGTTGTATAAACATGGTTAATAACCATACCATTATTAGCCATGTTTATCATGATGCAACAAATATTGATTAGCCGAAAGGCTACAAATGTGCATAGACAGCACTAATCATCAAATCATTAATTACTGATTTTGGTCGTACATTATCTCTACATCTATATACCACCTTCAAATGTTTGCCACTATGCTATCAGTCTGCTCTTACGAAAAGTAGGAATATCACCAGATGTTTATTCTCACCCCCGCGGGATGAGAATAATCTTAATTTCAAATGTATATTATTAATTGTTTATATTTAATATTGTTTAATTACAAATAAGCAATTGGTATTTAATTTTAATTCACTTCTATTTATTATGATTACTGATATTAGAACATTAGTTAAATCTCTATCGCTGATCTCTCATATCTATGCCACAACTAATCGCTTAATTATCACTTAGGTTGATTTACAATACAAATTAAAGAAACAAAAAATAGTAAAGGAAGAATTTTAAAAGAAAATAATCAATGACAAACGAAATTTAATTAAACATTGACTGATTTTGAGTTAATGTAAATGGACGATATCAATCAATCAGTTGGTTATTTTAGAATGTACATCTTGTGGTTTTTATTATCATTAAAAATAATAAATTCAAATTTGACGAAATCGATTGTTTTATGGTATATAATTACGAGTATATAATAACAATTTTTCTGCCTTCTGTCTCATCTGTTGTAGAAGAAAAACTGCTTATAAAAAAACGAAGTACCCTTATTGTTTGTAAAAATGTGTATGCTATTGTTGTATTCATTCACATCTACTACCTCTGTTATTATTACTACATCTGGACGAATTCCGTTATCTAATGTTTTAAGTTATGAAGAAAATGACTGATACGTCATCATTTTTTTAAGTGATATATATATATCAGTTAAAAAATGTACATCTTGTACATTTATATAAAATTATATATATATATATATATATATATATATATAATTTTAAATTAAAATCTCATTCTAATTATTAAATTATAAGAAAAAAAAAATCGAGAAGAATTTCGATGTTGATTGTAAACGATGATAGATTTATCTTCTATTTATAGACACTTTTTGACTATAATTATCGTATACATTGTACAGTACTCTTATCGAAAAATTTCGGGCAACAGGCTTTGGTGAAGACGCTGATCGAAGTGTAAGAACACCTAAACCATACGAACAG
The DNA here is from genome assembly GCF_047948215.1 of Lycorma delicatula. NCBI lineage: Eukaryota > Metazoa > Arthropoda > Insecta > Hemiptera > Fulgoridae > Lycorma > Lycorma delicatula. The sequence goes on from NC_134455.1 coordinate 72,589,539, forward strand.
AAGCTGCTTGATATTTTGTATGCTGTGCCCGAAGGCCCATCACCAATCACTGCGTAAGTTATTACAGCAGCAAGATATCGAACTTGCTACCGCACATAAAGCTGAAAGAAAAGAACTGAACTTTTTTCTCTACAAAGTAATCCGTGTTCAAGAACTAAAAGCTACAGATCATGCCAAAAGACTGAACTATTGACAGTGGTTTAATTTATTGACCAATATAATTTAATAAATTAATTCACAAAATACTATAAATATATTATACTGAACTATGCTATAGCATAAATATATTATAAATATAATTCACAAAATAATATATATACAATAATATGTGGTTAACAGCTAATCCCCATTAATTAGAAGAACATTCTTTCTTCGAGAGAAAATTATGTATATTGTAAAAATTCAGTAAGTATTTTAATATAAAATATTAGTTTTGGATACTAAAGATGATTTTTTCTTTACTGATTTTGTTTAGATAATTTTTTTTTTTAAATTATGATTTACAAGATCATTGTTTTTTTTAAACTATCCTAAACTTTACTTATGATAATTGTTTATTTTTTTGGTTATTGTTTTAGATTAATTATTTTTTTATTTGATCGTAAGCATTTCCTTTTATGTCTTTTAGGACTTGAATATTTATTACTTTATTCTTTTTTTTTTATTCTTGGATTTATGCGTTATTTCGATTTTGATTATTATTTTTTGATTATCTATTTGGTGTTTGGGGTTTGTGATGGTGTTTTAGGGCTTTCTTTATTGTTTTTTTTAATTCGTAATTCTAGAAGAGATTATTTAGATAGATTGACCTTATGTTAAAATTTATTTTTTTTTTTGGTTTCTTTAATCCTTTTTGTGTTTTAAATAATTGATTTGTTTATTTTGTAGGTTTGTTTTATATTTTTTTATTTCTATTTCTTATTTTTTTATAATTGATAGGGTATCATATATTTTATTGTTGTTTAAGTATTTGAATTTTTATTGTTGTTTTACTTTCTGTTTATTTATACGATTATTTAGACTTATTGTCTAAGGCTTACATTTTTTGTTATTTTTTTATTTTTGGATTTTATTGTTATTGATTTTTTTTATTTCTATTTTTTTTTTTTTTTGAGTGTAAATTAATCCCTTTATTTTTATTAATTTTTGGATGGGGGTATCAGCCTGAGCGTTTAAGTGCGGGATTTTTTACATTTTTTATACTCTTTTTGGTTCTTTTCCTCTTTTATTCAGAATTTTTTATTTAAATAGTTTTTATGGTTATTTTAATTATTTATTTTTTGATTTTTTATTGAGTAATTATTTTATGTTTATTATTTTATTTTATTTTTTGATCAGGTTTCCTTTATTTGGGTTTCATTTATGGTTACCTAGGGCTCATGTGGGGGCACCTACTTCAGTAGGTATAGATCCATGAGTAGATCGATGTGAGTAGAACGCGTATTGCAGGTCCAATTTTATTTTAAAACACAGTTAATAGTAATTTTTATTGGGTTATTTTAACAAATTTCATTAGTCAGTAAACAAAAGTTAAATATTAATCACGGTTGGTAAAAGAAAATGCCGCCACAGCGCACACAGCTCCAATAACGTCTTTACGACATGTCTTTGGTGAACAAATCATTTCGAGGGGTTTGTGACCCAGATTACTTTCTGTGGAGTATAGCGAAACAAGCAGTGTATCGCAACAGATTACGCACGATTGACGAACTAAAATCCGCAATCACGGCATACGTAATAGATATATCATTACATCAGCTAAACTATTTGAAAAAAAAACTGAAAAATATGCATTATTGTATTATGCATATGTATTGGAGGAGGTTATTTTCGACACCTTTATAAACTGTTCCAGTAATTGTAATATCCGTTTCTATAAAATATTGTAGTAAAAATATAAAGTAATAAATTAAGAAAGTGTCGTCATTAAACTTCCACAATTCCAGTTTACAGCAACTTTCCGAACACGCTGTAGTTGTAATAAATTAATAAAAATATTAGGTTCCAATAGTAACAGCTTCTGTAATTCGTGATATGATATTAATATTATGATATTTAACGTAGACTGTAGATGTAAGACTGTCTTTCAACTGTAGATAATGGTTAAAGTTGGTTTAATCTATATTTTAAGTCATAATAAAAAGCAAAAAGGCTTTTGATTTAATGGCTTTGTTTTTTAATTTCAATATTAGTCGATAATCTGAATTTTACCGTTTATACATTTTAGAGAAGTATGCGCGAACGACAAGACGTATTTAAAGATCATAGGAACAAACTTCATTTAAATAGAAATTGTAATTTCCGTAGCTGAAGAAACTTCAGAAATATCTTCAATTTGAAGTTATTACCATTCGGCTGTCCATCAAAAACAAATTTTTGCTATTTAGTCTCCCAGACAATATATAGAAAAATAATTTAATAAAAAAATCATAAAAAATTTATTCACCTGGCCAGCAAAAAAGATGTATTTTCTCAATATCTTTCGGTTTTTCTCAAACCATCATCAAGAGATTAAAAATATTATGTCAGAAATTAAAATGAGAATACTGTCATGAATGTATAAATGTCAAAAAAATATTCTTGACAGAGTGTACTGTTATTGTTTATTATTAAAATATCAGCGTATGTTTAAGAGATTTAAATAATTTAATGTTCCATTTATTTCTTAATCGGCTCCAATTTAGTGTATGAGAATGAAAGGTTACTTTATTCTTATAATTAGACGAATAAAAATTTATTATTATTTTATTGTTGTTATTGTATCCTTATTTATTTTAAAACTTTTTTTTTACAATCAGAGGTAAATAATTATTCATAAATCAATACATTTAAATTAAAAAAAAGTAAAAAAAAAACGAAATTAAGTCGGATTCGAACCGATGTATCTTCCCCATATAAGATCCAAATATTTCATTAATTAAAATTTTATTGAGCTATAACTCTGGGATCAATGAAAAATGAGGGCTTATTACTGCAGTTAAGAAAAAGGCCAAAATCCATATTTTTTCGTTTTGATCTTTTTTGGACGCTTTTGGTCCAGTCGATTGCAATCAAACTGGGAGGTGCACAACTAGATGTTACAACTGTCCTAAATCCAAAAGTTCAACATACTACGGCTTGTCGTTTTTAGTTATGCGAGATAGATGCGTACAATACGTACAGACGTCAATATGAACTAATAAAAATCTCAATAAACTAATCATAATGGATTCAGGTATGGTCAAAATGGAAATTTTACAAGTAAGTAAAAAAAAACATGAAAAAATTAATTACGTATGAATTTTCATAGAAAACGTTTAAAAGTGTTTTCATGGAATTAAAGGAATTTTAAAATAAATATAAAGTTTATAAACACAAAAAAGTAAAATAAATTAAAAATTAGAAGAGTGTTCAATTATGTTGTAAGTTCAACGGGTTGCTTTTCCGCCAGAAAAAACGTCAGTATTTTTCCTTTATTTCCTAAAGGAACGTACGAAACTTTAAAATATAGGTAAACTAAACAAATAAAAATCCGTATGATGTTTGAATTTAGTTTAAAGGAATCTATAAAGAAAACCAAAATATAATTTTCTAGAAAACGAGATTATTAAATGTACCCTGTTGTTTCTAAGTTCTAATTTAAACTCACCCTTATGGGCTAGACGTAAAATATGCACGTGAAAAACTTCAAGGATGGAAACTTTAAGTAAAGGGTATATTTATAGTGCTAAATAATGGGTAATAAACAACAATAAATTGCTTAACGGTTAATTTAAAATTTAATATACTCTTAAGGTCTTTTGCTAATAAGTAAAACATTTTAAAACAATTATAATTGAATAATTTAAAGTTTCACCCATTAAACTAACGTATGAAAGTTCTTTTATTTGTTATTATATGCCTGTTGGATAATGACATTCCAGAATCATTGTAATAAACTTTTTTTAATAATTTAAGTAAATAATAAATTAATGATAATACTAATACGATTTGGCACCGCACAACTACCCAGTGGCATAGTGTACTTTATTCTTTGTGCCAATATGTAGAGTAATATCACAATCTAGCATTTTGGATTTGCGATTCAACGCAAGTTTAGCAAGAATTAAGTTCTACATCCCGTTTATCAGTAAAATAAATAAAGTATGGAAATGCATTCGTATTAAATGGTGTGTGTTTTTATTTTTAATATAAGGTTTTATATTGTTTTATTGATTATTTTGACGTTAGACAAAAAAATCGCTGGCTTCCTCTGGAGTATATATAGAATAGCTATATTAAAGGAATATTGAGATCATGTCAAAAATGGGGTATCGGGTTTTTTTCAAATCTTTACCTTTTATGGTCCAACTAGTAGATGTAGACAAAAAATATTTATATGTGTGTACATATGTGTGTGTCGCACCGATTTTGACCTTATATCTCAGGATTGCCCGAACGATCTTCTTCAATTTTGGCTCAAATATTTCTGCGTCTGCGCCTTTACATTTTTTCAAAATTCGTTACGACGTGGGAGGATATTACGAAAAAACCAATTTCGATTTATTTATTGGCATTTTAGAGAAAACCTTTTTAAGGACTAATTAGTTACCTACAATGGATATATGTAAAAATAATCAAAACTATTCTTTTCAAAAATCTATTTCTTAAAATTGAGTTGCAAAATGAAAGCTTCATTTAAAGAATGAAGAAATGTATATCAAGAAATGTCTGCAATTTTAAAAAAAATTATAGACCCAGAACCTAAAATGCGAAATTTTTATTTTGAAAATTTTGTTGTTTAGCCTTTATTGAAGAATGGGTTAGATTTAGAGAAAACATTATATTTAATTAATAAAAAATAAACTTTGAAGCTTCGTTAAGCTCACCTGTATATGAATTACTTTCAAAAAAATTTCTTAAAATTTAGTCTCTACCTTAAAATATATATATATATATATATATATATATATATATATATATATTATATCTTATTTTTCTCCTGTAACTTTTAATTTTTTTTTTTTCAAAAATTTGTTTTGTATTTTTCATCATCATTTAAAGAGCTATTGAAATTAAAATATTTTTTGCATCTATATTATATTACGGATCCAAAATGTGAAGCAATTTTTTACATAAAAGTTTTACTTTCTTCGATATTTTTAAACTCTCTTTTAGATTAATCCTTTTTGTTAGGGATCACTTCATTATAAAGAAATTTTCATATTTTTTACCTCACAGTAAAGAAGTCCCTAAATCAAAAAAAAATTTTTTTGTTCAAAATTTGAGAATTTTGATGCTTAAATCATATTTTGGTAATCGATTTGACCGGCACAATACTGTGCCAGCTGCTGTTTTCAGACTGCAAATTAAATAAAATTAAAAAAAAGGAAGTACATTTTATCTACTCTCAGGTATGTATTCATTTTCTAAACTGATTAGAAGGTGTAATTTTTTCCTACTCACAAAAATACAACACGTACTTATTCTCCTTCGAAAGAAAGGTCATTTTTACAGTTTATTTTTCTACTGTCTATACACAGAATTCATAAATACAGACAGTAGAAACAACTACATAACAATACAAACAACAATTACTAACACAATTAATAACTAACAATTAACTACTACACAATATTAGTAGAAAATAGCTAATTACAGAGAGTATTATTTACGACTGCGCAAATGTTCTATTCCTATTTAGAACTTAAATATAACTGATTTAGCTGGTTTTCTCTCTCTCTCTCTCGCTCTCTCTCTCTCTCTCTCTCTCTCTCTCTCTCTCTCTCTCTCTCTCTCTCTCTCTCTCTCTCTCTCTCTCTCTCTCTCTCTCTGTGTGTGTGTGTGTGTGTGTGTGTGTGTGTGTGTGTGTGTGTGTGTGTGTTTGCGCGCGTGTGTGTGGGGTGGTGACATAATATTCGCTCCTGTACGAGTTATGTTGCTGCTAGGTTTGACTGACATAAATATTTGTATCCATTGATTTCATATTCAGCATAAGCACTATCTAAATTTTTAACCATCCATTCTTTTTTTTACAGTTTGTAACCATTATCATCTTATCTGTAATCTAAATTTTTGTATGTTCGATTTTTTCCGGAATTATCTACAAATGAAATGCACCTGTTTTAGCAATACCTACGTGTTAAATTTATTTTAAGTAGGAATAATAAGTCTTTAAAACTTTTAGCTATGTCTGCTACTCCTTCACTTCACATATCTACTTCTGGGTTATCCCTGCTTCCCGAAAAGTACATAGTTTTGGTTATTTATCCTTTTCAGAACATATACATTCTCTCAACAACGAATGTAAAATTTCATGTAACGTTTCTTGGTTCTTTTCTACTTTAGTAATTCAGTTAGTAACAGGATGTTCCATATTTACTCTTATAAAACTCTGTTTATGATTATTTTCTTCTACATGATGAAATATTTTAGCAACATTTTTCAGGCAACAAAAAAAAAAATCAAATAGAATTGTTAGCACAATTCTATTTGATTTTTGTGTCATTATTATTATTATTTGTTTTATTAGATGAGTTTCTATATTTCCATATATATATATAATGTCGCCGAATGGCTTCGGCAACACGTGGCGCTTTATAACCTTGTAGTACAGTCGAGAAGGGCTGTTGCTGTCGACGATTGGCTTTGATGTCTCATTGGAATTTATAACTTTGTGCTAGCCCTGGAAACAGCCGTATTTGTCGTTAGCTCTGAGAAGAGCTGTTGGGTAGGGAAGCTAGTGTCCGGCGAAGTTGACTTGGCTGTAGTCGGAAAGTTGCGGCTCGTCCATTGAAATCAGACCGGCTTCCCCTCAGCGGCAGTTGGGCCCCCACTACAGTCTGGCAGTTATGGCCGCCAGAGCTTCGCAGTGTCGGGTCAGCGTCGGTCGTCTTTCACCAGTGTGGCCGAGGCAGTTCTCTCCGAGCTATGCCACGCTGGGCTGGCTCCTGCTGCTGAGTCCGCCGGCCAGAGTGATTGAAGACCGGCGAGCTCAAGTGGGAAGGTTAGCGTCCGCGTCCAGCGGCTCCCTCGGCGGGCCAGCCAGGCCTGCTGATCCTCCGGTGAAGAAGTTGGCATCCGCCGGGAGGTTCCACGTTGAGGTGGCCAGGGAACTTCTATCTTCTTTCATCTTCTTCTTCTTCTTCTTCTTCTTCTTGGTCTTCTCCAGGTGGTGGTCGACGATGAATTAAAAATTCACTCACGTGCACGCTCTTTTATTGGAGCCTGAGAGTGTTGGGGCCGCAGCGCTACTGTGGTGGGAGAACTGCGTGGCGGGAGTGGCGCTTGTACCAGCGCGTACGTTTATTGTGCTTCTGCTGACATCTGAACTGTTACCGTTGCCGTCCGCCAATATTACGTTCGCCATATATGTGGTAACAAAATATATTTTTTTAATTTCAAGCGGGTGTTTCCTCTTCCACCAATATATTTTATTAAACCGTTCCAGAAAGACATTTAGAAAATTTAAACACGTAAAAAAGGTTTTTTTTCAGTTTTGACTTAGGGATCTTTTTTCATATATGTCTTCTCTTCCTATTCTGCTGGAAAAAAACCGACGTAGTACCTTTTTTTAGATCCGCGCCTTGATCGGTAAGGATTGATCCCAAAGATTTGACTATCTATAAGAAATGTCATCGTTATCAAGAATCTTACTTGTTATGCTATAATTTGTAAAAAGTAGAACAAAAGAGACAGATTTCGGTGGGTTCTTTATCCTAAAAGAAAGATTATGAATCCATCGTGTTACCGTAAAGTTTGATCTCGACACCAACAGAAAAACAATCTTGTAGCGATCTCTCAAGAACTATTAAATCTTGTAAATGATTATGAAACTTTAACGACGATAAAAATTTTAAATGAAAAATGGGTATATTATGATGTAGAAACAAAGTCTCACTCATCATAGTGATTCGGAAACAAGAGATAAATATTAAAAATTATAAAACACGAATGCCAAAAAAAAAATTACATTGCTCTCTAATGTAAGATACTTAATAGTACAGGGTACTAAAAGAGCATGGGGGTGACAATTTTTTATATATATATATATATTTTTTTGTTATTCTCCCGGTAACGTAAGGACTCCAACGCGGGGGCATACATGGAAATCGATTTAGCCATTGGATCTTTTACGGTAGAACAAACAAACATATACTCTAAATACGTTATACTCCTTTCGTAAAATATTTTTCTACACTCATGTAATACATTACACTTCTTTTTACACAACTGGCCAAACAGGAGTGTAATGTATTTAAAGTGTATGTGTGTATATCGTAACTCAACTGCTGTACTGATTTAGGTGAATGATCCCGCATTGGAATCCTTACGTTACCGGAAGTGTCATAGCTACATAAGTAAAAAATACATATATGTTTAAATAAATATAAAAATTTTGAAAACTTTTACTGTATATACAAAAAAGCAATGTTTTTTTTAAACATACGTATATGGATTGGAATGCAAAGGTGGCGGGAGTTTCACAAATTCTCTCTTCGAATCGCAGAACCTGGACAGTGTCCCTTGCTGCTGTATGATTCTATAATCGGGCGTGTTTAAGGGTTTATTTTTTAATGACGAGTCTAAGTTGTAAGTTTTATTGATTTTTTATATTTTAAGGACGGATTTATTAGCATTCCAATCCGTTCGTACCAGCGTTCTCGAACCTATTTTTTTGGGTACGACCGCGGTAGGCTAGGCTTTTAAAACCTGTCCTCCCGTCGTAATTTCCCTTCAGACCGTTCACTGAACTCTTTTCGGTGCTAACGCTTCATAGGCTAGCAGTAATACGCCACATCGGGGCGCTAACTTTTGGAGGGAGCAATGCGCCCCCTTCTCCGGAGGGAGTCGCAATTGCTGATTTAATTTAATTTAATTGTAAGTATTTTTAATAATGGATAAGGAGAAGATCTTCATCCACTTCCTTAATGGCTGCCCTTCACGGTGCATCTCTGCTGGGCTCTTTTCCGGACTCCTGTCCGTGACGTCGGGTCGCGTTGGGGGTCTTCTTTCTTCTTCATCTCCTTCCTCTTCTTCTGCAGATGACCTCTTCGTTTTCCTTTGGCCTGCACTTTCCGAGACTTGGCAGTAATCGGGATTACATACCATTAAACATATATATACAGTACATATTTATTATAGTCTATGACACTTCCGGTTACGTAAGGATACCAACGCAGGGTCATACATCTAAATTGGTTCAGCCATTGTATTGCTACAGTGGAACAAACTTACAAACATACATACATACACCTTCCGAATATATACACTCCTTTTTAGGCAGTTGTGTAAAAAGGCAAAAAAAGTCACGGCCAAAAAAGGAGACCATGAAAGACACACAAATGTCATTGAAATAGAAATGTGATGGAGAGTCTTTCTTAACATCAACTACGAATACGTATCCTATTAATATTATTAATAGGTATAATAATCACTAATATTATTATAATATAGTTATTACAATTATTAATATTATTTTTGTAATTGTACTTGTTTACTAATTTTTTTTATTGTTAGGTACAACACTACGTTTTGTAGTGTGAAGCCGTTTCCAGGTTTTCTAACCTAACAAGTAAAAAAAATTGGTTCATTAATAAACGTTAATGTTAATGTGAAGACATAGTATAATGTAATACAATTTTAATTATTTAAAATTTTAAAACGAAAATATTCGTGACAAATACGTCATCGAAATATTTTTTCTGATATAACATAAGTTAAGTTTGAATCAGGTTATACATTAATTTACCTACATAATTCATTAAAAGGAATAATAAAATAACCATTAAGATTTTCTTAGAAGTTATACTCTAAGAGAGTATATAACGGTTAATTATATATATATATATATATATATATATATATATATATATATATATAATATATATTATATATATATATATATAATTAACCGTTATTCGTTTGCTGTTACAAAAAAATCATGTTAGGTATTCTAATGTTTTTCCTAGGATATTATATGGTATGATGATTTACAATTTTAAAAATGTTATTTAAATTTTAGATACATAGGAAATTTAATAACATTTCAATATTTGTTAACTTGTTTTTATTTCTACATTATGTTCCCATCCTATGGCACATATTTTTTTTTTTTTCATTACTAAATAGAAAATATAATTCTTGCCGACAGAAAGATTTATATTAAATTCATACCGCGCAATATGTTTCCGTCGATTAATAGCTGTGGTGGACAGCATATTTCTCTGACCACCAGCAACTTGTCTAGTCACTTAAATAATTATTCTTCATAAATAAAAAAAAAACTAAAAACTTAACAATTATATAACGTTAGTTATAATAATGAATTAATATAATATAATTTTTTTCTTAATATTGGGATAAATCGTAGTCTAATGTCATTATATAACTACAATTTTTCACTCACTCTTATTTTAATTCACTTTACTCTCTACTTAACTGTTACCTTTTCTTTTTTTTTTAATTTGATAGTTTGTCGCAGCAGCTGGTGACATTTATTTTCTATGTAAATAAATGTGAGTAGTATTGCCTAATCGTTTATTTGAAGATATAAAATGTGTTTGTCTTTTTATCCCTTTTTTCCCCAATGCGTATTATATCTTAGTACTACTTTTATTATTATTATTTTTTTTTTTTTTTGAGTTTTAGGGGCATCGACTGCTATGGCCATTAGCCAGTTCTACAACAAAAAAGAAAAAAATTCAATTTCCTCCCGGTATAAAAAACTCTAGTGACATAGTCAATACACAAAATATCTTTCCTCCCCTGAAAACAGAACTCAGGTGATCGAAGACTAGTCTTGCCAAAAAAGATCATCTAAAAAACTTGTCAACGGTTATTGAAAACCCCAAAAAAACACAACATTGCAAGGGTATAAAGGCCCTTGTCATTTCTAAATATTTCTAGCCATTTCTTACGAAATGTAGTCAAAAACTCTCAAAACAAAACTTGTCAGTGATATAAATTAAAATACACATCAATAAAATCTATTGATGGTCTCGTGATCCCAGGTGTGATCCCGAGACCATGGACGATGGACGATGGACCGCAAGGATTATCCCTCTGGTCAGACCGTGGACGGAACGACGGCATGGAGAAGTAGAGTACTACATGACCCAATTTTTAACGGGTAACGGGTACTTCCGCGCTTACCCCCATGTCATAGAAAAAGCGCCGTTCCCCGACTGCCTGTATTGCCCAGGTGTACGAGACGATGCTGAGCACACCTTTTTCAAATGTGCTCGGTGGGCGGCAGATTAAAGGACACTAATGGTGGATCACGAAGCACGGAGTCCCCACAACGTGGTTGCGATGATGCTTCGTGACCTGAGAAGCTAGAAAAGTGTAGCCCGATTCGTCGGCAACATTCTCAGGGCGAAAAAGGTTGACCTGGATAGTCCTGAAAATTAGGTAGCACCTAATCAGGCTAGTATAGGAGGACTCGACTAGAAGTAATGTGTTAAACGGTTCCGGGTCGAGTCCTGGTAGAAAGGGGGGTGGTTTTAGTCGGTAGTCTGCTGATAGTGATTGGATAATACCATCAGCGGGAGCCCGACACTCCGTGCGTAAATTCATTTCCACCTCCCTCCTCAAAAAAAAAAAATAATTATGATTATTATTATTATTACTGAGTAAAATATCCTATTTTAAATTTAACTCTATATTTTATATTTTAATTAGATTATTTTTCTATACTTATGACACTTTTTTTTATCTATAAACGCACCGTTAGTTAGAGGTAAAGATTTTATTTTTGAATGACTTGAGAGGAACGGAACGGAACGCAAGGGATTGGGGAATACTTTATCCCTCTATGCTTTGCAGAATCTGGACATGATTCCTTCCTGCTGGTTCTTTCTAATTATCTTGCGGCTATTTAATTTTTAGAGATGTTTATTTTTTTTTTGTCTTCAGTCATTTGACTGGTTTGATGCAGCTCTCCAAGATTCCCTATCTAGTGCTAGTCGTTTCACTTCAGTATACCCTCTACATCCTACATCCCCAACAATTTGTTTTACATACTCCAAACGTGGCCTGCCTACACAATTTTTCCCTTCTACCTGTCCTTCCAATATTAAAGCGACTATTCCCGGATGCCTTAGTATGTGGCCTATAAGTCTGTCTCTTCTTTTAACTATATTTTTCCAAATGCTTCTTTCTTCATCTATTTTGCGCAATACCTCTTCATTTGTCACTTTATCCACCCATCTGATTTTTAACATTCTCCTATAGCACCACATTTCAAAAACTTCTAATCTTTTCTTCTCAGATAATCCGATTGTCCAAGTTTCACTTCCATATAAAGCGACACTCCAAACATACACTTTCAAAAATCTTTTCCTGACATTTAAATTAATTTTTGATGTAAACAAATTATATTTCTTACTGAAGGCTCGTTTAGCTTGTGCTATTCGGCATTTTATATCGCTCCTGCTTCGTCCATCTTTAGTAATTTTACTTCCCAAATAACAAAATTCTTCTACCTCCATAATCTTTTCTCTTCCTATTTTCACATTCAGTGATCCATCTTTGTTATTTCTACTACATTTCATTACTTTTGTTTTGTTCTTGTTTATTTTCATGCGATAGTTCTTGCGTAGGACTTCATCTATGCCGTTCATTGTTTCTTCTAAATCCTTTTTACTCTCGGCTAGAATTACTATATCATCAGCAAATCGTAGCATCTTTATCTTTTCACCTTGTACTGTTACTCCGAATCTAAATTGTTCTTCAACATCATTAACTGCTAGTTCCATGTAAAGATTAAAAAGTAACGGAGATAGGGAACATCCTTGTCGGACTCCCTTTCTTATTAGGGCTTCTTTCTTATGTTCTTCAATTGTTATTGTTGCTGTTTGGTTCCTGTACATGTTAGCAATTGTTCTTCTATCTCTGTATTTGAACCCTAACTTTTTTAAAATGCTGAACATTTTATTCCAGTCTACGTTATAGAAAGCCTTTTCTAGGTCTATAAACGCCAAGTATGTTGGTTTGTTTTTCTTTAATCTTCCTTCTACTATTAATCTGAGGCCTATAATTGCTTCCCTTGTCCCTATACTTTTCCTGAAACCAAATTGGTCTTCTCCTAATACTTCTTCCACTCTCCTCTCAATTCTTCTGTATAAAATTCTAGTTAAGATTTTTGATGCATGACTAGTTAAACTAATTGTTCTGTATTCTTCACCTTTTTCTGCCCCTGCTTTCTTTGGTATCATAACTATAACACTTTTTTTTAAGTCTGATGGAAATTCCCCTTTTTCATAAATATTACACACCAGTTTGTATAATCTATCAATCGCTTCCTCACCTGCACTGCGCAGTAATTCTACAGGTATTCCGTCTAAACAGAGATGTTTATATATTTGTTTTTATTTGACGACATATGTGTTTTATAAAATGAACGAAGATATATCCCTGTCTTTCGTAGATCGGGTTACATTAGTTATTCCTTGAGATTTTAGCAAGATATTTGCGTCGTTCTCTCAACGCAATTTCCTTCAGCCCGACCACTGAAGGCCTTCGGTATTAGTTCCTTTCCTTCAAGTAAGAATGGGTCTGATGGCGCCCTAGTGTTTGTTTGGTGGGTTTGAATACCCTTATTTGCAGTTGAAGAATTTTCCTCGTGTGAAGCTTCTTTTATTTTTCCTTACTGTTCAAAATAAAACAAGAGATTATTATGTCTACTCTGCTATTATGTACAAACAAAAATATAAATGATGAACAAAAATTTTAGTATTATTGTATTCAGTTTTAAGTATTTTAGTAAATTATTACTTAGTCTTACTTAGTCGTATCAATACATTTCTAAAACTTTGCGTAATAATAATAGGTAATTTTTTTTCTTCATAAATTAAAATTATTATTGTTTTCTTATATAATTCTATTTTTTATGCCTTTCTTTATTTATTTTTTTATATTCTCGAATTAGTAAACATTTTGTTTTAACATTTAGGGTTACCTTATTGTCTCATATAACGTTCATACAAAATAATTTGTTTTATATTCATAGAAACATTAAACGGAAAATTCTAAACTAATCTTATTCTTTGTAGTGTTTTCGATTTGTTAATTTTTTTCGCGTTTTTTTTTTTTTGTGATGAATTACACAGACGCTCTGAAGCTTGTACGTGGAATGTGGATATGGAATTTTGTTGCATATGAAAAATGCCAGATCGGGATTCGAACCCAGGACCTACGGATGAAAGGCCAATCCGTGATCGAGATCGGCTGTTGTTATTGTTATACTATTACATATAAATATGGGACACTGATCTGAAAAATAATTTTGTAATTATTTATAATATTTATTTCGCTTTCATCAGTTATATATTGCAATACTAAATCACTGTAATTTAGAAAATACGAGAAGTATTAAAATAATTTCAATTATGCTATACGATTGTAAATGAGAATGGTTTTAAAAAACAGGATGTATAAAAAAATATCACAATTTGAAAGTTATTTAATATCTCTTAATTTTGACTTAAAAGTTAAAATGTTCAACAGTAATGAATCACAAATTAGTCATACAGTTTTCTCTACAAGTCTAACATGAGCACCTTTTATCAGGCGGAACACATCCAACCGATAGAAGAGTTTGTTCCATATATTAACCGGATTTCTCGACTAATGGAAACGACACTTTATCGAAGAAATATTTCAAGAAATTAAAATCCCGATACTCTTTTTTTTGTACATCCGGTTCAATCTTTTATTTAAAATCATTTTATACTTAAAAAGTTTGTTGAAATGTGTCCACTCATTATCTATTTACCGTACTTTCGAAAATTAACTAATGAAATTATTCCGAAAATCATGGAAAAAAAATAATTTAACCTTCTTTCGTTAAAGATTTTAGTTCCTTACGGCCATAATAAAAATTTATTATTTATGCTATACGTCTATTAATAAAATAAAAATATTGATGTAAAAACGCCCTAAGATAAAAAAGGTCTAATAGATTAAAACGTGAACATTGTACTGAGGAAACCCAATTTTATTGTATTAAAAATCTTGCTTCTACATAAATTTGTTTTATTGTTGACAATGCTAACTAACCCAAAGTACAAATCCAGCCAAGATACTGTATTCATGAAGCACATCGCTTGCTATGATTACCAGAGTTATCACGGTTGACTCTTAGCCTCTATTTACATGATGATAATGTAAAACTTTTCTCCATCTTCACCATTGAGGTTCGCACTCCTGAGAGCTATGGTAACTTATATTGTTCAGGTTAAACTAAAAGTTTTCATTTTCAAACTTAGGCCAAATATGTCCTGGGTTGTCTCTCATTTCTACCTGAATCCACAGATTGGAGGGTTCTACCGGCCATATTTAGATTCCGTGGATTGATTAAAGCTGTGTCAGGTGTATGATTTATTGCTCATGTGCGAAACGGTTCTTCTAAACCCGGTGACTCTTTATAAGCAGGTTATTAGAACAAAAGTAGATGTGTCATGTCCAAAGACTTTGATAGGCTTGAATCAAGTTTATCCCAAACAATATCGACATACTCGAAACGGGAAGGGTTTATTCACGCTTCTCTTCAGAGGATATCTTGAGAGTGTGTTTTACTTTAATTTACACTTGAGAATGCCAATTAAAATAAAACAGTTTTGAAAGGTGAACAGCAAATATGTCGTCCCTTATATCCACTAACATTTGGATAGCTGAAAGTTGTCTGTGTCGTTGACAAGAGGACAGGTGATACTGAATTCGTCAAGTATAGTACCATCAAAGTTTAAGTGATTGCACTCAAAAGTTGGCAGGGAATGCAAGAATTTAATCAGGTTCAAGCGAGCAGCACTTGGGTGCTAGACTTTATAGGATTAGGTGTAGATTCAACTCGTGTATTATTTTTTCTAGGAAGTTTTCATAATAGTGCATTATACTTTTATTTCTTTGGAATTTCCACGGTTGGAATATTGCTTCTATCACTCGCTTAAGTAAAGTGCTTTAGATAGAAAAATTATACCACGCATACAATAGTTAGTAGAATGCTTTTAAAACCAGAAATATTAAAACAATCGTAAAATTTAAAAATAACAACAAAGTAAAATTCTTTAGCTTCAGTAGTACGATATTAATAAAAAATACGCATAAATGAGTAATGTAATTCTCTTAAGAATAAGATGAGGTTGATAAATATAAATACTTTACTTTGTTTCAGTGGGAGCGCTTAAAAATTGTGTGATTATATTCAATTTTTTCTTAAATAACTGCTAAGATTTTATCTCTTAATAAATTTAAACTTATAATCTTTTGATTCTGCGTTCAGGAAAATAATTATTTTTATTATTGAAATGCTTGAATAATTAATAATGCATATTACTCGTACACAGTGAAAGTATACAAATTGTTTATTTTTCTCCTCGTTAATTAGTTTCCTAAAAATCTGTAAACGTAAAAATTGTCGGAAGACGTAATACGATATATATTAAATGAACTTCATCAGAAATAAACTATTTTTTTTCTTGTTCATGATAGTAGGCTATGGTATTAATCTGACACTTACCTTTTTTAATGACCCAACAAACCAAAATGTACAATAAAACGTTTTTAAAAACTTACGTCAAAAAGTTTCAAGTCGTCTTTCGACTAGCCACTGACGTCAAACGTTTGTTGAATTTGAATTGTGGTTTTTTTTTAGAAAAAACAACGATATACTAAAGGTACTGGAGCAATTCAAAATCACACACACTTTTTGACCAAATTTCTTAATACGTATCTACTTAATTTAAAAACTACAATCCGGAACATCAGAAGACATCAATGCGGAAAATATCAATACCAGTCAATGAAAAGGATTGCAATGACTGAAAATATTTTGATGTAATTTTATAAACCTTTTATTAAATAATTTGATTAAGTGCCGTTGTATAAATTTTACTTTTAAATTGATAAATTGTTAAAATTCCGAAACTTTAAATTATTTGAATCTATAAATTTGTCGCACTAGGATTTCTTATAACGAAATTTAAACTTAAATATTTTGTTAAATAAAAATCTCCATTGTTTATCTAGTAAAGGGTAATAAAAGAAAATAAAAGCCAATATTTTTTTCTTCTATCAACTCATCCGTATTTTACACAGGTAAATTTATAAACACTTATAATATCAGCCTAAATGTCATAAACCTACGTAAACTTTTAAATTTCTGTCGTTTAAATAGAATCTAAAGGAGTTGATCCTAGCACAGATTGGTGAAGTCACTAAGCAAAGTGATTTTCAAAATAGTTGATATCGTTGTAATATAAAATAAAAAAGTTAAATTATGAGAAAATCTATTTAAAAAAAAAACTACAAATTAATATAAAATCGTTATTTGCTTTGTAACAAAAAGTCAGACTCTGCTAAAGCAAAACAGCAGCAGACACCTGGAAAATCAGAATATAAAAACATGGTGCAAATCAACCCTGTTGGTGGAGGGGTGTACGTAATACCCAATATAGAAATAAGCTCAGCAATACCAGCAGCATAGTCTATCCACGTCCTTTAAAATCAATCACAGTCCATATAATGACCACTTCAAACAGCTAAATCTATTTACGGTAATCCATACGGGTAATACATTTAAAAAGAAAATCTGATAAGACATAGACTTTTACATGGATGTGTGCCTTTTTTTATTACTAAGATTTATTCTATAGTTTAAACTCGGGCTTAAAACTAATTCATTAATGAAGTGTTTTTCTTCATAATGCGTTGGTAATTCTTTAAAGTATTTTAAGTATACTAATCATTTCTTAGAATTTCTGATAAGTATTTTTTGGATTTGTTATTCAAATTTATTTAACCGTATAAGTATTTTTTTAAGGCAACCTACCGCTTATTACGAGTCGATATTACAAGTCTTCATACAGAAGACAGACATCTGATAGCTTTAAAAAAACTTTAAGAGGGTAGTCAACTCATATTATGACTGAAAAAAAAATGTATTTTTTTCTTTTCATTTATTGAATCTTTAAAATATGCTTTTTAATTCTGCTTAGAAAAAAAATTCAAAAACGTTTTATACATGAAACATACATTGATGCCATTAAATTTTGGATAAAATTACAAAACTGAGTGTAATAAATAATTTTCTCCATTTTTAATTTTTATTTTCTTTTATTTGTTATGTAATAGTTGTAGGAAATTGAATTTTAGTAGGATTAACATTATTTTTAAATATTTTTTCCTCATATCTTTAAAACCTAGCTAGATTTTGCCAGATTTCACCTAATCGGAGAAGAGGCATCTGGTACGCATTTTTGTTTTATTTTAGTCAATAATCGTTTTTAGCCAATTATAACATTACACTAAATCGGATTAACTTATTGAAGATTGTAATTACTCCGATAAATCAAGTGTAATCCCCAAACCCCCAAAAACCAGGTAAACACTCTCAAGTAAAATATCATTTTTTTGTTAAAACTTACTTTTGAATCTTAAAAATTTAATTGTATCTAGTATTACTGTAGATGACATGGGACCGTCATTCAGAAAGGAAGACTCGTAAGAGTCGGCAAGAATTTAAACAAATTTTTTTTAATAATTTTTAAAACATAATCCATTTTTATTAAAATGTTAATTATGTTATTAAAAAAAAACAATCTTTTATGAGATATATTTCGAGCAAGCAGGTTATTAATATATACGTATATTTTTTTATTCTAAATTTTTTTTTTCTTAATTATAATATTCACATGCTGTATAATATTTAAGATAACAATTTCGTTATATGAAGGTGGCCAAATCAGACCCAACATTACTTTCTGAACAATTTGATATTTTTCACAATTGTATTCTAAATATTGTATAATTGTGTCAATAATATTTAACAGAAGATAAATATTAAAAATTGAGAAACGCGTGTGGGAGACAAATTTGTATACAGTTAATTTTTTTTGTAATTTTTTTATACATATATATATATATATATATATATATATATATATATATATATTTATATATGTATCTTTAAAAAAATAAAAAAAAATATATATATATAACCTATATTACTCCCGGTAACGAAAGGATTCACCGCGGGTACATACATCTAAAGCAGTTCAGCCTGTTGAACTGTTACGGTGGAACAAACATACGCACATCCTAAATACATTACATTGCTTTTTGGGTAGTCGTGTAAAATCCCTATGTCGTATTTTAAATAAAATTTTTGCAAGAACAAAGCCAGGATTTATGCCACCTCTTTTAATTTGTATTTTTAACTTTTATTGTAAAATATATAATACAATGTTATATCTATGTTCTGCTGTTTAAATTCCCATTCAGATTCTAATAGTCGATATATTTTAATTCCAATATTGATGTTTTTTCAAGTTAGTTAATTTTTAAAAACAGTACTTATATTTATAGCAAATACTATGCTAATATTATCATATCGTATATTTATCAAACCGTGTTGGCAAGTAAGTACGCAAATGAAAACTGTAAATTGTAATCTGGCCGATTTTTAATCACTCATAATATTGTCTACGATTTAATCAGTGAATCATGATGTTTTGGTACTTTTCTTATCTTCAGCTTGTGTTTTTTTGAATTTTTTTATTACTGTATTTTATTATATCTTTCTCTAATCCTTTTATTTACCATTCTGATAGCCTCAGATTCAATATAATTCAAATTTTATGTTCTTTCTCAATTTTTATTATGCTTGTATTTTTTTATAATTATTTTCAACAATAAAATTTTCTTATAGAATCGAACTCACTAATTCTAGCTGTATTAATGAAGCTATGATTTACTAACTTTGTCCTTCTTTTTTCAGCTTTTTACTACAGATTTTCCTTTTCTCAAATTCATATTAATACTTCATTTTTTAATCTTTCAACAATTGTATCTTTAAGATCGGACGTTCCGATCTTAAAATCCATCTTAATTTTTCTAGTTTTTTTATTGTGCAATATTCGTTGCCATAAGGTGTTATATTCGATAAAAATAATAAAAACTTTAATTTCTATATCTGCATTTCATACCGCCAAAAAATATCTCCTGATTTCAAAAAAATAACAAGAATGCACTAAAAAGTGATAACCAAAATTGATAAACCTGTTTCATTGATTGATTTTTGTAATATTTCAGACCTTTAGGAACTTTAATGATTCGTTGCTCTTAGGTAACTGCTTCCTTTGTACATATTATGATTGTTACTGTAGCTTGTTGCAACCATTGATCAACAGATAAAAAACGTTCATTTTTCTATCCCTTTTTTCAAAATTTCAAGTATTAAAATATGAAAGTTTCGTACCATCATAGACATCATGATTTTAAGCGGAACATGACACATAATCACTCTTAACACAGCATTAGTGCCTCAACAACCATTAAATGTATACTAAAATAAAAGGAGTGAAATTATTTTCTCATTGCCTACTTTATTTAGCCATACAAGTGATATTATTATTCTGTTTCTCATAGAAAACTTCTACAAAATACCATTTTTAACAAAGTTAAAACTTGAATTAAAGAAAGAGTATACAAATTATTTAGGGTTGTTTTTATGTTAAAGATAAAAATATCATTTAAATTATTGAATAATATTACTACATGGTAATTAATATTTACAAACTCATACAATTTAATAAAAAATAAAGAAATAGGACGGTAACTATTGGAATCGGTCTGATTTTTAGAATTTTTTGAAATCGAAACAATATGTGGTTCTTCCACTGCCGCAGGTAGATTTCGTTCCTTCATATCAGATTATACAGTTCTAGTAATCTGAGTTTGGCAATGGTGCTTAACACTCTGATGATGAGGTAATGTATTTCATCTGGATTAGGTGCTGTGTTGCCGGTTTATTTCAATCTCCTTTCATCTATTTGGAAAGGTATATTCCATGAAAAATTCATTTTAGTTCCAAAATTTAGGTGACCCTCAAGTTCTGTTTTTACATTTTTGAAGAATTTATCATAATTAGCCGTTCTTACTGGCTATTTCGAATTGATTGGATGATAATTCTGCAATTTTTTTTTATGAATTCATTAGTTCATCTTCAGACTGAAGGCAAGATATGACACTAAATTTCTTACGCAGATGGTCTTCATTTTTTCCAGATATCTAATGCAGTTGTATTTCTTTAAATTGATGAAACATATTGTAACCAGGTTGGTTTTTTAAATCTGTCATAAGTCTCTTCGCATGCGCCTTGTTTTTTTTAAAAGTAATTAAATTTTCTAATTTGGACGTTTCTTGAAAGTATTGTATGCTTCCTTCTTACGTGCTCTTCCTTTTTAAATTTTCATTAATTTCTACATTCCACCACGAAACGGGTGACTTTTTGATTTTTCCAGATGTTCTAGGATTATAACTTGATGCCGAATCAAATATAGCGTCGACATCGATATCGATAACTTCAGTTGTTTCGGGGAATTTCTTATCGGTAGAAAAGCTCGCCCATTCTGTCTGATCGAAAAACCATTTTTGGTGATGAGGTATATTTTCGTTGAGACATCAGTTTGCACCGGAAAATGGTAACTTCCGTAGTGATTTTCTAAAATTTTGAAAGTGTACTTCGCTGCTATCGAATCAGTCGATACAGGAGGATTAAAAAGTATAGGTGGAGGAAGCTGGGTAAATAAATGCAATCAAAATTCGACAACTATATGCTACAGACAGTAATCCGCAGCGAATGCTTATTCTTACTGCCACCGCTTGCAGATTTGTTTTTATTTCAACCTTTTTGGAAGTAGCTTTTGTCGACGCTAATATGCTACTCCACCTCTTAACTGGCGTGATCGCCACTCAAATATCTGATCCTGGGTGCTCGCTTCTCGGCCTCTGGGCTCGTACTATAAACTTGCGTTGCATTACCGATTGCTCTTTCAGTTACAGCAGTGTTCTACGTTCGTGGTCGTGGCTGTACAAGGATCGGTGGCAGTTAGCCAACCTGCGTTGCTGCGGAGTGTTACACAAAACAACGGCGTAGTGTGTTGCAGTAGTGCCAGCGTCGGCTAAATAACGACGATTTATTTTGTATTTCGGTGGCAGATTCGGGAAGCGATTTCGCTCCGACCTTGCCGATGGTCTATATTAGGAGCTTTTAGCTTTTGACTTCTCGAGCCGGTTGTATGAGAACGGACGACCTTGCTCGAGGAAGAAATTGGGAACGCTCACCTGGTATTGTGTTAGGTGATAGATTCATTCACGCTGTTGTGTTAGTCAGGTGACTAAATTCTCCTCAAAAAGGGGTCCCGAATTTCGGTGGAGGATCAGCAGATAGTCTACTCCTACCTGTCCGAGTGGAGTTTGATGGTTGCTGAGCTGGCTTGGTTGCCCAGGGCGCCAACCGGGCCCTTGATAAGGTTGTGTCAATACTCTCGGGCAAAGTTGACCAGAAGTTGGAGGGAGTCAGGGGTTTCAAGCCGGTGATGGTCTTGCTGAACTTCTCAAAACCATTAAACGGGTGGAGAAGGACGTTAAGAAGCCTGAATCACGATAGGCTGCGGCGCGAGTATGCGACTGCCTTACAGAGGCATGGAGGACAAGGAGGAGGTGGAATTGATGGCTGAACAACTCAGCCAGGCCATCAAAACTGGCTGCAGTAGGGTCCTATGGCGCTAGGTCAATTGACGGATCCTTTGGTAGAAGCCAGTGTGCTGATCTGTGATTGCCTAGAGCCGTCATGATCTCCGCTTCCGGGGAGAAATATTAGAAATATAAAAATATTTTTAATACAAATACAGAGAGAACGAAAGATACAATAAAAAGAGACGTACGAAAGACAACAATAATAAAAAGAAAATATACTCAATTATACATAAATATTTAAACATGTAATAAAGTAATTACAAATAACATAATTTTATTGATAATTAGCATCGAGCATACTTGAGATCTCTCTCATCGAACCGCAGTATGGCCAAATCGCTGGCACCTGAAGCACTGCACAGGTTTCGGTACGAAAGCTAATACATGCAAATGGCGTGTATCAGCACACACCTTCTCCAGAAGGGAAGGTCAATTAAAAGTAGGACATGAGAAACAGGAGGTAGAACCTAGCCATTTCTTCTAATTATCAGCCTTCGGCACTCTACTACTCCTTAGGTGGACAACACCTCGAAAATTTATTGCTCTTAGCAGTTTAATAAAAGAGGACGAACCACAACACCCTTTGACGTATTGAAAGTTCTGTGAGGATTTTCAAGAACAGCAAATTCGCCTACTTTGCTTAAACCAAGAATCTTCTGGCGACTGGATGTCCATTGATTGCCTCAACGCATAGACTATTTGCGTTCTCTTTTCTGGTCCACCAGCGAAACTAAGTAATTACACAGTTACACAATTATCAAGTAATTAAGGATGGATGAACTGTTCTTAATGGCAGTTCTATGCAAACTCTTCACCTCATTACAAATTCTTACTTTCTAAAAACTTTTCTTCCGTTTCGCATTCGGCGACACGGCTGGTTCTAAACGAGGGTGATTACGTGAACGATAGATTGCCACGATAGATTGCTTAAATTGCATGATTATCCTCACTCCAGGGCTGCCAACCTTGGAATTCCGGCCCGGTACCCCGGTGGAACAGTCATATGTCCTGGCAGAGAGCAAATGCGTAATCTCTTCACTGACTCTAGTTCCTTACTTACCGAAGCTTTCAGGGCTCCCATACACCGACACACACAATCACTCTGTTACATGCTTGCCTTCGCTGGACAACGGGAGGGCCTCTGTTACACCTGCTATAACACCGATCGTGATCGCCACATCGCCAGCTCACAAGTTGGTGTTAATTTCCGAAACTGTTTTCCATTATTCATGATCTGCGGAGTCCGAAAAGTTGATCTGCTTAGTGACCAGGAGCTGGAAGTCAGGTCAAAAGAATGATAGGAATTTTTTTATTTATTATTATTGTTATTATTAATATTATTCCTGACACTGATAATAGATTTAATAAGTTTTTTGTTACTTACTTTTCTTTTAAATATTTTGTTATATGTTAGTATTATGGTTAAAATTTTTGTTGTTATCTGATATGAAAAGGTCGCATGTAAAATATATAAACAACTCAACAACAAAAAAAATAATAAGTGTTATCATTTAAATTATCTAACTTTTCGTTTCTTCCTTTAGAGTGTGGGTTGCACAGCATGTCAAGCCGACCAAATGTAGTTTACATTCAGAATTACAGGCAGGAAGTCTTTTTACTCAGTACTCTTTAGGGACTGGATGTACAAATATCTTTGGAGACAGCAACTCTGAGTGCCATCTCTTGTACTCAGATGTTTTATATGCATTACAGACATTAAGAGAAAATAAGTTAAAACAACAAGTTTAATTAATTAATTTACTTAATTTCTATTTTATTATTTTTATTTTTTTTTTTTTTTTAGTTTTGATTCAGAGCATTGTTTACATGGGAAAATTTTTACTTCTCTACAACTAGAAAGTTTTATATAATTTTTTATTTAAAAATTGCAATTAACCTGTGTAAGATATATGTTTTTAGTTTAGATACTGTAAATGTTCTGTCTATGAACATAAATATTCTGATTTCTCAGTAAACCCTGTTAACTACGAAGGAAATGGCATTAACTGCAGGTAACGGTTTAATTTTTTCCATATTTTGAAAAATATGAAATTTATTTTAAGAACTTAACGTGTAAATTTTTTTTTACATTAATTTAAATTTGATTTACATTAAGGTTAAAGGTTACATAAAAGATCAGATAAAATATTAGACTTAAAATAACAACAGAATAAAATTAAAAAAAAAAAATTATTAAATTTTTATTTAAATATACTTTTAAAATTATTATTTTTTTTTTATTTCGACTTTAGAAATTGTCAGCAAATTAATAATAATTATAAACTTCTTGCTAACGCTTAATTTGGCAGAATGCCAAAAAATTGATGTTAAAAAAACTTTTTTTCATGAATAAAATAAAAAGGGAATAGAGAAAGCTCAGGCAGTCTGAAACGTGGCATATATATATATATATATATATATATATATATATATATATATATTTATACCTCAAGATTTACAGCCAACCCTACAGCTGGTTGTAATGATGATATAAGCTAGTTAGTATAAGGTCGCTACATACAATCGATTGTTAAGAAAAAATAATAATGCGATGCAAAAATCAAAAATATTAAGAATATTTTTAAATTTTCACAGCAGATACACTTTTATTTTTTAAAAGAATCTTTAACTTATGAATAGAAAATTGTCAATTCTAGGTAAGTAACGGGATCGTCAAATAAAGACTTTCTAACAAACAAAAAAGAAAATCATTCAAATTGGCTCATTTGGGGGAAAGCAAGTTTTAACCATATAATTTTCTTTGGAATAATAAATAATTTGTTGCTTTGGCATTATTTGTCATTCCTTTCTGTTATGAGGTAATATTTTAACATTATGCAGAACTATTATATCTTACAATCTCAGTTACCTGTTATGTAATTCTTATCTGTTTTTTGTCTTCCTCTATTATTATTCTTACATATTCTTGAATAATCTAACAGAATAATATACCTGCGTATCATGAGACCGATTTATTTCATCTATATACCAAACTCCGCCACAAATTACTTATTTCATCTATTGGTATTAAGATTTAATCATATCAAATTTCACCAACACACCTAATTTTTTATTTCCTTCAGTAACATATTTTTAAAATTTCTATTCATTTCGATTTTCGCAATTATTTTTGTTACATTACTACAGAGTGATTGAAAGAGGACTTCAAATTTTAAAATGATATAAAAATTTGTTGGAATAACTTACAAATTCGGTTGAGGTCTCATTCAATAGAAAAACACATCAAGTTTGTCACACAACATTCACTTTGGTTCGATATGATTTCCACTTGTAATCGAAATATATCCCATCTGAAGTCGATTTCAAGTCGGGCGTTACATCTGTAGTTGCCCGTTAATTTGAAATCTTAGGTCAACAACAACAGTAAGCAAAGTACATAAACCTGATCTTTAATGAAACCCTACAAGAAAAAATGTAGCTGGGTCAAATCTGAGAAGCGAGGTTGCCATGCAAATGGACTTTCACGACTGGGGATCGTGTAAAAAAAAATCTCTGACTTCTAGGCGGTAGTGAGGTGATGCCCTGTCTTGCTGATAGTAATGGCGTCCACACTGATCATCATCGTCTAACTGACTAAAGAATTAGACAATTTTGAAGCGTATCTAGGTAAACGATATCATTTACGGTTGCATCCGTTTCATAGGGATAAGTTTCATAGGGTTTTCGTTACCACATATTCGGCAGTTGTGGGTATTCACCTTGCCACTGATACGAAACGTCTCATCATAAAAAATTACCTATTTAAAAACGTATCATTGTTTACAATTCTATCCATCATTTTCACACAAATTTGCAGCCGAGCAAATTTACCATCATCTGTAATGTGTTGAACCGTGATTAGTTTGTGTGGCTTCAAATGCAATCGTTTACGTAACACACGCCAAAAGGTCTTGTGAAAAGCCAGTCTCGCTAGATTTACGTCAACTTGATTTCTTCGGACGACATGTAAAGCTTTCAAGGAGTTTTTCCAGAGCAGCTTCAGGGAAGCGCGAGCAGACGTCCTGGTGATTCTGTCTGTTTAACAGAACGACCTTACCCAACAAAGGTTTGGTGTCAAGAGTAAATTGCATGCCTACTAGAAGGATATCTCTACCGTACTTCTTACGAAAATTACGTTCAACTGCAGTTGCCGATTGCAAATCGTGAAACCAAAACACACAGGGAACACGTTCCGCACCAGTAAGTGTATCCATTTTTAACAACACTGGTGGCTGAATTCGATACTAATGAACTAATGAGTCTAAGCTCATTAAAACTCTCAATTGAATCTGTAAGTTTTCTAAATAAAATGTTATATTATTTTAAATTGTGTAGTTATTTTTGAATCACCGGTACAATGTGCTGCACTTCATAAAAATACAAAAAAGTAAATCGGAGTTTTAAAGTTATTTAATATCTTTAAAAGTTATTTAACTTCTACTTACAGTAATGAATTACAAATAATTTGAAAAAGGAACTTACAGTTTTTCCCTTCAAGTACTCAATGCCAGCATCTTTCGTCAGGTGGCATGCACCAACTGACTGGAGAATTATAATTGAATTCAGAGTATATCTGAATTGATGTTACAGCTGCTTCAATCCCCTGCCTGAAATCGCGTAGATTAGTGGGTAGAACAGACGCATACACAAGATCCTTTATAAAACTCCAAAGGAGAAAATTACATAGGGTCAGATCGGGTGACCTAGAGGAGGCAACCGTAAACAATATCGAGTCCATATTGACCGATCCAGCGCTTTGGGAAAACGGCATTCCACCGATCTCGTAAAATATTATGCCAGTGAGGAGGCGCATCATATTTCTTATTAAATAAAATCCTCTGGTCTACCTTGCGAGTAAAGGAAAGGACCATGTGCGCAGCATATCCAAATAATCAATTCCTATTATTCTTGCGTAATAAAAGAAAATGGCCCATAAACTTTCCTTCGGGATATCACACAGAAAACATTTACTCTAGTCCCTTTCACATTTTAAGAGTTCATATGAATTTTTTTATCGTTAGATGCGGGATTTATGTTTTTTCCATTAAGAAAAAAAGTAATATTTAATCACTAAACACAATAAGTATAAGAAGCTCGTCATATTCATGCTGCAACATTTCGATCGCAAAATCGGCACGCACGGTGTAGTCAGATTGCTTCAAAGCCTGTAACAGCTGTAATAGGTGTGATCGCATAAGTATGCACTTTCATAAAACGTTCCACATTATCGCAATGGCCAGCTTGCGGCCGGCCTTCCTAACACATTTTTTAGGACAACGTAGAATGACTTTCTCACACATTCAAGGGAAGAGCCCGCTCTTGGCGGCGGCTGGTAGAGCCGCCGCCAGGCCCGCTCTGACGACAGTGTAGGCCGTCAGAGCTTACTGTTGGTTTGGAGAATTACAATTAAACTTTGTATGGAACTCGTGTTAAATGTAACTACAGATTCACATTTAGAAAAGTGTTCAGGAATCAGACTTTCTGTTCAGGTCTCATCATCTTTGCTAGATGTGCCTTTAAGCGGAAAAATGGAAGCAATCTACGACCATGATTGCAACTGCTGTGCTACTTAATTCTTGCCTTAAATCGGTATTGTACATCTTATAGAAAAGATATTAAAACAAATTAAAACTCTGATAGAATTTTTTTATAATTAAACGATCTAAATTTTTTTAATGTTGAAGGTTTTGCACGCAATTCCTTGTGTTAGTCTGGCTTATAAGGTCTACGGTAATTTGTTCATGCTTAGCACATGTATTATTTGGATAAAAACATTATGAAATTCTGTTTATAAAAATTGTCGAATTCCTCTATCTACTCATTATTATCTCTGTTTTATGCAATTATATTGTCTTTGTCATTTAATTTGAAATAAATATCTCTACTATAAATAAATTCCTGACACTCATTAATTCTTCTAATTCAGTTTATTTTTTGCCAAAAGGACAATTCATCAACGAATCGTAATACGTTTATACTTTTAGATGTTTATTTTATTACGGAATTTATCTTTTATTCATATTATATTTGCAAGTTGCAAAGTATTGCAGACAGATTACACCTTTGACTCATTCACACTTTCTCGAACTACAAAGCTTCCCATTCATTACTCTCAATTCTTGTTGTTGCTATCTGATTCTTTTTTAATAGTTATTTTTCATTTATCAACAAACATCCAATTAATGACTAATGCTTAGAATTGGTAATTTGTAAAATATTTTATTTCTAAAATAAAAGCAAAATTATAAAGCTTAAAAGATCATTTTATTCATACGCTAACGTAGCTGTTAAGTTTAAAATAGCATCAATCATAAATATTACAAAAAACGCTATAGTGTATGTAATATCTGAAAGTGGGTTCATAGTAAGCTGTGGCATCCTCTCCGCTGCTCTTTATATCAACTCAGCGACTTCCCCTCACACCAGTAGCCGAAGTAGTGTATCCGAGAAGTCACATCCATTAATTTGCAGTGTCTTGCACCATATATAATTATGATGTCATTATTAGAGTATAAACATGTTCTGGTAATTTATTTAAAATAAAATCATTATTTTGTTCAAGATATATATGAAGTGATCTATTAATTTATTTCGTGAAAGTTATATATTTTTTTCAACTATGTTAAACTAACGTTTTTCTACAAATATAACAATGACATAATACAAGGTATATAAAATGAGTTGTTTATTTATTATAGGCTAGTTATGATTTTCTTTGATATGGCGTAGTTATTACGAAAATTATTTTTGAATAGCACGTACGCATTACTCTTGTTTCAACCAGCAGCACGTATTACGCATGCCAGGTTGTGGGAGAGGAGGCAAGTAGAGGCAGCTTGTTGGGAGGACCCGCCTTTAGATTTTACATGTCCCATAACAAATTCCTTTCTAATTTTAATATTCAGTAATCAGTTATATTTATTGCGTTTGATACAACTGCATGGTATTATGTAAATAACACATAATGTAGTAATTTGGATGAAACTATGTTTCTTCATACGTACAGTATTTACTTAAAGAATCGCGTTAATATAATAGAAAAACAATCTGAATCATAAATAATTCAATTTGTACATGTAATCATGTTTGAGTAAATATATAAAGACAAAAAAATATAATTTTAGAATTAAAAAAAAGACAAGACAAAACTATTCGAGGCTGATAAAAATGTAGCAACATAGTTTTATATTGGTAAATAAAAGTAGGAGGGGAAAAAATAAATAAACAAATTTGAAAATGTTTAAAATGTCAGAAATCATTTTAGCTTATCAACAGTTAACGTTATACGAAACGTTATTGAAACCGTTTTCTTTGAGAAAATGAATTTGACTTCAAACAATGACCTTTCCTGAAATACGGAGTTTATGTTGTCTACCTTATTATTATAACGGAGTAAATACATAAAATAATTAACCTGTTTTAGAATATTAAATTCTATACAGTGGTACAATTATACAGTAGGCTCGTTTAAGTTACTAAGTAGAATATCGAGATAGGATTTTTATTACTGTTTATCTTTACTGATAAAAATCTGTTAGGAAGAATTCCAAATGAATCTATATTTATCCGGTTTGATATAATCTCTAAATACTCTGAAAATGTATTATATTGTTTTTTTATTTATTTAATTTTATTTGTTTATTTTATTTTTGGTTAGTTTAAAAAAGGATAGTAATCAATCAAAAAATGGGTTATGAGTTTTTTCATTTCTCGACGTTTTATCCTCAAAATAAGAAAACAAAAAAAAAAGGGCTAATGTTCGTACGTACCTATGTATTAACGTATTTGTAGTTTATAACTTTTGACGAAATTTGGTACAGAGAATCTGTATTTTTTGGTTAAATGTTGGGGGTCATTATCTCCAGGCGGTGGGATAGATAGCTTTTTGGGGTCAATTTTCTCAAATTTTTTCATTCGTAACCCCACTTTATATTAAGCTCAGTACATTTGTACATGCTCATCTTAGCATTCTAACAAAAAACATTTGTCCCAGAATTTTCTCCCTTGCCAAAAAGCGCAAAAAAGTATGTTTTTATCTACTGAATAATTTTAACAATTTTTTTTTATGTCTCCCTAAGCATAATAGTAGTCCAAGTGGCCCATAAAATACTTTGGAGACAATACTGGTGGGGGCGTTTGAGAAGCCGATGAAAATTTATAAATAACGATTATTTGAATTTTTAAACTGTTTTTTAGTTTATTCAAAATGTTATCTGTTTAATTATTTAGTAATAACAGGCTTACGCCCTCTAACAATTACTAGAAAATGAATGAATTTTGTAGCGTATGAAGAATGCCATGCCTGACCGGGATTCAAACCCGGGATCTCCGGATGAAAGGCAGAGACGTTACCATTCCGCCACGGCGATTTAATAATAATATTACAATAAAATCTCATATAATTCAACCCCCCCCCCCCCAAAAAAAATAGAAGTTACTTAACTTTTTACTGGTAGTAGATTTTTCAGTGAATTTTTTTAGTTTCTTCCTTTTAACACTGTAAACGCAGACAATCCAAAAACTTTCTTGGAAGATGATTTTTCGGAAGCAGAAAAATGTTTAAAACAAGATTTTATTTTTTATTTTTTAGGCTTTTTATGTATAATTATTTTTCCATCTTATTCGAATAAATAACCAGTTTATCTAATATACTTATTTAGGACAAGTCATCGATGTGAATAACTCACTACTTCCAAAGGTTCTACGACTTATAAAGCTAGGATGGATAGCATTTGAACGTAACTCAATGGTGTTAAGTCCAGAATGCCTGTGACTATAAAGAAACAAGTATTTGATCAATATATCCCACCAGTACTTACTTATAGCTGTCAAACATGAACATTAAGCAATGCAATAAAGAGAAAATTAGGATCAGTTCAACGAGGAATAAAAGAGAAGTATACTGGAGCAAAAGACTAGACTAAATAGATTAGACTAGACTAGACAGAAAGACTGCAGTCACTATAAGATCTATTACAAAAATAACATATGTGCTGGAGTATATAAAAAATCTAAAGTGGCAGTGGGAAGGGCACGTTGCAAGGAAAGAGGATGGCCGCTGGATGGCTTTGGTGCTTGACTGGTATCCAAGATATCTGACTCGGGTAAGCAGAAGACCTGCAGATTGATAGGATAAGAGTTGAGTTTGAGAGCTAGTACTGAGTGGACGTGATTTTTGTCGCTCCGTATTATTGTGCTTTTTAGATTGTTTTTTTTTTTTGGTTTTCTATCGATTTTGATTATTGGAATATGATGGCGGAATAATAACGGACAAGTGTATCATTTTTGATGAGTTTTGGATAATGGTCTTAAAAGTTATTTGTGATTTTCTGTGATGCAGTTCTTTTTCATAAGAAACTGTGTATTGTAAAAATGTAAATTGGGTGGCTTTTTTTAAGACACTTTTAATTAAATACTACGATTGGTAGTGAAAGGTGGTGTATGAACAGTGATATTTGTGAAATTTTTACGGGCTTTGGACCTTAATTTAGGGGTTTGTTAATGTATTTTTGTGAAGTACATATAGTGCTATAAGAAACAGTGTAGAATATTTGTTGAAATAAAGTCAAATAGACAGGCAGCAGCTAATTTAATGACGTATGTTGTTTACAGCATAGACTAGGAAATTTCCACGGGGCTTTAGGTGAGCAATATAAAATTTTTAAAAGTGCTAGAGGAGTTTCATAAGGGGAAACTTTCTCAATTTATTCTACCCAACCCTTCCACCCTTGCCCATTCCTCTTGGTTCTGAGCGAATCATCGCCTCCCCCTCCGATTTTTTTGATCCCTCCCACCGAAATATTTTTTTATAAAATATTTGGAAATATACATTTCCGGCCCCCGCAGACCCCTCATTTTTTTCGGTCTCCCTCCCACTAATAGGGCGTATGGATGCTTGCTAAACTCGGGTTTTGGCGCGTGTGAATTTCGATTAATTTCTACTCAAAAAAGTTTTTGGAACAAAAAAAACGGCAGAACAGCCGTATAAACCCAAACGGACTCTAGAAGAAAGAGACTCTACGCAGAGGCATCGAGAGAGTCTTTTGATTGTTGAACCGGAAAGGATGGAGAGTGAAGGTACGGACCCCGTGGTAACTTTAGAACAGTCAAGAGGGCGCTCTCGGAAGCGGAAAACTGAAGCTTCACTTCAAAAGTGAAGCAAGGTAACGGACGGGTGAGATATGGACCATCTCCTTGAGGATATCTATAAACTGATAAAACTGATAAGACAAAATGTAAACACAGAAAAGGAAATGAAAGAATCGGCCTTCAAGATTGTAGAACTAGCAATGGATGTGGATACTGTGACGAAGGCACTTTACGTGCGGCTATACATAAAATGAATATAAGTGCAGAGGTGCAAACGGATCCGGTAAAGAGGCCCGAGAAATAACAAAAGAAGATCCTGAGGGGAAAAAGTAGAAAAAGCACTTAAGGAAGTCGATAATAGCGATTTAGAGGAGGTAGTTGGTCATCAAGAGGAAGAGGGCTTATTTGAAAAGGTGGAAATCATCCGAACAAGACCGGAAATGGATAAGGAGATTTCTCGAGTCTTCACTATCCCTAAAGAGCAGTGGAGAAACAGTCCCTATAAGGAGCACACTAGAAGGCACGCGCCGGGTTTGCTAAATGATTGGAAACAGGTGCGTCAATCCCAGGCGGTACGTTTTTCTGTAATCTCAGGAATACGGAGATCTTCTATCCTGAAGATATGGACTCGCATAGAGCGATAGTATTTGTCTTGGTGACGGATGAGACGGATACCGATACGACGACATTGACGCTGCAGGCGCTAACAAAAATAAGGAGAGAGGAGCCCGGAAAGGTGATTTTACTCACACAGAATGGTGAGACAGGAAGTAAATTCACTAAAGCTTTAGAATTTTGGTGTAGCTGGGAGGATTCGTCAAATGATAAATGGCCTTTGTATCTGCCTGATTTTGACACAAAGAAGAGAAAAATACAAAGACCCCCTACGAAAGTAATGACGATAGCAAAACAGGGATCGAGTTATGCTGAACTTTTGCGTCAAGTTAAAACAGGGATCGGCGAGGACTTTGCCGAGGATATTAATACCGTGAAAAAGGGTCGTGCGAAAACAATGGAGATCACAGTAAAAGTTCACAGACAAAAGAAAGGAGGAAGTGGTCAATCGGGTGGCGACGAAGGTGTAGGATGCCGTCATAGGCGAGCGAGTAAGGGCCTCACGTATGTTTGCTTTTCACCTTGGTGGATTAGATCCAGATATTAATGCGGAAAAGGTGCAGGTAGCGATTATGAAAGAGATCGGAAAGGAAAGGCTCATGCGGATATCGTCAATGAGGCCGGCTTATGGAAAACTCAAAAGTCAGGGGTGAAGCAGGCATGGGTGCCTGCAAACAACGCGAGGGTTCTCAGCAATAAAGAGCGGATAAAAATCGGGTGGCATTCGTGCTGAATCGAGCAGCGCACCGAAGAAATCAAGTGCTTCAGATGTTGTGCTGCGAGCATCGGGCTGTGGAGTGCACGGGACAAAATCGCGCAAACTTATGCTTCACTGTGAAGGTACTGGCCATTTCCCACGGACATGCCGAGAACCGAGTAAATGCCTTGACTATGGCAGAATGGGACACCAGACCGAAGGTCGGGACTGTTATCAACAGCGGGTATGAAGTGTATCCAATTAAACATTGGTAGGAGAGCAGCTCACGACTTGATATGGAAAGCAGCGGTGGAAGGGGATGCGGATTTCAATTAATCACGGAACCCAATAGTTGGGTAATTGATTCCGAAGATTGGTTGGTGGAACATGAATGGCGATGTTGCGGTGAGGAAGTTATCCAATAGATTGGTTGTTTGCAAATGTGAGCGCAGGAGTAGGATATGTTGCTGTTACGCATCCGTATGTATGTATGTATATTAATTTGCGGATATATTTCGCCGAATATCGAGGTGGAGCGTTTTGAAAATTACTTGCAAGTTATTGCA
Organism: Lycorma delicatula; assembly: GCF_047948215.1. Classification (NCBI taxonomy): domain Eukaryota; kingdom Metazoa; phylum Arthropoda; class Insecta; order Hemiptera; family Fulgoridae; genus Lycorma; species Lycorma delicatula. The sequence continues at coordinate 72,624,003 of NC_134455.1, forward strand.
AGATCGGTCATTATTGCATAGATCAGTCTCCTGATCTATGTCATGTCATGTTGGTGACTGTTTTCTTTTCTACTACTCTGAGAGACAATCTTTAATTCTGAGGGCCAATATGGCCTTCCCTTCACCAGCTTTTTTTCCAAACAGACTAATGTTCTTCTACTAAACAGAAATATTTGATCTCCTGTAAACTATTCTTGAACGTATTTTTAATATATGATATCTTAGACTGATAATGCTGTAGTTCTGTCTCACACACACCTTATTTTAGATAACTGAAGAGTTTGAAGACTGTCGTTTTATTTTGAAATGTCCTACTTTGTTTTTATGAGACAAAGTGGCGTTTTAAGAGTTCTCGTTTTACTTTGGTGTTTTGTTAATTTTTATCACTTAATTTAATGTGTATAAGATAAGTCTTTCTGTAAATAATCCATCTACAACCAACTAGAAACGTAAATCTTTCCATCGGATATACTATTTGCAAAGATTCTTGTTTATGATTCTTTGGAATATAAAAATAATTAAAATTAAAAATAAAAGAAATGCATACATTACTCATGGCACATGTTCTGTCTGAAGGATTGAATTTGATTATAAAATAAATAGCCATAATAGAAAAAATAAGTATAATATAAACTAGGAAAAAAATAATCTTAAGGCAAAATATAAATAGAGCCTCCATTTTCAGACCTGTGAAAACAAACAAAAGTTCTACTTTAATTATAGTTAAATTTCTTTCGCAATTTATATCGATATTTCCATAAATATTTGCAAAACTAGCTTACTTTTTCCATTTTCCACCATTTAAACGTTTAAGCAGCTCATCAGAAACCAATAATCATTTATGGAATTACCTCATTCTGAAATCACAAAGGATAGGGTACAAGCAGTTAATGTGAAATTTTTTTTTATGCACATCCATCTATTGCATAGTTAACATTTATCAACTTCCGTAGAATAGATATATTTTTTCAGACAGAGTAATTTTCACCCTAAAAAACAATTTAATTAAGGAAAAACTGCAATAGGTATATATGCTATATACATGCATACATAATGTATGATGTTATAGATGATTTAGATGGTATCAAATATTAAGATCTAGCTTTTTCATATCAAATCATTTGACTATTGAACAATTTAGAATCGTATGTTTGCTGCAAGGTAGTCTTCCTACGGCTTAGTACATTATTTATCTTACAATTATTAAGTGTAAACCCATTCAATGTAATCTAATTTTCAATTAGATTATTTCAACCTTCAAAAAAAATCGTATTTTAACAGCTACACCCTTCAATTAAAATCATTAGATTCTTATCTGGAGATAAAATGTCACACTTTTGGGTGTAGTTTAATGTAATTTTAATTTATTTTTAAATAAATGTTCTAATCATAAATTGCTTACTTTATTTATATAATTGTTTTGTTAGTAATAAAGAATCTTTTATGCAAAACTTTCGTATATTGTTAGTACTCGAATATTATGTATTAAGTAAATATGTTTGTTTACACGAATATGTTAATGGTTGTATGTTTATACGTTTAAATACGATAACATAAGTCCCTGTATATTCTTTTCACACTACCTTACGTTAGGTTTTAAGTAAAATAATATTAATTCCTTCATGTCATTCCTTCACGTACGTTAATTGAATTTATTTCCCTTATCTTGTATTTATTAGCAATTTATAAAACTGTCGTTTTCCTATTTCCAGTTAATTACACTTTATTATGTGTTATTTTATGTGTTGCACTTTATTTATGTGTTTTTTTTTATAAACAGTAATTTTGAATCAAGAACAAATAAAACAAATTTTAAATGGACTCAACTACATCCATGAAAAAAAAAATCATACGAAACAAGTATTTTAATTTCATTCTTTCTATTGTTTTGTTGAATTCTTTTAAAGCCATTTTCAAGTAGGTAATTGTTGGATTACAAGATTCGTTAAAACTAAACTTTTTTTTTTACTGATTTCTCAAAAAAAAGAGAGAAGGAAGTTTTTATTTTGACACGTTATTACACAAGTCTTTCTCTTTTACTATAAATGTTACCAACATAGATGTTTTTTCATTTTATAGATGAAATAGACGTGTTAGTCTCATTTTACTTTTTCTATATTTAATTAATTCCATATTTAAGGTTTATGATTAATTACATAATTTTTGTTGATTTAAATTTTTTTTTTTTTTTTTTTTTTTATGTCATCATTGTTAGAGTATTATGCAGACTTAATATTTTGATATAATATTTTTCACGAAAATTTAAAAAAAAATTTAATCAGTGAATTGTATTCTCTTTGTTAATTTTATAATGATCCAATGTTTTTCTTTGTTCTTTTCTTGCAACAATTTTTTTTTTATACAACAGCAGCTGTTAACGTTTATCTATACTTTATCCAGCTTATGGTCCTTGAGACACACAGCTATTTTGATTGGAGTATTTGTCAAGTCGATTTTAATACGAATATCACCATTTATCGATTACAATTACGTTAAATTGGTCGGGATGAAATGCCAGTCCGATGGTAAAGTTTGGTAAATATATAAAAAATCTTGATAATATGAGGGTCTTCGAGCTCAGAAAAAAATGATTATAGTGCTGCCTCCAAACTAAAATCGGTTACAGAAAATTCTACCGCAACTCAGTATATCATCCACACAGAAGCTTTAGCAGTAAAACCAATGCCTGAACAATTTAACAGTATTCTCCAGGTGGCCATCAAGGTGATAAATTTTTTAAATTTCGGGCTTTAAACTCTTTTTTATTTTCAGAAAAGTGTTCTGAAATAGGCAGTGACCACACTCGATTACTGCTAGACACAGAGGTGAGGTAGCATTTCAAAGGAAAAATGCTAACCAGATTGTCGGAGCTACATTCAGAAATGCTGGTGTTCCTAATGAATATCCATTTTGAACTTCGTAATCAATTGACAGACGAGCTGTGGATCACATCAGCCTACTTATATATTATCTATCTCCTCAATGATTTAAATTTAACTTTGTAAAACAACATCTCGGGTTTTAGTTAAACAATATAATAAAGATATTTGTCAAAAAATGTCAAATGATGAACTAACTATAGTGCTTTGAATTAAAACCTCCTGTCTTCTTCAAATATGGAAAATTTTAAGACGAAAATTATTTTAAAGAAGGCTATTTTTAATCCCAAACGACCGGAAAACCCTTTCACACTGGATATCATTCCTACACTCCTATCTAAAAACGAATAGACTCTTTGTTTAGAATAAAACTTCTTTCTTGTGATGTAGATTTGAAAATGGTATTTACTAAATTAGAGTTAAATGAATTTTGGAAAAACGAATATTCATCGCTAACCAGAAAGAATTGTTATTTTTAATTCCATTTTCTATCACATATCTTTGTTAAACTGGGTTTTCGACTATAGCGATCGTAAAAAATAAATTTCGAAATAACTGAACCTTGCCCCGATTTTGCGCTTAAAATTTAGTAGACTGAACCAGATATCTCTTCACTTATCTCCAGCATCACCATCCTTCTTATTAAAGTTTTAGACTTCGAGAATATTGTAATTAAAAATGTAAATAAATATATAATGTAACATTTCTTTATGAGATAAGTAAAAGTGTTTGTAAAAAAATTATTAAAAAATTTTTTAATAAATACAAAAATTGTAATACATGGTTTTTACTTTTTTGTACGAAGTAAAGTAAGTACTGAGAACGCGGAAAATTTCGATTTTCAGATTTCAACGGAAAATATCCATTTTGACCATCCCTGAATCCATCTTGACCAGTTTTGGCATGATGTATGAACGTATCTCGCATAACTAAAAAACGATTAGTCGTAGGATGTTAAAATTTTGGATTTAGGACTGTTGTAACATCTAGTTGTGTACCTCCCCTTTTGATTCCAATCGACTGAAACTAAATGTCCAAAAAAAAAAATCTCAAAACATTGGATTTTGGACTTTTTTTAAGTGCAGTAATAAACCCTCATTGAGAGCTTTTTAACGATATATCATAAGTGGTACTTAATTTCATTGGTTCCAGAGTTATAGCCAAATAACATTTTTATTAATGAAATATTTGTATCTCACCAGGGAAGGCACATCGGTTCGAACAGACTTCATCTCCTTTCTTTTTTTTTAACGGGTATTTTTTAGAAGTTATTAGTGAAATAAGATTTTATGTACTTTTAAAAATGTGTAAATGTAATTTAATAGGCATTATTACATATGTTTATATGTAATAGATTTGGTGAAACATCGGATTATTAAATATTAATTGAAAATTACAATTTAGAATCGTATTAATTTGGATTTTCTAGTTTAAGTTCTTTTCAATTTTATTTAATCATTTTGCGTTCTGTGTTTATCTTTATTAAAGTTACTACAGAGTGACTGAAAAATAGACCCTCATAAGAGTCTTAAATTACAAAAAATTATTATCTTTTAGTTCATTACTTCTCTGATATTGTCGGACAATATTCTTCCTAAGTCGGATTTGATCATTATTTCGTTTATTTATTTTTTATTTTTTGTTGCTAATCATTTAATTGCTCTTTGGTTTGATATAATTCTTCTGATCTTAATTTGTGTACAGGTTCTCTAGTTTTCTTTCAGTCTCTTTATATTCATCATCCTCTCTTAATCTTTTCATTCTTTCCTTGTTCTTAAGGTTTTCTTCCTCTTTATATTTATCGTCTTTTCTTAATTTTTTTATTCTTTATCTTTCTGCTTATCTTTTTTTTTTTGTTTGTAACATTTTCTTTAGACTTCATTTCCTTTTTTTAACTTTTTTTAATTTAAATATATTGATTTATTAATAAATTGTTCACCTCTGATTGTAAAAAAAAGTTATGATAAATAATAACAATAAAAAAATTATGAAAAAATTTCAGAAGTTATTAATGAAATAAAATATTTTGTACTTTTTTTTCTTTTTTTTAAAATGTGTATTATGTCATTTAATAGGCTTACAAAGTTGATGTGATGTCTACATCAGATTTTTTTTAGTAATATAAATAGAAACTTTCAAAAAAGGATTTTAACATTTATGATTCTGAGATACAAATCAATATCGCTATCTTAATAACATTTACATATTTAATAGTTCAGTGGTACGCTACTGATCTGTAATTCAACTTCTTTTACGTACCACTCATAAGTGGTACGTAAAAGAAGTTTGAGAACCGCTGATCTACAATATATAAAATCAAAACTAATCGCTTTTATAAAAAAAATAAGTGTAGCAAATAAAAACTTTTTAAATTGGATAAAAATAATATTTTTTTCTTGACATGTCAATCTATTGACAGTTAACGGTTAATTACAATAAATTTTTGGGTTTAATTACAATAAATTTTTCAACTTCATTAATTAATTATTCTAAATTATTTTTCTCCACTTCTTCCAATGTTTTAACTCTCTCTAACCTAATTAAATTAGCATAAAATACTTTCCAATTTTTAATTAAAAAATATTAAAAAAAATAAAAATGATAAAAAATATTTAAAAAATTAATATAAATAAATATTAAAAATCAATCTAAATAACCATTATGCTGACGATACAAACCTACAACACTGTAACTACAACTGAAGTATCTGCAACCGACCCGCATAGTCATCCCATTTAGTCTGTATCTATATCTGTTCAATTACATATATAAAGTATAAAGAGAAAGAGAGTTTTTGTTTGTGCGGGATAAATAAATAAAAAAAACTACTCGATCAATCGCAACGAAATTTTTATCCATATTTCTTGGCATAACTAAGAAGACTTGTAGATATTTCATACCCAAAAAAAATAAATACGTAGTAGTGGAGATTTTCCTGCTGAAGGACAAACTTTAATGAATTCAAGTAATGAACTGTGAAATGTGAGTCTTTATCACTGTGTGAGCTGGATTCGAATCAATCGAATGAATAATATTACGAAAATAATAGAATTAAAGTTACGCTAAATAAAATAAAGTTAATTAAATTTAAAAAGTTTCTTTTTAACAATAATGGGCTTCCCTTGGGGACTGCGTGTGAGGCTAGAGTGGTGAGGTATGCGAGCACCTCGTGGTGGTTAGACCAATCATTACCATCAACCGGTAAAAGACGGGTTGCCCCGCAGGCGCTGTTTTGGGAGGTTCAATGGGGTGCTCTTATAATATCTCTGCAAACAATTTTCAAGATTGAAACGAGGTATTTGTTAGTAGGTTGAAGGCTAACTTTTGCGTGCATCTGGTACACTCTCAATCTAACAGATCTCGGTTGTTCGGAAATGTATATAAACGTACAGTGAGGGTGTCCAAGAGGTGAAGCCCTCTGGGTAAATGGGAATGGCGACCGAAGCAAGCTCGTAGATGTCCAGGGTGCCGCTCTCCCTGGCAAATATGGAATGGCGAGCGAAGCGAGCTATACGGCCATGAGGTAGGTGCCTTGACCCCGGAAAGCCCCGAGGAGTCCCTGAGTTGGCTCCAGGATTCACCTGGACTGACCCGAGCCCCGAGGATCCAGGTCCTGGCTAGACGGGCCGCTTAGTCTGTTATGTAATCGCTAGGCGGCGTTTTTTCGTGGTGAGTGTAAAATTAGTGATTACTTAGTAACACTATTGTGTTCGTGGCGTCGATATTAAAAACATTAAAATAGTTCTAAAATTTATTTCGTTTAGGTTTTATTGTAGACTTGTTTGTCTTAATTACCATTTCTATGAATTTTATTTTATGATCTTGCAAAGTGATCAGAATTTATTACGTCCTTGTTCTAATTTTATTTCTATATGCATTATTAATAATAAAGGAGGGATTAGAAGAAACGTATGTTTTTAAACTGTTACTCTGTGTACTCTGCGTTGAGCTGGGTTATTGACCTATGGCGACCTTTGTCAAACAGCTCAGAATACGCATTTTCAGTCCCTACACTGCGTTAGAGCGTACAACATCGTGTGATTGCTGTCGAGCAGTCTTTTAGAAACATTATTCTGTGGTCACGGTTCAACGTCTTTTCCGTCGAAATTTTAATATCGAACGTCGAGGTGCAGACCCAGATCGAAACACCATACTCCGACGAGCTGAAGCGTTTTGAAGTACTGAATCTGTAATGAAGAAAAAACCACCTGGCCTTCTCCGTTTATTCCGAACTTCGAAAACGTAGACAGAGTGAGAAGGGTAGTTCTTGCTAATCGGAAACGATCCGATTAGCAACATTGTTGAGGCGACAGGTTGCAGCGCTGGGTATGTCATTTAGGTCGTTTCATCGCATCTTACACGGTGATCTCAAATTTCATCTATAGAAAATAATTATTATCCAGCAGCTAATCGAAAGGGATTTTGTGTACCGCAAAGAATTTTGTGACGTTATATAAAGGCCATTCTTACGGAAGAAGCATACGCCCTAATAATGATGTGTGACTTAGCCCATTTCCATCTGGATGGCTATGTTAATGTACAGAACTGTCGGTAGTGGGCGCCGGAGAACCCACGTTAATTACACCAAAATCCTCTCTCCACAGCTCAAAAGAAAAACAATATGGAGCGGTGTCTCCAAGATAGGGATTGTTGGTCCTTACGTTTTTGAAGAGGGGGAACCGCAGTTACAGACATCAGCGCGCTACATCGACATGTTAAACAATTAAACAACTTTCCGCGTCTAGAACTGGAAAGGCATCAGGTGAACATGAAAGAAATGTAATTCCAACAGAATATTACTACAGCTCACACGGCGCGAGCATCGTTTGAAGTGGTTCGACAAATGTTTCCTGGACATGTCGTTTCACGATTCGGCGATGTTTCTTAGTCCATACGCTCTCCCCATCTATCGATCGGTAACTTCTTTTTATGGAACTACCTGAAATAAATAGTGTAGGTTAACAAGCCACATTGAAGCTGTGTCGAATGAAATTTTGGAGAAAGCCGAACAGAGCTTTGAGGAAAGGCTCCGAATTTGGGTCCGACAAGAAGCAGGTCATCTTACTACATTATTTTCCGAACCTAATTAAGGTATGTTGACTTCAAAAATGCAATAAAAATTTTATTATTTAACGCAAAACGTTTTTCCTATAATTAATACAACCGAAGTTTTTCAGAAGTGAAAAACATGCGTTTCCTCTGCTCCACCCATATAATGAGAGTCGTAGTATGAAATATTTTTTCTTTCTCTTTTTGTACCTTTTCCCTTTTCCCCTCAGCAAATGTTTCTTCTGTGCCAGTTGCCAATACCGTTGACCTTCTTCTGTGGTTCCTCCTCCTTTTCGGGCAATTTCTCACCCCACGCAATAAGTTGCCCTGACCCCTCTACCAGCTCATCTATCCTCCGAGGAGATCATTGGCACTTGATAGGAGGTCTCCTAATCCCAGGATTCAATCTGCTAGGATATTTGCAGTGTCTAACAACGGGAAATGGGGTTGGTACATCCCTACTTTAGATTTACAAATTCTAAAAAATGGCATTTAATTAAATTTATGTTACATTTTAAATAAATCATAATCTAAACCCTAATGTATCCAGAAACCCTTAAAATTGATTTTTCAACCGATAAATAGTAAAGTTTCAACCAATCAATTTTTTCTGTTTATTATTATTAAAATTTTGAAATTTTATTTGAAGTCGATTAAGAAGTTTTTTAACGGTAAAAGTTGTAAAAGACTTTAGCATTGTCTGAGCATTATTCAGTGACACAACTGACTTCAGAGAGCCCCGTTCAAAGAGCAGTAGTAGTACAAAAAGTTAACGATTTATTTGGATTTGTTTAGTTCAAGTAAAGAAAGTTAACTTAAACCAGTACCCTGAGTAGATATACGATTATAGACCCGTATTAATTAACGTAGAGATATTTTATTGGATGTATTAGTCTTAATAATATTAGGAAACATGATAACGAAAATTTAACTCATTAAGTGTATTAATACCAGTTTATTCGTAGAACTATGATGTTATACAGAATATCTTAACAACGTGTTAGTTACTTCGATGTAACTTCTGATATTATATTACAAAACGGCAACAAATACAACTATAAATTGTTATAATCTAATCTTATACGTCGTAATTGCATCATTAAGGAAGTATCATTAACATAATGTATAAAAGTGAAAAATTTCTCCAATCTGGTAAGCCTTTCTCATCCTATATGAGCCACTTGGGAGCTAATTTGATATTTTTTATACTTTTCGTTATAAATTATCTATGTTGATGCAAATTTTTTATCTGTATGCACAACCATAATTTACTCACGTACATACGTATTAGACTATTGATTCTCCCAAGATCTTACATCTGTGATAGATTACCAGCCTACCGTAAAATTTATTCATATTTTTTTTATATTACATTAAATCAATAATTTTTCCTAATATATTTTTTTTACTACCCGCTATTAATGATTTTTCATACATTTTTGTTAAAAAATTATAAAAAATAATTAAGATTTTTAATTTAATCAGAACGTTTAATTTCCGGAAGCATTCGGAATTACCACAGGTGTGTTCTCTCTCTCTCTCTCTCTCTCTCTCTCTCTCTCTCTCTCTCTCTCTCACTCTCTCACTGTCTGTCTGTCTGTCTGTCTGTCTGTCTGTCTCTCTCTCTCTCTCTCTCTCTCTCTCTCTCTCTCTCTCTCTCTCTCTCTCTCTCTCTCTCTCTCTCTCTCTCTCTCTCTCTCTCTCTCTCTCTCTCTCTCTCTCTCTCTCTCTCTCTCTCTCTCTCTCTCTCTCTCTCTCTCTCTGTGTGTGTGTGTGTGTGTGTGTGTGTGTGTGTGTGTGTGTGTGTGTGTGTGTGTGTGTGTGTGTGAAAAAAAAATTACTTTTAAATCAGTATTCAGATTGTACCGAGAACTGTTGGCCAAACTTAAGTAACTAATTCAGATCATTAAAATAAAGAAATATGTTCACGTAGACAAACCCTTATCACGTTGAGATATGAGTGAAATTTTTAAAAGTAATCGAAAATTTATTCAGTCTGACAATTTTATGCCTCTTTTCACTTCCTTCACTTATTGAATTAAATATAATAAATAATAATTTTTATTGTTATTAATAATAGAATTGGCTTAAAATTGTTCGACTCCATAATTTTTGTGATCTATTTTAACAATTTCAGTTATATCTTGGCTGTTTTTTTAACGGATTTTAACAGTTTTTAACATTTTGTTCATCCTATAAGATTTTAGCATTTTATCTAATAAAAGGAATTCAATAAAGTTAATACTTAAGGAGATATTTATTAATGATTAAACGTTTTACAGGTAATTTATAGTATTTATTTCTTTAACTTTTAAAGGTAAAATCTTCAAACATATTTATTATGTAGATGATGTTGGGTACGTGTACACTAAATCTCGTTAAAATATCCTAATCCTTTCTTAATACACAAATTTTTGTTGTAAAACCTCAAAATTGCAGACACAGAGAAAAATTAAGCGAGATAGGCATTTGTCCATATTGTTTATGTAGATAATATATACTGGGAGACCTTGAATGCTTAATAAAATTTAATTATTATAGGTTATTTTTATTATTCGCTCTCCTCTCTTTAATGCACACACATACAAACATACATATATAAGTAAATAGTAAGTAATATATATGTAAGTAGTAAGTGTGATATATACATATATATACTCGCGCGCAAACACATACACACATCTATTGATCGTTTAGGATCGTTTGAAACTAATGGAGTGGAGTTGTTTGTAAACACAACTATTAATTTGTTTTTTTTTACAAATTAATAGTTGAAATAAGGATCACAATTATCCAGATTATTTGCGCTAATGCAAGCTATTTACTGTAGAGCTATCCGGTCTTATTACCTCCACATTCATATTCACAGAACTTCACTGTATGATTCTTAATTGTTTATTAATGATTGATTAACAGTTTGGAGAGGTTGGAATTAAATTTTTGTATGTAATGTTTTTCTTTGTCTTTTTTTCAACCTGTTTACATAAGTTAGGTTTTAACTTGTTTTTATTTTATTTTCATATTGCCGCTTTTTCAATGTAATTTTACAACTTAAAGTTACAAATATGTTTGCAAAACCCATCATCTCATTGAACTCGCGCGCGTGTGTGCGTGCGTGCGCGCGTATGTACATGCGCTCAGGCCTAAGTATATATAATTCTTTGGAATGAGGAAAACTTCTATTTTTTATGTTTAACTGTTAGACATGAGCTACCATAACGGAATGCTTAATTGATTACCTGATAGTTTCTGAAAACTGCAACTTCTCCAAAATCCTTTCAGAATTTCAAATAACTTTTTCCACCGTACTCTGTCAAATGCCTTTTCCATTTGTATAAACATAAGCTCAATCCTCTTCTTCTTTCATAACATCTCTCTCCAGTCGTTCTTATCAGTCCTATAGCTTCCCTTGATTCTTTTTCTCTTCTGAATTCAAACTGTTCTTTCTCAGCACTTTCTTCCATTTTTTAATCACTCTTCTATTCATAAATCTCAGCATTATTTTTGCAGGATGTGGTGAAGCTGATAGTTCTGTTATTCACATTTTTTGGTTCCAATCTTTTTAGGTGTCGGTATCATTATTGTTTTAACAAAATCTTCTGGCTATACACCAGTATCATAAATTGTATTGCATATTGAGAGTATTTCATCTATTTCTTCATCTTCTAAACATTTAAAGAGTTCTACTGGAAGTTCATCTACTCCTGTTATTTCCTGTTTTTTTATATCTTTGATAGCTTGTGTAATTTCAGATCTCAAGATGGTTTTGACTTTCTCCTCTTCCATAAATTCTTCATACGCCTCAGCTTCCCATGCTTCACATTTCCTTCTTCCGAAATACAGGTCCTCTATATACTCTTCCCATCATTTTTTTATCTCATCTTTTTTATAAATGTTTTACCATCTTTCTTTTTTCCCGTACACCTTTTCGCACCTATTTTTACTACATCTTTCTACTTACCTACCTCTCTACTCTCTTTACTTCATACAAGGAAGTATTGTACTCGCGAAAAATTTAAGTTTTCAGATTTCAACGAAAATATCCATTTTGACCATCCCTGAATCGATTTTGACTAGTTTCGGCGTGACGTCTGTAAGTTCGTACGTATGTAATATATGTATCTCGCGTAAATCATGAACGATTAGCTGTAATTTTGGATTTAGTACTGTTGTAACATCTAATTGCGCCCTTTTGATTGCAGTCGACTGGACCAAAAATGTCCAAAAAACACAAAATCCAAATAATCTTGATTTTAGCCTTTTTCTTAACTGCAGTAATAAGAGCTTATTGACGATACATCTTAAGTGGTACTTATTTTGGTTGGTTCCAGAGTTATAGACAAATAGTTTTAATTAATGAAATATTTGGATCTTACAAGGGAAGACACATCAGTTCAAATCAGAATTCATATCCTTTTTCTGTTTTAATTTAATATATTGATTTATTAATAACCATTAAACTCTGATTGTAACAAACGTTTTACGGTAAATAGTAATTCAATGATAACAATAAAATAAAGAAATTTGAAAAAATATCAGAAGTTATTAATGAAATATAATTTTATGTACTTTTCATTAAAAAAAAATGCGTTTACGTAATTTAATAGGCGTACAAGGAAATCATGTGGTGCCCTTATTAGATTATTTACCTTCTTATTCAACATGACATACTTCATTTTCTTTTCTACATCTTCTATGTATTTGCATTCTTTTTGCCACTTTTTCTTAGCTTCCCTCATGGATGATTTTATCCTTGACCACATTTTCTCTGCTGTTTCATTTTTACTTTAGCTTTGAGAAATTGCCTTTTAAAACTTATAATTAGTGCTTATCCATCTAACGTTGCTTATCCCTCCTTTATCCATTTTATTTATTTTTATCTCTCTTTATGGATTTTTATCAATTTTATTCTTTTTATCTTTTTATCTAACCTTGCTTATCCTTACTATATCTATTTCGTTTATTTCTATCTCTCTAAGTTTTTCAACTTATCTGACAACAACAATTTTCTCATATTCCATGTACCTGTTATCACTGCTTTGTATTTTCTATGACATTCTGCTGCTTCCCCCAGAGATCCAAATGGGATGTCATTTTACCTCTGGAATATTTAACAAAAGAAGAGACATTACCATGGTGCCTGACTAGGAAAACATAAAACAGTATTCCGTTCCCTTCTGTATCCTAATGTCGTTGACTTCTTATAGAAGTCTCTTCTGCCTTAGGGAGTGATTTCTCACCACCGGGGCAATAGGGTACCCTAAACCCCTGCTGCTCATCCACCCTCCAAAAAGACCGTGGCACTTGTAGAAGTGGAGCTCCTTATCATGGGAATTCTTCAGTCCTTCACTGATTAGCCGTTTGTATATACAAACCAACTTTAATATGTGTAATCGTTAACCCCTCTCTGCCACAGGAGGTGAATTTCAGGATTTTCCCTTCATGAATTATAAAACTTAATTGGCATTCTTAGATTCTCTAGTACTTTTAGAGAGGTTAACTTAATTATTGCTTACAAAATACATTAAATACTTCAGCAATAGAGATAGAAATAGAGAGAAAAGAGTGCTCTTTGTGTATATGTATGCGTTCATGTGAAATAAATCTAATCCCAGAATTTTTGTCTGTAACGCTTAAAAGAAGTTATATGATTACTTTTATAAAATCTGATGAAATCGTGATCTCTAGGTAGTTACTCAGAAATTTGAATGGGAGGAAGCCATTACATACGTCAAGTAACCCATTTTTTTTTTTTTTTTTGATTGTAATATAAGCTGAAAACTCGTGTATGTAAATATGAAATCAAAATCTTTTAGCGAGGGGTAGCAGTATCTATTGTGTAGTCAGATTGCCCTTTCTCTATATAACTTAATTTTCAGAAACATCTGTATAATTTTACAATTTAATGGTTCTATGAGTCCTTTTTCAAAAAAAAACTTGTTTCTACTTTTTTTTTAAAAATGTCGTAACCGTTAGAAGTTTTTACAACAAAAAAAAAAAAACCTTACACATATAAATATTTTTGTAATATTCTGTTCTTGATCATATGTTCCAACGCGATATCCTGCTTTTTTCACTTTCCTATTCTAAATTATATAATCAGTCAAAAATATGGTTCCATTCAATCTACCAATAATTGATCCATATAGTATTTTGAATCTTTTTTTACGTATTTGTTGCAATCCAATTTTAAATGTTCAATCTTTTTTTATCTGTTTCTTTAAAATCGTTATTTTACCCACATATATCGCATGACACAATATACTAGATTGAACAAGATAGTATATTTGTAAACTATTTGAAAATACATATAAAGGCAGAAGAAAAGTACAGTCGTGATTCAAAAAAATGGAAAACTGAGAAATGGATTATATTGCTCTCCTTGAATATATATTACTTTATTTAAAACTCTTAAATGGTAATATTGATTATTATACAAAAGCTATTAGGAAAGTTCTCTCCCTGACAAAAAAGAACAAGATTTTTTAATTTTTCAACAAAGTTATCTTATTACTCGATACATTTAAACCAACGAATTTTCATCATTTTATTACCCTCACTTTAATGCGATTTATACGACTCTGCAAAAGAAGAACAGTTGAAAAGTTTGAACATCATTTGAAGTGAATCTTCGAACAGCGAATCATTTCTTCAGGTTAGGGAAGAGGAAGTAATAGCTAGGAGCCAAATCCAGTGAATACGATGCATGCAGAAGCACTTCAAAGCGCAGATCTGGAGTTTTGCAGCAACAATATGAGACATGTGTACATAAGCATTATCATAGTGAAAGAGCAGATCGTTGGCATCATTCTTTTTGACTGGATGTGAAATTTAATCCGATCCCTTTAAATAGATCCAGTAATGAAACGGTGACTATCTCCGCGGTGATGGTTCTACGTTTTTTGTAGGTGGACTATGAGCACATCTCCAAGAGAATCCCAAAAACCGTAGTCATTATATGTTCTGCAGATGGAATCGTTCTCGCTTTCTTTGCTGTCTTTTACCTGATTTTATCTACTTTTTGGTTTCTGATGTGTAATAATGAATACACGTTTTATCATTATTATAAAACGTCGATCGTACTTATCTGAATCGCGTTTATATAAATTTAAACACCCTCTAGAAATGTTCAATCTAATGAGTTTTTGGTCAACTGTTAAAGAGGTATCCTTTGAGTGGAAAGCTTTTTCGTACCAAAACATCGTGTAAAATATAGTGGACAAGGCCTATCGATCGTTTAATCGGTATTGAGGTTTTATTCTGACGATTTCACCAGTCATAGCTGTTTTAGCAGTGTCACGAGTTTTTATTATGTTGAATGGATCTACATTTGAATTAAGTAACCCCATAGTTTTTTACCACCTAAAACTAAGGAAAATAATTAAAGTAGAATACAATTCTATTTGTATGTTCGTCAGGGTTAAAATTTTTAAAACCAAGTACAGAAGAACTCAAACTTCAATTCCATTCATTTTTTTCAGAAAATGTCCAGTTATTTGCTTCACTCGATCATCACAAATAAGCTTCTAAAATCACGCGTCTAAAACTTCGCAGCACGCATATGAATTATTCTTGATAAATATCTTAGACAGTCATTTGGTTACACTTGTGCCAACTCTATGTCACGCTTGACCTTTCGAAAACTGGATAATTCCAGTGATATTTCATAGAGCACTAGAAAGATGAGTAATTAAATATTGCTAATAAATTAGTAATCTTTTTTCTAAACTGCGTAAATAATTTTTTAATTATTCTACTTTGTATGTATTATTAAATTTGTTATCTTGGAAAACAATTTAAAAATTTTAAATTTTCTTTTCCTTTTTTAGATTTCGGAGTCCAGTCTGGCCAGCAAGCACCTGATCTACCTTGCGCATTCGTCTTCAATAGTACAGAAGCTAATGAAGGTATATTTCACAGTCCTAATTTCCCAGGTTTTTATCCACGTGATACTGAGTGCCATTATTTCTTTAACGGTCAAACTGGCCAACGAGTTAAGCTCAATTTCAACTATTTCGATGTGGAAGGAGTCTTGCCGTAAGTTTAATTATTTACCTATTAAATATGAAAATTTATAGATAATTAACAAGTAATAATTGTTTGTTTTTTTATGTTTGTGTGTAATGAATATTCCATAATTCTTAACAATATTAATTTTTATAAAAAAAAACAAAAAGGTTAAATTTGATGAAGAAATTCGTCTTTAAGTAAGTCAAAATCTGTAGGAACAAGAATATATCATTATAATGTTAACATATTCAAAATTTTTACTTAGA
Organism: Lycorma delicatula; assembly: GCF_047948215.1. Classification (NCBI taxonomy): domain Eukaryota; kingdom Metazoa; phylum Arthropoda; class Insecta; order Hemiptera; family Fulgoridae; genus Lycorma; species Lycorma delicatula. Next base: position 72,640,207 of record NC_134455.1, read on the forward strand.
CAGAGTTCATTTCAAATTGGTTAAAATTGCTGGTATATTTTTCACTGACGTAAATATGAGAGATGTTCCTAGACTCCACCGATATAATTTTCCCGTCATCATAGCTCTAGAACTATGCTGCAAGGAGAAAAGTACGGTAATTAGTAAAAAAAATAGGTTTTGGGTTTTTTTACATTTTTTGACAGTTTCATGGCCCAAGGATCCCAAAAGAATAGAAAAATAGTGGGGATAATATTCGTACATATGTACGTGTGTTGGCGTTTTGAAGCTTAGGTAGTATCGTTTGTCTATACGAACGGATTTAATGAAATCTGGCACAGAGACTCGTGTATATGGGGTAATTTTATGTTGCTAAAAGTTTGGGATCAATATCTTCACGTGGTGGAGTAGATTGGTTCTATGGGGTCATTTTTCTTAAAATTTACAAACAACCCTACTTTATTTTAAAATCAGTACATTTTAACAAAAAAAATTTGCCCCCAAATTCTCACCTTCCCCAAAAATCGAAAAAGCTACTTTTTTATTTATTACATACTTTTTTAACTGAATATTTTTGTCTTCCTCAGCATAGTGTTGTAGTGTAGTCACTAAAAAACGGAGAAACTTCAGATCATGTTCTAATGGTTAAAATAATGAAAAACGTTTATATAAACATAAATCTGGAATCGCTTTGTTTTCGAGTTATGGCTAGCAAATAATTTCGCTAGGATTTCAGCTCTTCTATTTAAAAGAAGCTCTAATGAAATTTTTGGGACACAAATTAAGGAGTAAATTTGGTGGTTTCTTATGTAATTTGAGCCGGGAAATAGGATAAAACAGGTCTCAGTCCTTATCTTAAAAAAGTAGTTTTTAAGATATCCGGTGTAAGACACAAAATTTGGTGTTGGAAAACAAGTTTTTTCTTAGGTTTGTAATACAATACCGTTGTAAAATGACTAATAAATTCGGGATTTAGCAAAAAACCTTGTAGATAATTTAATTGTGGGAAAATTAATATAAATACAGCCAATAAAAAGTAAAAAAAAAATAGACAGAAAATCGTATTATTCTTCCTGTACCTAATAAACATTCTTTTTAAAAATAGCCATTTATGGAGCGAAGACAATCCACATGGTGTTGTGGAAATTAGTTTCAACATAACTTTCACATAAATGTTTGGTGTGACATTATTTATGACAAAATTCTGGGACCATCTTTTACTTCCTTGTACGAAGTAAAGGAAGTGTTGTGATCGCGAAATTTCCAATTTTTAGATTTCATTGAAAATATATACATTTTGACCAATCCATTTTGACTAGTTTCAGCGTGATGTCTTCCGTACGTATGTATCAAAATTAGCTGTAGAATTTTGAAATTTTGAATTTAGAACTGTTGTAATATCTAGTTGTCACCTCCTGTTTTGATTGCAATCGACTGGACCAAAAGTGTCCAAAAAAGCCCAAAATACAAAAAATTTGAATTTTGGCCTTTTTCTTAACTGCACACAAGTCCTAATTGATAGCTTTTCAACGTTATATCATAAGGTGTAGTTATTTTCAATGGTTCCAGAGTTATAGCAAAATAAAGCATTAATGGAAACATTTGGATCTTACAAGGGGAAAGCACATCGGTTGGAATCCAATTTCATTTCCTTTTTTTTAAAATATTGATTTATTAATAATTATTAACCTCTAATTTAAAAAAAAATATTTACAATAAATAATAATTCAGTAATAACAATAAAAAAAATATATATGAAAAAATATCTGAAGTTATAAATGAAATGAAATTCTGTGTTCATTTTAAAAAATGGCAGCCATTTAATATTTTTCAAAGCTAATTTCAAAATTGACCTACAGTACACCCGATGTAGTGGCATCATATAGAAAATCAGATTTTTTTGAGGTTGAAATATTTGCTAAATTTTACTATGTTTAGTCTATCACTGTTGAGCAGTACTAAAAACTGTAGTTGACCAATCTATAAAAATAGTTTTAAGTAGATTATTGGCTGCCATTTTGGTAAGTTTTATCGTAGCCCAAAATTTTTTACTTTAAATTTTTTTGTTTCTCAATGGCCTTTAAATGATTTTTAAAAATATTGTTCTTTTATTTAAAATATTTTAATTATCCCGACCTTTTGAGTGTGGTAGAGTGGTGTCTCATAAAAAAAATAAATAAATCATTTCCAGATAGTAGCATTCCATAAATTTCTTTCTCTATATTTAATGGTTGAAATTTATTTAAGAGTTTCCGTACTTTATTAAAACTGTATATTTTTTCTTTTTTATAGTTTTTTTTTAAATGCAAAATTATATAATTGTTTTCATTTTTTTTTAAATTATATAATATAGATCAATTGTCTTTAGGTGAACAATTTTTATGTAACAAAAAGATTGAAAATGGAATTACTTTGAATCACTTACATTTTTAAATTTGTATTCATTTATTTATTTTCTAGTAGAGTAATAATTTTTTTTGTTTTTTTTTTATAAAGAAAAAAATTTTTTTTAAATTTTATTATTTCTTTTACAGTTCATATATATTTATAATTTTACGTTCAGACTTGAAGAAAATATATTAAGTTTATCAAGTTTAATTTCTGCTTTTTTTAACGGGGGTTTCTTTTTTATTTAAAAAAAGATATTGAAAAGTATTTTTCATAAATCCATTCGATGGAATAAATGAAGTCTAGAATATTCCTGATTTTTAATCTCGTTCAGCAATATACTTGAATATTTGTGTATACGTAAAGTACGTTTGTACGTTTGTGCATGTGTGAATTATTGTGTTATTAGCGGTCGTAAATCTTTGTTACAAACTTAGTTGACTAGTTACTACAAGTTTTCCGTAATTAAAGCCAAAAGGGATCTAATTTACTATTAAAGGGATATAAACTCAATTCAACTATAGTTCAAAATCAGCAAACACTAATCATCACCATATAGAAGTTTGTTAAATTAAGCTTAAATAGCTATGCTAATACTTTTTCAATGGTAATTTATTTCTGAAAATATCAGATAACATAGTTATTCGTTAGATATTACAAAATATTTTTATTTTCGTACGTAATGAAAAAGATATCCATTGAAAATAGTTTCTTTACTTTATGTTTAGTCCACATGTCCATATTTAGTCTTACATAATTTTATGCTTTAAAAGCCGACTCAATATTATATATAAATGCACAAAGATTTTCCTAAAACTTTTAATTAATAACTACTGGAAAAATATTGTTTTCAAATATTTGTTTCCATAACTTAATTGTTCGCATTATGGATGGGGCTGAGCGACTTAAGGGCAACCTTAGTAAATTAAAAAGAGCAACGAAAACAGTACAGAAGCGTTCCAAGAAATGTGTTGAAAATAGCTGGCTCATTTTTGAACATTTATTAAAAACTGCTACGTGTAATGCTTTTTGATCTAGTGTGCTGTTTCTAGATAAATAATTTTTCCAACGTTTCTTTGGTTTATTCAACTTATCTGGTACCATTTTCTTTAGAATTAAATTCTCAACAGTTTTGTTTAAAATTTTAATGCGTTTATTATCAATTTAACAAATTTGTACATCAATACAAAAACGTTCCACTCCAGTTTATTGGTTTTCACCCAGATTTCTCAAAACCTACTGCAGATACGATTCTGGGATCTATTATTTCGATTTTTCAGATCAAAAACCATAAAAAATCACTAATTCTGTCCCTTAATTAACGTCCTAAAAAACTGCTGAAGATACGGTTCTGGGACATATTTTATTTGATATTTCAGGTTAAGAACCATAATAAATCATGAATTAAATTTACTCTTTAATTAATATCATGAAACTTTCAGTACGACCTCATTTCAACAGGGTAGCTGAAATCCGAGCGAAATCTTTCATTAGCCGTAACTCGCAAACGAGGCATTTTATAACAAGTTTATGTGATTTTTGTCCATTATTTGTATAAGTAGAATCGGTTATGAAAGCCCTGGGAGAACTTCGTGATACACCTCTAGCCCCCAGTAAAGTCGTTTTAGTGACGATTACATTTTAACTTATCTATTCACACTAATATATTACTTTTGATTATTATATTTAAAAAATTCAGTGAGCCTTTAAAAATGTAACTTCTCAAAAATTTATCAAAGATAAAAATTTTATTGAAATATTCGCAAAAATATAGCCTTTAGTTTATGCAAAAAAAAAGACATAATAGATTTTAAAAGACATAAAAGAACGTACGATTTTGATAAAAAAAAAGAATCAAAAGTTATTAAGATTAAAACATCTTAACACATGTACATACGTACTTATAATGTATATACGACATTACCCCCCCCCCTACACGTTGTTTTTTTTTTTTAGGGTCCTGGGTCTTGAAACGTTGAGAAAAAACCTATACCCCATTTTTTGATTGATTAACATCCTTTCATTTTGCACCATAGTTCTAGAGCTAGAATGCCAGGAAAGTACAAAAAAATAAACCTAAAATATTTTTTTATTGTTACAACTTACAAGACACTTAAATATATTTATATCGATTTTTCCTGGGCTTCATTCAGGAAAATTTTGATTGAAGTAGTCTTTAACTTGAAGAGCAGTTGATGATTTTCCCCATCGGATTTGCAAAATATATAGACGGAAATATCAAAGATAATTATTTAATAACATGGGAATAACAAAATCTAAAAAATAATCGTCGGAGGCATTTTTCTTGGTATAATGAATCCTGGAATGACAGTATTTTAGTATTATTTCACACCATGCCATTTTTCGCCCTGGATTAAGTATTTTTTTCAAATTTAAATGATCTTTCCCGCCTTAAATTGGCGAAAAATCTGTTGAAAAAAAAAGTTGAGAACACATTTGTAGGACTTTCCCGTCATGTGATTAAAGCCGCATTTCGAGAAAGTTCTACAACTGTGTGTTGTTTCTGATGCACGGCTCACATACACACACACACACACACACACACACACACACACACACACACACACACACACACACACACACACACACACACACACACACACACACAAAGATTTAATTTAAAATATTTATCATGTGACACTAGCGCTCCTTGTGGCGACAGGGAGTACTACTGACGCAGTATGCCCATTTAGCCACTAGTTTAGAGCATTTTTGAGGTTGGGTGCAATTTTTCAAGTGTTTTTGTTGCAAATATTGTTTTTGTTAATTGTTAATAAATATGCCTAAGAAAAATATAACGTTAATTAGACGAAAACACGAGATACTGAAGGTGACCTTGTTCTACAGCCTCATCCCCTGGACCTTTTAAGTTGAAAATTTACTAGCATCAATGCTTCGTATATAGAAGTAATCTGACCAAGTTTGTTGAAAACCGGTCCATTAGTTTTGGAGATATATGGTGATATAGAGGCCAACACCGAACCCACATACTTACATACGAACATTAACATCAGGAAAATTTCCTTGATTTTTCGAGTTCCTTAGATGTCAAAACGTAAAGATCTGGTAAAAATCGTATTTGCCCAAATTGGACCGATTAGAATATCTTCTAGAGCTATAGCTCTGCTAAAGCGCTATCTAGACGGAAAAAAAGTAAAACAAATAAAATGAAAGGAAATAAAACAATCATTTTTGTTTCACTTTCGTTAATAATTATTTTATTTTCATTAGTTTCCTAACTGGAAACACGCTTTTATTCTACTGTTATTAAAGCCTAACTCATCTTTACATTATTTGAAAACTATTCTTCCAGAATATCATTTTGGAGGTGTTCTAGAAGAAGAACGTGCTAATTATACTGCATGTTCATCAATAAAATTACTCTGTAATTAATTAAACGATACGGTAACTTACAATATATAAAAGAGAAAACCCTAGTCATAAAGGCTCTTCACAGAGATCTTTTAATAAATAAATTTTCAACTAAATTGAAAGTTACTTGTTAAAAGAAAATAGTTTTTCAAAAATTTTAAGATAGATAGATAGATTTATAGATTTGTGCTATACACAACTACGATATAAACTATATGAATTTTACATTATAAAAAAACCCTTCCAAGTAAAAATTATTTAATATTTATTGGACCTGTTTTAAATCATCTCTTCCATAAGATAACTAGAAGTGATGAGAAAATGGATATAATAATATAACCAAGATAAATAAAACTCTTTGATGATCGTTCGCTGAGAATGTAGAGAATTTAAAGTGAAATTATTATTATAATTTTGATGTAGGCGTTTTAATTGGAACTAATTACGTTTATCTTCTTTGAAGCAGTTCGTTCTCTTTACATGTTGAAGGATATTATTAATATTTATCGTACGCGTACATGTGGATAAATTAGCTGTAAAATGATATTTAATCCTTGTATAATTAAGTTCGAACCCCAAAATGATATATTTACATTTTCAAAAATTATTGAATATATTAAGTAGAATAAAAATAATAATATAGTATGTATATTTAATCTGTAGAATAGAAATAAAATCCAATAATTTTATAAATCTTTATCGCTATAAGAAATCAGGCCAATTTGTCAATAGTATGTAATTACGAGTCAATAATACGAATTATTTTTTTACTTTTATTCTTTTAATCATACTGCTTCTTATTATTATGTTTGAATATTTTTTTCAAATAAAAAGCAAGACAATTTAAATTTAATAGAAAAATATAATTCATACAATTAAATTTAAATTGAATCGTCATTTTTTTCTTAATATTAGAAAAAATGTTATACATTGAAAGAAATCACAAAGCTTATACAAAAAGATAAGATTAAGTAAAAAATTAGATAATTTTTTTATTTTTGAAAAGAAATAAAAATAATTGCTTTTAAATAATTATTCATGGCATTTCTTTCTATATTTTTCTTCCTGAAACAATCATTCTTTAAGGTAGGTTTCATAAGAAAGCTACCTATTGTAATGGATACTGTGATTCAACTTCTGGAAAATTTCAACATTTCTTCGCGTTTCACATCCCCCAGACCCCAAAACCTCCATCAGTTCAAAAGTATATATATATATATATATATATATATTTCACTTTCTTGTGGACACGATAACTGCCGTAATTTTGCGCCACTTTCAAATTATTTTTTTAAGAATAACTCGTCCCAAAATCTCGACCGAATCCGTTGACGGCCAAAATCAGACCATGGGGGTGGAAATCGGAGGAACTTTTTCGAAAAAACAAAATATCGCTATTACTTTCTTATTATGTAAAATATCGAATTCGTTTAAAGTCCCTACTATTCCATGAATAAGGGCCTAAAACTTATATAAGTAAAATTTTTCGATGTCACCAACCATTGGCCCAGAGGTTGATAAAAATAGGGTTTCGAAGACAAAATAATCATACCTTCCTTAATAGGCACAGTATCGAATCTGTTTAAAGTGGTTGTTAGTCCTGTAAACATTACCTAAGAATTTTGTCTGAAACAATTTTTGATATGACCAACCCTGACGGCAAGGTATGATCAAATGTTGCTGGAATTGTAAGAATATGGGCCTTGTCGTATGCTAAACATGGGAAACGTTTTTTTACATGCAACCATTGTTCGTATTGAGTAAATTTGAAGTTTTTCTTAACTTTAAGGTGAAAATCTTTTTTATCCCCTACTTAGCATCGGTGAAATCTACCTCCGCCTTCCGACGTGCCGAAAGGGATTTTTTTTCTCAGCTACTTTCCTCTTAACTCATAAATATTAAACCTATTTGTGTAAAATGGTGAAAAGTTATTATCGTAACTGCAAAATTATAATATAAATATTTGTAATTATATTATGCAATAATAAATTATAATTTTTCAATATTAAATAAATAGTCACATAGCAAGCTCCCAATCGAATCACTCTGCATGAAGGGAGTTAAATATTATAATTTTCCAATAAATAATATTCTATAGTTACTACAAATACATTTTTTAACCGGATACTTGCAAATTTTGATCAAATGTTTACTCGCAATAATCAAACCTATAAATTGGATAGATTACACAACCTTATCATTTCTGTCAGAGCTTTCTTATGATGTGGTCTATTTTATCACTTATTTGGGTCCAAATCAGACAAGGAGATGCCCTCTAAAGTTTTAACTCTATTAACATCAATATAAATCTGCCCTTTGGAAAAATTTGTCTTGCCGAAGTCTATCACTCCCCAGTCAAGAGTTTTACCTTGCAGTCTGTAAACAGATACAGATAGGCTTAATGTTAAAGGTAGCATTCTGCGCTCGATATCTTCGTATCACTTTGTGGTTTAGAATGTAGCACAAACTGGTGAAATGGTTACGCAACTATCAACATCTTCCATTCCAGGACGTATAGTCTCGTCATGAAATTTTATGAGTACAGTTTCCGGTAACTCTCCTTCCTCGTCTATCAAGCCGAGGCGGTGAGAACGTTGCTCCTACGTTTTGTTTGACAAACGTTTCTGTATTAAACTGACATGAGCATGACTCTTTAGAATTTCATTTCGTAGGAATGGACTGTTATACGTTCTCATTTGTGAGAGTCTACATACTCGTTGAGAAGTCTCTCCGGGAAATATTCATGTCATTTCTTTTTCTAGTTTCCCTATTATTCCAATTTACTCACAAGATAATTGCAACTTAATGATTTGCCAAAATATTCCTTTTTGTGAACGTTTATCACCACCGGACGTAAATTGTTATTATCCCTCAGTATTCAAGTTAGTAGGTTTTAATGCGATCAAATAGAAGTATGTAAACTTTTTACACTATATTAAATGTAAATATTAACTTCTGAAAAATCTTCATATCGGCAGATATGGATTTGTTTTAAATTAATACGCACCAACAGAATTACAGATGATATGGTAATATCAACGAGTTGTTAACGTTAAAATTATAACTGGTTATTCTTGGACACGAACAATCAATCCCACCCTCGAAAAGGCATGCGCTGATCTTCCGTTGATGAGCAAATTAGATTGCCTTGACTTGATTGAGTACAACCGATGATCAGAAAAATAAAAAAATGATCGAATTCGGTCGATCAGTTTTTTATTACTAATCTATGTGTGTTCGCACGTCAATTTTACTTTACTTCAATAACAATAATAATAATAATTCTTACTTTAACAATTTTCTAAACTCAACTAGAAATTTTTTACCAATTAAAGTTTCGATAAAAATATAGAAAAATTATGGAATTTTTTAGTTAAATAGTTATTTAATTATTCTTTCAAAGTAAAGTTTCTTATTTTCTCATATAAAAGATAATGTATTATTATAAATAAAGAAAGTAATGTTTATTTCTTGCTCAGCTAATCATCTCCAATATGAAACAATAAAAAACTTTTACTTATGCGTTGTATTATTTAGATCTAATGAAAAAAACATTTTTTCCCCGAGGCGCTTATCGCTGATAAAGTAAAAATGACTTTTAAAATAAAACTTGACTTTTAAAATAATAGTCGAGTTAATAACTAAATAGTCTCTATAAATCCAGTCAATTGTTTTTTTAAGTTTTAATCTTATGTTACAAATTTTTTTATTTCTTAAATTAAATTTTTATCTGACTTAAAATTGAGATCTTTCTCACTTAAACCAAATAGTAATACATAAATAAAAAATGTTTAACTTACCAAAAATAGTGAATGTTAAATTATTTTAGCGCTTTCGGATTTTATTCATCCATCATCAGGAATAATCGATTAATTATAAAATTTACAGTTGTGCATATAAATATTAGAATAGAAATTAAAATGAAATAAAATAAATGATTAAAATTTGTATATTCATAACAGTTGATTGTCAAGGATTGTAAGTAAATAAAGTCAATATTAAATAAAAACATCTTGTCCGTAAGAGATTCTCAACTGTTTGAAGTATAAAGAAAACAGTTTAGCCAAACTATTAATTATTGTTTATGATTTTTAGTTAATAAAAAAATTAACATTAAAGTCTAGGGTAAACCTATAGTAATAGTAATATATCCCTGTTATAAATTGATTTTGGTTTTTTATAAAACCTTTTAGTTTTATAAACCAAAAATAAATAAAAATGACTGTTCCGTTCCACTTGTGCCGTCAGGTGCTGCTACCTAGCGGGGGCTAGAGGCCTCACGGCAAGCTTGGTCAGGCGATCTGCTCGCGCTACGTCCCACGCCATAATGCCGCAGTGAGTGGTCATTTTGAGGTAGCGACCTGTTTTCATTCAGAGCCAGAATCTGACCCTGAGCGTTCGTGTTGTACAATCAGTCCGAATGAACGCTCATTTTAGTTTTATAGTTACATGTTATTAGGTCATATGTTATTCAGTTTAATTATAGGTCAAGTTATACGTTATATGTTTTATTAAGTTCAGGTATATGTTATCGAAATTTCAAAACGATAAGTAATTAAAGAACAATACAATAAGCAATAAGGCGTTGTTTCAATTCATCACCTATGAAAATACAGTCCAACCTCGCTCTAAAATCTGCCAAAACATGTTAACGGTTTTCAGGCGAGATCGTTCATAACAATGTCTCAATTTAAAAATAAATAATAATACTTAGTTAGAATTTCCTTGCCACATGGACGCTTCATAGTTTTTCATAAAAGCATTTCTTTTCATTTTTTATTACTTCAGCAAAAAAATACTTAGATGAAAATTGTAAAAATACGTACGAAATATAATGTAAAACGCTAAACATGAGCCATTGGTATTTTCAGACAGGTTGAAGAATGATGATCACAGAAATAATGGAAATTTCGTAGTTTTGCTGACATAATTTTTTATTTAAAATAATCAACAATTTAGTTCATGGAATTCGATTTTACGGACATAAGTCTTCAATAAACGAGTCCTCGACTTTGTGTGGTTCTAATAAGCACATTTCCATTGTTCAGTTTTTACTTTGGATTCCTATCTTACAATATTTTGACATCCCAAAAATTTTTAGATATCTTTCCATCATGACAGAAAATAGATGAAATCAGCACTCGCTTACGCAAATCGTTTACTATGAACGAACCGCATAGTGAATATTTCAGAATCTGGCGCAATGCAGTTTTTGATTCTATATTAAATCATTTCTTCATATTTATTTTGTAAGAGGAAATTCTTCATGATCATTACTTCCTTTTTATCATTTAGTAAATAAAATACTACGAGATTTATTTTATATTTTTAATTCCATGATAGTAGATATGTGTACAGACTTAAAATATACCGCCCGGAAATTATTCCATTTATTCCAGTACACCAGATTCTTTATGATGTTGGTGAGTATAATGTTTTTTTCTTTTTTTTCATAATTTACCAACAGCATATTTTCACTGTTTGACGAATCTTCTGAAAGAAATATTTGACAAATGATTCATTGGATCATGAAATTTGTCTTTGTTGAAGAACAAATAAAGATTTCCTTTTCTTCACAAACCTTCTTTTAAATAAACCATTACTCCGCATGAAGTTTGATGGTTTCTTGAACCGATAATGTTTCAGACGTTAGTACGTTTTTTAAATTCATATGTCTTCATTTTTACATCATTCGTTATAATTATAATAATATATCTATAATAAATAATTATAAAATAATTTATCTATTTAATTTTGAAAGTGGTTCTTGATTGCGGCTATGATTTTTGACCTCCGTAATGGTGTGGATGTACCCGTCCATCATCGAAAAGATTCTAGGTTGGAAATGATCAGGATTGGAATATTTCACACACTTCAAAATTCATTTGTATCTTTTTTTAAAGAAGTGTAAAACAAGACGAAGAATAGCTTTAGTAGGGCATAGACCTACAGCTACCAGAGAGAAAATAATAAATAAGTCATTCATAAATAGCAGAATTTCACCGGTATCATCAGGGCAGGGAATAAATGTGGGTTGCATTACTTGATGATTTAATACCTCTTCTGGCTCATTTATGTCTTGGCGCTTTTACAGAATGTATATTTAATTAAGAACATTAGCTTAGTCCTCTTCAATTGAAAACTTTAAAAAAATATGAATCTTTCTGATTATTAAAGGAATCATTTAAGACCTTGCTGAACGATAATTTTTTTCTTATTAACTTAGTCGAAGTATATATCTAAGCTTTTCCTTTTTTCAACTCTATATAAAAAATTGCAACTCACGGGTATGATATACATATACAGATAAACAAAAAATAAAAGTCCCAGTCATAGTGGAATACGTCCTGTGGAAAACCTATGGTTAATCTGCATATTGCACTTCACAATTATGAAATTTAACAGATTGCATTCTATCAGATAAATAATCTATTGATAAGATTTGGACAGTACCTTTTAATACTACTATAGTACAACTTACAATTACTAATAATATTCAATAAATATTAATAACTTAATTCCATGATTTACTGTATAAAAATGTCTGATAATATGTGAGATTTTTTTTCGATAAGGCTTCTACGGACCACGCACACATAAAGTCAAACAGAATTAGTCTTTTTGTTCTTCCAGTATTCTGTCATTTTCCTTGAACAAAAACTGAACACTTGCATTTCTTGATTTTCGTATATTTTGATTTTGATTTCTTTATTTTCTTTATCGTTTGTAAACCACTGCATTTTTTCGAAGATCTGTAATCCTGTTTACAGATATCAGACATACATATTATAATAATAATTCTGTAGATAATGTAGTAAATAATATTTAAACATTTTAAATGAAAAAAAAAAATAGATTTTTCCAAATAAAAAAATATAAACCCCTCAAAAAACTATCAGATTTTTAAAAAAAATTTCTTCTTTTATGTAGAAATTCATTTTATGTATATGTATTTAGTATTAAATTAAACAGAAAAAATAAATACGCTGATACTGTAAAAGCAAGAAGACACAAACATAAAACCACGACATCAAAAATCATTTATGTTGACTTAATATTTTCTCTTATCTTCAGATTTGTTGTGTTAATCTAGCAATGTGTTCTAATAGAAGTAGGACCGTATATTACTTAAGGTATTTTGAATACAAATCTTTTACTACAGTACTGTATCTTCAATTAAGCTATTACGGTGTCAAGATTGCATAGTTGCCTTAGTTTACCGTTCCGAAAAAAAATAATGTGAAAATTAAATCTATTTATAAAAATGCAAGTGTTGTACAATACATAACTGATACTGCATATTTATTATTATTCGTTTTACTTTACCCAAAATATTCTCATTTTGAATTGTAACGTTGTTAATATTTTAATTCTGTAACAATGACAATATTATCATAGTTTGTATTTTTGTTGATCACTTTGTCTTCGAAATAAAGCGGTTAGCCTATAATGTGGGTATTATAATCTCCGGATGGCCGCGATATAGCGGGATCGTGTTGTAGGAAATAAACGTTTAAAAAACTAATTAAATTAATGAGGTCACATACATCTATCTACTTTTATAACACTCGTATTCATAAAAATAATTAATTGTTTCAGTTACAGTTCACTTCTTACCGTAGTCGAAACGTTTTCATACAAAATTATATACAGTACCCATTATTAAAAATGTAAAATAATAATGTTAAACATCATAAATATTTACGCAATATTGATTATTACGAATTATTTTTTAAAGTAACTTTTTTATTTTGGAAATAAAATAAAATGCATGATTTGTATACTTAAACGAAGTTTATCCTTTTTTTAATTAATAAAATGTACTTAAAATACCTGAAAAAATGTACTACATCCTCTTTTTTATCACATACTTCGGCTAACTATATACCTAAAGAATTTTGTAACTAGCATTAGATAAACTATAAATTTGCAAATGATTTTTAATTCATTTAGAAATGTAAATAAAGGGAAAAAATATTTTGTTCGTTGTAAACATAATAAATCTTTCAGTATTTTTTAAGAACGCCGTACACTACAAGCAGGACATCTGAAAAATAGCTCGTGATACAGTGAAAGGGATAAATAATTTATGAAGGGCTTGAAATTTACCACACGTACTTATTGATACCGTTACCTTAAGTATCGGAAAAATACACTACACTCCATTTAGCTGTTTCGCAATAAGTTGGATAAAACAAAATTAAAATTAGTTTAAAGTTGATTTTTTTAATTTAAATTATAAAAATAAAATTAAAATTAAAACGTAGGAAAAAATTTTGTAAGCTCAATTTGTGCAAATAATATAAACAACTGAAGGAAAGTGAAATAAAAATTCTAAAAAAAATTATTTGTTACTTCTAAATTTTTGTAATTAGCTTCAGAATAACTCATTTCTCGTTATAAGCACTCAAAACAAATATGTCAAAAGAAAAAAATAGAAATGTAGAAGATAGAATTATCTGGCAGTCCTGTAATCGTTTTTTTTTTGTTTTTTTTTAATCCAGTATGTCGAAAATGTTAATATGTTAAAAAGTAAATTGGTTGCTTTAGTGGAATATTAAATATTTTACCGTAATTAATGGAGGTAATAAATAAAGTATTATTTATTGTCTTATTTTTATTTTCTACAATAGAACAACTATTTATGTCTTAATAGATTGTAAAATCAACACAGTAATACAAAACATATTGACCAACGTTTACAAATACACACAAATAATATGAATAACGTAAATGACAACAGTCAACTCATAACAAATTATTAACATATTAAAAACAATATTATAAAATTATACAAATAATAATAATAGACTGGTGTTACCAACTTCCCTTATAGCCAACCCCTATTTACCAACGCGAAGTGGAAGGAGGGGAGAGCAGACCAATGAGAAAGTGCGACAGAACAGGAAAATCCTTTGTACGTCATATAGTCATGGATGAAATTACAAAGATGTTGAATTATGAAGGGCCAATATGAAATAAACCATAGCTCCCAAAAGAATAACAAAATATAAAATAAACTAAAAGATTTAACTACAAAAGAATAAACGAAATTAAATATAAATGGATTACACCTTGTCAAAAATGTAAACTAATAGTAAAGATCGTAAAGAAAAGAAATATGTTATCCAATAGGAAACATAAGTAATTAAATAAGCAAAGTAATATTTTTATCACAAGATACAATCAGAACAACAAACCCTACATCCATGTATCACACATATCCTGATCCCTATAGAGGTAGTCACCCGCCTTCTGATGATGCCGGTCGCCACACCACCTCCTCCGTTCACAGGCCTGATGGGCATTACCGGAGGTCGTATTTTAGACCCTCTAAACTTGATAACACAAAACTGTCAGTCATCACTTTGGTCTCTATTAGGATGCCACCGTTGCAAATGCCTCGGCAGATATTTTCATCGGTGTATTTACACAACCTGGGTTTTAGCGTACATGTATCAAACAAACGTAACAATTCCAGAAGTTCTCTTCATAGTAATCCCATCCAGCCAGCATCGTAGTGAAGACCCAGACGTAGCGCCGAAAAGCCCGATGTTACACAATCTACTACATCAGGACTGCCAACACTACCTCGAGCCCATCAGCGAAGAAATCTAGGATTTGAATTGTGAAACCAGCTGAAAAAAAATCAAGTTGCTGAGAAAAATCTGTCAAAAGACCATTACATTGCATAATTTGAGAGCAAACTCGTGACGTTCGACTCTGAACAAAAACTCTAGAGCTCCTCATATGAAAATTTGGCACTCTCAAAGATATGTTTGTCTCAAATGGCTAATTACCATGAAGACATTTGTGAAAGAACAGTAAGTCTGAGATACGTCCTCGATCAGCCAGAGGCTGAAATTTGAGAAAATGGCATCTCACTTAATAATAATAATAATAATAATTTCTTCTTTTTTTTTGGTAGGGGAAGGAGGTGGAAATGCATTTTTATGCAATAAAAAACAGTATAGTAATTATTCTAACATGAAACGAATATAGGATATATAATAATAAATAACATGGAAAAAGGCAAAAGAAAAAAGAACATTGTGAAGTAACAAACTAAATTTAAAAAAACCAAAATGAAAACAAATTTTTACACTATCAGAAAATAGAAAATTTTACTTAGACTAAGCATCACTTCTGATTATTAAAATTTCTAGTTAAATTTAGGTAATTAAATTCCTTAATCAATATACACCTACTATGCCACGCACCCCTTTATAAAAGGCCTATCATTGCTGATCTTTTCCGTTTATCACGACCCAGTTAACGCCTTCGCCATTCGTTAATCACCGGTTATATTACAGTAATAAAATGCAACTATCTTCCTCTTTGCTTTAACTATATAAGAGAAAATTAATAATTTCATTAATTATTTCATTTAAGTTTAATTGTTAACAATGAATAATATATTGAGCAGTTTTCGAGTAAAAATAAGATACATTTTGCAAACATAACTAGATTGATAGTTTTACTAATTTAAGACTCATAAGAATTTCAGAAAAATGGATGGATGTATCATGAATAATATTTGGAAAATGAACTAATTTTATGTTACAAAAGATTATTTTTGTAAAATTATTTGTCATCATATTTATTTTTATTATTATTTACTATTTTTAAATACACTTTCTTGGCATCTCTTTCTTTCAATCGTGAAATATAAATTGTTTATATTATCCAGTATTTGAACTCCTTTGTATTGAACTCAGACACAGTTATTTTTCCCAGACACAGTTATTTTTCCCGTAGAAAACCTGTTTTCCAACTTGAACACAGTAAATGATTGCTTGATTCTGTCATACGATGTGGATCTGAATTAAGAAAAAACTGTTACAATTTTCTTCAACTGAAAAACCAGTTTTATTGGGAATGCATACAACTGTACCTTATATAATTAATATAAGCTTCTTCAACGACCAGCAAAAACTACTGAAGATAAATTGATAAAAATTTGTATACACTTTCTTACTACGTGTAAATGCACACCAAGAAAGGATTTTTTGTTAATTCCATGGTTAAAGGATTTATATGGAGTAAAAATGAAATTTACTATATTTTTTAATTTCTCGGTAAACATATCAACTTGATTTTTGGTGTGTGTAATCTTCATGTAAATATCTAAAAACCATTTTCTAGATTTCTCAAAATTCGACCTTGAAACGGTTGAAGAGAGGTAAAAAAATAGAACAATGAAAGAAAATTTTCCCCATTTCCGACTGTAATAAACGAGATATTCACTAGAATGGGACTTGAAAGTATTCTTTAGATAAATATCTAAAAACCATTTTCGAGTTTTTATAATTTTGATTTTTTAAGGGTTGCGATTGTCTAAGTTGCGGCAGCTTAACCAACTCATTACTGTTACTGTATGTGCGACGGCGACTGCCTGCATCTGCCTCCGATTGATTAGTTGGCTAAACAACATAAAATAATTTTTTTTTTAAATTAGAAAGGGGTAGGGTAACCTCCAAGTGGTGTTTTTCGGGTAACACTTAGAACCGGGAAAAAAATATTTTTTTGATTTAATTTACTAAGCATTTGACACCGTTGGTATTAATACAATTGTATAAAATAAAGTTCAACTTACCAACAATTTAAAAAAAATATATCCGAGTACTGTTTTATATATATATATAAATAATAGTGTCAGACATCTTACGGACATGACGTTACGGTCTTATTGACATACAATTTAATTTTATTTCTAACGACCGACTTTTATGAAGGTAAAAATTTTAATTTAACTAAAATTGACATTTGAATTTGAAATAACATCTTTTGAGAAATCCCTGATGATGGAGTAACGGCTCCGAAAGTACTTGGATATATACTTTTAAAATTGTTGGTAAGAGGAACTTTATTTTATATAAATACATTTTTACCCGTATTTCATACGAATAGCAAGCTATTATTAATATTTTTAAGGTGGGGACCGACTGCTTTGAAACCCACATTCTTAGATTACTCAAAGTTTCGGGTCCTATACTGACAAAATGTTTTTCTGAAGAATTTACAATACACTGATATATTTTATAAATTGAAAAGGCTTTAATTTTTGTTTATCATTATTATTCTCACAAGCATAAGTTTAATGAACACAGTGATGTCCAAGTGGCAGAGCCCTCAGGCTAGTCGGGAAGGTCGAGTGAAACCAGCCATGATCGGCTAAATATCCCCTGATCGCGATGGAAAACGCAAGTTATAAATTACACACACGGTGTGTGTGTCCACATACACTGTGGAGATTTTTGTTTCACAAGTACTTGTATACTTTGAAATTTTTCAGATATTGAGCGAGCATCATCGGTGCATATTTCGACGCAATTTTTTCACTCTGTGTTTGCCTCGTTTATAAAATCATTTAAGTTAGCAAATAATGCGAGTGCTGTTGCTTTGAGTTGTATTGATTTTCAGAAAAGTAGTTCTTCAACTGCTGACATACCATCACAAAATCGAACATAGGCAATGAAATCAGCGTCTTTATTACTACCTGTTGCCTCATCAAGCTGAATTGAAAACAATTTGTCACGCAACTTCCCGAAAAGCTGATGCTGTACATCTTCAGCTACATCACCAATTTGACGGGCAACAATATTATTTGATAGAGGTATAGAGTGTAATCTTTTGACGAAATTATCTCCAAACATAGTTTCTACAATCTCAATTGCAGCAGGAAAAATAAGCCCTTCACCAGTGGTGTGAGGCTTTATACATCTGGCTATTTTATATGAAACTTTGTAAGAGGCTAGTAAAGCTTTTTCATTCACACACAAATTTTTTTAAAAAATTGTTTGTTTTTCAAATGATTTAAATTTTAATTCGAAGAATTCTAGGGGTTTGTTGACGTACTCACTATGAAGCAATTCCAAATGTCGTTTAAGTTGAAACCTATTCATGCTGTCTGCTGATAAACCTTTTGATCAAATGACACACAGAGGCCTCTATTCTCCATTTAATTCAGTACTGGTAAACCCATGATTTAAGTATTTTTGAAAATATTTTCTTGATTTTATTTTCGGAACCACGCTTGTCTGTGCACGTGATGCTTCACTATCTTGTAATGCTCGCTTACACCGACTTAAAAAATTTATCCGTGATTCTATATAAATCTACTGCCGTGAATATTTAATACCGTGAATTGCAATTAACACGCAAATTACAACACACACACATTCACGAATGATTTGATAGCGATAGAAGGATCAACTCGACTGAGACTGGCTGGAATTGAACGAGGTGCAGTATTTATACACGTTTGGGCTGACGTTCCAGAATGTTCGAGACAAACCGGAACTTCTCACGAAGCCGCGAGAATGTCCAATAAGATGGACGTAATACAGAAAGCAACAGAGAGGCATCAATTCTGGTTTTGCCAATGCAGGATCATAAAAAAAACATAAGAAATAAACGGTCGGTATTGCCAAATATCATTAAATTGACTTATTCTTGGTAATTTGTAAGGATTTAATTAAGGTAGTAGTGTAGCTTTAGCTTTAAAATACATTATACTGTATACATTGTTATTGTATGGGTGGGGGGATGCGATGAAAATGATTGATAATCGGGTCGCCAATGCTGAAAGGTTGAGAAACGCTGTTGCAGGGAAAATCTTTACTAACCTTCCCTTTTTATTACTTATAATAAACTTTTATTTTTTTTCTTTATTGACAATACAATAATTTGTTACTTATTTGAGTAATTTTATTCAGTTGAGAAGTAGAAAGATGAATGTTATTTTCTTCAATTAAAATCATAATATGGCACTAGTTTGTATTAAGATTTTTAAATGCTTATACTTTTTGAACCCGTAAACAGATTTTATTTAAATTAGCTATTTTAATAATGTTACGTACCTACTGTGCGGCTAGATTTCCAGAGTAGTATTTATTTTTTTTTCATTTTTTTTTTTTGGAGAGAAAGAAAGAAATTATGATTCATTTAATCGCCACTCTCTTCGCTATAAATATATTTCTATATACGATTTTATTACGTGATATCAACAATAAGTTTTACAATTAAGATTTTATTAAAATTTTAAAACCCAATTAATTAGATAAGTACTAGACTGATTTTCATTATTCAAATTTTAATCTTCTTTAGAATTTTCTGAAAATAATTTTTTTTGCATTTTTTGTAAGTTCAGTTTTAACACTTCTTAAATTTTTCAGTATGATATGGAAACAATTATGTTAGAATATTATTAAAATCGAAATTGTTATTTTCATATCAACGTTTAGGTCACTACCAGTGACGTCAATCATAAGGCCTTATAGTGTGGATTTCTGAATCCTCCATAAAAATCAAATTTTGTACATTATTATCATCTTACGTTAAAATAGTTTACCATCACCGTATTACATCATCGAAAAGGATATTATCTATAAGTAGTAAATTAATTTCTTCCCTACCTCTACTTATATATTACACAATGTAATTTTTGTCTTAATTATTGTACAGTAATTCCCTTCTTTGTAATTTATTCATTAGTCTTCTCGTTTCGTGGGACGTTGTTCTGTCAGGAAAATTTCAGCAACGATGCCCTAAAATTCAGTAAGGGGATATTACACGTCATGTAAATCAGGCAATTGAATTCCAGCAACGTTGCCAAAAAGTCCGTAGCTGGATCCAGCCGTCATGTTAGGAAGTTAGCAAGTTCAGCGCCAGTCAACAAGACTTGTCCGGTCCTATCTACAATCGAAATACATTATTTTATTGTATTCGTAGAAATTAATTTTCTTTTTTTTTGAGTTTTATTTGTTTTACAAAAGGATTGGATTCATGTACAAGATAAATTATCTATTCTATTTTTATTATGTATATTTTAATAAATAAAGATTATTCAAAATACTGTTTCTTTATAAATATGTTATATTTTCTTAAAATATATTATACATTCTTATAATGTATTATCAAAATTCATTTAAATATAATTAATTATATATATGTAGAGTAATCCAGTCGGTCGATAGGGGGTCCAGGGGGCTCCGCCCCCTGGACCCCCTATCTGTTCGTTATCTTCATGGTTGTGTGAGGATAATACTGATAAATAAAAATTAAAGCCTGAACAGTTTTCTTTTCTCTGACGTTTCCCTCAGATTTATTGTAGCTCTTTTTGGGGGTAGCAGTTAACCACGCGCTTAAGCTGCTTCAAGAACCGTGATATTCTTTTAGCAGATTTTAAATAATAAGAAGGTTACTTCTATTTTTTGATGGGGTAATTTTTAACTTTTGACAATGCAATATCGTCCGCCAAAATAAACAATCAAAGCCCATATGCCAACAACCCATTATACTAATTTAAGCTAATTTCAATAATAATCGATTTAATTTTAATAACAGTTATATAATATAATAAATCATATAATATATTAGTAATATAATATAATAATCATATAATATAATATTTAAATGAATATAGACCTCTGAACTCAGAATTCTTTTTATTTTACCATGATAACAAAAATATAATGAAGTAAAAGGATTAATTTTTTTTCCTTAATGATTTTCAATATCCTAAGCAGCAGGAATATCGAGATAATTCTAATTGAAGATAATAACCGAAGTCCCTAAGGTATAAATCTGCAGAGTTTTATTGAAATCTGTCCAGTAGTTTTTGTGTGATATGCATAGAATCCTATGTCCTTCAAAATTAATTAATTAATTTTTAAAAGTATTCATATTTTTTTCTTTTTCTCAACATTTTTAAAATTTTCATTTATTTTAATTGGAACTTTGAGAATATTCCGTTATAAACAGGCTTATGTACTATCGGGTAATATTAAACTAGATTAACAATTCGATAATTAATTTCGTTTAATGACTAAGTAATTCATAAATAACAGAACAGAGTACCCGTTCTTTTTCCTATAAATACTGAATTTTTTAAACTTAGATATTTCCTTTTTAATCCCTTAGAAATTGTTAATTCCAGCAAATTTCCCTAAAAATTTCTTTAAAAATAACCAAGTTAGTTTACATTATACAGGAAATAGAAAAACTACAACGAGTTAATGAAAGCTTTTCCTTTCATATAATATATAGATTTAGTACTTAGCAATATATTACTGCATATTCAAATACGCATATATCCAGTTTTATTTTTTCGAAATATAAACTAGAAATACGTAACGTCTTTATCTAATTTCATTCTCGTAAGAATATTTTAAGGAGAATTACTAAAACTCATTTTCATAGAATTTGATAATTAGACTGTGCAAAATATTGAGCTAGTAAGAAATACATTTATAACAGTTAGGAAATACATTTTTACCGTGTACCATCCTTTCAAGAACTTTTTAAAAAAGAACTCCCGACTTTTATAAAATATTATTTGAATTAGAATTCTAGTTTCTATCATTCGATTACAATATAAACACAAAACATAAAACGTAACAAAATATACAAAAACACAAAATAATTCGAAACTTCTATCGTTCGATTTCAAAGTATAGAGAACTACGAAATCTACTAATAAAAAAAATTAAATCCTTCATCTTTTTAAAGGAAAGACCGTAGATGTTTATATTTTCATAAATTGTTTTTGTCGTGAAATCTTCTATTCTAAATTTCTGTTAAAATGGTTCAGAAGATATACGGATAAAAGTAGATCACCTTTTAATCCCTTTTAATCACCTGAGTGATTTTAAGTAAAATTCCAAAACTTGCAGTAAATAATACAACTTGTATTTTTGGAGTAAATATTTTTGACAAATTTTAGTGTCGGATTTAAAAAAAAGTAAGTTACTCTGGTTTGAAAATTTAATTTGTTTTCTTTATTTCATGCCATTAATGGTGAGTATGGTTTTACAAGTTACTTGTTTTTTTTTTCTATTTTGACAAGTTGTATATACAACTTACAAACAAAACCAAATTTTATAATAAAACATTTTTAATAATTTACTTCATTAACTTTTTCAATCATGTTTGCAACTATTCTCCGTGACTGTTGCATTGAGTTAAATGGCGTATTTAGTTACCCATTGAGTTAACATGTATTTATTACGTAGTCGAAAAGAGTGTTTGATTTGAATTTTTATACAAGTGCGCAAAAAGGAGTGTAATGTTTTTAGGGAGCATGTATATATGTATATGTTTATTCCACCGTAGCAGCTCAACGGCCAAACCGATTTAGATGTATGACACCGCATCGGAATTCATACGTTTTCGGGAGTGTCATAAGCATATAAATATATATATATATATAAAACGATATGTAGTAATGGAGATTTTCTGTTTGAAGCACAAACTTTACTGAAGTGTATACGGTGTTGTATTAATATCGAAGAAAGTCTTTTTCCACACCTTTTACTAACTATTCCAGTTATTGTAGTATATTCGTTTCTATAAAATAATGAAACAAAAACACAACGTAATAATTAAGAAAGTTTCGTCATTACTCGCACACTTCCACAATTCCAGTGCTCAGTAACTTTCCGAACACTAGTAATTTACTCACTATCAAGTAATAAATAAAAATTTTAAATAAAAAAGAAATTGGCCTTTTTAATTACTTTAATGGTAAATACTCGTAGTAGAGTATTGTAGTTGGTGCAATAATAATAATAATATTAAAAAAAAAATTACTATTGTTATATAGTAAATTTCAGACCTCAATAGGTATAAGTAATTATATTTTTTTATCTATTTACAAGTAATTATTGATCTTAAAAATCAAATTTGATCAATTTATCGGTTTATTTTAACATTTATCTTGTACGATATTTATTCAGTATTAAATCTTTTTAGTATCCAACTAACAAAAGTTCCGGCCATACAGGCATACAATAAACTTATTTATTTTATTTATTTTTTTAAATTATGAAATTCTATAAAATACTATCTTTTTGTGGTTACCTTGTTTTGTTATTTTTTCTAATGCTAGTTACAAAATACTGGCAACTGAATCAATAATATGATTATTTTTTGGGTAAAAACTCATTTTTAACATATTTTACCGATATCTTACTTTTCAGCTTGTAAATTTGGTCAAATCTGAAATCGAATTTGTATTTAAATTATATATTTGCAACGGGATTTGATGATTCCTCCAAAAGCATTGTTCGCTGCACAATATTTGAAAATGAACCAACACAAGCCTTTCAAAAGAAATCTAAGAGGAGAAGAGATTTTTAAGAAAAATATTTATTTGTGGAAAGAACGGCACACTTAACATAAAAATTTTATATAAACTTCTCCTTCAATGAATACAATACCAGAAATATAAAAAACATTATAAATGAGGGGAGAAAGATGAGAGGTAATATAATTACTAAGAAAATCCTACTCTTTTATCTGCAAAGAAAGACTAAAAGTGTACCTCGTGATAAAATTAGGAA
The DNA here is from genome assembly GCF_047948215.1 of Lycorma delicatula. Taxonomy (NCBI): domain Eukaryota; kingdom Metazoa; phylum Arthropoda; class Insecta; order Hemiptera; family Fulgoridae; genus Lycorma; species Lycorma delicatula. Next base: position 72,664,311 of record NC_134455.1, read on the forward strand.
AGATTTAAATAAAACAGGAATAGAAATTCCTAACATAAAAAAATCGGGACTTAATTGAAAGAAAAATAAAATAAAACTCGATAAAGAGGAATTTTCTAACAACAAAAGTAATGGAAAAAGTTAGAAAAAATACCAGTCTGAGACTTGAAAAGTACTGGGGGTAAAGAAGGAGGACACTAAGAAAAGTGTTAAACTTCATCTGTAATTGGTCGAAACGAAAAACCAAATAAAAATTACTCAAATTATCTTCATTAGATTGAAATAAACACTCAAAATAACAAAATATAATAATTTGTTGGTTTTAAGTCTTACTTCTAAATTTAAAACGGACTTTTTTTAATTAATACATTTTTTACCCATATTTAACACATCTTATCTGTTCATGAATAGTGGGTAAATATGATAGAGGTTGATGTTTTGATTTTTAAGAAAAATAAAAGAACAAATCTAGTAAAAAGTAAATAAAAAGGAAAACATTATTTTTCAGTTACGTTTTGTTCATCCGATTTCAATAACGTTAGTCTCCAAATCACTTTCCTCAGTCCCCTTGTATAAAGCGTTTATTATTGATAGGTCAATAAAAATATTTCTTTCCATTTTTTTATCCGTCATATTCTCAAATAATTTTAGCAGATTTTTGCAATTTTATGTTTTATGATTTTTATAAATTTTTGTTAGGTTAAAATGTATTAAATATAGGGTTTCTTCTCGTTTTGAAGAAAAGCTTTAGTAATCAATTGAAGTACGATAGCACATATTAAAGTTAATCAGAAATAGAAATAATCAGATAATAAAACAAAATGCTTAATTGATGGAATCGGCAATTAGTATTTCCAATTTATGAAATAAATTACTTCAAACAAATTTAGATAAGATTAATTTAATTATCTTTAAGGATGTCTAATAAATTGTTTTACTGATGTGTTAATTAATTTTTCATTGTTTTTAAAATTTTGTTTTTTTTTCCAAAATGTTTAATTTTTTTTTAATAAATTTGGGTCTCAAGAAATTCAGTTTGATTTAAGTTTACCTAAGGCGCAGAAATCCGAACGAAATCTTGGTACTCCCTAACGAAGCTTTTTCGAATCTATATTTGCATTAACCTTCGTTTTTATTTCACCATCAAAAGATATATATATCACCCAAACAGATAAGTAAACAGAAGAAAATTTATCGTCCCTAAAAATGTTTCGTCATATAATTTTTATTTTTTTAATTCCAATTAAGCTACAAAATTATTATGTAAAAAATTAATTTTACCATAAAATTTGAAACATTATTTAAAATTCAGTTCATTGGCTTATCTTTAGAATTTATTGCTTAATTTTATATTATCACGAAAAGTTATCACTTGACATTAATATTTCGTTGTAAAGGAACGAGGGTACATCTTAGCTGTATGTTTTTATGATAAATGGTATTTATGCTTCGAATTTTGTAACTCAAATTCTTTGTTGTGAACGTAGAGTATGAGAAGGTTGTTTAACTCTATAGAAACCTACACAATAGAAGCACAGGAATGTTGTAAAGTGTAAATGTTATACATAAAATTTTTACACTTTTATTGAAAAATAAATTTTGTAGTTTGTACATAAATATTTCTCTATGACGTATACTAACACAAAATATTTAAGGAATTTTACAGCTTTGCATATTGAACCCAATTTAATCCGATATCTTTAAACACTGTTCATATAAAATGTTATTATCTCTATAGCAAAAAATGTCATTACAACTTATATACGTTCCTAATACAAATCTAGTTAAACGTGGCGTATTTGGTTTAATTTTTTTTCTACTTATACATCCAGTAGACGAAATAAAATCAGTCTCCATAGGCAGCAACATTCCCCCTCCCCCTAACACGAAATTGCCATAAATGTGCCAGTATATCTAAACTAAGGTATGATTCACGTGGACTGGAATTATGATGTACCCTCAAATTCAAATATAGGTAGAAATAAATGATAGACTCCATAGAGGTTGGCGGTTCCTTTATTCCTTTTTTATCAGGAAATGACTTAATTAGTCAAAAAATTGCCATTACTTACTTAATAAAGTATGTAGTTAACTAACTTACTAACGACACCAAAAACACGTGCGCGCACACACACACACACGTACACGAACATGCGAACATCCGGAAAATTTCCATCCGGTTTTTGGATTTTTTGGGTTCCTTAGGTGTTACTTTTCACCACAGCCCCTCAACAGTATGAGTGTGTGCCCCAGTAATTGGATGTATAAAATTCTGAAAACAGATAATATTGTTTTGTACATAATTACGATTTAAATTTCGTATCCCGGTGTAGGCTGGTCACTGATCTACAACAAATAAGGAACCCGGTACGATGAAATTTACTATTATAGGCAGTAACGAATCCGCTCTTCGGTAAGCAAAACGAAACACAAAACAATCGCATGTTTCACGGTAGATCCAGCCGAAAACTCATCGCTCTCTCGCGGTATTCTACCAACATTGTAATCTCTTTTAATGTACGTAGGAGTAGATTCATTAATTTCGACAATCATTTTCTGACCACTAATATCGGGCTTGTTACTGCCACTGATACACGAGGTCGGTGTGTAGCAGTTAGTCTGCCCTTGAACAACATCATCGTTGCTCAAAAAATTAAGAGGACATCTGAAAACAATCTTAAGCTTCCTTAAGGAATTCCCTTATTGCTTTAACTGTAAATTAGAGCGGAAGTTCTCCAACTAACCTTACAGCCAGATATCCGTTTTTTTGACTAAGGACATTTGTTATTTGAATTTGAAACCTCGTATTATGTACACTCTTATTAAACTATTCTTTTTTCTTTATTTCGAATTATATTACAATTGGAAATCTTATCGATATACTTTGATTATTGAAATTAAATAACAATACAGAAAATTATTTTTTTAAATCCGAAAAAATTATTAATTTTTAATTAAAAAAACATATCAATAAAGGAATTATGTATATACCATTTTATGAATTTATAGAAATTAAGTTTGTGTAGAGATTATGATAAAACCACAAATAATTGTTAATTTTATATTGTGGTTAAATAACTATAACTCATTTTGTATTAATTTCACCACACTTCAGAAGTAGTTTAATACATGAAATGAATGAAGAAGATTTATTTCATTTTATAAAGTAACGAAATTATTACCTTATCTTCTCATATATATATTTTATTTATCCTTCACGTAATTTTTCATCCGCCTTCAGTATTTAAAGAAATAAATAAGCATTAAATTTTATCTTATCTACCATCGTGATCTTGCCAACCAATTCTTTTTAGATTATTTTTTGTAAACTTGCGAATCATAAATAATATTCTGAAAAAATGATAATTTCTGAAAATGTACAAGTATATCTATTTTTTACAAGATTGCTTTTCATGAGTTTAAAAATATTTATAAATATTCTAGTAAAAGTAATATTTTTTTTAATAATAATGATTCTAGTAATAAAACGAATGTTCCGTAAAAACTTAAAAAAGGAAGAAATAAATATAGAATTATACTATAATTATGGTATATGAAATATACCGATTTATGTAGCCAACATTGTTTTTACTACATAATTTTCCATTTTGAGACGCTTGAACAGCAGAATTGGTTGCCTTCAGCAGTTTCAGAAGTGCTGTTTTAATCAAGAATTTCGTAGAGAATTGTAGAACTTTTGGATTAAAGGATACTAGGCACTTGTCATTACAGAAAACAAAACAGAAGAGAACAATTGAAACGCTTCAATTTCAGAATTGTATATATATATATATATATATATAAAGTCAAGCATCAATTTAAACAAAGGTATTGAAAAAGAGATAGTTATTTTAAAAACGTATCATTGTACGAGAATTCTGTATTTGAAAAGAAATATAAATAAAGAAATTCCAGTCATTCTCTTAATGCTAAACTATAATTGCTTGTTTTCTACTAAATAGTTTTTCACTGTAATTACATCTATACATATAATAATTATTGTAAGGAATAAGAATGTAATATTTAATTGAAAAGCAGATATCAATCGATCCGTAGGAAAAAAAAGAATTCATAACATTTTTCTTTATTTAATTTTCTTTTTTTTAATCAATGAATCTTTCCTAGGATTTTCAATCCCTCTTAAAAATTTATAAAAACCTAGGGACAATAGAGGGAAAATATGTAGGGGATAAATAATTATTACAAAGTAGGATTTTTGGTACATTAAGAAACTTACATATCATAAAATATACAGCCAAACCGATATATTGATATTTTATATGTTAAAACCTTTACCATTCAAAGGGATACAAGAATCCTCATATTGGTATGTCATTTTTATAGTAACCCTGCTGTATTTGTCTTGACGTTAGAAGACGAGCGTAGCCTTCAATGCAAAGTAACCGTCGCCCTACATTGAACGTAGAATAATGAATTGTGAAAGTGAACAACCAATTCAACACCAACGCGGGGCTTGTTTCGCATCTCTTTTCCATTTTACCTTTCAATCATTCACCCTCTTTTAAGTGCTCCGAAGTTGTAAACTTTTAAATTGTTAAATGTTAGTTTATCAGAAGAAAAATATTGTTTTGAAGTCAACACCGGTGTTTATTAGACAGCAGTTGCCAACGTCGCTCTTATTCTCATTTCAGCACAGCTAAGCAGCAATCCCAACGATGGAAATATCCAACGCAATCAACATTAATGAAGGCCAGCCGTATGTACAGGTATCATATTCCACGAACAGCCAAATCGCCAGTGTCGTGTCAACGGAATCCACATGTTAACAGCTCTAAATGTGAACATCCTGAAAATGTTTGTTATATTTTTCTCCATTGTTGGTCGGAGATTATGCGCTCAATTGAATGTGTGATAACTGATTTACAGTTATTAGCTAAACATTAGTAATCGTACTTACTGTTATAACGGTAGACAATAGACATCTTAAAACAAAGAGAGATTGTGAGAGATTGAGATAGAGGAATTTTCCTTGTTGGTGTTATAAAAGATGATTAAACTTACAACGACGAATCCCATGTACTAAGTATAGAGTTGTGTTAGAAGTAATCTACGTTTAAAGTTATTGTACGTCTCAGCTACGATAATTACATAACCAAAACAACAAATACGTAAAGTTTACTGTGTCTTTGAAACTGTGACGTATAAATAATACGACGAAGACGAATTGTAATCGTCCGTACTATTCTTAAAAATATTACATGTAATACTGCAAATAATTCGATTGTGTAAGTCAACAAAAATTTTATTTATTGCAACAATTTTACTATTCTTTAGTGTATAATGATAAAACATATCGTATGCACTGAGTAAAAGCAACTGTACTGCACTGTTTTATAACATAGTGTAAGCAGATGAATTATCGCTACACTTAGCTACGAGGATCACTTTACACTAACAGCTTACCAAATGTTTTAAGAAAAATGTTTCTAAGGATGTAACTTAACCTTGAAGAAGAAAGTACTTTTTAGAATCGTTTGCGTTATCCGATTTATTTTTTATCTCCACCCGTTTATTTACTATTAGAAGTACTATTTGATTAAGTCGATTCTTCAACATAAATTTACAACAATGAACAAAGAAAAAAATGGTTTTTGGCACTCTCATAGGTGATAGATAAGATGTGGTAACAAAGGAAAATTCTGGGAAATTCAACTAGTACGTTATAAATATATTTAATAAAAAATACTTAGAGAAACCTTTATTTTTAATACCGACCTTGATAAAAGAAAGTTCACAATTGGAGACCAGGTTTTTTTGGTTTTTTTTTTTTTTTTGATAATGACTAACCTTTTAAAAAATTGACTTCAGATGCATTTTTTTTTTCAATAGATGTGCTGACACTCCGTTGGAGTGAAGCGTTTTATTGGTTTTTTTTTTCAATTTGTTTAAAAATATTATTAGGGAGAAAAGTATACAAATACAGTAAAGAAATGAGTGTTTTTGTGCATGTTGATCTATTTCTCTTAACGGTTAATAATTAATTATAAACCGTAATATTATTCCAACTTTCTTATTATGATTAATTCACCACATAATTTCGAAACTTGTGCATGGAAAGCTTTTAGTGTAAGAAAAATTCCAGGAATTGAACTCGGGATATTCCAAAGGCCAAGACGCAACTAGTCCGCCAAAAAATTAAAATACAATACTGCAAAAAAAACTACCAACTCATTCCTCAGCACCAAATTTTAAAAAGAATTTAAAAAGTATTATTTTTTTGAATTTCACTGCAGTTTTTAATAATATATTTTATTTTATTTACTAAAACTAGACGATTTTTGTTATTTTAAAATAGTGAATTTTTTTAATCACTATCTTTATTATTTTCTTTTAATTATTTTTCCTTGTTTTTATATACATCACACTTTTATTTAATTGAAAAAAAGGTTCTTTAAACATTTTTCAGTATTTTTTTTTCAACAATAGTACAGCCTAAAATAGAATTAAATTATTTATCTACGTCTCACAGATTCTGTTATTCCATTTGCTGCATGATTGTATTATTCTCGTGGAATTTAATTTACGGTAAGACTTTACGTCAGCCAGAAGATAGAAGTTTTATTGATTACAAGAATACAACAGAGAAAACAAAGAAAACAAGTTTACTAAACAATTTTATAACCAGTAATAGTAAAAAATAAATTTACTCTATATTTTCGTCTGCTGTATAATGATTTATTTTTATATTTAATGTAATAAACTTTATAATTTAGGGACCAATAATATTATCTAATTCTGAGATTTATATCGCACAGTGTAATTTATTTTGTGATAATTTACTTTCCAACAAATAGATTTTTCGAAAACTATTTTGCAGACTTGTTTATAACTATAGTTTTTGAAAATTGTAATGACATAAAGAAAAGGATATCCTGTTTTCATTTAAAATATAATCAGTTTATAGTTTTATTAAGGCTTCAATGACATCTACGACCAAACTTTTTTATCTCTACGCAGTTTTTAATACTAATATAAGTATATGAAAATTTAAATTCTCTCAATGAAAAACTCACCTAATTTATCATTTTAATAAGAAAAAGTAAAATATCCAAAATAATTTATATATATAAAACCTGTCCGAACTCATGTTTTCAATTTTTTCTTTGTGTATATAAAAATATTTTTTAAAAAACAAAATATTACCTTTTCTTAGAGAAAAATTATTACGGAAAAAATCCTTTCCAAAAAAAGGAGAAGCAAAAAAGAAGAAAGATAAGAAAATTACTTAGAAAGAATGAAAATCCTCAACAGAAAAAAAAAGTTAAATTAAAGTTGATACGTGGTCGTTTAGTTGGCCAAAATCTAAAACAGTTTATTTACTAATTTTTAATGAACAAAAATTATTAAGCAACATATGAAATTTCTATAATAAAAAATAAAAGTGGAATTCAGCTGCGTGCATGACGTGTTTACTAACTATTTTTGAGTGAATTATTTTCATTTTATGAATCGTATTTTGAATGGTGAGAACAGTATTTGTAGCTATTCTAGTTTTGGGAATGGTGAGTATTTAATAACACTTAAAATAGCCCGCTAGGGTGTAAATAATGAATATTTGAGACTATCCTTTCTATCTAACGTCAACCTAATTTACCGAAGACTTCCACTGGTACTTAAAAGCTCGGCCCAGATCATCGTTGAAAAAACAAACACTCTAACTCTATCACTTCCTCTAAGTAGAAGGAAATAGTTTTGAGTATGAACGACAAAGAAATAGTATGTGGGAAATTATCTGAAAAGAAACCATAGGGTGACAGATTACAAGTGAACTGAAACAATTATGGTGAACGGTCGAGTGAAACCGGTCATTCAGAAAATGACTCGTTTCTTTATAAACAGATGAAAAGCTCGGGGAGTTACGCTACCGCAGCACAAAAAAAACTTACTTCAATAAAAATTAAGTCATAGTAGTAGACGCGATATGGGATATTCCGATCAGTACCTATATCGTGGCCACGGGAAATTAGTCACTCCCAGAAATGTACTGTACGCATCCAAGATCTCCATGAACCGACTGTGTATCTACTTGATGCATAACGATGTTGTCAATTCAATCATCGACAAAAACAGTAAAGTAAATGTTGACAACCACTTTCTAGAGATTCGCCCCTTGTTGACCAAATTCAAACAGGTAATCCTTTCCCAATTATCCCAAATGAGACACTAGTGAAGTAACTAAAACGGTTTGACATTCGCCTTGGGTCGGCTAAAACTTCCTGCGTGTCATTGTCCCAGACCAGAGCTACGAAATCCAGTCATTACGAGTACTTACAAACGGATAATTACGCTCGGGAACTTTAACAGTAAGGTGATAGCCACAAGCAGCAGTTACACGAGCAGCCGAAGGGAACTCTTATCGATCTGATGGAGACCGTCAGGTGTCATTGTGTTAATGATGCCACGCCCATATATGAAGTCAGAGGGCACTCCTATGTGTTAGATTTAGCTATTCTAGACAACAGCTGGGGCCAGGAGCAGTGGCAGTAGAGGATTCTCCCAGAAGAAATAGCAAGTGATCACTTGGCCGGTCTTCTTATAATACAAGACCATTCCATCAAAACTTTTCAGAAAGAACCACCTATGAGACCTACGGCTAATCAGGTTGACGAAATAGTTGGATGTGTTGCAGACGGACTAGCCGGAGTAGAAAATCTCACACCAGAACCATTTTTTTTTTGTCTTCAGTCACTTGACTGGATTGATGCAACTCTCCAAGATTCCCTATCTAGTGCTAGTCGTTTATATTTCAGTATACCCCCTACATCCTACATCCCTAACAATTTGTTTTACATATTCCAAATGTGGCCTGCCTACAAAATATTTTCCTTCTACCTGTCCTTCCAATATTAAAGCGACTATTCCAGGACATACTAATATAAGTATACACAATTTAAGGCACAATTTAAGGCCTTAGTATGTGGCCTATAATTTTGTCTCTTCTTTTAACTATATTTTTCCAAATGCATCATTCTTCATCTATTTGCCTCAATACCTCTTCATTTGTCACTTTATCCACCCATCTGATTTTTAACATTCTCCTATAGCACCACATTTCAAAAGCTTCTAATCTTTTCTTCTCAGATACTCCGATTGTCCAAGCTTCAATTCCATATAAAGCGACACTCCAAACATATACTTTCAAAAATCTTTTCCTGACATTTAAATTAATTTTTGATGTAAGCAAATTATATTTCTGACTGAAGGCTCGTTTCGCTTGTGCTATTCGGCATTTTATATCGCTCCTGCTTCTTCCATCTTTAGTAATTATACTTCCCAAATAACAAAATTCTTCTACCTCCATAATCTTTTCTCCTCCTATTTTCACATTCAGTGGTCCATCTTTGTTATTTCTAATACATTTCATTACTTTTGTTTTGTACTTGTTTACTTTCATGCGATAGTTCTTGCATAGGACTTCATCTATGCCATTCATTGTTTCTTCTAAATCCTTTTTACTCTCGCCTAGAATTACTATATCATCAGCAAATCGTAGCATCTTTATCTTTTCACCTTGTACTGTTACTCCGAATCTAAATTGTTCTTTAACATCAATAACTGCTAGTTCTATGTAAAGATTAAAAAGTAACGGAGCTAGGGAACATCCTTGTCGGACTCCCTTTCTTATTTACGGCTTCTTTCTTATGTTCTTCAATTATTACCATTGCTGTTTGGTTCCTGTAGATGTTAGCAATCGTTCTTCTATCTCTGTATTTGAACCCTAATTTTTTTAAAATGCTGAACTGTTTATACCAGTCTACGTTATCGAATGCCTTTTCTAGGTCTATAAACGCCAAGTATGTTGATTTGTTTTTCTTTTATCTTCCTTCTACTATTAATCTGAGGTCTAAAATTGCTTCTCTTTTCCCTATATTTTTACTGAAACCAAATTGGTCTTCTCCTAACACTTCTTCCACTCTCTCTCATTTCTTCTGTATAGAATTCTAGTTGAGATTTTTATGCATAACTAGTTCAACTAATTGTTCTGTATTCTTCACATTTATGTGCCCCTGATTTCTTTGGTATCATGACTATAACACTTTTTTTGAAGTCTGACGGAACTTCTTCCCCTTTTTCATAAATACTACACACCAGTTTGTATAATCTATCAATTGCTTCCTGATCTGCACTGCGCAGTAATTCTACAGGTATTCCATCTATTCCAGCAGCCAATTAAATCTTTTAATGCTCTCTTAAATTCAGATCTCAGTATTGTTTCTCCCATTTCATCCTCCTCAACTTCCTCTTCTTCCTCTATTACACCATTTTCTAATACATTTCCTCCGTATAACTCTTCAATATATTCCACCCATCTATCGACTTTACCTTTCGTATTATATATTGATGTACCATCTTTGTTTAACACATTATTAGATTTTAATTTATGTACCCCAAAATTTTCCTTAACTTTCCTATATGCTCCATCTATTTTACCAATGTCCATTTCTCTTTCCACTTCTGAACACTTTTCTTTAATCCACTCTTTCGCCAGTTTGCAATTCCTGTTTATAGCATTTCTTAATTGCCGATAGTTCCTTTTACTTTCTTCATCATTAGCATTCTTATATTTTCTACGTTCATCCATCAGCTGCAATATATCGTCTGAAACCCAAGATTTTCTGCCAGTTCTCTTTATTGCACCTAACTTTGCTTCTGCTGATTTAAGAATTTCCTTTTTAACATTCTCCCATTCTTCTTCTACATTTTCTACCTTATCTTTTTTACTCAGACCTCTTGCGATGTCCTCCTCAAAAATCTTCTTTACCTCCTCTTCCTCAAGCTTCTCTAAATTCCACCGATTCATCTGACACCTTTTCTTCAGTTTTTTAAACCCCAATCTACATTTCATTATCACCAACTTATGGTCGCTACCAATGTCTGCTCCACGGTAAGTTTTGCAGTTAACAACCTGATTTCTAAATCTTTGCTTAACCATGATATAATCTATCTGATACCTTTCAGTATCGCCTGGCTTTTTCCATGTGTATATTCTTCTATTATGATTTTTAAACTGGGTGTTGGCAATTACTAAATTATACTTTGTGCAAAACTCTATAATTCGGTCCCCTTTTTCATTCCTTTTGCCCAGCCTGTATTCACGCAGTATATTTCCTTCCTTGCCTTTTCCAATGCTTGCATTCCAATTTCCAACTATTATTAAATTTTCATCTCCTTTTATGTGTTCAATTGCTTCATCAATTTCTTTGTATACACACTCTACCTCATCATCATCACGGGCGCTTGTAGGTATATAGACGTTAACAATCATTGTTGGTTTAGGTTTTGATTTTATCCTTATTACAATGATTCTGTCGCTATGTATTTTTAAATAATCTACTCTCTTCCCTATCTTCTTGTTCATTATGAAACCTACTTCTGCCTGCGCATTATTTGAAGCTGAGTTAATTGTTCTAAAATCACCTGACCAAAAGCCGTTTTCCTCTTCCCACCGAACCTCACTAATTCCTACTACATCTACATTTATCCTATCCATTTCTCCCTTTAAATTTTCTAACCTACCATCCTTTTTTAAACTTTTAACATTCCATTACTCGTAGAATGTTATTTTTTAATTTTCTGGCGTCCTCTTTCTTAATAGTCCCCACCCGTAGATCCGAACGGGGGACTAGTTTACCTCCAGAATATTTTACCAAGGAAGGCGTCTCCATCATTGCTGTATGAAACTGCAGAGAGCTACATTTTCTTGGGAAAAAAACAGCTGTAGTTTTCCATTGCTTTCAGCTGTGCAGTACTCAGAGGACTGAGTGATGTTGATATGGCCGTTTAAGTCGTGCTGACGTATGCCCTTAACAACTCCTGAAAGAGCTGCTGCCCTCTTTCAGGAATCATTCCATAGTCTGGCTCTCAACAGATACCTCTCCGTTATGGTTGCACCTTCAGACCAGCTACTCTGTATCACTGAGCACCAAGCCCCCTCACCAACGGTATGGTCTCATGATTCATAGAGGAGGCATTCACAGAAGCATTACGAAATATAATTCAACAAGAGGTGGGTAGGGTCTTAACTCGAAATGTAAGAAAACGCAGAGTGTACTGGTGGTCACCGGAAATAGCCAATCTAAGGCAACTTCGCCAGTCTCATAGGAGGAAAATACAGAGACTCAGGTGTACCGGAAGTGAGGCTTATGATGAAGCGGCCTTAAGGTATGTTGAACACAGGAGACTGCTAAACAAAGAAATAAGAAAATCGAAAGAAAACACTGAAAGCGATTGTGCCAAGAATTGTACAATGACCCTTGGGATCAAGCCTACAGGATAGTCACCATGCACTTTTGCAGGAGATTACCAACCCTGTCAAAGGCAAAAGTAGAAACACAAAGAGCAATGTTGCTCCCGTGCGCTGAAGAAGTGATGAACGAAGCGATTAGATGCGAGGCCAGAAGATTCACCCTAGAGGAAGTAATACAGACAGCTGCACAATTAGGCGATAAGAGAAGTCCGGGACCTGATGGAAGCAGCTGTACACCAGCTCTACTGAAACGACTTGTTAAAAAAACACCTTGGGAGATGGTCGACGTGACCAGTTATGGTATAAAAAACAAAGTGTTCCCAGGGTGCTTGAAAGAGGCGAGAGTAGTGTTCTTGCCAAAGCCTAATCGAGAGAATGACACTATAGAATTCCGCCTATTGAGCTTGATTAACACAATGTGGAAGTTAGTGGAAAAGATGCTGGTGAATCGACTAATTGGTGAGGTGAACAGTGGAGTGGGAGTAAAAGCCATAATCAATTTGCCTTTTGGTAGAATAGATCATCAGTCCACGCTATTGCCAGAGTTACTGACTTGGCAAGAGAAGTTACATCAGGGACCTGGCGGTCCAGGGAAATTCCCCTCCTTATCTCTGTCGACGTAAGGAATGCGTTCGGGTCAATACCATGGAGGGTTATAATGACTGCTTTGGCTGAGAGAGGAATAAGTCCGTACCTGCCTAGGCAAATCAAAGAATACTTATCCGACAGATGGTGCGCTGTGGGTGCGCAATAAGAACAGATTAGATTTCTCATATTAGGAGGAGTACCACAAGGCTCCGTTTTGGACCCATTATTATGAATTCTAGCCTACGACGGGGTTCTGGGACTTCAGCTGCCAGAAGGGGTAGAGATCATTGCCTATGCAGACGATAAAGTGATCTTGGAGAGAGGAAGACGTGAAGAGGAAGTACAAGATAGAGGTAATCAATCGTTAGCAATGATCGCTAACTGGATGAGGGCAAAAGGGTTGACTCTGGTACCCACGAAATGCACGTACAGTCTAATGACAGGCAAAAGACAAATTCAATCGATAAATTTAGTAGTAGGAGACCAACCAATTCATGAGACAAGCCCCCTAAAATATCTAGGAGTGTTACTGGATAAGAACGGTAAATTTACTAGCCACATCATCAACTGTTGCAAGAAGGCGGAAGGCATGGTAAAAGCATTGAACATTTTACTAACGCCGCAAAATTCCCCAAGTGCGTCGAAGAGGAAATTGGTAGTGTCAACAATAACATCGTGAATCTTATGCGCAGTACCACTGTCGGGGACATCCTTACGCATAAAAAGGAATTTGTTGACTAGTGTTAACAGCGTACACAGGAGAGCCCTAATAGGAGTAGTTTTCGCCTACCGCAAGGTATCGTACGAGGCCCTCTGTGTTCTAGCTTCAATTCCGCCAGTCGACCTTCAAGTGGGAGAAAGGCTGGATATAGCTTATGGCTCGAGCAGGAGAGACACTAGAGAACGTATGGTGACCGGATGGAAGAACAGGTGGCGTGCAAGAGGGGTGGGAAAATGGACCAAGCGAAGTATACATGACCTAGAGGCATGGAACGGCAGGAAGTTTGGTGAAGTAAACTTCTACAAAGTGCAGATAAGTGCAGATATTAACGGGGGAGACATGGTAATTTTCAAGATTAACTGCATAAAATACGCAGACGTGCGTCACCGTCATGTATGTTTTGCGAAGACGGGGACTCTGTTGAACATACAATTTTCAAATGCCGTTAGTGGGACATACAACAGAATAAGTCGGGTATTGCACAGTGCACACCAGATACCCTTGTGAACTACATGTTACAAAGCGAGGAACATTGAAGGAGAGTCAAAGAGTCAACACACATGCCACAAAGGTAATCAGGAGTAAAAATTAAGAGGAGCGGCGCCGGGGCTATTAGCATAGGAACGGGAGGACAGCCCCAGAGATATGGGCTGGCATGACCAGGTGTGCCAGTGCTTATAATCCTCTGGGGATTCCAGGAGATGGTAGGCACACTAAAAGAGAAAAGATCCGGCGCTGTGTTTTGGGCAGATATGTCCGGACACGACGTCAAGAAAAAGCAAAATAAAGACTCCTCAAAAGAGCTAACCGGAGAGCCGACCTACCATGCTGGATATACAGCCAGTTGGTGGGAAGGCTCGTTAGAGTAACGAGACACTCCTATGGGTGGAGTTATACCCAACAATCGGGACCGACCTAGAAGAGTAGAGGAAAAAAGCTACGACATCCAGGTTACCACGCCTAAGTGAATATGCCTAGGGGCCTCAAACGGCTGTTGTTACAGTCCATACAGAAGGCACCAGCTATGCTGTGCTGACCTCCTTAAGCGGGTAAATGGAGGGATCTGGGATAATAGGCTGAGGATATTCACTCTGGTCCCTGGTGCGTCGCAGAGTGTTTCTGTGGTTAACTTATTATCAGTGTCTTTTGGCTGTTGGTCGAGTGTGTACCTTCCAACAGTATCGAGGTTTTCTGATCTTAAGGCTGTATCACTGTAAGGGGCAATTCAATTTAGACTCAGCATCTGTAGCTCAGCTACGGTGTGATTGGCGTAGGTTCATACGACGCGTACTCGCCTCAACGCGGCGAAGGGGTGGCAACGACTGCTGGTCGTCAGTCCCTGTTACAGGAAAGAGGCTTTGCCTCTTAGTCCTTCTGCGCTCTTTTCAGAGCGGGGGCCGTAATCTGCGATTCATTGTCGTACGTTTAGTACCGCAATCAATCGATCCAGTAGCGGCGAAGAGGTACGTAGCGTGACAGGAGAACGTAAGGGTCTCCAGCTGCCCGTACTCGCTGCGGGCAGTCGTCACATTGTGGGCTTGCCCAACTTAGTCGATAGGAGACAGCGAGAAATTTCGTTAGGTTCAGCTAGGGAAACTTCGGCCATGTCCGATTTCCAGGTGCAGAAGTCCAGGCGGAAGAGGAAACCTGCGCCGGTGCCATCGACAAGCTCCTCCGAGGACGAGGTCAGCGATGCGATGGACACAGGGGCACCCACCCAGGTGCGGTCCTCCCCTGCAGTCGAGGAGTTCGTCAATTCTAAGGGCAGACCTGGCAGTTCAGCCCCGTTGTTGAAGGTAGTCAAGGAGGACCTTGACTACTTGGTAGATTTTCTCTTGCTTCCGGGCGGATTCAGTTCGGGAGTGAGGAAGCAAATTCTCCCTCGGCTTGGCAAGCTGAGGGAAGCTTTTGAGGCGGTAAGCGAGGGTTTCGAGGCCTTGGCCTCCAAGCCCAAAGAGGTCAAGGCTCCCAAGGTGGTCGTTCAGGACCCGGTGCAGCCCAGGCGCTACGCCGAGGTCCTGAAGACCAAACGTGAGGCCAGCAAGGCAGCCAAAAAGCCCGAGGTAATCTTTGTGAACAAGGCGGAGGGGTCGAAAACCACGAGCCAGGAACTGAAGCGCGATTTCCGCGAAGCCCTTCGTGGTGACCGGAATCGGCTTAGGATCCGGGATATCAGGGAGACCAGCAAAGGCTTAGTCGTCGTTGCTGACAACAAGGAGACAGTCCGGGTCATCAAGGACTCTCCTGCGGTGCAGAAGCTTGAGGTTAAGGTGGACCCCAAGCGTATGAGGAAGCCCCGTGTCATAATCTACGACATTGAGCGGAATCTCTCCGATGAGGAGGTTCTGTCTCTCATCCGAGAGCAGAATACTGATTTCGATGCGGCTGCGTTCAAAGAACAGTGTAGGTTGGTCTTCAAGACCGGAAAGCGTGATGCCTCTCGGTATCACGGTGTTTTTGAATTAGGTGCTGGTCTCCACCAGAAGTTTTTGTCCGAGGGTAGGGTGTTTGTTGATTTCGCCTCTTGCCGCGTCAAGGAATACCTTGATGTGCAGAGGTGCTTCAAGTGTTGTAGGTTTGTTGGCCACAGGGCCAAGTTCTGTAAATATGCGTCGGTCTGCGCGCATTGTGGTGGAGAGGGCCACAAGCGTGAGGACTGTCCGCAGAAGAAGGAGGCTCCGGTCTGCGTTAACTGCAAGCGGTTACGCAGGAATCATAGGCACTCCATCAACAGTAAGGAGTGTGGTAGTTATTTAAGAGCGGTTGAGGTCTACTTCAACTCGCTCGATGGTTAGGTTCGGTCAACTCAATGCCCAGGGTGCCTATGCGGTCCAAGTCGAGTTAGGTAACGTCGTTGAAAACCGGAGCCTCGATGTCTTGCTTCTTCAGCACCCGTATGTTGTCAAGGGTGATCTGCCAGGTTTTTCAGGCTGGAATAAGTTCCACGTTGGCGAAAGTAAATCCGCTGTTCTGTGCAGGAAGTCTATAGATAGTGTTTTCATACGGCAGGCCTCTGACACGCATCATGTCGTTGTTAAGCTTGCTGTGGATGGTTTCGACCTTGTTGTGGTTAGTTTGTACTTTCAGTACAGAGATCCCACTGAATTACATTTGGAAAGATGGGATAGAATTATCAGGCTGGTAGCGGGTCGTCCTATTCTTATAGGTGTTGATGCGAATGCCAAATCGCTTTTTTGGCACAGTGGGATCACAGACGACGGCGGAGAATTGCTGGAAGGCTTCATCGCGCAGCATCGATTAGAGGTTTTTAACATCGCCGGCGAGTCGGCAACGTTCGCCGGCGCTGTGGGATTGCGGAGGACCTTCCTTGGTACCAACATTGATGTTACCATAGGCAAGGATATCCCAGGCAGGATTCAGAACTGGTCTGTAGTCGATGATTGCGAAAGCGATCATCGGCTCATTGTCTTTGAGTGGATAGGTGGGCTGCGCGATGTCTATAGGGCGGACGTCCCTGTTCAGCAGGGGCGCTTCCTGCACAGGCGGGCGGATTGGCCCCAGTTTTCTAACTTTCTTGCGGCCAGGATGCGGGTGTTCACTCGTACCCTGGACGAGGTCCCATTAGATAACCTGGCAGAGGATTTCTCTTCTGCGGTGGTCGAGGCCGCAGAACTCTCAATCCCCCGGAGTACGGGTCGAGAGAGAATAGCTGGTTGGTGGTCTCGGGACTTGACTGCGGTAAAACAGACCGTGGGCCGACTCAGGAGAGCCGCACAGCGTGCGCGTGATCCTGACCGGCGCGAGGCCTTGTTTGCGGAGTACCGTCAGAAAAGGAACGAGTATTTTCATAGAATTAAGACTTCTAAACGAGATTCCTGGCGCTCTTTTGTCCAAGAGCAAGGGAATAGAGACCCTTGGGGTGTTGTCTATCGTGTTCTTGGTCACAAACGTAGAAAGGACAATCTTCTGTCGGCTCTCTCGACCCAGGACGGCGTTGTTGTTGAGAAAGATCGGGTTCTATCTCTTCTGATGGACGATCTGCTCCCCGATGATACCGAGGTTGGTGAGACCTCGTATCACCGGAGAGTTTGAGCGACGGTTGTTGGTTTCACTACAGACTCTGTGTCTTTGGAGATTACCGAGGCGGAAGTCCGGCAGGTAATCTGTAGCCTTGCTAGGAACAAAGCCCCCGGATATGATGGTATCACGGTGCTCCTTGTTCGCACCCTGCCCGTAATTCTTGGCCCGTTGACTAGGGTATTCAATAGGTGTTTGTTCGCCGGATATTTCCTGGCTTGTTGGAAGCGAGGAATTCTAAAGCTGCTGTTCAAGGGTGGCGACAAGGATCCCACCGTTAGTTCTTCTTACCGTCCTCTGACGCTCTTACCAGTTGTTGGAAAAATTTTCGAGAAGGTTCTTTACCTCCGCATCAATAGTAGGCTCACTTCGAATCACATGCTGATGGACGACCAGTATGGCTTTAGACCCGGTAAGAGCACAGAGGATGCGATTATTAGGGTCCTGAATCTGGCTTCGGACAGCGAGTGCAAGTATGTACTCGGTGTCTTTTTGGACATATCCGGGGCATTTAATAACTTGTGGTGGCCCTCTGCCTTGTTTCAATTGCAGAAGCGTGGTTGCACGCAAGAAGAAATTAGAACTCTCTCGAGTTATTTCTGCGACAGAACTGTCGTCCTTCGTGACGGCAGTTCGGAAGTAGGAAAGACCCTGTCTAAAGGATGTCCGCAGGGCAGTGTATTAGGTCCACTCGTCTGGACCATCGAGTTTGATTCTCTCATGCGGTTGCGCTTGCCTGGCGGCTGTCGTGTCGTGGCTTATGCCGACGATGGGCTGCTGCTAGTTGAGGGTAATTCGCGTGCTGAGATCGAGCTTAGAGCGGCACAGGCATGTAGGGTTTTGCGGTTGTGGAGTCTTCAGCATAAGATGGTTTTCAGTACGGAGAAAACCACTATGATGTTTCTGAAGGGCCGTTTAGCTGCAACTCGCCATCCGCGGGTTGTGATGGACGGTCGTTCAATTAGGTATGTCACCCTTCAAAAGTATCTGGGTGTTATCCTTGATGAGAGGCTTCTCTTCAAGGAGCACCTCCAGTATGTGGCGAAGAAGGCAGTTGATGCTTTCTTCGGAGTCCGAAGAGTGGTCCATCCCGATTGGGGGTTGAATTTCCGTACCATGCGGATTCTTTATAAAGGCGTCTGTGAGGCCATTATGTTGTACGCTGCGCCCGTCTGGGCTCATCGTTTGCGGCACCAATGTTATAGGGACATTCTATTACGAGCCCAGCGTCTTCTTTTGTTAGCGGTTGTCGGTGGTTACAGGACTGTCTCGCGAGAGGCAGTAACTGTGATTGCAGGCATCAAACCTGCGGATATTTCGGCTACGGAACGTAGCCAGCGGTATGTTGCTAAGAAGGCTGGCCTTCTTACTACTGGGCGTATGCGTGAGATCGAAGACCAAGGTTTTGACTCTTGGCAAGATAGGTGGAACACTTCTGTAACTGGTCGTTATACGCATGGTATATTCCCCGATGTTAGGGAGTTGCGAGCTATTAGCTGGGTATCCCCCAATCGGCATACCACTCAGTTCCTTTCAGGACATGGTGCATTTAGGGACAAATTGGCTAAGTTTAGGTTGGTTGATTCCGGCTTCTGTCCGGACTGTAGGGTCGATAAAACTGTGGACCATGTCCTCTACATATGTCCCCGGTACGAAGCTGAACGTACCAGAGTTAGTAGGGAACTCGAGAGAGTAAACTCTGTTTTGGATCTACGAGTCAACTGGAGGACTCGTAGTGAATGGAAAATAATTGCTGGCTTCCTTCGCTTCCTCGCCCTGAGCAGGACCGCCGAAGGAATTTAGTAGGTGTTAGGAACCTGGGTGGCTAGGGACCGCCTGGGCAGTTGACTGGCCGAAGGTAGGCGCTTAGGCAGCGTGCCTCGGTTAGATGTATTTGTGGTATGCATTGAATCAGGCTGACGGCGGAGTTGCGGCCGTTGTCGGTGGGCCGGACTGTTCTTGCCCGGCGGGTGCGGTTGCGCTCCGACGAGGGGGTTTTGAGCTAAAATCACTGTCGGCGGGGCTTCTCTGGGTGCTGTTCAGGTGGTACGTAGGGGAGTCTCGGCGGCAATTGCGAAAGATGGTGAATGTCACGCGGGACTCCGCGATGGCTCTGTACGGGAGTAGGCGTTTATTCTCCTCTCCCGGGCAGACCGGAACGGAGTCAGATTTAAACTCATATGAGTATTAAGCGGGGTTCTTAAGGGAACTAGGTCTAAATTTCGATGTATAAACTTTAGTGGGAAGTTTATTGATGAGGTTGTTAGTGCGGATCTGAGACATTCAGAAAGTGGCTCTTTATAGTAGGATCTAGGCGCGGGGTCTTCTTTCCGCGGTTAGGTTTCTTAGCTTAGTTCTTGAGGGCGACGTGGTAGCTGCAGGTGTCCGTTATCTTCTTTCTGAAGGCATAAACTTGTAAATCTATCTCGGGGTGAACTTTACCGATGTAGATGTCCCTTGGGGCATCTGCATCGGTGGCATCTCTGCGGGGCCTAAACTGTAAGCTGTGGTGTGCATCAGTTTGAGGGCGAGAAGAAGTCCTCCGTTAAAGCCACTGCTGGCTAGGAACGGAGGGGGTGGTGTAGCGACCGGACACGCTACGAGGTGGGTTCTTCTCCCCTCGGGGGGGGGGGGGGAATCGAGATGAGGATATTCTGTCTGTATGTAAGAGTCGTGCTGTGTCCTTGGAGATTACAGTCAGGGATGTCAACTCAAGCACGAAGACTGAAAAAGAGGTTGGGAGAAACCGTACAGGCTGCTAGGGTAACAGACCGGAGTGGAAACCTCAGACTACAGTCTGCGTTGAAGACCTGATATTGATACAACTCAGTAAGAGATAGAAGAGGCCGTTCAAAGGGAGATGGGTGAGGGAGTTTTTATGCGAGTTTTCCCTTTGAGGCCAGCTTATGGCAACACTCTCCGGGTTACTGTCCGTCTCCCGCACAGAGAGGCTAGACAACTTGCGGGTAAATCTCGTGTGACGATTGGCTGACACTCGAGTAGAGTAGAATTAATGAATGAGAAGATTAAATGCTATCGCATTGTTAGGATATTGATCACAGGAAAGAGGACTGTCATGGCCAAGACAGATCGTCGCTCTGTTTTAATTGTGGGGGCGGGGGTCACAAGGCGATATGCTGCACGGAACCTTGAAGATACCTTGACTGTGGAGACCTGGGACATCGCACTGGGGACAGGGAATGTAAACACAGTCGTCATGTTAAGAGTTCTACTCTCCAATGCTAACAGATGCTCGCTCTCCCGTGATCTTGTGGGAGAGTTGACTAAGGAAAAATAAGCTGATTTTCTCGTAACGACTGAAACGAACAGATCAATTGTGGCCAGCTCCAACTGAACTACGGACAACAGTGCCGACATGGCAATACGGCATGTTAGTGAACGTTTAGACTGGCACCTTTTGGAGAAGGAGCCAGTCTAAACAAAAGGCTTCTTCTGCATCGAGCTGGCGAATCGGTGTATCGATTATCGGCGAATTGGGTATCGGACACCGCCGTCATCGGCCAGCCTACTGGTAGACCCCCGAGATCAGTAATTTACGGACGCAACTCTAACAACATCGGAAGAATATGCAACGACTTGGACGACGTGGTGGAGATGCCTATGATATCGCATCCCAAAATTATTTGCATTGTAAGAGAGCTCTTCGGAACAAGAACGCGAAGAGGAGGTAATGGCTAGAACACTGTTCAGAAATAGACGAAGATCCTTGGAGCCAGACATATCGACTGGTCATGAAATGTTTTGGGAGACGTTTACCAATTTTAACGGAAGAACGTGCTAGAATCGAGCGGGAAAGACTGTTCCCATGTGTTGAACGGGAGTTGTTAGGCCTCACTGACTTAGAACAACGACGGTACCGTTGCCTGAGTTGACTATAGCCATAAGCCGACTACACAACACCCACAGTCTAGACCCTTATGGAATACCAGCTGCAATACTTAAGAGTCTCTTACTAAAGGCTCCGTGGGACATGGTTGACGTTGCCAATCAGGGGCTACAAACAGGAATTTTTCCGGCTTATTGGAAAGGGGCCAGACTGGACTTCCTTCCAAAGCCGAGCGTTGGTGGCCGGATTAATACCTACCGGCCACTATGCCTTCTGAACAACATGTTGTTACCCATGGGTAAGGCCGTTGACCACATGCTGACCATGCGGCTTGTAGATTAAATTAACGCCTGCCCCAGAGTACATAGGAATCATTTCGGTTTCTGGAAGGAGCGGTCGACCATTCAAGCCCTCCTAAAGATCACATCTTGGGCGAACAGCATAAGAAGGGGCACTTGGCAAACGAGATAACTTTATTGGTTTTCTGCAATGCTTTTGGCTCGGTCCCATTAAACGACATTTTTGACGCTCTGCAACGGATAAGAGTTAGTTCCAATCTATTACAGCAGATTTTGGATTATTATCGAGAGAGATGGGTCTCTGTTGAGACACGGCAAGGGGACCTATGCTTTCGGATTTCTAGGGGGCTCCCGCAGGGCTCTGTGTTTGGCCGCCTCCTCTGGAACATAGTGTTCGATGGAGTTCTCAACCTTCACCTTCCGGAACAGTTGGAGGTGATTGCTAATGCTGATGACTTGGCTATCCTCGTTGGTGGCAAGATAGAGAAGGACATCCAGGACCGAGGCATTAGTATAGATAGATTATCGACAGTTCACGGATTTCGTTTTTTATCACAAAAGAGTAATAAACATCGTTCTAGCCGGTCGATGGAAGGAGAGCCGGATAGACCTACGCATCGGAGAACATCTGATCAGTCCAAAGCCATTGCCCGACATCTCGGGGTGACTATTGACCGGTCGGGTAGATTCAGCGACCACATCATCGTGGTCTGCATGCGGGCAGAGAATACACTTGCTGCCCTGAAATGACTCCTCTCGAGCCAGATGGCACCTTGAGCGTCAGAACGGAGTGTCATCATTTCTACCGTTACATCGATCATTCTATATACTGCTCCGGTTTGAGGCTCAACATTACAGATTAAAAGAAACCTCACTATACTTCATAGCTTGCACAGATGATCGCTGCTGGGAATCATTGCAGTATATAGGACCACATCATATGACTCTGCCTCCATGTTATCTGGTCTCCTACCGATTGATCTACTGGTTAAGGAGAGAATAGACAGGTATGCTGGAATATCGGCTGACTTGGTCCGGGATGTGACCTATAATGTCTGGCAAGATAGATGGCTGGCTGGCCTGGACGAGGACCCTATACCGGATCTGCGACTGTGGTGTTTAAGAAAGTTTGGTGATCTCGACTAGTACACTACACAAATGTTCACAAGCCATGGGAACTTTGGAAGCTATGTACACCGTATCGAGAGGCGGAACACCCCCAATATATATATATATATATTGGGGGTGTTCTGTACAGCACGAAACTGTCCAGCACACCTTGTTTCAGTGCCCTGAATGGGAACATAGGGTTCATGCAGAGATTCCTGGCTTCACACCTGCATCCTTACTGACTCACATGGACGATGCTTCCAGCAAAGGATGATGAGGAGCGGCGAAGGAGCTTCTAGCAGGGGGCTTTGGACAGCCAGCCTCAGCTGTGAGGACTGGTACGCCTTGGTGTGCCAGCTCCGATGATCAGTTGGGGACTCCGTACATGACGTGTACCACTATGACATTTCCCTATTGTGATGAAGATTTTCAGAACCCGTCATCCGATAGGGGTGAGTTAAGACTAGACTCCCGGTTGGGGATCCTCTTGGGGACCACTCATTTGAGGTATAAGGTACAGACAAGTCCAAGACCCGGCCTTCTGCGAGGGGTTAAAGGTTACAGCATTGCTGAATTCGGAAATACTAGCTGAGGGTTAGAGGCTGACACAATAAAAAAGATCCAACCGGTGGGCTGACCTGTATTGCCGAACGTACAGATGGTGGCCGGAAGGCACATTAGAGTTAAAGGACACTCCTCTGGAGTTACACTTAGCTGTGGATCCGGCTCACGGGAGGGAAAGAAAGGGTTATGAAATCCACAGAGTTGATCTAATGATGAACTCAACATAGCAAACCATCTGATTTCGAAGTCGAGAGTTACAAGGTTCAAATCCTGGTAAAAGCAGTTATTTTTATACTGATTTGAATACTACATCGTGGATACCAGTCTCCTTAGGTGGTTGGGTTTCAATTAACCACACATTTCAGGAATAGTCGATTTGAGTCTGTACAAGACTAGAAAAATTATTTAAATTGATCTGTCTTATTATTGTGAAGTGAGGTGGTTGAGTAAAGTGTTTTGAAGGATTTTATGATCTGAAGAAAGATATTGCAGATTTTACGGACGTAAATGAAGACACAGATTAACCAAGTAAAAGTAATAAGTGGGTGTGTGATTTAGCATTCATTGTAAATGTCATCGGATACCTAAACAAACTGAATCTTAAATTGCAGAAACAAGGACAATTGACTCATGAGCTGTATGGACATGTCAAAACGTTTTTTAATAAAATAAGATTGTTGGAAAGTCAGATAAAAATGAAAACTTTTTATCATTTCCCTACCCTAGTAACTCATAAAAATATCCCTTATAATTGTTATGGAGATAAACTGAAGGCAGGAATAGAGCAATTTGATATAAGGTTTGCCGACTTTTAAAACAAAGATCCACATTTGCTACATTTATTCGCTCGTCTGATACATGCTGATGTAAATAATGTATCAGAAAACTTACAGATGGAACTTATTCAGCTTCAGACAAAGTTAGTGCTAAAATTACAATTTAAGATCGCTTTGATGAATTTTTATAATTTTTTTTGGTCGAAGAAAAATATAGAAATTTAAGCGCCTTTTCAAGAAAAATCATTTGCTTTTTCGCAGCACATATATGTGAACAGTTTTTTCGAGGATGAAATATAAAATATTCGGATAAGAATAATAAATGAAAACCTCGAAAATTCTATGCCATTATCCTTAAGTAATACCGACGTCAATACTGATAGTCTCGTTGTTCAAGTAGAAGACAATCTTCATATTAAATTATCTCATTCATTATACTATAAAATTTATGTAGTTTTATACCAAAGTAAGTAATGTCGTTTTATAAATAAATGAAATACGAAGTATCAACTTATTTTAATCCATTTAATATTGATTTGTTTTATTTAACAATTTGGAACGGTCCTTAACTCGGATAAAGAATGATAATTTGGCCCCAGAACTAGGAAAGTTTCCGATGCCTAATATAAAGCAAATTTTTGCATTCATTTCTTTTTTTCTACATGTTTTATTTCTTTGTTTTCTAATAGTTCGTCATTCTTTTGCTTTATTTTCTTCTGATCAGTCGTTATTGGTTTTCTTAGTCTATTTATCTTGGAAAATTTTAAAATAGTGTACTAGTTTACTGAAAATTGTTCTATCTTGTAATATTTCTTCAGATTTTTCATTTCTTTTAGATGTTTTTGAATCTCTGAAGTCCATTAATTTACGTTGGTATTGCTGTAACTGCGGTTGAAGATTTGTTTTGTGCGCCTGTTAACATTCATTCTTATAAAGTGTGCAAAGAATTTGTCTCTACATTTTTGGATGTAATCGTACATTTCCTCAGTTTTATTATATTTGTAAATATCTTTATTACTTCTGAATTTATATTCATTTTCATCTATTTTTATTGGTCTTAGAGTTTTTCTCAATATGTTTTTTTTTTTTCTATTTGACCTCATTTCAAACTGAAAATTCATTCTGATGCGATAGTCCTTCTGGAATTAGATTATAGGACTGTAATGCCTCATTTTGGCTATTTGCAATCTTGACTATTGTTTTTTTTTGTTTTTTATTTTTAATGTTCCGTAACTTAATAATAATTCAATAATTCATTATTTCTGCCAATGACCGATTACAAGTTTTATAAATTGAAAAATAGCTATTAAGTTATAAAAAAAATATTTTACTAATTTATTTAATAATTATTATATTACTTTAGAAATATGTTAATATTTTGAAAATTGTTTGTCAACCTTTTAACTTTGTTGTAAAATAACTAAAATTAATTAAGTTTTATCATAATTATATTGCTGTACACCTGGGGCTGCGTTTAATAAAATAAGATTTTAATCGTAAAAATAATTAAGAGAAAAGGAATGTTTAAAAACGTAATGAAATTCAAAGGAAAAGTGAAACAAAAGGTCTTTCTTTTGTGCATTTTTAATGATTATTTTTTGAAGTTATCTAAAGCAAGGAATTCTTTAATGTGATACGTTCAGTTCTTTATATCAGATTTAGAGATTGTAAAGAAATTATCAAACTAATAAATTATAATTTAAATTAATATTATATATTAATTTTATTTATTTGAACCCTAATATCATAAAATATTGTCTTTTGTATTTTTATCAATTTATAATAAATTAAATTTGATTTAAAAAAGTAAGTAGGAATTGTATAAGATCGATGATATGAATTCTTGTTTATTCTTACAGCCGAAGTTCACAAGATTTCCTATGGTATTCGATATTCTTAACTTACATATTGATTCCCTTACATCAAAATATTTGTAGTATTAATAAAAGTAACGATAATAACAACAGCCTTTGTTGTATCAGAACAAAAAATACAAAATCCATTAATAGCCTTGCTTAATAAATAAAAAATTCTACAATCAATTAGTATCTTAAACCACAGCCTATCTTAAAGTTACAAATTCAGCCGTCTATATCGTCCATGCCTATTGCCCATCGGGGAGCAGGATCTTTCTTTCTTTTTCTGTTTAGTTTCCGAAACTACCGTATGGTATTAAGTCAGAGGATGAATGAGGATGATATGTATGTATGTAAATGAAGTATAGTCTTCTACGTCTTAGGTCGACCGTTCCTGAAATGTGTGGTTAACTGAACCCGACCTCCAAAGAACGCTGGTGTCCACGATCTACTCAAATCCGTATAAAATTAACTGCCTTTACTAGGATTTGAAGCTTAGAACTCTCGACTTCAAAATGAGTTGATTTGGGATGACGAATTCACCACTACACCAACCCCAACCCACCGGGTTTAGAAGAAGCTGTTTTTTTTTTACAAATACTATATACAACATTAAACATTTTTACTTCTGTCTTTTCCTGTTTAGCCTCCGGTAACTACCGTTCAGATAATACTTCAGAGGATGAATGAGGATGATATGTATGAGTGTAAATGAAGTGTAGTCTTGTACATTCTCAGTTCGACCATTTCTGAGATGTGTGGTTAATTGAAAACCCAACCACCAAAGAACACCGGTATCCACGATCTAGTATTCAAACATTTATTACTACAATTAAATATAATATTATACATAATAAAAATAAGCCGACCTCCGTGACAGAGTGGTAGCATCTCGGCCTTTCATCCGGAGGTCCCGGGTTCAAATCACGGTCAGACAAGACATTTTCATTCACTACAAAATTCCATTTCCATACCCCACGCACAAGCTTCAAGGTTATGTAATAATATGAAGAAAAAAAAAGTTATTGAATAATAAAAAAAAAAAGGCACTGATATCAAGTAAAATATATAATAAAAAACAAAACGTTATTATTAAAAAATATTTAGGTTTATTTCTAAAACAACTAGTATCTAATAAACAATTTCCTTTTCACTAATATTACCGAAATTTCCATTACGAAGATTTTACTCGAGGCCACTGACCATCCCAAATGTTCCTTTATCGATAAAAACTTTACAAAAAATAAGTGCAGTAGTTAAACTGATTAATTCCTAAACGTTATTACATATAATTGGAGAAGTACTCAACACATACGCACTGCAAATTTGAAAAAATTATTCATAGAATGAAAAAAAAAAAAGATATTTTACAAACAGCATTAAAACATATACCGAATGCAATCATGTACCACGCGCACCTATATAAGACATGCAACCAAGTTTGGAAAATTGAGAGGAAATAAAAAATATTGTTACTTTTTGCACTTTTATTGCAAAATCACCATAGAAAATTAAACGTAATTGTTATTTGCATATACGAATCTATACTGTAAATATTGAAGTGAAAATAGAAATTATAATAGATATTTAGTAGCTGTCAGCAGTGGTTGAAAATTCATTCCTAGAATTCCAATTACCTTCGTAACCGCATAACCACAAATAATCATCCTCACAGCCATCGAGAGCTTCGAAATACAACATCCTGGAAGAATATTTTTATTAGATCATCCGGTATTTCTGATCAAGCGGCAATAAATCATTCACAAACCTGCATCAAAGACGGTTTCATAATTACCCGATGATGAAGTCTTGTGTGACGTGTTAGAAATACGGTTTTTGTAATACTTACGGAATCTATTTACGCATAAATCTAGAGGTTGAAGAGTAGATGTCATTCCATCGGAATAATAACCTGATCACACTTTCCAGTAATCAGTCTTCGCTTTACAACCTCGGTCGTATGATTCATAAAACTGTTCATTATAAGTTTGGAAGATTTTACTAATAAAGCGCCTGGTCGACGCGCCCAGACGTATTTAATCCAGTCCAATACTAATACATTATTCATCCATCCATTTTCTTGTGCTCAACATAGGTTCAAAATTTTCATTATTGGTAAATTTTTCCGTCCGAAGGTATTATCAGTTTGCCGAGCATCTTTGTTTCTAGGAACCGGCAGTAAGTATTTTATTTAACATCCTTTGCATCTAATTTTTCAATTTTGTTTTTGCCGAAGGCGTTTCGAAAGTCAGCGGTGTCTAGTCGCATTCCCGATTTAAAGTAGGGAATATTCGTTCATTTTTCGTAAATCTTACGACTTATCTTTGAAACTCGGTTTATCTTCTTATGCTTCTTGTAGTCACTGTGCTATTTCATCCTTTGAATAGTAAAACTATGTCAGCAAATAATTCGGCGTATCCAGTTAAGACCAGCCCTACTGATATTTAATTCATCAGCTATTTCTACAGTTCTCATCTGAAATATTTCTTATTTACAAATCGGGTGTAAAAACAGATGTACTTTCCTTATATGTGCTATAAATATTTCTTATATTTCCGGATATTTTACTTTTTCTCTCGAAATGCTCTCTTGTTTTTTATTGGCTATGAAGAATTCGTTTTCTTTCTTATGCCACTCATGTATGCAGGACTCTGCTATACTCAAGTTTAGCTTTTAACACAGTGTCCATGCTCCTTTGCGTATCAATAACGTATATTTTTCGGCAAGAATGAATGAAAGCAGTCATTTTTTTTTTTCACTTTTTCCGTAGTTTTACTGCACATGAAACTTTTATTTATTGAACGGTCGTTATTCAGGATTATCATAAAAGAATGGTGAGGTTTCAGTAATTCATAGGAAGATTGTAGGGAAATTTCTAGATGTTATATTGGTATCCCTGAAAGTCTCCAACCCAAAAGTTTGTTTATCAGCAGTTGTAACCACAACGTCAGTTCTTGTATTGTTGTTGCGGTGAGTTTAGTGAGACTATGTTCTCGGATAAAGACAAAGCAAAGTGTGTTTTATTGATGGCTGAATTAGAATCCGTAATTTTAGTTCAACGTGCGTTTCGACGTGAATTCGGAAGAGATCCACCACACAAAAATAACATAACACGTTGGTTCAAACGATTCGAAGAAACTGGATCGGTTAAGAAACATAAATCAACCGGCAGACCAAGTGTACCAGACGAAACGGTTGAACTAATTAGAAAATCGGCAATTAGAAGTCCTGGGAAGTCCATCCCCCGTCGAAGCGTCGAATTAGGTATTCCAAAATCAACAGTTCACAAAGTTTTACATAAAAAAACTGAAATTACATGCTTATAAAATCCAGATACTGCAGGAATTGAAACCCGATGATGGTGTAAAACGTTACAATTTCGCTGTTGAAATGTCGGACAGAATAAGTGTAAACGAATCATTTTTAAATGATATAATTTTTACAGACGAAGCTACATTCCATGTGAATGGATGTGTTAACAGACACAATTCACGAATATGGGGCTCTGAAAACCCACACGCAATTATTGAGAAACAACGCGATTCGCCTAAAGTTAATATTTGGTGTGGTGTGATGAAAAATCGTGTAATAGGGCCTTTCTTCTTTGCTGAAAAAACAATTAATGGAGTTGTGTATCTTGACATGTTAACCGATTATTGCTTTCCTCAGCCGGATGAACTCGAAAACATTCATCAACTTCATATCCAACAAGATGGTGCTCCCCCGCACTTCAATGCATTGGTCACGGACGCTTTGAACGAAAAATTTGGAGATCGATGGATAGGCCGGCAAGGACCCATACTTTGGCCTCCAAGGAATCCTGACCCGTCACCTTGCGATTTTTTCTTGTGGGGGTACATCAAAAGCGTTGTTTATACACAAAGAATTCGCGACCTAAACCACTTAAAAAACAGGATTAATGAAGCAATGATAACCATTAACGAAGAAATGTTAACTGATGTTTGGAGAGAAGTTGAGTCTCGTTTGGGCATTTGTCGAGCGACTAAGGGCGCACATATTGAAATTTATTAATTATGTAAAACAATGTTTTAAACGATAAATTTGAAAAATAAAAAACATAAACTGTGAGTAATTCTGTTTTAATTTAAACCATGTTCAAAACCGCACCATTCTTTTATGATAACCCTGTACAATCGATAAAAATATTGTCGTCCGAAATAAGAGTAACCTGCATGTAAACTAAATGCAAAGGACATTTTCCGATTAGTCTGACATCAGACATAAAGAGTCTAATTTTCCAATACCGGTAATTACTCATTGCTAAGTTTTTTGTTTTGTCTAAATCATTTTGTTTCACTGGATGTAGTTAAAATAAGGAAGTTTGTATTACAAATGTGTATGGACTGTTTAATTTAAAAAAAATTGATACGCGCGTTACATGGATGTATACCTAGTTCAATCAATCAAATTAATTAAAATACATACGACGTTCTTAATTAACACTAACTTAGCAATAACAAAATTGTATGGAAAACCATCATAATAGAAAGCGACTTATTGCAGATAAGTGAAATTACTATCAATATCAGAATATTTTGATTATAATTAATCTTAACAAAACCTTTAACTTCATTGCCGAGAAAATAAACTAATTCTTAATAAGTAAAAACAGCATAATTCCATGAATTTTGAATTTCACTTTACAAAAAATAACGGTTTCAAAAAGGACGCAACCCTAATATTATGAAGACAGAAGTCATGCATAGGTAAATTCTATTTCTGCCTACATGTCAGTTGGCAACACTGTACTCAAGGTAAGCAGCTTCTAACAGTTGAAATGTCCTTCTTAAGTATACTAGTGCTATAGCCGTATAAATTCGTCTCTGTTGTTTTAAGTATGTCGGTTTCCAAGGACGAACGTGTATTTATTATCGAAACTTATTGCGCGTATAAATCTTACGAAAGAGTGAACTACGAGTTTCGCATAAAAGTTTTTAATTCTTATTTCCTAATCAGTCAACAATATCGCGTTTGATAAATAAATTTCATGAGACTAGGAGTGTATGTGATCGGAGAAGCACAGGCCGACGACCATCACTGTTAACAGTAGAAGTTCCGGAGGATGTGAAAGAACGTTTGACTTGCTCACTCAGAAAATCGCTCAGAAAGTTATGTTCCACAGGGTGGGTTTTCACTATCTACAGCTTTCAGGGTTACTAAAAAATTACAATCGCATGCTTATCGCATCGGTGTCGTTCAAGAACTGAAAGAAATAGACTACGGAAAACGTTCACAGTATTGTCGTCGGTTTACTTCGCTTGTTGACGACAACAGTACTGAAATTAGGATCGAGTTTATTTTTGCGACGAGGCAAGTTTTTACTTAAAAAACATTAGTCAGAACTGCCGATTACGGAGCGCTGAAAATCCTCACGCGTTTCACGAACGACCATTACACGTTCGTAAAATTGGTGTTTGGTTTGCGATCTCATGGTGTCGTATAATAGGGGCTTTATTTTTTGACAAATCTGTAGTTGGTGTGGTTTATCACAACTTAATCGAAGAGTTTATTGCCACGTTAGATTTACACGAGCGAGAAGGTCGGTTCCAACAGGATAACGCAACTTGTACTGCTAATGAAAGAGTGGATATGTTGTGGGAATGTTTTGGCCATGGTTTGATATCAAAAGGGTAGTGGCCCCTAAGATCCCCAGGTGATACACCAGCAAGTGTAGTCTTTAAATGCAATCCTCATACACTTTACGAATTGATGGCTAACATTGAAAGTGAGATTTCAAACATTACAAAAAGTGGCTTCAAATGTTATGGTAAGTGTAGGAACCTTCAACGGTATCACAAGAAATCATTTCGAACATCTGCTCTAAAGTTATTAAAGGTAATTTGAATATTGTTGTAAACGTATTTTATTAACATTAATATTTTTGTAATAAATTCACGTTGTCAAACAAAGAGGTTTCGTCCTTTTTGAAACACTCGTTAGCGTAGAGAATATTATTGATCCCTGCAAGAAAATTATACTTTAAATTTAGAATGCCATTATATTACATTAACTTTTAATTTTAATACCACAAAATAAGAGTAATGATTAATGTTAAAAGAGAAGAAAATAAGCGAAATATGTTATTTGGTTTTCAAAAAATTTATTTAAAAAATCACGACAGCTGTATTTTTTTTTAAAATAATGTAATTGAAAATAAAATAACATATTTAGATTATTTTCTTTTTATTATCATGAATTTTCATCAAGTTACGGCTTCATCCATCGAGTATAATTAACGTTTATTTATTTATTTATTTTTTTTTTTTAATTAAAATTACAAGAATATCTTATATGCTATTACAACTATTTTTTTTTCTTCAGTCATTTGACTGGATTGATGCAGCTCTCCAAGATCTAGTGCTAGTCGTTTCATTTCAGTATACCCTCTACATCCTACATCCCTAACAATTTGTTTTACATATTTCAAACGTGGCCTGCCTACACAATTTTTCCCTTCTACCTGTCCTTCCAATATTAAAGCGACTATTCCAAGATGCCTTAGTATGTGGCCTATAAGTCTGTCTCTTCTTTTAACTATATTTTTCCAAATGCTTCTTTCTTCATCTATTTGCCTCAATACCTCTTCATTTGTCACTTTTTCCACCCATCTGGTTTTTAACATTCTCCTATAGCACCACATTTCAAAAGCTTCTAATCTTTTCTTCTCAGATACTCCGATTGTCCAAGTTTCACTTCCATATAAAGCGATACTCCAAACATACACTTTCAAAAATATTTTCCTGACATTTAAATTTATTTTTGATGTAAACAAATTATATTTCTTACTGAAGGCTCGTTTAGCTTGTGCTATTCGGCATTTTATATCGCTCCTGCTTCGTCCATCTTTAGTAATTTTACTTCCCAAATAACAAAATTCTTCTACCTCCATAATCTTTTCTCCCTGCTATTTTCACATTCAGTGATCCATCTTTGTTATTTCTACTACATTTCATTACTTTTGTTTTGTTCTTGTTTATTTTCATGCGATAGTTCTTGAGTAGGACTTCATCTACGCCGTTCATTGTTTCTTCTAAATCCTTTTTACTCTCGGCTAGAATTACTATATCATCAGCAAATCGTAGCATCTTTATCTTTTCACCTTGTACTGTTACTCCGAATCTAAATTGTTCTTTAACATCATTAACTGCTAGTTCCATGTAAAGATTAAAAAATAACGGAGACAGGGAACACCCTTGTCGGACTCCCTTTTTTATTACGGCTTCTTTCTTATGTTCTTCAATTGTTACTGTTGCTGTATGGTTCCTGTACATGTTAGCAATTGTTTTTCTATCTCTGTGTTTGAACCCTAATTTTTAAAAATGCTGAACATTTTATTCCAGTCTACGTTATCGAATGCCTTTTCTAAGTCTATAAACGCCAAGTATGTTGGTTTGTTTTTCTTTAATCTTCCTTCTACTATTAATCTGAGGCCTAAAATTGCTTCCCTTTTCCCTATACTTTTCCTGAAAACAAATTGGTCTTCTCCTAACACTTCCTTCACTCACCTCTCAATTCTTCTGTATAGAATTCTACTTAAGATTTTTGATGCATGACTAGTTAAACTAATTGTTCTGTATTCTTCACATTTATCTGCCCCTGCTTTCTTTGGTATCATGACTATAACACTTTTTTTGAAGTCTGACGGAACTTCTTCCCCTTTTTCATAAATATTACACACCAGTTTGTATAATCTATCAATCGCTTCCTCACCTGCACTGCGCAGTAATTCTACAGGTATTCCGTCTATTCTAGGAGCCAATTAAATCTTTTAATGCTCTCTTAAATTCAGATCTCAGTATTGTTTCTCCCATTTCATCCTCCTCAACTACCTCTTCTTCCTCTATTACACCATTTTCTAATTCATTTCCTCCGTATAACTCTTCAATATATTCCACCCATCTATCGACTTTACCTTTCGTATTATATATTGGTGTACCATCTTTGTTTAACACATTATTAGATTTTAATTTATGTACCCCAAAATTTTCCTTAACTTTCCTGTATGCTCCATCAATTTTACCAATGTTCATTTCTCTTTCCACTTCTGAACACTTTTCTTTAATCCACTCTTCTTTCGCCAGTTTGCACTTCCTGTTTATAGCATTTCTTAATTGCCGATAGTTCCTTTTACTTTCTTCATCACTAGCATTCTTATATTTTCTACGTTCATCCATCAGCTGCAATATATCGTCTGAAACCCAAGGTTTTCTACTAGTTCTGTTTATTCCGCCTAATTTTTCTTCTGCTGATTTAAGAATTTCCTTTTTAACATTCTCCCATTCTTCTTCTTGTTATAGTTGTTATTACAACTATAACAATAATATAGAAAATGTAATAAATATTAACTGATCCCTGCCCTTAACGCTGAGGATAAAGACTAAAGTATGAACGTATGTATTCCCTCTAAATTTGACGTAAATATTAAAATGAAATCGGTCCAGTAAAACAAGATATTTTTATCTTCAAGTGGATTTTTACTGTACTACTATGAAAGACTGTTAAATATTTTAAATATTCGAAGAATGAAAAGTTAATTAATTCTTTAATAAGTTTGAAGGGACATATTGAGAATAAAAGATTAAACCGAAAAATGTTATTACCTTTATTTTTTATTTTATTTTATACATTATTATGTAATTTGCTGGTAGATATTATAACATTAAAAAAAAGCAGACAACACAGGTGGACTTACCCGCCACGCAGCTTTTTGATGAACCACGGCTTACACACTCAACTTAATTAAAAATATTTATGTTTTTATTTAAATATAAAATTTTTCGTTTATTTAATCTAATGACTAAGTAAAACGCGCGCGCATGCCGTATTTTATTCGCACGTGTGTAGTGGATATAGCGCTCACTTGAAATACTTTTTTACACTTAAAATATTATTCATTTATTTAATTCTATCACTCACATGTGACGTTACAACATAGCAGACAACTACAGTAGCTGTAGGTTAGCGCTACAGAAAAATAGACATACATGCCCGATTTTTAAAAAATTGAATAAACTTTTATCTTTTAGTTCTTTATTTCTCAGATATTGCCGGAAAATATTCTCCCCAAGTCGGAATTGCTCATCATTTCGTTTGTTTTTTGTTGTCAATCATTAAATCGCTCTTTGGTTTGATATAATTCTTCTGATCTTAATTTGTGAACACGTTCTCTAGTTTCAGCAATTGTGTAACTCTCCACTTTATTAAAGAATTGGAGGATTGTATTTCACTTTCAAATGAAATAAGTTTAAATGAATTGCAGCAAAAAAAAAATGTGTATATATGTAATTTAATAGGCGTATAAGGAAGTCATGTGGTGTTCACATCTGATTTTTTATATTCATAGAATTCATTCATTTCAGAAATCCACTTGCATTAGATATATCTCACTCCAGTTTCCACTGCCAACAAATTAACTCCATCATGAGTAGTTAATAAAGGAGTAGTTAATACTGGCCGTCATTCACTAAGTTTACCATAGGTTAGCTGATCAGAAATACAACAACCCGTATTTCATCAAAAATTTAAGATAAGATGTCCATAAATCATTCTCTCTGAGACCTGAATAAAATTCAAGCTAATTCAGTATTACCCGGAAATTCCATTTTATATTCGAAAAAATCTAAAAATTATTTTTGTTAATATTATTCAATTTTTTATTTGCTCTGATTGTTGCACTCAGTAATTTTTTGCTATAGTGCATTCCTAGTTCAATAAATATTTAAAAAAGAACAGTTTCTATAAGAAAATAAAATTTTAAAATGTTTTTATGAAAGTTATCTAAAATCCCGTTTACTTCAAATTACATCGCATAAAACCTTTCCTAAATTTTATCTTCAGCAAGTTGATCATCAAAATAAGCTTTAATAAATAAGAGATGGAGCACCGTTTCAGAACTTTTTTAAATAATAATTTTAAGAATTGTTTTATATGTTATATTGTTTATTTGATTTCGTTTAAATTATTTGCTAAAATGAATTCCGATATAGTAAATTTAAACGGTGCGTGTAATTCGTATAGAAACGGGCTTCGAATTCTCTTTATTTAAAAAAATATTTGTTTAAAAATTATGCTAAACTTTACTCATGTAAAATCATTTTGTATTCTTGAAATCATTTAACGTAATGCGCTGTAAGAAAGTAAATTACGTATTATTTTTTGTACTAGAAGGTAGATATTTCAGTCAAAAAACGTACTTTTTTTTATAATTTCACCAATTAAAGTCGTTAGCGATTCATCAGTAATTGTGTGAAAACGTGTAGTCTTTAACAGACTCAGACCGACCGATTCTGAGACATGTGGTTGATTGATACCCAACCACCATAGCACACCAGTATCCACGATATAGTATTCAAATTCGAATAAAAGCAACCAGTTTTATTAGGATTTGAACCTTAGAATTCTTGACTTTGAAATCAGCTGTATTACGATGACGAGTTTTACCGCAAGACTAACCGGGTGGGTTAAAATTTAGGTTTTATATACGTTATATATTATGTTAAGAAATTATATTGATTTTACGTAATCAATTGTTCTTTAAGACTCGATGACTATTATAATAGTCATAAATAATAATAATGAATTAATAATAATAATAGTAGTAGTAATTAATAATAATTATTATTGATAAAGAAACTTTTGTTTTGCTACAGTAATTTTATATTGTTGAAAAGGAACTACATTTAAGATTACAAATAAACATTTTATCTTCATTGTTTCTAATTACAAAGAATCTGTAACACTTTATCCTACGCTAATATTAAAATGTTAAACAACCAAATTCCTAAAAAGTGTAACCTCAATATTTTACTGATGTTTAATATGTATTGACGTTAAAATAAAGACGTAATCAACAAAATAAAGAAATTTATTTGATACAGGTCAAAATATTTTACGCTAAATAAAAAATACAGTTTAATTAATATGCAAATATTAAAAAATAAAATATTTATCAATAATTCTATGAAAACTTAACTGGTTGTAGTTGTAAAGTTTAGAAAAAAAATTATTGATTTGGTTTCCTATAACAAATAGTTTTTTGTTTTTTTTTTGTAAAATGAAATAAGACGAAATCTATTCTTTTTTCACCTTAGGTGGAATTAAAGGTAGTAGTTGACTTTCAAAGCTAGTATCATGTTCTTTGAAATATAATATTACTTAAAATAAATTACTTACCTCTCTTTTGCTAAAGTGAACGACAACCGTATCTTTCAGTCTAGGTAACGTTATTTATTGTAAACAACCTGTCTACATTATTTTATATAAAAAATAATAATAAATTTTTTAAATTAATAAAACGCCCATCAGGAGGCAACCTGCTTTTATTATTAAGTAAACAAAAATTTTTGTGTCATTGAGGTCAATGTTTTTTTTTAACTACGAGCTGTAAATTTGTTTTTAGTAATCAATGTTCTGTGTGAAGCAGGTGCTTTTTGTATCATCTCTCACCACAAAACTTAGAAAAAGTGTAATTTGTTTAATTCTATAAGATAATAATGCCGATAAATATGAAAATAATATCAATTTTTGTAGTATATGTATCCCGATCTATGGATCAGAAGATTTTCAAGTAATTTAAAAAATAAAAAATAAAGATTGAGTTATTGTAAACAATATGCTCCATTACTTCAGTTACCATGAACTATAAAAGGAAATTTTTTATTTTTAACAATACTGTTTAAATAATGTACTGTTTAAGAAAAATCAGTATTTTTTATATGTTTAATATATTTTACAATTCCCATTTCTGGCTGGTTTTTTATAATAAATAAGTACAGTTAAAATGGTGTTTTTATTGTCGCTGACTACTAAATCTATTGGTAATATTATTATTACCAATATTATCTATTACCATTATCTAGAGATAATTATTAAAAATTAAAAACACGACTAAAAAAAAAACGTTGCTGATAAACATTGCTCTTTAATATAGGATAATTACTAATGTGTATATATATATATATTAATATCTAATCTTATATATATGAATGTTTTTTGTTTGTTTGTCCTGTATGCGTTCCTGTACCATCCATCCGATTGCGATGAAACTTTGTTGAGTTGTGTAAACGCCTGCGAAGGTTTCTGAGTTAGTTTGGACCCGCTGGGTGGCGCTAGGGTCGATATTGTTCGAAAAATTGTATTTTTCGTCCAATTTGGCTCATATTCAGAATATATATTAGCTTCGTGAAAAGAAATTTTTTTGCGAAAAATGGAAAATAGGGGAAAGGGGAAGAAGAGAAAGGTTAAATTTTTTGTAGTTCCGTGCCGCTCAGTTTTTTGTTTTATCAAACTTTCATTTGTGTGTGTATATATACTCAAATCTAGCAATGACGAAGCATTGCAGGGTCTTCTAGTATAGGATAAAAAGAGAGTGCGGGTGACAATTTGGATGTAGTATAACTTTTTTCAAATTTATTTAACATGTATATAGTATATGACATTTATAGTAACGTAAGGATTTCAACGCGGGGTTATATATCTAAATCGGTTTAGCCGTTGAGCTGCTAAGGTGGAACAAAAATACATACTTACACCCTAAATACATTACACTCCTGTTTGGGCAGTCGTGTAATAAATTATTAAAGTGTAAACACAACCAGTATTTTTTTAAAGTAAATAAATTTTTTTTTATTTTTCAGAGGTATAATTTATTGTACTAAAAACAGCTGCATTTTAATTTTTACTTACTTATAAGATTATTTATAGGTTTTACTAATCAATTTTCTTAGAATAAAATTTTCTACACGTTTTGATAATAAAATTTATGCAATTAATTATTAGCCATTTAACAATGTTATTTAACAATTTAACAATGGAAATCATAAAAACTATGGAGAATACAGTTCTGAGACCTGTTTTATTCGATTTTTTATGTCAAAAACATAATAAACGGTCAAGTTTTAATATACTGAAATTTCACCTGGGGAACTGAAAACTGCGCTATAAGTTTTGCTAGCCGTAACTCGACAACAAAACGTTTTCAACGCTACAATAAAAAAGAATAACAAAGGATTCCAACACGAGGTCATTATCTAATTCAACCGTTGAGCTGCTACGGTGGAACGATCATAGATACGTACCCGAAATACGTTACACTTCTTTTTGGGCAGTCGTATAGAAATCTTATAGCACAGTCAATTTGTATTTTTATTTGAAAATCCTTACCTACCGATTGATGTTTTTTCCATATGTTAGGGGTGATAAGGGAAGCTTAACTTCAGATTTTTAACACCCCCTCCCGTAGATTTTTGAAAAACTCAAAAAGTTTTTGAAATGCGTTTTTCTCTGAATCTATGCATTTTAGAGAAAAGTTTTTCAAACAAAAAAATTTAGAGAGCATTCTCCTCTATAATTAATGTCTTTGAAGTTATGCCGTATAATTTGAAATTGAAATACTAGGTGGCGCTGAAGTTGTAAAAAACGTGTTTTTTCGGTTTATTCACCGGAAAAATTTGTTTTTCGTCTGTATTGCATTTGGAAAAGTTGTTAATCT
Source organism: Lycorma delicatula (assembly GCF_047948215.1). Taxonomy (NCBI): domain Eukaryota; kingdom Metazoa; phylum Arthropoda; class Insecta; order Hemiptera; family Fulgoridae; genus Lycorma; species Lycorma delicatula. The sequence continues at coordinate 72,703,867 of NC_134455.1, forward strand.
CATAAAAACAGACAACTTTTATGTAAACAATTTTCTTGTACGACTTACCGTTTTGGAGCTGTAGCTTGTGAAAGTGTGGAAATGTTGTGAATTGGGCACGTGTTCGAAACCGCTCTAGTCGTTTACAACTTCGTTTAGAACGTTTTTTTTACAACTTCAGCGCCACCTAGTATTTCAATTTCAAATTATACGGCATAACTTCAGAGACATTAATTGTAGAGGAGAATGTCCTCGACATTTTTTGTTTGAAAATGTTTCGCTAAAATGCATAGATTCAGAGAAAAACGATTTTCAACAACTTTTTGAGTATTTCGAGTTTTTCAAAAATCTATGGGAGGGGGATGTTAAAAATCTGGAGTTAAGCTTCCCTCATCACCCCTAACGCATGGACAAAAGATCAATCGGTAGGTAAGGATTTTGAAATACAGCCAATTTTGATGACAAATTGCCTGTACTACTTGTTTCAAAATGAATGCCTTCGGGTTTTAAAGTCATATAATATTTATTAAGTTTTATGTACATTAATAAATTATACATGAAATGAAAGACCAACTCAAACAATTTTTTCTGTAATTGTTCAATTGCCATCAACCGGTAGGAGGAGAATTCATCCCAGACTTTAATCAGTAAGACTGAAGTAGTTGATGCGACAGATGCTTCAATCTTGTCTCAAATCGGATTGGTCAGCTGATAAAGGTGACACATACACTTGATCTTTAATAAACACTCAAAGAAAAAAATCGCACGGGGTCAGATCGGGCGAACGTGGAGGCCACGGCAAACAGCCATGTCGTCTGGTTCTCGGTGACCAATCCAGCGCGGTCGGGAAGAATTTCATTCAACCCATCACGTGCAGCGTTATGCCAGTAGAAGGCGCACCATCTTATTGCCAAATAAAGTTTTGTGATTCGTATTGCAGTTGACGAAAGAACCATAGTTGTAACGTATCAAAATAGTTCATTCCGAACCACACTTGCTTCCGGGAAAAAGAACGGTCCGTAAACTTGCCAACAGGGTACATCACAAAAAAATTCAGTTTTGGGGAGTCTTGTTCACACTGTAATATTTTGTGAGGTTATTCTGATCCCCAGAATACGCACATTATGAGTGTTTACTTTTCCATAAACGTGAAATCTTGATTTGTCACTGAATACGACACGATAAAGAAAGTCTTCATCGTCACGATGCATCATTTCTTTTACAAAGCTAGCCCGCAAAGTATAACCTGCAGACTGTAGAGCATGCGCAGAGCTAAAACTGTTATGATTTGCTCTTTTGTTTCATGTATACTAATCAATGTACATAAAATTTGAGAAATATTTCATTGCTTTAAAACCCTGATATTCATTTTGAAACAATAGTATTATTATTTACAGATCCGAGTAAAAGATCTATTTATTTATTTGTTTTGAGATTTTTTTTTGGTAATCAATGTACAACTTATTGCTTACCTATACGAGATCTATTTGTTGAGAATCATATCTTTATAAAAGAAAGAAAAATATAAAATTTGGTGTTACTCAAATGTGACCGGTGAAATAAAGCTGATTAAACAATTATTTAAAAAAATAAAGTCGCTGAAGAGTTTAGGAATAGGTGACCTCACCATAAATCAGAGCTAGTTGCAGCAATTCTATAATTTTACACAGAATGAATCGCATAATACAATAAAGTGTATTCACACATATGATAATATCATCAAACATGCTAATATCCGATTAAATATATCTCGTGATTAGAAAATAAAACATTTCAGTACACTGTCAAATTTTCATAAATTCTACTCATACATATTTTTATTTTTTTTTGACGTTTTGTTTTTAAACATTTTTCAGATACTTATATCTTGATTTTAAATATTTCTCAAGTCATAAGTGACGAAATTTAACTATTCTGTTTAAAGAACTATTACGAATAATGTTGAAATATTTAAAAGAATTTTCATCCGGGGTAAATCCTTCAGAATAAAAAGTTATAAAAAAATGTTTTCCCAGTTTCACCTAATAAAATAATTGCTGCAACTAGACTGGATTTATGGGTCATCATATGACCCATATATGATGGGTCATCATTTATTTAAAAATTAATCATTAATAAAAAAAAAAGAAAAACAGAATTACTGACTTCTGATCTAGAAAAACCCATAGTTTTATACAACACAATAGAACGCGGACCCTTGGGAACAGTATTATAAAAAAGATAGTTGGTAGAAAGCAATCATTTAAATTCTTTTTGTTAAATTTATGACATTGCATTGCGTTTTCCAGGTCAATACAATCACGAACTGTCAAAAAAATTAATATATATATATATATATATATATATATAATTTTTATAATACATATTTGACTGGGGTTAATAAATATTTTAAATTAATAAAACGAAGTCTCAATTTCTAATAAAAATAGTATGAGTAATAAATTTTATTTTTCGCCCTCTTTGTATTTTGTCAGTTGAGAAACAGAATTTTTGTATCCTTTTCAGATAATTTAGTCTTGGGAACTGGTTATGTACGGCGTCAGTTTTAAAACGCTTTTACAAAATCATTTTATATGGCATCTAAGCCGGTTATTTTGTTTTTTATTCACAAAGGAATCAGTTTTATTACACAATTTGAAAGACATTTATATGATGTAAAATGTTTTATTTAGACTAGAAAGATTATGACCATTTTTCTCAGAAATGTGCTTGTGTGTGTGTGACTTGTGTATTATAATTCCTATGACGATTATGGATTTATTTATTATTTACAAAAAATAGCTTATCTTAGTAGCAACATATCAATGTATTGAAACACATAATAAATTATGATATACAGCACACAAAAAAAAGGAATTTGTGGTCATAAATACGTCACTTTTACTTGAGGTCTATAAATATCTTTTCTGACAAATGATATCGGTAAACATGTAACACATAACGATTCGTAATGAATAACAGTATACAGTAAAAATTCTTTTTGTCAATCTGAATCGCCTCAGTGGTTGGGATTTTTATAAAACGTAGTTTTCGGAATCTACTTTCACTAATATAACATAAGTTACTAATCTGTGATTTATGACACGGGTTTTTCATCATATTTTGCCCAATTTTTAACCGATTTGCTTGAAAGTATTATTTTTAAAATCAGCAAACTATGTTTCATAAACTCAAAGCAAAAAATATAAAAAATTTCGCTAATAAAAAACGCGGTAGAAATGCGCAAAAAAATCTGCAATTAAATTATCGTGATTTTTGTACTGTTTCAATTTTGTTGTTGTTACAGGCATAAAAAAATATCCAATCGTAACGTTTTTTGTTTGTCTGAATCTGTTAAATCTCTTTAATATATTGTAATTTTTTGAAATTTTTTCACAAGAGGGTAGCATAATACTACGAAGGGAGGCAATACATACCAACATATTTTCGCGGAGCGCTAATCAAGCGCGGATCATTGTGATGGGAGAAGGTTACGTCAATTTTTTCTACAATTGCCTGTAGGTATATCTACAAAGATATGAAATACCTGCGAATCTTAAAATATTAATTAAGTTTTTTATGTATAATATTAATGAATTAAAAAGCTGCAAACTTGACTCTTACATTTAAATATAACTGATTTGTGAATTTAAATTCCAATATTTATAATTTCAATAAGAAATAATCTCGAAGTGTCTAGGAAACAGAATTCACCAAACAAATGTTACAAAATTTTAAAATTAATATCGGCTCCTTTCAACGTTTAGATTTGCAGATATTTTTTTGTAATATTTCAGTCGTCATCATCATTAAAAACGTATTTCATGTTCTTTAATTCCTACATGTAATTTAGCTGTTAAAAGAAATATAATTTTTATAAGTTATTTTTTTTGCAGTTTAATTTTTTTTAGTTAAACAATTTTTTCTGGTAAATTATTTAGAAATATAAACATAAGTAGCTAAATAAAAAACTTTTAATAAAATTTATAAACCCTTAAAAAATGACATTTTTAAATAATTGGAAACATACTATTTCTTCATATTTTGGATTTTTTTTAAATTCATTTTTTATATCCTAATTTTCGTTTTTATTTAAAAAGTAGAGTCCAGCAAAACGTTCTATCCGTAAGTACTACGCAGAATAATATAAAGCTGAAACTTTAAATTTCCTGAGTAATTATCTTCAATTTTCATACAAAAATATGTTGGGTATCTATCATATTACCAGGTTAAATGTATATATAAAACAATAATTAATTGTAATTTAATGGGAAGTAAAGATGAGGTCAAAGAAAAGAAAGAATCCTAAAATTTTCTATATAGGTAGTTTTTCTTTAAAGAATCATACTTTTTAATTAAATTTAAAATCTCGTATTGAGATTATTAGAGTTAATTCTACAAAATAATGAATAATTAACGAAATCGATCCATAAGTAACGAAATTGAAAACATCTGTTTTTGATGTCTGTTAAGAACTTTATTAACCGAGTAAAATGATTTCGATTTACAAGCAATGACCCAGAACATAAATAAAAGGAGATAGTAGATGTCTAAATAGGCTTAATACAAAATTAATTTTTTGTATTCAATTTGGAAGTAGTAGATGTTAACGTGGTCATGAATTTTCCAGTGGATCGATTGGAAATAAAAGGAAGTTAACAATTCCTAAAAAGAATCGATATATGTGTAATATAATTTTCATTGTGAACCTGTAATTTTATAAATTAAATATTTATTATAAATTTTATCTTTTTCATTTTTCTGTAAGGGGAGGAAAAAGGTAAGGAAAAAGCTCTGCCAGCCGCCGCCAGGTTCGTTCTGACGGCAAGTGCGGGGCTCTTACCCGCTAAAAACCCACCCCCTCTAGTCGCGCATGTATCGAACCTAATCCGTATGGTATGGACACAGCCCCTGCACGATCACCCGGGCGCTCTTATTGCCGCCTTGGGATAGCCGCCCGGGCAGCGTCCCCGAGGGACCATTGATGGACAACGACTCCGGAGATTAACTCCAATTTTACGGTTAATATAAATTATAAATTACAATATAGTTATATATACATTAATAATGTACGTAGAACAAAAAATTTATTTAGTTGAATAAAAATGCACCAAACCGATTGAATAACGTGTCATACAAAGAGTAAACGTAAATTTTGTTCCGGCGTAAATCTCTGAATTACAGAATTTATCTAAACTATATATATACTATATTAAAACTTCCTTGAAAATTGTGAACAACTAAATAATCCCTTTCTGGAAAAAGTTTTTAGTTCTGTGTTCTTTCTTATTAAAGATAAATAATTTTTTTAATAATTAAATGGAATAAAAATGTATAAAGATAGATATTGTAATTTAATAATCAAACAAAATTAAGTTAACTTATAAAGGCTGTCTTCTTTTAAGTTCTAAATTTTATAGTTCTTTGCAAATATTTTCCGTAAATCGACAAATAACGAATGGGGGCTTTCTGCCAGCCCGATACGAAACAAATGTATCTTTTCTATTTCCCGAGCCAACTTTTTTCTATTCCGGATTACTTTTTTTTATCTTACCCATTTTACTGTAAAACATTAATGATAAAAGAATGTTATTTATATATTATCTATTCTTTTTAAAATTGAATTCAATTTTTGTTTACGTATAGTATTTCTTTTGCATCTACAATCTATAAATATAGATAATTTCCTTCTTTTTTAAAAATTTATTTAAATCACTTTCTTAACACCCAAATTAGAATCAAAGGCATTTAATATATAAAGTAAAGCAACATTTCCGTAAAATATTAGACGCTATAATCGAATAAAGATCAAATTTTACTTTAAAAAATAAAATAGAAAAACATCGCTAGTTGTTATTACTATTTTTTTTAGGCGGAAAAAAAATCATCCGGTGTGCGATACAGCTTACAATTTATCCGATCTTATATTGTATTTTTACTCTTACTTCTTCACGTATTTTTTTAGTCAGGATAATTATATTTTTTTATTACGTAAAAGCTATGTTACAGGTTAATTTATAAAAATCGGTAAATATTCATAAATATTGAATTAAATTAAAAATTATAATGAATTCCCCTGTCCTTGGTATTTCATTAAAAAATATATATATTTATATATACTTAATTTTTCATTTTAATTCATTAAATATCACTTTATTTCATTTTAACCGTGTGATTTCCTTTTGCTGATAGAAGTTATTTCCAAACAAATAAATGATAATTTAAAAAAAATATATTTATCTACTTATGAAATATTGAAATGATAATACATTTTTTAGCACCTTAATAGTCTTATTTAAAGGAGGTATTTTAAATTCCTCCGTATATGATGAGGATTGAAAACTTTTTCTTATTAATTAGTAAAAAAAGATTTTTTATTAAAAAGAGAAAGGTATAAGAAGATGTAATAGGTATAATCAGTACGTTTAATTTCCTTTATAGTGTGGCATTTAACATTACCCATATTGAGTTGGCAAAAATGATTGTGTGGGTCGAGGAAGAAGTCGCTAGTAGGGGTGGTTGGTTTCCAACATGTGTTTATAAAATTCGGTGATCAGCCTCAAAGTGACAAACATCGTCATCACTTTGAAAATGTAAGGCCCAATAATTTCATGTGCTGTAGTTGGTTGCGTGAGGTCTTTGATTCAATAAATAATGTTGGTCCAAGCAACAGCGCGTATTTTACGTGAATTAGTTCGTATTAAGAAATCGATCAAGCAAAGAAAGTTTCGTTGTAGATTTGATGATGAAGAACAACGGTGGGCTGCACCTTCAAAAGAAATAATTGATCGGTGGTTACGTTATTGTTGTAAGATATGATCTGTACAAGATAAAATCCATATTCGTCGAAAACACCGTCCAGTCGAAAAATATTCGATATTTTTAAGTGACCGGTCAGTGTTATCGACGAATACGGATTTTATCTTGTACAGATTATGTCTTACACCAATGCAATACAATACGTTTTTCTTAAAAAAAAATTAGTAATTAGATTACAAACTAATTCATATAAAAAGTATTAAAATTGTTTTCAAAGAAATTACTATCAAAATATTTTTTTTTACTTATGCATGACTAAAAGAAAAGCTTGAGATGTTTTACAATTACTTTATTTAGAAAGCACCGTCCGCTTTTCTTTTTAGTCATGCATAAATAGAAATTTTTTTTAAAAGTAATCTTCTTGAAAATAATTGTTTACTTGTTACTACGAATTGTTTTGTTCGTTTTTATTTATTTTTTTTAAAAGAAAAGTTTTTTAAATTAAGAAAAAATAATTTTAAAAAATCAAATTTTTTTGAAACATCGTTGGTTATTCAATAGAAAATGTTTAAATCACCTAATACTTATAGAATTTTAAAATTATTAAAATTCATATAAAAACGTATTATTAAATAAATTTAAAATTAATCGCTAAAAATTTCTAAAGAGAATTCTGTAATTGATAAATATAGTAATAACAGGAAAAAATGAGCCACGTTTTAAATATGGTATAAATTAGATTTTAAACAGTGTAAAGAATTTTAAATTTGTATAAGTAAGTTTCTCATATAAGTTTAGTATATTTCTCTAAACAACAATACATTTAAAATGTTATTTGGTATTGAGAAGCCGTTTACAAATAAGAGAATCCCACCATTAGAATCCGTACAGTTTTCTTATTATTGTTCTTTAATAAGAAAAATAATTTATTTACATATTCAACTGATGTTTTTATATAATTTATCGTATGAAACAAAGACTTGTTTTAAATGTTTTTCTTTATTACTTTTATTTTTTAATTTCATTTGTTACGAGTATTCTGTGAAACTTTAAAAAAAATTCAAAATCCAAATGCCTTTTCCGAATTTTGAGAAATGTTTTTTTAGCAAGGTAAAATTTGAAGCAAGAAAATTGATCCATTTGCTTATAGAGATTTACAAATAATAATCAAAAAATTGTCCATCCGAAATTAACTATTTAAGAACCAAGTTCATTTCTATTATAGTACTGTGCGACTTAATTTTTTTTTTTTAATATAAAACAGGTATAAAATAACTCCACTATAAGCAGTATTTATTGAGTAAGGAAATTGTAAGATAATGTTAGACGAGATTAGTGAGCGAACTGAAAGTAGGTTATGTTTGGTTATTATGTTGATTCCGTATACTGACGAATCGTAATCAACATAATCTAGAGCCTACGCTCGCTGACTTCGTTTAATTAATGTTAAATATACAGATTATACACAGTTTATTATTTCTATTGAAAATATTTTACTGTTGTAACTCCTTTATTTCATTATTGGAAAAAGTTTAAGCCGTGCAGTCCTGGAATGGAAAAGATTCAAGAATTGTCGCAAACAATTTATTTGTAAGTAAATAAAAGAAATATTTTTTTATATATATATATTTTTTTATAAAATATTAATTATTTTTCTTAAATTCTTAAGGAAAACAACATTTGCCTTTTTTAAATAACATTTTTATGAATAATAAGAAAAAAGCAAATGTCTTTCTAATATCTACTAGTAAGATAAAATGTATATGAAAATTCCATAATGAAGTGAAAAATTTAAAAAAAACGTGAGGAAGTTTGAATAACATCCTATTAAAATAACTCGAAAAAAATTACTCTTCTACAATGTGACTGCTATTAGGTAGAAAGACGTTTGTTTTGTTTATATTGTTCATGAAATTTTTTTTTCAAAAAGGCGAATATTGTGAATTTAAGAAGTGCAATGGTGAGAAATTTTCCACCACTAAGCTAACAAACACGTGATCTCCCTCAGCTCATAACATCACCCACCATCTCCAATCTATCACTCAACGGGTACACGTTAGATACATAATATTTTTTTTATTTTTTTTATCCTTTGAACTAAGATGATTCTCCTACTATTGTAAAGGAAATAATCTCAGAGCACGTAGGAAAAAAATTCTCAAAACAAATTATTACATAAACTTTAAATTTATTATTCGTTGCATTTCAACGTTTAGACCTGCAGATATTTTTTTGTAGTATTTCAGTCATCACTAAGGTAATATGTCATTCCTTTTATTCCTTCATGTAAGTACCTCTTAAAAAAAAAAAAAATTAATTTTGGCGGTTTGATTATTTTTCGTAAAATAATAAATTTGGTATATTATTTAGTAATATAGAAACATAACCACCTCTGTAAATTATATTTCGTTGAAAAACCATAAAAAATGATTAGTCTGCTGACTAAAAAAATAAAATTTCATTTATTTTAAATTTTGACATTCAGAAGTAAGCACCACTTTTGAAAAAAGGAAAGAAAAAAATTAACGCTTTGAAAAAATAGGTATTTAATAAATTATTGAATACATATTATTTATTTATAAACGAGATTTCTTCCTTGAAAATTGTTCATCTAATTTTAGTTTTTATTTTATTTTATTTAAATATATATAATTTTATTCTTAAAATTATCATAAATCAATCGTATAAGCTTTAAAAGAATTTACTTCTCTTAAAAAAAAAACTAGTTTTTAAAGAAATAATTTATTTAATGGATAAATGAAGTCTTCAATTGTTGGAAATGAAGAAAAAAACGTGTCCTTAGTGGCTTAATAAATGTTTCCAATCTATCCCTCAATGAATAAATGTTACTCTTTTTTTCGTTTTACTTTAATTTTCTTAAATTCCTAGGTTTGTTGATTAATCCACCGGGTTGTCTAGTGATGACCGCGTCTTCCCAAGTCAGCTGATTTGGAAGTCGAGAGTTCCAGACTTCAACTCCTATTAAAGTCAGTTATTTTTACACGGATTTGAATACTAGATCGTGGATAGCGGTGTTCTTTGGAATGTCGGGTTTCAATTAACCACACATCTCAGGAATGGTTGAACTGAGACTGTACAAGACTACAATTCATTTACACTCATACATATCATCCTCATTCATCCTCTGAAGTATTATTTGAAAGGTAATTACCGGAGGCTAAACAGGAAAAAAAAGGTTATGTTGATTATTTTCAATTAATATTCTTTTATTATTATTTTCCTGTTACACCTTACTTAGAAAAGAATTGGAATGTAATTAATAAAATGCATGGGGATATAATGCGTGTGTTTTCTTGAAAGATCAGTGAAATCCAGACTTGCTCGAAACACCAGTTACGAAATTGTTAGTATAGTACAATAAGAGTAGTTGTCTCCGGATAAAACTTCCATATCGTGTTAAAATAGAGATATATATATATATATATATATATATATATATATATATATATAATTAATTATTTCTCGTTATAGTCTAATTTATTCATTTCCGTAAAAATGAACATAATCACTATTACATACTCATAAATATATACATAACATATGTATTTTACATCAAAATAGAAAACCTATCTCAAATAGCTTATCAATTTCTGGAAAAATATTTTTTTTTCCTTTACCAACAATTATTTCTTCAACCGATGTAAATGCATAAAAATATGACAAAACATTTTTATATCTATAAATTCTAAATTTTATAGCATGTATAAAAAGAACTGTAGTAAATTGATACTATGAATTTTGTTGAAGTTTATTATAATCGTAAATCTTAGATAAACCTTTACGAAAAATAGATGTCATTTCATGATATATGCATTCAGTAGCGGACGAATCAACTATGTTATATTAATATTAAAAAGGTACATTTTACATTTTAAATGCCCTCATCAATTTTAGATGACCGATGATCAAAAAATCCTATATATTATGATGTAGCTACAAACTGCTGTAGTTATTCAACAGGATTGACTTTCTCTTTCTTGTTGCTTTATGATTTGAAAGAAAAAAATTTGTAATATTTTTTTTATTATTTCATCAATACCTAACAGTGGACCTTGTTTTTTTCTTAAACAAGAAAAAAAATGTTTTTTCTTAAGTTTTTCATTTTATTATGGAATTTTCATACAAATGTAATAATATATGAATTCCATAAACAAAGAAAAAATAATTCTTTCATAAGTATGAATCGTTTGTTAATAATGTAGAAATATTGAAAAATAGTTTGGTTTATTTCTTAATCAACAATAAGTCATACTAATATTTGAAAGAAAATCAAGAAAAAGTGTTTATTGCCAACTTCTACATTCAGCCCACGTAAAATAAAAGTATAGAAATAATTTAGTAAAATACTTCATTTAATTCACTTACAAATAAATTGTTTTTTGTAATTCTTAAAAAGTTTAGATAATTTCGAGTCGATGTGCCAAATGATTGTTTTTGTAAATTTTGCAGAATTCTGGAGTTTGTATAAATATGGCAAAGAGAATGAAAAGGAATAATTATTTTTTAAACCTAATTTTAAAAAGTCATTTTCTGTTCATAAATGGTTGAAACAATTATTTTGTTCACTTTCCTAAAAAATATCTCTTAACTGGATTTGATACCAATTAAATATGAAAGCAAGTATACAAGTGAAAAATACCACATAATTTGTATACATACGATATATGTAATATGGTCAAACAAGCCAGCGCACTTAAGTACACACATGTACTCATCTACATATTTGTATACATATATAATAGAATGTGATGTTCCCGATTTTTAGATACCGAAAAATATTATAAAGATCCGAATAAGTATTTTTAAAAACTGTTCGTAAAAAAAAGTAAAAGAATTAAATGTTTAACAATAAAAATATTGAAATGATAGGAATAAAATTATGTACTGTAATATTCACATATTTTTTCTCCAACCAGTATTCCAGGTACTGCCGGGTTTAGTTGTGAGTGTATAGCTGAATGGAATTACCGCTACCGGTTTGGCAAGTCTGACGTAATGCAATAAAATAGTATAAATGTACCGGTAAACACGTAGTCTGGAACAAACTCACGGCAACTACTCCTGAGAGGGGTGTTTAATTGAAACCTAACCACCAAAGAATACCGATGTCCACAGTCTAGCATTCAAATTCATATAACAGCCGCCTTTTTAAGAACTCGAACCTTAGAATTCTCGACTTCGAACATCATCTGATTTTGCGATGACGGGTTTTAACCACTAGACTAATTGAGTAGATTATTTTAATTTTCACATATGTTATCGGTAAAATAGTTAAATAAAATAAAGAAGTAGAGGAAAGATATCAAAAGTGATTGATCTCATTGAGATGAGACTATATATATCGTTGAAAAACTTCAACGATATATATATCATGAGTGGTACTTATTTTCATTGGTTTCTGAGTTATAACTAAATAAAATTTTAATTATTGAAATATTTTTATCTTAGGGGAAGGCATATCGGTTCAAATCGATTTTAGTTTAAATGTATTGATTTATTAATAATTATTTACATCTCATTGTAAAAAAAATTACGATGAATAATAATTCAACAATAACAACAACAAAAATATGAAAAAATATCAGAAGTTTTGAATGAAATAAAATTTTATGTATTTTTCATTTAAAAAAAATATGTAAATGTAATTTAATAGGCGTACAAGAAAGTCATATGTTATCCATATCAGATTTTGTAAATTTCAAATATTTGAGGACAAAATCAATTAATAAAATGGTGATAGTCATTATTTAATTCCTTCATTAACATTGTTTAAAAAAACACAATTCAAATAATTAAAGATTAAATTACATTTTAAATATTCGGGTTTTTAGAAGTTTATTATAGTTTTAATTTTTGTTGTTAGTAAAAATTTAAGAAATCTACAAAAAATTCTACTCCTGTGAAGAAAACCGTATTCAAGAGGTGTTCAAAGATAAGAAACATGTGGTTTGATGAAACATAAAAATGTACAATGATTACACCCACATCTATACAGACGGCTCTATTTCTATCGACGGGTGTGTCTGTTCAATAATACTCGCTGATAAACAGATAATGTATAAGCTTAATGCTTATTCCACTGGTTCTTTTGCGAGGCCTACGCAATTTGCTCTGCCTTTAGAGTTCTTGAGCTCGGTTAACGACAGCTTCCTGATAATAACTATCTCTAGGAGTATCCTTGAAAGCTTGAACTCCTGACCCCCGTAGGGGAAGACACCCTCCGCCAGCCACTTCGTTCCTAGCCGTTACAGGAGGGCTTTACCAGAGGTCATCTTCGAAACCTTTTGACATATTCCAGTCCGTCTCGGCCAGGTCGCTACCGATGCGAATGCCATGAGTGACTTCCCCATCGGTGCTCTCTATTTAATGAACTCGAAAACTAAACTCATCTTACCCGGTTTTAAGTAAGAACTGAAAGGACTTAACTAAACAAAGGATCTGTAACTGCGAGAGCTTAAACTGCAAACGATATGAACCCCATTATTCGAACTATCTATGATTCCCTCTCAAGAGTAATTAAGACAGAGTATTCGTATGGGACCCGGGCTATTTCTGCATCCTCAGGAACGAACGCACTGATGAAGCTGCCAAAAGAACGGCAACAAATGGCCTCCGATTAGAACTATCGTGTGAAAGCGACTTCACGAAGGCAGACCGTGTCAAACTACAGACTCAATGTACGGTTTTGGCTGCTGAGTTCTCTGACGGCTCTTATATCCGGGAAAAGTCTTCGAGAAAGCTTTTAGCCAAATATCAGAAGAGACCAAGACATTTTAACGCGGCTGTGGATTGGGCACACAAAGCTAATCCACGCCCATCTATTTGGATTCCCTTAGTAGAACTGTAATGTAAAGTAGTTCGTAAACCACTTACACATTGCCCAATGTTCGGAACTATTCGTCGGCAATTAAACTTGGGTTCAGACGTAAAGGATTTAATCAACCGGAACAAATAATTAAAAATTTTTTTTTGTTTCACTGTGATAGTGGGATGAAGAATTTAATTTAATTTAATTTAGCAGTTTTGCTTAGGTGATATCCCGTACGGAGTACTGTGTGCGTAGTGAAATAATGTAGAGGTGGTATTTCTGTTTCGATAATTGTTATCCAATGTTTGCTGTTTATCTTCTAATGATTTATGAACACTTGATTTTATTTATGTCGCTGATGATTCTTAGGCGACAATAAACAAACAGTAAAAAAATATGTGTATAGGTTGTACGTATATATGATTTACTCAAAGTTTTCAAATAACTTTCTTGAATTACTGTGCGAATACAACTTGAATATCAGAATATCTAACTTGTATTACAATAGTATTTTAATTAGGCACTACTGAACAATTGTAATTACAAAAAAAGAGAATATTACCAAATCGTCTGTATAGAAAATTTATATTTTCGTTAAAAAGAAATTTTTCATTTTATTTATCTGGAAGAACAGCATATATTACCGCCGCAGGAAATCGGTCTATTTGTTTAAGGTCTGAACACATAAAAAAAATTGGATCGAATTTAGAATTTCTTTCTTTAATTTATCTGTTACAAAATGTCCCGTTTTTAATAATATTGCAATTGTTTTTTTAGATTTTAATATTAAAACTTTAGTATTTTTGAATGTGTTTCTTAAATAACCATAAAAAAGCTGACAGCACAGTTGTAGGACTTTCCCGTCACGCGGCTTACACACGCATACACACACAACTTAATTTAGTACATCAGTGTTATACTAACGCTCTTTGAGGTGACAGGAGGTACTATTGACGCAGTATACCCACTTAGCCACTAGTTAACTTTTTTTGCCAAGATTATTCTTATTTAATTGTTAACAAATGTGCCTAAGAAAAATAAGACCTGAATTAGACGAAATTCTCAGAGTGACCTTGCTCTACAACTTTGACCTTTTAAGTTGAAAATTTACTGGCGTCAATTTCCCACATATAGAAGTTATCTAACCAAGTTTAGTCAAAATCGGTCCAGTAGGTCTGGAGATGTAAGGTGATTTAGTGCGTCACCGAACACATTGGCCAAGAAACACACACCGTACATACATTAATATCCAGGAAATTTCCTTTCGTTTTTTTGGGTTCCTTATGTGTCAAAAAGTAAAGATCCAGTGAAAAACTCGATATGTTCAAATTGGACCGATTACAATAATTTCCCTTCTGCAACTAGAGCGCTAGACGGGAAATTAAAATTATTTACTTCGTATATTTTCTTCAGCGACCAAGAATGAAGTTCGACTGATCGATTGCAGTCATCGATCTTTCTTTTTAAAAATATTACTGAACACATAATTTCCATGATTTCACATTTAACATGATAGATTTAAAGTGAAAATTCTCAATTATAGAAGTTCAAGAATATTTTATTATATAATTATTTATTTATTTAAAAATTTTGCGTTTCAATAAAAATAAATTATGAAAAATTATGTAGAGAAAAGTAAAGTATACACTGATATATATCTATTTGCTAGTTCTTCATTGTGAAAACAAGTTTATTTACTGTTAGCCAAACACAATTACATCCATATTTCGTGACAGCGGAACTGTTTAAAATTAAATAGCAATTATAAGATATAAATCATAAAAAATTAGAAGGGAATTATTTTTTCTCATAGTTGCAATGCATTCTTCCCGCGTACAAATGAGGTAGAAGCAATAATTATATAAGTCAGTAATAATGGAAAAGTCAACAGCCCGCTAAAGAATCTCTCTTATAGCTGTCAAACCTAATGATTCCTTTAAGGATCAAAACCCATTAGCTAAATTTGATGATGATGTTACCATGAAACAAAATTTTATTATCTAGTATAAAAAATACTAGCCGAATTATTTGCCGTTTTTATGAATATACGTTCTTATCCATCAATAAAAAAAATCTAATATTTAAATGATTTTTCCCAAAACGTAGGCGGTACATCATCAACGAGTAAATTGCAGATTAAAATTTAATTCTACCATCAGAGGTTTGGAATACGTGTTAAATTGTTTAAAGAATTGTTTTAACAAAAACTCATTATCCAGAAAACCAAAAAAAAAAATCATGTTAAAGGATGCCAAAGCTAGCGTTAATAACGTTAAAAACCTCAGAAAATGTTTCCTAAAAATATTTTATATATTTTGTGTGTGTGTGTGTGCGTGTGTGTGTGTGTGTGTGTGTGTGTGTGTGTGTGTGTGTGTGTTCACGAGTTAATACAGACCTACTAATTTCCATCGGCTGAATAAACAATTAATTAAAAATATTCACAAGGTAGGTATTTCAGTTAACCTCCGTATTAACTGTAGTAACACACATATTTACTTGGATTAATTTTAATAATTAGTATTTGTTTTAATAATAATTTCTAGTTATTAATAATAATTTAGATTCTTAATAATAATAGTAATAATAATAAAATGGTTCATGATAATAATAATATGTTCTTATATTAAACCTCAGTTCTTTCTACAATTATTATGTAGGTCTATCTACAAAGATAGGAATTACCTGCATCTTAAGACTATACCTTAAATTATTTTTTATTTATAAAGTTAATGAGTTAAAGAGTTGCAAACATGACTGTTTCATTTAAGTAAAATATATTTGTGAGTTTACATATCAATATTTATGAGTTCAAAAGGTAATAATCTCGGAGAATGTAGGAAATAAAATTCATAAAACAAATGTTACATAAGTTTTAAATTTATTACCAGACCTCTTTCAACGTTTAGATTTTCAAATATTTTTTTTTTGTAATATTTCAGTCATCATTAAGAAAATATTTCATTACTTTAATTCCTTCATTACCTCTTTAAAAAAAAATATATTTTTTTACAGATTTTCTTTGCAGTTTGATTCTTTTTCCTAAAATAATATCTGGTGAATTATTTAGTAATATTAGAAACATAACTAACTCTGGAAATTATAGCTTACTAAGCTATATAGTCAGCTTACTAAAAAAATATTAAATTATTTTAAATTTTCACTTTCAGAAGTCAGCATCAAATTGAACAAAAAAAAGACCAAAAAACAAGAATTAAGTCTTCAAAAAAAAAAATAGATATTTAAATAACTGAAAACAACTTCTTTCTTTATAAACGCAATTTTTTTAAACGTTAATCTTTGTGTAATCTAATTTTCGTTTTATTTTATTTAAATATATATATATATACTGTTCTCCACTACGAGAATAGAGCTCTAAAGAATTCAGTAGCGGCAAGCTACAATCGTGAGTGTGAGAGAGAGAAAAACGTTACATACTTGTGTGTGAGAGACAGCCGTAAAGGACTGCTACTTCCCTCCGCATGCTTCATACCACAACTCGTGCTGGTTAAACGTATATCTTAATTTTATTCGTATATATTTATTTATTTATTCTACAGTATGCAGATTTGTAAAGAAGTGTTAATTGAAAAATTATGTCGTGTGTCTTAAATCATTTTTTTCTAAATCTAGAGAATGTTATCAATTTAAAATCTTTCTTAAAATTATCATAAAATTGAATCAAATGTGTGCGTTTTAAAAAAATGTACTTTCTCTCTGAAACAAAAATTTTGTAAATTAATAATTTATTTAATGAATAAATGAAGTTCTCAGTCGTCAGAAATCAAGAAATAAACGTGTCATTAGTGGCTTAATAAATATTAAAATTATATGCGATTTATTGTAATATATTTGAATTAATATTTTAATCAAAATTTTATGTGAAAGACAGGTTTTTTTTTATTACTTTTTAGTAATTTTAAATTAAAGAAAGCATTGAAAATGCCTAGTTAAAATAAAATATTTTGTAAATCTACGAAACTGATGTTAAATTCTTTCCTATCTGTTTTTTAAGTTTTTTTTTAATATTCGAATAAATTTATATTAATGTTGGTATAAATTTGAAATGATTTTTTTAAGGAAAAATTGTTAAGAGTATAATTTTATCATACAATCTTGTCAAAAAATATGTTTGTTAATTATACAGGTCTTAAGGCATTCATATAATTTTCCCTTTAAAATAAATCAGTAGGGTAAATTGTACGGAAGATGAAAATTAGAAATACTGAAAAAAATAACTATGTAGGATGTGATAAATGTTTAATAATAAAAGATAAAATCGAATATTTATAAAATTTAAAGATCGTGTTCAAAAGTTATCTTATTTATAAAAAGAACAATTTTTTAAAGAATCTTAGATTATAGAACTAACTCATTTTGCATGGTTTAGTGCTATTTGAACTATCCATTTTCAAATAAAAATGTACCTATAAAGCAACTTGTCCTGAATGACTGACGGATTCATCAAAGCCCAGAAAAAACTATTGAAGATAAATTGATGAAAATTTGTGTACATGATTTTTTTCTTACAGTGTAAGTGCACACTAAGAACGGATTTTTTGAAATTCAAGTTTAAAGGGTTAAAATGGATTAGTAATAAAATTTCCAATTTTTTTTTAATTTTTCGGTAATAAATAAAGATATCAACTTGATTTTTTGGAGGGGATTGATCTTTGATTGGAGGGGAACTTGATCTATGGTTGTATCTAAAAGCTAATTTCTAAAGTTTCGACCTTGTAAAGGGCGAAGAAAGATAAAATCATTTTCAATAATAATTGTAAATTTTCTCCCTTTCATACTACTTTCTAGACGAGATATTCACTAGATTGGCTTGCAAATACTCTTCAGACAAATATCTAAAAACTATTTTCGATTTTTTTTCATTTTGATTATTTAAGGTATGTGATGGTGTACAGCGTGGTAGCTCAACCAACACAGCACTGTTACCGAATGTACGACGCGACTGGTTGCACTTGTCTCCGTTTATTTGACTAAAAACATAAAATAAATGAGAAACGAAGTGCGGTCACCTCCTAGTGGTGTTTGTCGCGGGTATCATTAAGAACCGGGTAAAATACATTTTTACCCGTACGAAGTACTGTTCGGTAACCAACTATAACTAATATTTTTAAGATTGAGGCCTACTGTTTTGAAACCCACATTCATAGATCACTCAGAGTTTCAGGTCCTGTACTGACTAAACTGTTGCTCTGAAGAAATTACAATACACTAATATTTTTTTTATAAATTGAACAAACTTTAATTTTTTATTTATCATTATTATTCTCACAACCATGATTTTAATGAACATAGCGGGATTCAAGGGGAAGAGCCCTCAAGCTAAACGGGAAGGGCGAGCGAAGTGAGCCATGACCGGCTAAATACCCCCTGAACGTGACACGAAACGCAAGTAACCATACAGCGCGGACGATGACGCAACGGGGATGTTAGAAACGCATCAAAATCAATCAATTATTTTAATGCAAAAATATTTTGCATAGAATATTTAAATTTTAATGAGAATTGTTACCTAATACAATTATATCCTTTGTAGGAGACGGTGCGTGTCTTTTTCGATCTCATGTACCATAGAAAGCTAATGGCGACCGATGTACGAGAAATAATTCTGTCACATGTGTTGGAGAATTGGGAGGAATTCACAACTATGACGGAAAATAACTGGGGGTCACAACTATTCGAGCTTCGATGAATATTTCCATGAATGTCCAACGGTTCGACTTATGGTGGATTGTGTGAGCTGGCAGAAGCTCGTAGATTATTTCTATTTGTATTCGACATTTACCGCAAAGGTGAACTTTATACAACTTTTGGTAACGACGTTCACCCTAAACCAAGGATGCGCTTCTGTAGCGATATATCCACTGGTCCTTTTGAGGGATACGAACCCTTACCTTTAACCGACCACCAACATTTGATAGCGCCATCTATTACCAAGACAACATCTAGAAAATGACGAGTAAGATACCGAGATGATATGCAAAAACAGCAGTTTATTTATTTTAAACCAAAAAGTAAACCGAAAATGTAGTTCATAAGGAAGTCCTGAAATAAAAATATCTCACAGCACTTTTCATTACTACATTCTAAATCACGTATATTTAAGCGTTGGGCAACAATTGGTTGTTTATCATGTATTCCTTCTATATTTTTAATAACTTTTATTTTTCATTTTATCAGGATTTAATGAAATTCTAAAAACAATATTCTTGATTAATTTATAAAGAAAAAAAAAATAAAAAAAAAGAAAAAGAAAAAATAATTTTTATTTATAAATAAGTTTGCTATTAAATAAAAAATATTTCACGGTAAAAGCACCATTAATATCGCGGGGGAACGTTCGTATATACGTATATGAAACATGTCGTTCATCGCTCAACAAACACTACTGAAGATAAATTGATGAAAATATATATACATGTACTTACGGTGGAAGCGCATACCAAGAAAGGATTTTTTTAAATTCCAACTTTAAAGTGTTAAAATTGGGTACATTAAATTTTACTATTTTAAATTTCTTATTAAAAAATGAAGATATTAGCTTGTTTTTGGTACGTGCAATCTTCATGAAAATATGGTAACAAGACCGGTATAGCGGACCTGAGTAACGGATTCCTAACAATTAAGAAGAATGTAGTAGAAAATATAATAATGGAAGGAATCCAGAAAGGGACTAAAAGGAACCCTTTTAGTAAAATCTAATAGGTCCATTTAAAAATCGTATTTTCTAATACTGCCCACTGACACACCTAAACAGATATCGTTTGGCGATAAGAATTACCGGACCAAGGTTTGAAATTTCGTGCCTAAACGTGAGGGCAGTAGATCATTCTCACGCTTAGAGTTGGGCCGGCAGGTAACTAGGATTGTTTTTGCTATTTAGAGTATAAATACCCGTAGAAGACCAGTTGAAATGAGTACTACAAAATCAATCTAAGCGAGACGTTATGATGTGAGTCTGCGAGGAGAATTCTGCGAGATGTCAGTCAGCGAGAGTATTCTGCGAGGAGGTCAGTGAAGGAGCGAATTTCTAGTGAACTAAGTTCAGCGCGATTAGGGTTTGTTACAAGTAATCCTACTGCCAACACTACATGAAAACAAGAACTGGTTCGGTGAGTTACTGTTAGACTACAAGTGAAAGAGATAATGTACTAAATTTCATTCATAAATTGTTGGGTAGTTTTTATTTGTGAACAGCAAAGATATTTGTAGTGAAACAACTTCAGACTTGTCTTATCTATTGTACTATTGTTGTTAATACAATACTAATGGTTAAAAGTGTTAATACTGGCGGTCATGCTAATGTCTTTTGTCAATGGGACTGAATTCTGGTTTCCAATATTATTTATCTACCTGTAATAAATCCTGACGCTTACTTTAAATTCTATTTTGTATGTAATCACTGTCTGTTATTATATTATTGCTATTATTACCGTTATTGTTGTGGTTGTGATTACTTCGATTATCATTTTTTTATTGTTAACATTTATTATTATTGCTTGCTGCTGCCATTATTGTCTTTATTCTAATTATTATTCTAAGTTGTTTATTATTGTCGCTTATTATTATCATTATCAATTTGTCTTATTTTCTTTAAATAATAAGTTTCATTCTTTCAGTATCCAGATCGATCCGCGAACACGCGACAATATCTAAAAAAAATTAGAATTTTTTTTTGAAATTCCCTTTTAAAGGTCTGAAAATTTATTTTTGAATTTTTTTTTAATCCCGGTTGTTTTTTAAATTTTTTGATACCAAGGAAATGATTAATTTTGGGGGTTTTGTAAACTAAAAATTTTCCAAAGCACTTAGAAGAGTGTAATAAATAAATACCTTAAAGAAGAATAAAAGTAAATACAAATTTTTCTCAACCAGACTTACATTGCAATTAGATGCTAAAAATAAAATTAATATAGAAAAATATTTTGTAATGTTGTTATTGAACATTCTAAGCATAAAATAGAACCTTAAATGTAATTTCCCTTTCTGTTATAAAACTGATTTTTTTTTAATTTGATGGTTATTTTTACACAGAAATTTACCCATAAAGTTACATAATGACTATTAAAACAGTCAAATTTTATAAAATTTTCACCAAAGCGTTTTAGAATGTTTGAATAAAAGAAAAACTTCTTTATTGTCTGACTCTTTATCAAGGTCTGCTACCCTCGTTACACCTTTGTTGAGTTGATTAAAAACAACCAAAAAAAAATAAATAAATAAATTTTCTAGTTTAAACTATTAAACAAAAGTTGTAATAAAAATAAATAATGATCGAATTTTACAATGTAGGAGAACTTCCTTTTTTCATAACCTTTATAAATATTACATTCAATGATATTTCTGATAGTATTAAATTTTTGTAACATAAGATTTTTGTAAACGCAAAATATTATTAATTCTTACTCTCGAGTCATGCACCCCCTTTAATATCTCTCCAGCTACTTATCCCATTAAAAAAAATTATTTTTAATTCCCTGCGTAATGCACAATTTGTAAGACATATTTAATGCTTATTGCTTTAAATACATCTGAAGTAAACTAAATGGATACAACTCGCTCATTAAAATTTCCAGTATTTAGTAACCAAAATTTTAGTTTTAGAAAACTTCGGTACATCAAGAGTTATAAAACATTCTAGGGAAACATTATTAATAGCAAGTAATATTTACCCTATTTTTTTTAAAATATATCTGTGAGTGTTGTAAATGTTACGTAGAATTTAGAAAACCCTATTTATTCTCTTCATTATTAACTGAAGGAATTCATTTGATAATATGATCGATTATTTACGTGTAAATTATTAATTTTTTGATGATTATATCACCATATAATCTTGAAGCTTGTGAATAGAAATATGAAATGGAAATTTTGTAGCTTATGAAAAATGCCGTGCCTGACTGGGATTCGAAACCGGGACCACCAGATAAAATGCCAATACGATACCATTCTGCCACGGAGATCGGCATTTGAAATAACTGGTATTATTTATGGAGATATGCAATGTAGTTTTTTCCTCTTAACTCAACGTTATTCTTGGTAAAAATTTTTATTCATTACTTTAGGATGAAGATCAATCCACAGTCAATATTTCAAGAAAAAATTTCTCCTTATCTAAATATTTTTCATTTTATATCCTTTTGCTTCTTTCTTTTGAAAAGTAATTTAAGGATAGAAATAAATAAAAGAACAATAATAACAGAATAACTTTTACGATAAAAAAGACGAAAACTGCACTCGGTATTTTAAAACTTTAAAAAATATATAAAATGTTATTCTCTTTAATTTTATCTCATAAATTTTTTTAAAAATATGCATTCTGAAAAAATTAATGATAATAAAAGTAATAATTGCAAAAAAATAATGAATAAATAACAACAAAAAATAAATATATCGCTATTATAAAACAAAGAAAGGTTAAATCCCTCATTTAAGAATGTCAAAAAATTATAGAGGAGAAAGTTTATCTAACATTTTTGATAAATTACATCTAAAGAAAATCTTAAAAAAACAAGGTTGTTTATTCCATAGAGAATTTTAAATATTCAAAACACAAGGTCAATTTAAATATTATTTTATATAAATTTAACACCTTGCAAGTTTCATCAACATTTATCTAACTGGTGCTGGCGTGCTGATATTATATCAGCTTAACAGCTGATATAATTGCGAATGAATTATTTAAACTCAAAAATATCATGAAAAAAAGGGTAATTGATTAATGTACAGATGTAACTGTCATTTCATATTTATTGATATGCGATACTAAATTATGTAAAAATTATTAAAACATTTTTTTTTTTCAGATGTGAAGCCATCTCGGCGAGCGATTACGTCGAGTTTTCTAATTTTATGGCAAGAGATCGTAAGTATTCAAGACACTGCGGTCAATTACAAGAATTTAGCGTTGAGTCAGATCGAAAGTTTTTCCGTGTAACATTTAGATCAAATGATCGTCTAGATGGTACAGGTTTCAATGCCAGTTACCAATTTCTTGATCAAGAGGACATACCTACCTCTGTTAGACCGACTGAAAGGACAGGTCATTCATCAACATTAACTATAGGTAAAATTAATAATTAAAAAAATATTATCATGTCAATATTACTATTATTATTATTAATACTATTATTATTTTTTTTTTTTTGTTTGTGTTTTACGGGCATCGACTACTAAGGTCATTAGCTCTCGTCACATTCTTAAAAAGAGGTTAGTATCACCATCAGGGTCGTCATATGTAAGGGTGTAAAGGGCTCTTACATTTTTATTTAAAAGCACAACGTACACAAATAAAATAAAACACAACTATAAACAAACAACACTTATGGGGTGTAAAGCGCCCCAATCTTAAAATTTGAGATAATATCTCAAAGAACATGAAAGGAGTCTATACAATACAATTATCTCCTTCTACCTGACTCGTTTATTTATTAATTTTAGTATCCTCGGGGCGACCTGAACCGCCGTTAAGCAGTATATCAGTCGCCCGAGGATGCCGTGGCAGTTGACTCCCACTTATAATGATTCCCGTAGGACGTAACCCATCGGGATCCTCCCAGCGTCATAAGAACAATCTAACCACCTGTTCCGGACGGCCAAAAAGCCCCTCGGCGGGGAGGCTGCCCTTCCCGGTCCTGACCTACTTGGCTACAGGCATGCATTGCGCTTCCCCACAGACCACCCTTGAGGATCCCCCATGCCATCATTGGACATACCCCGACTCGCTGCTCTTGCATGCAGGCGAGCCAGGGCGGCCTAGGCAAGAGGGCTACCTCTCTTCACTATACGTGCCACGCTTTGAGACTCCCTTATATATATAAAACTACCCCTTACAGTCTGTTTAACATAGCTATAAAATTTTCACATTTACAGACTTTTAAGAAGTCCACTGGCGTGTAAATAAGCAACTATTTTTCCTTCATTTCCATTATCCAAATCAGCAGCAATATCATTTGTTAGCAGGAACCTCTTTCTGAGGTCCTCAAATATGGTACACTCTTCTGTTAGAAGTGTTTTATTACAAACACCGCACATTGGTCTCTCTTTGCCGGTTAACAAATATGAATTTGTTATTCGGGTGTGACCGATTCTAAGTCTGGTCACAAGAACTTGTTCTCGGCAAATAAACTTCACGTCGCTTTTCCATTTATACGGAGAAGTTTTGTTTCAGTTTAATTTTGTATTTAAACTCCTCCAATCAGTATTCCACTAGTTTCTTATTATGTTAGTTAGACAGTTTTTAACATCTGCCACTCTTACAGGAATTGCATCCAAAACATCGCAGACTGTTGCCTTTCTGGCTGCTTCGTCTGCGCTTTCATTACCTACAATACCAGCGTGCCCTGTTGTCCATACAAATACCCATCGCTGTCCTCGTTGACTTAGAACGTACAAAATGGACAGGATGTTTTAAATTAGGATATCCTTAATGTTCTTTTTCCGAATTACAACAAGTGCACTTAGAGAATCGGAACATATTAGCACTCTCTCTTCGCAATAGTGTTCTGTGTACCGAAGAGCTTTCTGTATGGCAGTAAGTTTTGCCGTATAGACACTGGCCATATCTGGCAGTCTCTAAAAGTGGGCTTCTCCATTTACATATATGGAGCAACAAACACCATGTTCGGTTTAGAACTGTCAGTATAAATTCTAATATATTCTTCGTAGATACTGACGGTTGCTAAAAATTCCTATTGGATGATCACTGCTGGCTTCTTTTTTATTTCTTCCTGAGAGAGATCCAACCTTGTATTTACCGCTGGCAAAAGCCATGGCGGTATTTCTCTCGTATAAATTGCTAATGTCTCTAGAATAGTAATTTCGTATTTTCTTCTTAAATCTAATTCCGTGGTACCTAATTCCGGCTGGTATGGAATAGGTACACGATGTTGATGTAATGCAGCCAAAGAATGGTTGTTAAAAGGTTTTTTATTTATACGAGCAGGAAAAGCCCATATGTTTGCTGCGTATCTAAATAAAAGGATCTCTCTTCTATAATGTAGTGACATTATTCCGGCTTCGGACATTAGACTAGTCGCCGGACTTGTGTGGAAAGCGCCTGTCTCAAATCTTATTCAGCTATTAAGAATTACCTCTAACTTTCTTAAATGCGACTTCCTAGTGGAATATATCCGTAGTCTAGTTTTGATTGAACCAATGCCTTATAGTCTCAATAATATTTCTTTATCTGATCCCCAATTGATGTTGAATAAGTATTTTATAATGTTTAGGGCTTTTATGCATCTATCACTCAAGTCCTGTATATGTAATCCCCACGTAAAGGATATATCCAATACAAGTCTCACATTTTCCTTATATTGTATTGGATTGTTGTTAATTGTCAAAATAGGACTTTGGTGAGGAATTCTCTTCGTACACAAGTGTACACAGCACGTTTTTTCTGGTGAAAATTGGCATCCATTATTCCTCGCAACTTCGTTTGGAGCGTCAGTCCCTCGTTGTAGTTTGTATTTCACCATAGCAGTTTGTTGCTAGCATACACAATTGCCAAATCATCAAGATAGACGCTTTTGCTGATTTCTACTGGAATGGCTAATATTAATTTATTAATGGCAATAGTAAACAAGATACCGCTCAGCGGTGAACCTTGTGGTATACCATTTTCCAAGCTTCTATCAGATGAATATTCATTGTTGACGCGTACTTGGAAAGTACGGTCATTCATATAGTTGCTGAGTAAAACTGGCAGATTCCCACGAATGCCCCATTCTTGTAACTGGAGCATTATTCCATGTCGCCAGGTCATATCGAAAGCCTTCTGAAGATCAAAGAAGACTCCGACACAATGTTTCTTTATAATAAAGTTGTTGTATATAATGTTCCCTAAGTTGATCATTTGATCAGTGGTAGAATGGTATTGTCGAAAACCTGCTTGATATGGTGATATCAGGTTCTCTTTTTCTAAAAGCCAAACGAGTCGATTATTAATCATTTTTTTTTTTTGCGTTTTTCCGATAGCGCACGTCATTGAAATAGGACGGTAGCTATTGGGATCTGTTAAATTTTTATTTTTCTTTGGTACTGGAACAACATGTGCTTTTTTCCAATGCTGCGGGTACATTCCATCCCGCCATATTTGATTATATAGTTCTAGTAATCTGCATTTTGCAGTGGTATTCAGCTGCCTGATCATGTTATAATGGATTTCATCCGGACCAGCAGCTGTGTTGACTGCTTTCTCCAACGCTTTCACGAATTCCTCCATTTTAAAGGGTATGAGTAATTATACTCAGTGCTGAAATTTAGTAGATTTTCAAGTTCTCCTTTTTTCGTCTGAAAATCTTCATCGTAGTTAGCCGCTTTGCTTCTTGATGTGATTGGATAATAACTCTGCGATTTCGTTTGGAGTATCCATAATTTCATCTTCATCTCGAAGGGTAGTTATGGGAGCAACGTTTTTGCGCCTAAAAATCGCCTTCACTTTCCTCAAAACGTCTGATGCAGTAGTAGTTCTGTCAATGGACGACACGTATTTCTGCTTGGATCGTTTCTCTGAATCTATCATGAATCGTTTTGCATACGCCCTGTATGTTTTAAAGGAAATAAGATTACCTATATTAGGACGTTTCTTAAATGCGTTATACGCTCTTTTCTTTCTTTTAATAGCTTCACTTATTTCATCGTTCCACCATGGAACGGGTCGCTTCGTAAGGTTCCCAGATGTTTTGGGAATATTTCTCGATGCCGAGTCAAGTATCGCATTAGTTATAGCGTCGACATCATCTCCGATAACTCCTGTTGCTTCGGGGAGTATCGTCCTAGCTGTGAAACTCGTCCAATCTGCCTTATCAAACAACCTTCTTTTAGAGATGGGGTATGTTTTTCTTGTAACATCAGTTACAATTTGCACTGGGAAATGATCGCTTCCATGTAAATCGTCTAAAACATGGAAGGTGTACCTCGGTGCTATCGATCCGCTTATGAGTGCAAGATATACAGGACATCGATCAATCTCTGGCATTGAAAAAAGTTCCTGACCCATCGTTTAAAGGAATAAGGTCAGAATTCATCAGGAATCTTTCCAATTCTCTTCCGCGGGGATCTACTCGATCCGATCCCCAAAGAGAGTTATGAGTATTAAAATCATCCACCAGTAAAATAGGAAGGGAAGCTCAGAAATTAATAGCGCTATGTCATCCTCATTTTAATAAAAATTCGGCAAGTATATGCTGCAGATAGTGACCTGAAGCGGACGCTTCATTCTAATGGCGACGGCTTGTAGGTTTGTATTTAGATCAATAGCTTCGGCGGTAACTCTAGTCGATGTTAATATGGCTACTCCACCTCTAACTCTTATATTTGGCGTTTGATCTCGCCGAAATACATCATATCCTCTTAATTTAAAATGTTAATTTTGGCAAAATTGTGTTTCTTGCAGACGTATACAAATCGGGTCTACATCATGTACCAAGCATTGGAGCTCATGGATGTTTGAAAAACATCCATTAATGTTCCACTGTACAATCGACTCGCTAATTTTAAATTAACTTGTGGGCTTGGTTTACCTTTCGGCCATCATTTTTTCCCTTTTTTCTCCATATTGCGAACAACTTCGTGTTCGCGGAGAACATAGTGGCCCGTATAGCTTCCGACCTTCGAATCGGAGAACAGCGAAGCCGCAGACGACGACCTACATGGATCGGCGCCGGTTACAGGCGCCGATTCAGAGGTGGAAACCTGGTCGACCCCCGACATGGGAATCGCACTATTCACCGCCCCCGGAAGGGAGGACACTTACCCCCCTGTGTGTTTTTGTGGCCTCTGTGGTTTAGAGGCCATCTAAGTTGTAGGAGGCTTGGGAGCCTCCATAACAGACTGCGAAACTGTCACTTTCTTCTTATAATCATCTAAAATCTCTCTAAGATGGGCTTCTGGTTTGGCGTCCGTTTTCTTCTGAACAAGAGCAACTTTCGGAGATTTATCTTCAGGAGGCTGCACTAATATCTTTGGTTTAACAGGTGCTTTACTATTGAAAGGCTTCATTTTATTTTCAATAATTATTTCAATCATGTTAGCCAAAGTGGGCGCAAGTCACCTGATGAACTGACTTTCATCGACAGCAACTGGAGCAGGATCGGGAACAGCAGCCGCAACCTGAGCATAAGTTGTTGTTGCTCTAGGTTTGCGGGCATTTACTATCTTTTTAGATTTGAGGTAGCTGACTTTCTGCAGGGTTTTTACGAGTGATTACTTTGTAATCACTAAGTATTTAGGTTTAGGTACGTTGCTCTAGAAAAAAGCTTTTTGCAAGCTCTTTCTTGCCTCAACCTCAATACCATGAGATTGTGCACTCTTTCTCCGTTTCACCTCAGGCGAAACGGCTGGTTCTAAACGAGTGTTTTCGTGAAGTCTCTGCCACGTTTGATTGTTGTTCAACTTGCATTATTACTAATCCCTTCTGGAGTAAGGTTAGCCGCCGGGGTACACCCCCACTCCAGGGCTACTAACCGTGGAGGTCCGTTCCGGTACTCCGGTGGAACCAGCATATGTCCTGGCAGAGAGCGGATGCGCAATCTCTGCACTGACTCCAGGCTCCTACTCACCGAAGCTTTCAGAGCACCCATGCACCGACATACATGGGCACCAATGCTACATGCTTGCCATCGCAGGGGGCATGTGGATAACGGAAGGGTCTCCTTTACACCTGCAATAACATTGACCCTGGTCGCCACATCGCCAGTTCTAAATACGGTTTGAGTTCACTTCCAAATCGTTTAGTTGTGCATGATCTGCAGATGGCCGGTAAATCTAGTCCGTCTGGTGATCTGAAGGTGGAAACAGGCCAAAAAGAGTAACATATCCGAGGAATTTACTCGGAGCCCCGTTAGCCAGCTATATGTATTGTACGTAAGTACAGCTGTTGCCGCCCTGGACGTGAAACGTAGATGTTGTGTTTCGGACGTGGGTAAAATCTACCTCAGGGCATTTATTATAATAATTATTATTATTTTTACATTAAAAATAACTTTTATTTATTAAATATAATAATTTATTTATTTGTTTTTTTTTTTTTTTTTTTTTTAAGAAATAGACGCCATAGGTTTTATATATATATATATATATATAACAGACAATTACTTCTGGTCAACGAGTCCATGAAGGACTCTGGCCTCTCGCACTACATTCCTCTAAACATCCCCCGGTTCAACAACAAATCTTTATCATCTCCTTACTTCCTTCTTCCACAACTCACCCACCACGACATCCAACCACCTCCCTCTTGGTCGTCCCTTTCTTAATCTTCTATCCGGTTTTCTACAAAGTACATTTCTAACTGATCCATCCTACAATATTCTTTGAATATAACCCATCTAATTCTCCTTTTTTTCATACTTATGACAATATAAGTACAAATCCATACAAATTTTCTAATTTTGCAGTAGTTCTCATCTCCCATTAATTTCCTCTTTCACTGAAAATATTTATATTTTCCTTAAAATTTCTCTCTCTCACCTCCGCAAGTAATACTCATCATTCACTGTAAATGTCCATGTTTCCGATCCATTCGTAACTTTAAGTCTCATGAAATATATTTTAAAACATTTTTCAGAAAAAACATTTTTGTGATTTAAATTTTTATTTCGGTCGTAAATGTTTAGTTGAGATTTCCTTCAAAATTTCAGATGTAGTCAAATTATGCCTAGGAGACAAAAAAAATGAAATAAGATTAGATCACTCTTAATTTTTTAAAGCTTGTTCTTTACCCTTAAACTTACTGGGAAAGAAACTTACTCTTACTTGTATACGTTGAAAAATTCCAAATTTTAATAATTTTTGCTAAGAAACAAGCAAATATGTATCGGTAGCAAAAATAATATTAATGTACAAGAAATACAAATATTAATATTAATTATAAGACAGAAAATCTTTTACGTCTATCATCTATATTTACATGTTTCTACCTCGATTAATAGGGTCATAAAATGCTTAGTTTGCATTACCGTTTGTTAAATGCATTCTAAAGTTTGTTTTGTATTCTGCTGGAAAATGAGGAAAAGCTTTATATTTGAAGGTTTAACAGTATAGGTATATTTGCTGTGAAAACAATTTAAACTTTAGTGGTGGTTTCACGGTGAAAAGTAAACGTAAAACTATTACTGTTATACTACCGTGTTCTGCTGCGTAATTAATTTAATTTTCTATTTTGTTTAACTCGCTGTATTAGAGTATCAATTTACGATAAATATTTTCGAGTAACAATTTCAGGATGAAATTTAAATGAAGATAAAATAAATATTTAGCTATTTAATTTAAATTGTTTAGAATACTACAAAACTGGCGTCACTAGGGTGGTTGATTAAATCTGAATAAAATTTAATAGAATTATTTTATATCTGGTATTTATATTTCTAATATTAAATTCCCACCTCCGTGGCTGAGTAAGTAGCGTCTCGGCATTTCGTGTGGAGGTCCCGTGTTCGAATCCCGGTCAGGCATGCATCTTTTCTTATGCCACCAATTTCCACCGGCTAATGACTATAGTAGCTGTCGATGCTCGCTCTTTCATAACAAAAGGGACTAATAATAATAAATATAATAAAATAAATAATATAAAATTAAAATAATAATTTGTAAAATAACCGGAAAAATAAACGGTTATGCCTCTTCATACACTATGTGATCTGTTATGAATGCAGCTTCAGATCATTTTTGCAAGTAATCTGCTGAAATGAGATGAGACCAAAAACTTGGCGACTAAAACGAGCATTGTCGCTTCTGGCCAAACTAAGTTAATCTCCGAGAATCACTTACAGTGCTGGTATATAATTAAAACTTTTTTGGGGCTAAATTTATATAAATATTGATTTGCAAACTGAATAAAAGTGACTTACATATAAAAATAAATATTTTCATTAATAATATAAACACTCCTTTCTGGAGACTAGCGTAAGTTTTTATGAATGTATGAGATGAGTTTATTTATAATTTTTCCGTATAAAAAAATTGTAACATTCAGTATTTTTAAGTCATAATTAATTTTTATTTTAATTATAATAAAGAATCATCTGTCCTGTTCTGGTGCTGAAACAAAAGTAAACAGAAAAAGCGCGCAGAAATCGCTTTCAAAAATTTAAAATCTAAAAGTAGATACGCATTTTGATTGATAAGTCACTATCAGTAGAAACAAAAATTAATTCAAGATGTAAGTAAAAGTAAATGTCCATTAAATCAGAAACAAATTATTACTAGCTAAAAAACGTATTGTACTCTCTCTCTCTCTCTCTCTATATATATATATATATATATATATATATATATATATATATATATATATATATATATATTATTTATTTGTTTATTTATCCAATTATTTAATAAGGCAGAAAATTCTACGCTCCAAGGGAAATGCTAGTCCGGAAGAAATAGTCGACTTCATTCAATCTAGGCATCGCTAATTACCTTTCTTTAGGGCGTGAGAGGTCTAGAGATCCAAGCGCCCAATCAAATAATACTCTTGTATCATATACCGCGGTTGTAGGACACAATATCCGTAAAGAACCCGTGGACAGATTACAGAAATATGTTTACAACATAGAGTTTCTAGTTCAGGGTAGCTACCTGGAACAAGCCGTAATGAACCAAAGTGAATGTTGGATGACAAACTTGATGTGTTTTTTGTATGAAATGATACCTCAACCGAATCTATAAGTTATCTCAGTACATTTTTATAAGCTTTTGAATTTGTGAAGTCTTTTTGAATCACCCGGTATTTTTGAATCACCACCCTGCATAGCGACTGTCTACCACGTGCAAGCAAACTTTTATATTCATCGTACACATTATTCGTGTCTGTACTTTGATTAATATCTCCGGACTGGCACAACATAAATTCTTTGAAAAATGGCTCAAAAATTTGTATAAAAATAAAAAATTGTTGGTATTAAATTTTGGACAAATTTAAAAAAGGAGATTGGTAGTTTTTGCCAATTTTAACTTTTGACATTTTGTATAGTGTCGTAGAAAATTGTGCTTTAATATTATGAAGGTTATATAAAACTCCAGATTTTTTCAAGATATATAGAAAAAAACATTTAGAAGTAAATTTGAATATTATTCAAATAATTTAGTTAAGAATTAATTTTTTGAGTATAATTCCAATACATTTAAAAATTATACATTGGAATTATACTCAAAAAATTAATTATTAACTAAATTATTTGAATAATATTCAAATTTACTTCTAAATGGTTTTTTCTATATA
The DNA here is from genome assembly GCF_047948215.1 of Lycorma delicatula. Taxonomy (NCBI): domain Eukaryota; kingdom Metazoa; phylum Arthropoda; class Insecta; order Hemiptera; family Fulgoridae; genus Lycorma; species Lycorma delicatula. The sequence continues at coordinate 72,736,650 of NC_134455.1, forward strand.
TCTTGAAAACCTGTTGCCCAAGAAGGTGAAATTAGATAGATGTAAACATATGCATCCCATCTTTGATGTGATTTTCGACTTTATTGACTAGAAGGCATCAAGTACCCATTTCTCCTTTTTTTTTTTTGTTTTGCCGAAATATAATATCTGTAGCCTTGTTGAATAACAATTAACAACCAAGTTGGGCCACTTTTATTGAAGTAAATAATTACTCTAATAAATAAACTTAAGAACAAGAGAGTTCAATGGGACCGAAATCAAAATATCAGTATTTTTAAACTTTACTTTTCAAGATTTAAAATCTAACTATATCTAGAATTAATGTAGACGATATGCGAACATTTAACAGTGTTTTTCAGAATTTTATTTTAATTTCTTTCACTTAAATATGTTTTGCAAGTTGTGATTATTATTATAAATGTTTTATAATAACTGATAAGCAAGGTGATCAACTAGAATCTAAAGATTTTACCAACAATTTTGATATTTTTGACACTTATACTATAAACACAGAATAATCTGTACGATAAAAAAGTAATCTGGTCAGGAGGATCAACTGGAATCAAAGTTTTATAAAAATCTTTATTTTTTTCTCAATTATACTTTAATACTGCACTTTTTTTTTTAAAGGTAAAGTAATTTTATTAAGGTTATTAAATAAGATTCCAAATTCTGTTACTGAACATTTATATCTTTTTCGCAATTGTACTCTAAATATTGCATTAAGGCATTTAATATTTTGTGTTGTATAACCTTTCCGCCTATTAATAATAAACATTAAAACAGTTCAAAAAACAACAAACAATGAATATTTTTTAGAGATGGAGGAATAAATTTTCAGAAATATTTTTCTAGAAATATTCGTATATAGGTTAATCTTAAAAAATTATTTTGGGTAAAATTTACTCTAATTCTAATATCCCCTTCAATAAAGGCTAAACTAAGAAAAAAAATATTTTCAAAAAAGATTTTGTGCCTTTTAACTTTGTGATCTGTAATTCAAAAGGATTTTTGACATCCCTTGATAACGCTATTTAATAAATATTAGAAAACTTTTGAAAAATATTTAAACAGAAGGAAGATACAGTAAAAGAAGAGAAAACATACATTATAATTTTAAGAGGTGGGGGTTGATTTTTTTTTATGTTTGGTTATTTATATATATGTTGTAAGTAACAAATTTGCTTAATAAGGTTTGCTCTAAAATGTCTCTGAATAAACTCGAAATTGGTTTTTTCTCGACATCCCCCACCTCCTCAACGAATTTTTTTAAAAATTTATTATGATTAATACCCAATATATAGAAATATTTGAGTCAGTTTTAAGAATATCGGTTTGGTCAATCCTGAGATATAAGGCCAAAAGCCTTAATCTATGTTCGTATGTGCATACATATGCACATACAGATATGCAGATATGTGCATAATATCTGCATTCATACGCATATAGATTTTCCTTTTTTTTAAATTGGATGAACTAGTTAGACACTGAACCCTAAACGAAAAGATCTGTAAAAAAACTCGATACTTCAATATTGACATGATCACCATACTTTCCCCTTTAATATAGTCTTCTATATTTGCCGGGAAAGTAAAACCCTATGGCCTATTTGAAGTAAAAATTTGACGAAGCCAAAACCGGGAATTTTATCAACGCTTTCCTCGCTTTTTAAAGATATTTTGTAGAAATTAACTGGGGATCAACATTCTAAAGTATATTTTAGCATTTAAGCGAATGAAGTTCTTGATCAAGGTTAATACATTCTTCTAATATCCTAAGGTCAGGTTTATAAAGTCTATAAAATTGCTTTATTTTCATTTTTCCATGTGCTGGTAATATTTTTTGGCATATAGTCAATTAATTAAGTATTTTATAATGGATTTTATTTAATATTATCTTTTTTTTTCAGGTCCAATATCACACCCTACGTTAATTTTAATAATATTGTTAGTCATCTCAGTTTTTAAATGAAAAACAAAACTGGTTTCCGTTGTTGACATATAGATTTTATATTCTCTCATGATTTTGTTAAACGTTTGAATAATTTTTTCTTCGTCGGAACAAATCTGCAGAAGACAATAGTTAAAAACAAAATCAAGTGGTAATAATGATGATAAACCGTAACACAATGACAGTCATCAACGTTTCAAACATAGTACCTACTACTTATTTTATTTATTAATTTATTTATAAAAGTACATTTTTATAAAACGGAATAAAAAATTTTGTGATTTCCTTTAAATGACATTAACTGAACCTCCTGCAAATAATAAAAATCGTGCACGTACTCGAAAAAAAAATTCTCTTCCCGTAGATGGTGAAATTTTAAATGAAACAATCATTTTTTTATTATTATATAAATAAATATAAGATAATTAAATACGTTAACATTTAACTCATGTATTTTATATTTTCTACTCTAAGATAGTTAAATAAAATTGATTGTTTTTCAATAAATAATTAAGAAACTGTTGGTAAGGATGTTTCACTTACAAAACTGTATTGTTTCTGTTTATCCTTTCCTTACAAAAATATATCTTTCATAATCTTCCTGTGCAAGATTTTTGTTACACAGAAAAATCAGCGTATTATTCATTTATTTTTTTTATTTTATATATTTATGTATACCAGTTTACAGATTAACCGCGCACTGACGTGATCTCGGCAGTACTCTGCAGATTCCAAGGCATCTACACACAGTCTGGTGTGTAATTGCAAACGTACCGGTAAATGTGTAGTCTTGAACAGACTCAGACCGACCAGTCCTGAGACGTGTAGTTAATTGAAACCCAACACCAAAGAGCACCGGTATCCACAGCTAGCATTCAAATCCATGTAAAAGCAAGCAACTATCTTCACAAGAACTAGAACCTTAGAACACTCGACTTAATTTTAATTATAATTAAATTAGACCTAATTTTAATTATAAAAATATAATATATTATAAGCTTATGTAATATAAACTGTGAACTTTATAAATAAGTAAGCTTATAAAATATAAACAACCCAAAGTACACAGAAATTAACATTAATCATGCCATCATCTTAAAAATTACTTAAAAAAAAGATGAAGGATTCAGATAATTTTTTTTATTTAAATGAAAAATCATCACTTTTTTATGGCATTAAGATCAAGAAATCATTTTATGAATTTATTTTTCATTTAATGATCTTTTAAGATTTGGATCATCATCTTGACTTTTTTTAAGGAAATAATTTTTTCTTTTTATGATTCGAAAATAGATTCAAATCTTTTTTTTCTTAAAAATCAAAAAATCTTAGATATTAAAATTTTGGTTTTTCTTTGAGGTATAAAAATTAATTCATCACTCGCAATTAATGAGATTCATCACACTGATGAATCATTGATGTGATTCATCACTCTACTAATTTAAAAAAAATATTTTTTAATCATTTTTTCTTATTGATTTTCTTTATTTTTTATTTTTTTTTTTACTTTTAAGATCATCTTAAAGATTAAATCATGGAAGATAAGCCAATCTTATCTTTTATTTTTGTCTTTGAAAGGCCATTTGTTTAGAGCTTTGCTTAGAAGCTTATTATAATTTTTTTTCTATTCTTCATTTTTTTATAATTATCACTCGCAAAAAATCAAAATTATTAAAAATGATTCTCTACAGACTAAACACTTATAAATATTTAAGTGAGTTAATGTTTATATTAATAATGAAATATGAGTGTCTGAATATATTTATAAATGAACCATATTTAAAATGGCTACGAGTGGAATAATTCGGAGGAGTGACCGATGTGACTAATGTGTTATTAAACCAAACAATGACATCGATACTAACTGTTTGTTATGACTCATTCCTTCTAGGAAAAATAAATTTATCACACTGATATGATGTAATTAATAGTCTTTAATAATGACATCATAATTAATGTAGTCATTTCAATCATTATTTTTAATCTGGGTAACTCAGAAATCGACCTTTCTGCTTTTCATATGAATACCATCACGAGTTTAGTGTTTTATTTTATTTCTTCTCGTACTTTTTTAATACCAGTATTTTTTTTTGTGCTTCATACATACTGGTTTTTTTGTATTGTTAGTGGCTGTATAAATCATCTTAACAGTTATTGTTATATAACTTTTACATCTCAAAGGAAAAAAATATTATTCCTTTGCTTAAAATTCATATGAATTCTACTTTGGGTGTAAAACAGGAGATCTGAACAAGTCTTGAACCCCACATATCTCCTGTAATTCCTAAAACTTTACTAAACGTCTGGCTAAATAAGAAGCCACGAAATATGTCTTTTGTTGTTCCTGTGGCATGGAAAAAGCTTAAGATCCGATCGACGGACTGTTTAGTATCGCAAAAATTGAAGGCATCAAAAATAGATTCAAGAAATCTGTTGCATCTTCTAGTCTTAATTCATCTACAAGATCTCCATTCAGTGAAGAGTTAACCTGTTCCAGTTCTGCCACAAACATGAAGTTTATAAAAAATTTTGACGATAAAAAGTTCAGAAAGAAATGTTGGTGATTAAGAATGAAATGAAGAAGAAGAAAAGAATTCAGTCACAACTGTTACCAGTGGAATGAATACCTTTTCATTCTGAGTAAGGGAACGCAATACTTAACAATTATTGTTAAGAAAAAAATTTATAGTACTGGATCGTTGCTAGAATCCAAATATCCGCTCTACAAAATCAATATACATGTAGGATCCAGTTACTGTCCTACATCCAGCTCCATGTAATTGCAGTATGGAAAATGTAGGCGAAGTGAATATGTGTGAGACACATCATCAATGCTGGTACTAGTCATGTTAAAAAAATTAATCAACTTTTCATAACTAAAAGGTAAATATTCCAATATATTTCAGTAGATTACTTGGCTAACTTATTTAGCGAAATTAATATAGACTACTGTTACAAAGACAGCTCTAGTAAAGTATTACTAATCAGATGCATTACATCACCGGTATGACTGTACAAATGGCACTCTTTTCAACTATTCGCAGCTTTAAATAGCCCTAGTGTTGGTCATACGCACTACGGTATTCTGTACTAATTCTCTCCCTCCCGCAATCTCTCACACTAGCTCTCTATCATTTCTCTCTCTCACTCTCACTCACTCAATCTCTCTCTATCTCTATCACTCTCTTTCTCTCTTTCAATAATCCATCATTTCTTATTTTTGTAAACAGTTTAATGTATTTTTCTGTGAACTGATATGAATTCTTTTATTATATATATTTTTTTATCATTCATTTATTTATATGAATTTTTAAATTATTTTCACGAGTAAAATAGGTTATGATAGTCCTGGGAAATTAATACCTGCAAAGAAAAATCCTGTGCGTAGGTATGAGCTATTATATTATGAGCAGCAATGAAATAAGACAATTTAAAAAAAATATATTATAATATATTAAATGTAGACAGTAGAAAATAACCCTTCAGCCAAAAAGCAGGATCAGTATTGACTAAATAAACAAATTATAATTTTACCATATAAGTAAATTTATACTAATTATAAATACATATTAAATATATAATTACAGAGAGCGTACCTGGTAACTTTGTTACATCAAAATAGATTATGCAGAACCGAAGACTACCTAATTTTTTTAATTAAATAGAAAATTAGACTGGTTAGTAGACATAATACATTCATCCATATTTTTTGTGACCTTCTTGGTGAGATTCCCGTTTATAAAATGATGATGAACATCACTGATTAATTTATCAAAGATATACTACAATTGTTTTCTACGTACATTTAAAGCAGTTCGAATATTTACAAAAGAATTAGATAACGGTCGTAGACTGTAATATGGATCACGGCGGATAAATGAACATCTTTTTTTATTTATATATAGCAGTAGATTCTTGATATACAGAATGTTTCTAAAATGGTGGGCTGGATATACTTTTTCGGATTCTACTTATAATCTACAAAAATTATCATTCGGAAAAATGGCAGTTGCTCCATCATTCTGCCCCTGTCATCTATTTTGTTATTTTTATATGAAAATTTATATCTTACAGTAAGACAGACTGAGCTCATGCAAAGTAAATTTACCTGCATATTCCGACGCCTTTTAATTTTTTTTGTTTTATTACATTTAAATATTTAAGTTTACGACTAAGTTATGACGATCCCATCTTAAGTGCGAGTCAATTTTAACACGTAGAGATTTTACATATGAGACTATTTTCTAATTTCGAGCACCGACACGATGGAGTTGTTAGAGTATCGAAATTTGATAACAGCACAGTTAAATTATCAAAGTTAGTTGGTTGATCAAACCTGATAGAGGAAAAGTCATAAATATACTTTCTTTTTGTATTAAGTGTCAATATATGCTGTGTAAACCAAAATTTAAAGGTACCAAGGCCACAAAAATTGTTAATGGTATTAACCCACCGGGTCGGTCTAGTGGTGAACTCATCATCGCAAATCTAAGGTTCATCTAATTCTAACATTCAAATCCTAGTAAATGTAATTACTTCTACACGGATTTGAATATTAGATCGTGGATATTGGTGTTCTTTGGTGGTTAGGTTTCAATTAACCACACATCTCAGAAAGAATACACTTAATTTACATTCATACATATCATTCATTTTTTGAAGTAATACCTTACGGTGGTTTCGGAGGCTATAAAAAAAAGAAGGGTACCAAGGCCCAGTTCAGTTATACAGAAAATAGTAAGATAGGAAAAAAATATATATATAAAAAATATAAAATCATGTTTACTATGTGTATAAAAGATTGTTGACATTCTTGGCTAGATTGAAAATAATCTTTCAGTTTTACTTTACGATTCTATTACTCTAGTAGGTTTCATGAAAGAAAAGAAAAAAATTTAATTTAATGTCCAATTAAGTATTAAGTGTCCCCGTCTCGCCCTTTCTCTATTACTGTTAAGTTTCAATATATTTGAAGATAAATTATACGAATTATGAAAAACCACGCTTAAAAATTTACCTTAGTTTTTCCGCGAGTTCGCTGATTATACAGTTTCAACGTTCTATAACTTTGGTTAAATATAATAAAAAAATTTTTACATATTTAAAAAGAAAGTTGTATATCTAATCTTTTTTCCATGATCGGTTACAATAGAAGACAATTACTTTTTTGTATCTGGTATTTCAATTCTTAATAAAATTCTATCTTTGCTGTAATAACACTATTTTTGGTAAGTACATAGTTTTAAAATGGTATTTAATAAGCGGATGAAAAATTGTTCCATTAGCAGTGAAGTACAATTAAAACTCATGAGTAATTGAGCGTTAATTAGAATACAGTCGTTTCATGCATTGCGTAATAATCGCATTGAAAAGCAGGAGTATTATACTTCGTATAAGGAAACTATGCAGCAAATCAAAACAATGACTCTTGCTTTTCACTGAAAAAAAAAAAAGTTTTATCTTAAAACTATATCTTCATTTTCATCACTTCGTTTTCCTCGTGTCACGTCATCTACACGTTACTCTACGAATTATCTTCGTCAGTCTACATTCATTTACGTATGGTACATTGTCCTTTATATACTAAAAATGAAATTGCTTTGTTCTGCTTATGAGAAGCAAGCTTTTATTCTTTTCAAACTGATGTTTAACATTTTTCCATTAGTTTTAATGGAAATTGTTTTTTATTCACAACCCTTTTTTTTATCCAATTTTTAATTGAAATTACTTTTCGAAATAAAGTTGATAAAAATTTTTATTACGGAAGAAAAATCATATCTTTTTTTAAAAACAGAAGTAGTTTTCCTTTAATGACTGAAGAAATTAAACTGATCTCTGGTAAAAAGATTTACAGTACTTAAGAACTAAAACTTACTTTACTTCTTCTTCTTTCTTTACTTCTTAATTATAATTAAAATCCAATTCTCATATAATCCTTAATAAAGCTAAAAAACGGTTGAAATGCAGTAGTAAGAACACATTTCAAAAATAGGATACTTTTTATAAATAATTACTGTAATTCAAACTGTTTTGTATTTTGTTAGCCATAACTGATTACCCACAAAGTTTGCATTTTTTCATTTTTTACGATATAGTACTAATTTTTTGAATTACTAGTGACGTCAATTATGAAATATCAGTGGCAGAAAGAACAAAATTTTAAAAATTCTATATGTCTAGTGATAAAAGAAACTACCGATAAAGTTACTAAATCAATCATGTATTTACATTTTGACTTGTTTATTTTTTAAGTTAAAACTCCAATAAAATGTATATTTAAAAAAATAAAGAGATTTTATATCTTTGCTGTCTAGTCCAATTTTTTAATTAATTGAACAATTAAAAATTTATTTATTGTTAAGAGAATTTTTATTTATTTTTCTTATCTTTTTTTTTAATAAAAATTTATTAAGTTTTGTTTTTAGCGAAATTACTACTAAAATAACCGTCAGAAATCTAAAATTTACTACTTACATTCTTGATACTGAATAAACTATTATTAAAAAGATAAATATGGAATTTTTTTTTTTTTTTATGAACTTAAAGCAACAGTGGCAACAGAGTCGCAATGAAACATAACCCTCCCAGCTAACATATCTCGGTGTCACGCTTGACAGAACACTTACCTTTAAACAACATCTTGAAAAATTATCGGTTAAAGTTATAACTAAAACCAGCCTCTAGACGAGTTGACCAGAAGCTGACCAATTCGTCTTGGGGAGCTACCGCCGAAACTCTATTTTCGCCGAAATAGAATATTGTGAATATTAAGAATATTGTGCTCCTACCTAGATTAATAGCTGTCACATCAAGTTCGTCGACACATTTCTGAAACAGGCTATGCGAACCATAACTGGAACAACTCCGCTCCAGTGGCTAACATTGCTGAGTAATATCTCACTCCCCCAAAGTAGACGACTGGCAGCCCTAAGGTCACAGTTGGGTATAATGCTAACCCATCTCTATCTATTATAAATTATATAAATTTATATGATATAAATTTTTACCCGAGACTGAAGTCTAAACATGCACCTGTAGCAGCCACCGATCGGGTCAACGACTTCAACACAAAGGATCACTGGACATCACTATGGCAAGGTCACAACATCACTAACTTCAGTCTTGTAACAGATCCAACTCTGAGGGTGCCAGGATTTACTCTTCCCAGAAGACAGTGGTGCAACATCAACAGGAATCGCACAGATCATGGTATCTGAAGTAAGAGCGTGACCCAATGGGGAGCTGTGGAAAACCCATGATGCGATCGATGTCAATCTGAAGAGCAAACGATCGCCCACCTGGCCCTGCTTTGTCCAAATGCATCTTTCGAAGCTCGCTACAAGACAACCATAATCTTATTTCTGAAGCATTGGAATGGCTGACCCACTGTGACCTGTGTTTGTGATAAAAAAAGTCCAGTAGACATAATATCGTTAATAACATTATTGACATAATATTGTCAAATTATTGTAAAAATGGCGATGTTTGTAAGTTCATTATGTATATTAAGATGAACGGGATTTAATATTTTTTCCTGTCATAGTTGTAGGTAACTAAAGACCCTTTTCTGCTTTTATATTATATGAGGAACGAATTGCACAGCACTAACCTTAAAACTGTTAAAGAAATTTATTTATGCATTTTAATTAAACTATTGGAAAAATTTGATCTGGATGAAGAGAAACAAAAAATCTTATATTGAGTCACAAATAAATGTAGTAAGTCTACGAGTTTTTTCAGTAATGACATTTTCAACGATCTCACCTCTGTGTTTATAGATGTTATCTAATATTTGTATTAAATATCTCGGTACTTTTACTAAGTTTCAACAACATGAATATTAAAGAATTACTTAAGCATGCAAGGTTTTTCGACACGTGATGTTTTCATGCTAGCATGAATAGAAGTATTTATCCTTAAAATTTGAAATGATATTCTAATGTTATTTTAAATGCAGAAAAACTTACCTTTTTTCATGTAAGATAAGAATTCATGCAAAAAAATTCTCTCAGCTTCCCTTACTTCGACTACGACACATAACCTTCAAGAAGTACCCCTGCTAAGGGTAAGCAACCCGGTGGAAGGTTAGGTACAATCTGAGTAGGATGCAAAAGGAATAGAAAAAACCATTCCTCTGAAGTTCAGAATACAGAGACCATAAAGAGGCAGCCTCTCCAGTGTGATGCAGATCTCCTCCACACACCTGAATTCTAAAAAGTTTACGTAACTTGCTACTTTAACTCATAGCATGACAGGAAATTCGTCTTCATATTTTGTAGTGAAACACAAAAATTGTTACGTAGAATGTAAAAAGAAGAATCTGAGCAAGATCGAGAAGGAGCTGGTTGGTTGATGTGGAGGATGATTTTAAGATAATGAGAGTACGGGGAAGTTTCCTGAGAATTAGGATGTTTGGATTTTGAAAAATCATAACATGATTTTGACAAATGTTTTTTCAGTTATCTGTCTTTTTTCAAAAAATAATTATTTTAGTAAGGAAACGAATATTCGTAAACATTTTTGTAAAATGGTTCGGTTTTATGCTAAATCAGAAAATGTTAAAAATAATTAAACGTAATCATCACGAAGTTAATTACGTCTTATTTTAAGAATAAATTATTTTAAAATAACTGCTCTTAAGAGATTAGTATTATAATCATCTCATAATAACATTGTTGTGATCGTGTGTACTACTAGATTGTAGACGAGGTACTACATTATAACGTAAGAATCCATTGTTACATTATTAATAACAGATATTTCTGCAATTTTTTTATTTCATTGGAAACGGGAATAAAGTTGAGTACGCTAAAAAATATTGTAAAAAATGTTGCTTTAGCTTCTTTTATTCTCTTTTTAACAAAGGAATAACCTGACTATAGGAGGACGTGATAAGAAGGTTTATCAACGCAAGTGTAATCATAGCTTGATGTGTATGAATGAATGAAAATTATATTACAAAAAGTTTTCAAAATTTTAAAAAAATCTTGCTTTGTACTTTTTAGTCATACTTCAATCAAATTATTATCATACATTGCATGATCTTAATTAGTAGGTTAATTTGGATTTCAAAAGATAATATCATACGATTATATTGAAATTTATAATATATCAAACAAATTTTCAATCAAACATTTACTATACAAATTAACGAAATAGTGAAGTTTTTGTATTGTGAAGGCAGGGAAGATCAAGGTCTGCTGGAAGTTGTGTCGGTAGAGATTAGCAGGCTCGACACGAGTTGCTATCGTTGGTTACGTGGCGGCCATGTGGCCGCTCAGTGCACGGGTCCTGACCGTCATGGTTACGGCGAGCCAGGACAGTTGAGAGCGGACTGTAAAGGTCCGCAAACGTGTATAGTGTGCGGACAATTACGTCACCGAACGGGGGCCCAGAATTGTGGTGGACCGGGTTAGAAGGTGGTGACTAGCAGCGGGGACAAAGCCAGAATGGCAATGGATATACAGAAGGAGTTAACTGATAGTCAAAAACTAAAAAAGGATGAGAGCATGACTAGGAACGAGGAACGAATGAAGTGTGATATTTGGAGTAAATTTGATTGCTTGTCCAAAAAATGTGAAATAAACTTGCTTAAGTTTCTCGTTAATGAACTACGGAAGTTGTGAAATATCGCAGAAACTTGATAAAACGGCATAAACAGAAATTACGTGAAGCTGCTGTTTCGGAATAAGGGTCTGGTGCCCCCAATACTATCTAGAAAATAGCTATGTAGATAAGAGTTAGTGTAGAGTAGAGTTGGTGCGCCGATTGAATGAAGAGGGTATGCTGGATGATACCTTCATAGAAGGAATGCACTCAGAAGGACATCGGTTAGGTCCTTCAGACAAAAGTACCTTCAGACAAAGACTTCAAAGATGAGGCAGAAGAGAATAACCGAAGGGGGAAGGATAGCTCCCTGCGAAGTCGGCGTTTGTCCGCGCCTGCGTGGATGGGCGTCGGTAATGATGCACGGAGACTCCGGATCCCCTGAACCCAAAGACACCTTCTGAGGTCAAGAATGCTAAATTGCGGGTCTGGCCTCGGAAGGGGGAATTGGTGAGGTTTAGTCGGTAGGGCGCAGGTACACATACCCACTTTAATAACATCTTGCGGAACCTGTTGTGAATCCGACACTACCCCTTTGGGGGTGTACGTAAATGGTATTCCCCCACTGCATCATGAACAAAAGAAAAAAAAAAGAAAAAGTAATTAGACTTAACAGTAATACAAGCAAGTGCAGATTTACATATCTACAAAATTACTACTTTATGATGTTGAAAATTTGTCCAGCACCTTGTATCCGCCACGTTAAACTTATTTTTTTTAAAAATAGTAAGATGGACATACTCGTACAGGATACATGATTTCAATGTAAATTCTTACTAGAAAATTAACAGCTTGCATTGTTTTAACGTATTATAAATTACATTGTTTTAACGTAACAGTTGATTTACTACCTTAAATTTGCAATAAGTATTTTAAATTTAAAAATATTTTTTTTCAAAATTTATTGTTTTAAGAAATTTAGGACCGAAAACATCAAACTTGATTCTAAAATTAAATATTGTAATAATTGACATAAGTAATGTTATTTGACGTATTCATTTAATTTGTAGTAGTATTGCAAATTATTAGTAATTCTTTATTACTATTAGTGTTGTTTATTATTGATAAGGCTGTTATTATTAGTGTTTGGACTATTAATTTCTATATTAACTGTTTAAAGTTTGTTGTTGGATGTAATTTTGTATCTAATACCAAATAAAAACGTTTACGGAACGTTTTTACCTTGTGTTAAAACAAGGAAACGGGAAACGGAAACGTTTTCCGTTTTCCGTTCAAAGCGTGTTTCCGTTTTTACAAATTTAGTTGGTTATAACTCAAAAAGTTATTTATCGTTATCGAAAAACGGTTTTCACCGTCGTTTTTTCGTAAATCTTTACATTAAAATCATGTATCTATCTCATGTCCATCTTACTATTTAAAAAAAAAGACTGATTCAATTTGGCGGATACAAAATAACGGACAAAATTTCAAATATATCCCAAAGAAGTAATTTTGTAACTATGAAGATTCGATTTTCTTTCTATCTCCTAGTATCCCTCAATTTTTAAATATGAAGCTATTTGCATGCCTTAATATCACCCTCTATAAAACAGTGTAATTTGTCCTTTCCCGGAAATACATTAGAATAGAAACACGAAAAAATATAAATAAAGTATTCATAAAATTAATGAATAAAATAAAATTAACTCACGGAATTTTGTTCGAAAATTTACTATTTAAACCAAAGTAGCAGAAAAAATATTTAGATATGATTACCTCGAAATTCTTCCATTAACAGACGGAATAACATTTATTTTTATAGACAGTAAATGTAATCAGGTGTGTAAGTGCCTGAAAAGAACAAATATTCTTGAAAGTAGAACCATAACTTGGCTTCTACTAAATAACATTTGTTTTAATTCTAGTACTGAGTATTAAAAGGAAGCCGTTCAATCACCCTTCCTATCACGTTGAATGCTTCTTTTTAAGCTCGTCTTTTATACTTCATTTCTGATTCTAATCACAAGACTGCTTGCTATAAAGGGATTGCTTTATTGATTTTTTTGCAACTTTTTCAACATCACAGACGAGTTTTTTAACACAATTATCAATTTCCTTACTGTAACCTTTGGAATTACTACTTTATATAACTACTAATGAGGTTTTACTGAACAATATAAATTGTTAATGAATATATACAGTAAATTAGTCTATTTTTAGCCAAATTTGTTTAATTTTAATAATCAAAGACAAGAATTACTTTTATAAAAAAGAGTTTAGATAATTACAAAGATAAAAAGTCACAATTAAAAGCTTGTTTTATTAGTCCCATAATAGTAATACTTAATAAAAGTATATTTTTATAAAACATTAAATTTCATATTTAACATATTTGCCAAACACATCATATATACCAGGTGTTTGTCAGAGTTTTACTTCTGGAAGAGAATCCTCCCTCAAATTTTCGAGTAATGTTCTTTTTCTTCTATTCACGTGAAACGTTAATATTTAATTCCAATGAATAAACAGGAGAAATTGTTTCTTTTGAGAAAAATGAAACTTTTTAAACAATTTTAAAACATCTATTACAAAAATTTACGTACCACCGGATGTTTATGCAGTTGGCAACTATGAGGTTATGAAACGATTGGTTTGTGATATTAAGATAGATAGCTGTCAAACCAAACCGTTACTGGATTAAATTGATAAAAAGAAATTCAGCAACTAATTTACTCATGTTTATTTTTTCTTTTCACGTACTACAAACAAATCAAATTATGTTTATAACATATCTATACACATAATAAAACTAGCCGGCTCGTCTTGCCAGAACCTGGACCCTCGGGTCTCAGGCCAGCCCAGGCGAATCCCGGAGCCAACTTAGGAGCTTCTCAGGGTCTCCCGGGTTAAGGGGCCAACCCCAGGACCGCAGACCTCGCTTCGCTCATCATTCCCAATTTTCCAGGGTGACTGACGCCCTGGACACCCGCAGAGGTTGCTTTGGTCCCCATTCTCATCTACCCACAGGGCTCCACCCCCTGGACCCCCGCACTATAAGTTATCCTAGTGGTTGTAAGAATAATACTGATAAATAATAATCATAGTATTCAGGCTTTATAGTAACCTGAAAAAGAAACTAAATTACAAAATATAGAATAATCGAACTTTGGTAACTGAAGTACACACCTTTGACGACGAAAAATTCACAACATATTTATTTTCCATAGTGGAAGAAATATAATAATACAGTAAAAGGATTACTACATTTTTTTTCCTTAATGAATATCTTTAATTCACAATTTAACCCTCCATGGTAGCGAAGAAATAATGAATATTTTTAATACATTAACCCTTCAAGCGAGGTCGGGTCTTGTTCTGTGGCTTCAAATTTAACATGCATAGTACAAATGTATCCTGAAAATTTGAAAGCAATCAATCTGTTAGTTCTCGCTTGATGCAAGGACAAACAGACAAAATATATTATTTAATATTATTTTATTTAGTAAATTTAATTCTATTACTTTTGTACTATTACTCATTCAATTTATTTGAATCAATCAGTTTAAACTTAGCTCACACAGTGATAGAGGCTCAATCCACTGGGTTGGTCTAGTGGTTAACGCGTCTTCCCTAATCAGCTGATTTGGAAGTCTAGAGTTACAGCGTTCAAGTCCTAGTAAAGCCAGATATTTTTACATGGATTTCAATACTAGATCGTGGATACCAGTGATCTTTGGTGGTTGGGTTTCAATTAACCACACATCTCAGGAATGGTCGAACTGAGAATGTACAAGACTTAACACTTCATTTACACTCATACATATCATCCTCATTCATCCTCTGAAGAATTATCTAAACGGTAGTTACCGGAGGCTAAACAGGAAAAAGAAAGAAAGTGATAGAGGCTCACAGTTAACAGTTTATTAATTCACTTCATTAAATTGTTTGCTTCAACCGGCAAATCTACTCTACTCTATGTACATATACTCGTATTTTCGAGGTTTTTCAAAATGAAATACATCTAAAAACCTTCATATTTTATGTTACGCCAAGAACCATGGATAAAAATTTGGTTGCGCTTAAGTTTTTTGTTTATCCCAAACAAACAAAAGCCCTCTTCCTCTTTATATAATTGTATAAATGATAACTCGGGTCATCCCTATGCGCGCATGACGCAATAACTGTTGAATATATATTAATAAAACTCTGCAGATTTTTACCTTAAAGGCTTGGCCACTATCTCAAATTAGAATTACCACGATATCAGTATGGAGGTTAAGATATTAAAGATATTCATTAAAACAAATTGATCCTTTTACTTCATTATATTTCTGTTACCATGGTAACAGAAAAATATCTCTTTGTTTCCTCCAACCAGTTTTCCAGCTGCTGGGTCTGGGTGTGGGTATACAAGCAAATGCAATTAACGCTACCCAGACCTGATTTAGGTACAGATGTTGTATAATCTAATTGTAAAAGTACGATAAACAGGTAGCCTGGAACAAACTCAGACCGATCACTCCTGAGACGTGTGGTTAAATGAAACCAATAAAAAGCCACCATTGAACACCGGTATCACCACTCTAGCATTCAAATCCATATAAAAATAACTGCCTATACAAGGATTCCAACCGTAAAACTCTTGTGAAAGGTACACGGAAGGCTTTGCCATTTGATGTACCTATGGTTTGGCGTGAATAAAAGAATCATGTAACCGATTGTTACTTTTGCTTAACAAGTGTGTTTGGAATTTCTAAAAACTCTAAACATACTGTAACATATCCTTTACCGCAATCTGCAGTCAGACCTGTACCTCACAGTGAAATTATTTCAGTTCCTGAGCCACCTGTGAGTGTATGTTTCGGAAGCAGCGATGAACAATCAGGCAGTAATGAAGAAGACAACAATGATTTTGATTTTGAATTATCTTCCAGTGAACCAGATGTCACAAGGTAAATTAAATGACTTGGTTAGGAATTTAAATTTATCAAAAAATCAAGCTGATCTGTTAGGATCAAGAATGCAAGGTTGGAATTTACTTTAAAAAAAAAATTCGGTCTTTCGAAGCCGACAAAAAGAACTTTCTCAGTACTTTATTGATGAAAATAATTTGGTTTATTGCACAAATATTGATGAGCTTATGTTGTATTTAGGACAAGTTCATAAACCTGAGGACTGGTGCCTTTTCACAGATTCAACCAAGTATAGTTTAAAACTGATTCTACTACACAACGATAACAAATATCCTTCGATACAATCGCTTATGATATTAATTTGAAAGAGACGTACGATGTGATGAAAGACGTTCTTGAAAAAATAAATTATAAAAACCATAGCTGGAACATATGCGGTGTTTTGAAAGTTATAATTATTTTGTTAGGCATACAGTTAGGCTATACTAAGTACATTTGTTTTCTTTGCGAATGGGACAGCCGAGCTAGGGATAAACATTATGTTACCAAAGAGTGGTAGAAACGAGAAAGATTAACTCCAAATAGGAAAAATATTATTCATAAGCCCTTAGTTGAACCCTTCTTTTTTCTTTTTTTCCTGTTTAGCCTCCGGTAACTACCGTTTAGATAATTCTTCAGAGGATGAATGAGGATGATGTGAATGAGTGTAAATGAAGTGTAGTCTTGTACATTCTCAGTTCGACCATTCCTGAGATGTGTGGTTAATTGAAACCCAACCACCAAATAACACCGGTATCCACGATCTAGTATTCAAATCCGTGTAAAAATAACTGGCTTTACTAGGACTTGAACGCTGGAACTTCCAAATCAGCTGACTTTGGAAGACGCGTTATCCACTAGACCAACCTGTTGGGTTCCCTTAGTTGACAAAAAAAAACCTTTTTACCCCATCTCCATATCAAGCTAGGACTATGAATAATTTTTTAAAAGCAATGAAGAAGGATAGTAGTGTCGGATTTTTTTTACATTAGGCACGAATTTCTTAATGTAAGTGAAGGAAAAATTAAAGAAGGAATATTTGTTGATCCACAAATAAGAGAGTTGGTCAAAGATGATGTATTTAACTCAAAGTTAAATAATGTAGAAAATGCAGCTTGGGTTTCATTTAAAGACGTTTGCAAAACGTTTTCTTGGCAAATAAAAATCCGACAATTATCACGACATTGTGTATCAACTTTTTACCTCATACAGAGCTATGAGATGTTATATGTCTTCGAAAACACATTTACTTCACTCACATTTGGATTTTTTCCCGGATAACCTCGGAGACATAAGTGACGAATGTGGTGAATGTTTCCACCTAGACATTTTGGTGATGAAAAGCCACTGTAAATGGAAATGGAATACTAACATGGTAGCCGATTACTGTTGGACATTAATTCGTGATGTGCTTGAGGCTATTTATGAAAGAAAAGCATCAGCGAAATCATTCAAACACAGGTATGGCCATGCAGAATTATAATGTTTACAGATTTGAACTAAATTTTCCCTTAATTTTTTTTTATAGCGTAATTTAAAGGTGACAGAAAAATTGTACTTACAGATCTGTAATGTACGCAAAAACCCAATTCAAGAAATGGTATTATATTTAGAGAAACATTAAAAAATTTATATTTGTCTGTCAGTGTAACTGACGCCTGCCACATTGCCTGGAAGGCACTTAGTCAACAATAGCATGCATTATTATTATTATTATTATTATTATTATTATTAAGGAGCGTATTAGACTCTGTACGTCAAGAACGAGGGAAACGTTGCAAGAAAGAGAGATTTTCAGGCTTTATTGGTTATTTATCAGTATTTTAACAAACATGAGAATAACGAACACAGCTAGTTCTCCGGTCATATCTATATTTACAACAATAGATCTTAGAAATATTTATATAAAAATTATTTTCTACAAGAAACATTTCTTCTTAAAAGTCCTATTGTGTGGAAAATATACAAAGAAGACGAATACTTTTGAGAGAAATTGGAGTATTGTCACTGGAATCACATTTACTTTCAAGCACATGCGTCACTTCATTAAATATTTTATAACTAGTTTTAAGGTTTACAGTAGTATGATATGTCCCCATATGGCATTAATTCGAACTTTAACCCCATCAACAGAAAGCTGGAAAATTCAAGGGAGACCACCCCTCCCCAATAACTTCCTGTTTTTAGTTAAATTTTCATGCTGAAAGAGTGGATTCACTGAAAAATACATAGTGAAACACGATTTTGTAACCAGTAAATTTTATCTATGAGTTAAAGGTCAAAGTGATGCCGTATGTGGACGTATTTTTTTACGGGTTTTTCGATACATTAAATAATGACTTCTCATCAAAAAATCTGCAGTATTTACTAATATATTCTCATTGAATCCACCATTTATGTTGTTGATGATGATGTAGATCATCATTACTTTCAGCGATATGAGTGTTATATCATTGATCATTGTTTAATGTATACAACGATCTTTATTTACGGTTCAAACTTCAAAATCATTGTTGGTTTTTATATTCTAAGAGCTACTAACGCTATATTCTAACGCTGTAAATTTATAATGTAAATTTATACATTGATGTTCTATATAAATCAGGCATCATTACTTTCATCGAAGGCGGGTGTTGTGGATTTTTAATTTTTTATAGTTGTGATAGATAATTATTGACAGCTGATGTTATTTTATTTATATTTTACATAGAAATGGGATTCTCAGACGTATCTTTCATTAAATAAAAAAAAGGGCGTATCTCAAAAACGGTGCTTCCTACGCCATTTTTAACGCGATTTTGAAAGGCTTACTAAAAACTTTACATTGAGATCACTTGGAACTATAGGTCACAGTTCCATGCATCTAAGGCCACCGTTCTCAAGATACTAGTGCGAGCGAAATTCGCATGTGTCAATTCACCTCAAACCCACTTTTCACTATCAATTTTTCGTCAATAAATCTACTCCTTCATCTTGTAAATTTAAAAAACTATGATGAGGTTCTGCATCAATCGGTCATCATCACATTCAGAGAAAACAGGGTCTAATATCATTTTTCAATAATTCTTTTATTATATATGTTCCTTCAGATTTGCGATACTAAAATAATTTCATAAAAAGCCGCAAAATATAGTAAATTTATCGATTAACCAGCTTCTACATCACAATTCATAGTTTGTTATTAATGTATTTTATAGTATTAACATACTATAGTTATGCACTGTCTGTGACGTTAGGGGATTCCCTATAGCAGCTGTTAATCATTCATAATTAGTTGTTTTTTTTATATATTGGTTTTTAGATATTACAACAGCACTGATCTTTAATCTCTTCTACTTAATGTAAATTAGTTTTTCTACGCATGCGCAATAACATATTAATCGATGTATGTTACGAACAAATAAAAGACAGTTTTTCATTAATTTCTTTTTGTTTCTCCCTCTTGTACGTGTTTCTATAGAAAAAAATTACAATTCAAACGATTAGTATATTCGCGAAAGGGTACACGTTCAACGCTGTGTTCAGTAAAGCGTTGTAGTGTTCGTTCAGCGTTCAACGTAGCCAACGCGATTAGCATAATATTTATACTCATCATTAGCTTGATTTTTATTTAAAATTACAAGGAAATTATCACTTTCATCGTGTGGAAAAAGTATGGTGTGGCCATAGTTTTCAATTTCAATTTCAATTCCAATTGATTGTTATCGTTCTGATATGACTTAAAATCTTTAATGAAATAACCTTCTATTATATCTTAACATTTATCATAAAACTCTTTTGATACCCATTAAGCAATATTAAGTAATAATTTCTTATAAAAATACGTACCGGTAATAAATTTAGTTAATTCATCATTATTATCACCTTTAACCTCATAAATACGACTGTCAGACTATGACATCCTCTTAAATAAACAGAACAGTTAGTGCATATTATATGATGAGCCCACGTCCTACCCTGATCACTACTTTCATACAGAAAGTACAAATGATATTCTTTTTTATTTAAAAGTGTAATGTTTTTTCTATTTGACTTTACGGTAAACTCACCAAATACATAAAAAAAGGCATCAACATCATTTACACAATTTCGAGGCATTACGAGATTGCACTGTTAACAAACTTAAGACAGCAATAAGACTGAACAAAATTAATTAATTCCTAATTTCAATGCCTCATACAAACAACATGCTATGTGAAAATTTAACTAAAAACAGGAAGTAATTGTGGAGGGATGTTCGGAATGTTCCAGCTTTCTGATGATGGGGTCGAAGGTCGAATTGGTGTAGTATGTGGACATATCATATCATTGTTTACAACTTAAATTAAAGCCTAATCTTCATATATTTTTTTACTTCATATATTTTTATTGTATTTCCATTAGATATCGTAGAAGCAGACATTTTTCTTAAAAAAGAATTATGTATAAAAGTTTTATATATACTGTATATCCCAAAGAATAGATAATCAAAGTCGTTTTATTTGTTGCAAGATTCACTAGTTTTGAAAAAGTACTTAACAGTTCCAGTATATTTGGACACATATATTTGACAACCAATCGTAATAAATAAATTGATTATTCATTATTTATTCCTTATTATTGTTTATTCCTAAAAACACTATAAGTGAATCAAGTTCGATCACATCCCTTAAAGCTACTGTAGTATTTAAATTAAGTAATGTTGTTTACATTTACTTCAATGAAATTAAGCTTTATTGCTGATACTTGTACACAAATGTAACATAACATAGTTATCTCGTTTATCAACAAATTAAACCTTAATGCGTTATATTTTAACGCGTAATACGAAACACAAGTCACGTAACTCTTTGATCTCACCATATCGAGAATGTATATTCTGTTGTCTAACAAACATACTTTTAAAACGCATTGAGAATTATTATAATCCGCTGTAAAAGAAACATTTTTCTTTAATGTCACAAACAATTATATATATTGTTTGTGACATTAATTCAATACATTAACAGATAATTGAATTAATTAAATGAAGTCAAGATAAGATAAATGATGCCTATAAAAACGAAGTACAAGTTAAAAAATAGGTGTGTTAAAACACATGAAATAACAGATATTTGTGTGTGCATTGAAAGAGAAAAAAAATTAGGGTTTAACAAATATAACGTGAATCAATTATCAATCATTTGACCACACACTAAGGGATACCCGATACAAAAATAAGCGCAATTAACAATATTATCGCCAATAATTTCTCTACTAAAATAACCATATAATATTATTAGCTATGAAAGGTCTTCTGGAAAAATAACACTGCCCAACAAAAATTTTTTTTTAATGATTCCTTCACTTCACGAGTCAAATCTTACTATGTTTTTGTTGAGAAAAACGAATATGACAAAGAAAAATTTATATTAGCTGTAGTTTCTTTCATATACAATAAGTGGAAGTATTTTCTTGTAGCGGATTAAGAGAAAACTATAGATTTTAATTACGTGTACCAACAACATAGAAAGTCCATTTGATATTTTTTTAGTGACATTACATTGTAAGAAATCTTAATTGATGGAAGAATGCCTGGCAGCTGGTTGGGTCTGCAGAGAATCATGCGATATCTCTGTTTCATAACAAAAATATCCTGATGGAATTTTTCTCCGTGTTAATCACTGACAACTCCACAACTAGAGGGCAAAAGTCCAGATGTGAATGAAGGAAATGAATTTTAAGGGAAATGTTACATCCGAGTTAATGGTATTTTTGCAGAAGTACTGTCACTAAGTGACTGCAGTTTTCATCTCTTTTGTTGCCTAAAATTTCATGAATGACTCCCTTTAAGGTTTCCCAAGCTTCCTTCTCTTTCCCCTCAAAAATACGGTCAAACGAAGGATCTTTTATAAGCTGTCGAATTTGTGGCCCAACAAAAGTACGTTCCTTAACTTTTGTATCACTTAATGTAGGAAATTTCTCACTTAAGTTCTTGAGAGACAAATGTGGCCTGTCCTTCTCATTTCATACTTTGACAACATTTTTCATCAGACCCAGCTTTATATGAAGGGATGGATGAAGAATATCTTTTGGGTCCATGAGAGGCTCGGAAACGACATTTTCTCGCTAGAGTTAAGATTTCTTGCAGGCCAGTCTGTTTAATGTGATTTCCTATCCCTAATGTCCCACATACATAAAAAGCTGCAGTATTTAGTGTATTCCAGTTGCATTTCTAAGAGTACAATGATGACTTTAAGGTTGCCACAGATTTTCCACTTGTGTTCAGCATATTTGATTGAGTCTAGGAGGACTGTCATGTCTGCATAAATTTCCTTCATGTGAACTGCATGACCAACAGGAGAAAAAGGAGGCGGTTGCCGTTGTGAAGTAATACAGTTTTCAAAATACGCTTTGGAGGAGTCTATAAATAGCCTCCAGTCAGTTGGATCATGATTGAAATCCAAAAATTTCATCTAGCCATTAACGTCACAGCAAACAACAAGATTGATTTTCTTCTCAACAAAGGAAAGCAAATCCCTATGACGATGTCTAACAAACTGTGAGACCCTGACATCATGTTGGAGAAGATTCTATTGCTGTAGTCTTGACCCTAGAAGTTCTGTCTTCTGCTTTGACAAATCAAGGTCTCGAATGGGATCATTCAATTACGCTTGACTAAGTCTTTGCGGTTTGTCATCTTTTTCGTCAAAATCAGACTCAGGGGATGTGGAAGGCTTGCTAGGTTCTTCTTCCACGCTATCTTCATTTTCTACCTCAAGCTCATAATTTTGGAGTGGAGTAGGAATTGGTAAACTATCTGAATGTGGAATAGGTCGAATAGCAGATGGAAGATTAGGTATTGAACTGTACCCCTTTTCTTCATTGACAATCCTGTTTTTATAGGTGGAGTCAAGCAGAAATAGCAGTTATCTGTATGATTTATAGGCTCCCTCCAAACCATAGGCACAGCACACATTCTCGTAGTATAACTGACAAGAGTTGCACCATATATATGGAGCCCATGATTTATCCTGGTCCGCTACCTTCATACTAAAATAATGCTGATAGGCAATCTTCAGAAGAAGCATCAGATGCCGTTTCTGTGACGAAAATGTTGTTTCACCATAAACGTAACAGAAATTATTCACTGAATTCACACAGTTTAGTGCCATTTTGATTTAACAAATTTTTCACTTCAAAAGCACTCGAAAACCAGAAATTCTGCACTAATTATAAGACAAAAAATATAAAACTTACAGTCACAGCAACAGTAATAATGGTTATAATCTAAAAATTGTTGGAGAACGTTGTTTTTTGTCATTTAACAGGTGGGACAACTTCAAAAACAAAATTACCCCCAAACTAAAAATTTAGGTCGGTTAAAAAATGACATGTCATTGTATTTCCAAAGCAAGAGCTAATCGGTCATTTATATGGTGATTTTTTAATTCAGCAGATGGAAATACGTAAGAATATTTTTGAGTCCGAAACATTTTCATTATTGGTCATTTTTTAATCTGAAGTCGAGTTGAAAATATTCAATAACTTATAAAAAACGTATTACATTTTGTGTATTTTAAATTCCCTATGATAATATATAGGAAACATAAAGTAACGCAAACTGCAAGATAGAGATGTTGGAAAAAATTAAAACGTTACGGTTTTAGGTTTTTTGATTAGTTAGTGGCCATCCATATAACTTAAAATGGAGGATTTAGTTTTACCAAAACAAAAAAAGGTATAGAAAAAATAGTGTTTATACTCAAATAATACTTGTGCATTTAATTTTAGTTCTTTAATCGACGTCGCATTATTTTTTAGTCTTTTTAGTCGTTTCAGAAAAGTTTTTTGATCACCACTTTCGAAGCAGAATACTATCGGTACAGTAAGTCACTCAGGGATTCGTTTTTGTTTTAAAGGTTGTCCCATGTCGATTTAGACATATAGGAATTCATTGAAAGCTTTTATTTAACTCGCTTTAGGAATAATCAAATCTTGCAACTGCTATATCTTTTGATCAATGAAAATCAATGACTTTTGGTACACGTATGTAACTTCAATGACAATACAGCACTACGGTGTCGGAATTTCATATGACCCACCCCCACATCACCAAGCCACCAGCGCTACCCCTACGCTAAATTCATTCATTTAGATGAAAATTTTCATTTCTCATGAACTATCGTATGAAAATGATTGAAATTTGGTACACGTATGTAAATTCGATGTGTAAAAATAAATATTTTTACTTTTTTTTTAGTCTTAAAAAAAATACAAAAAATTACAAAAATATACCTGATTACACATAAAAAAGTATTTTTTAAAAAAGCTTTTATTTAACTAATATTAATATTAACATTAATAAAAAAAGGAAACAAATTAGAAAAACCCTCTAAAAAGTAAAAAATAAGAATTAAATCAAATTGAGATTTTAAACAAAAAAATATAATACATTAAAAAATATAAAAATGCACTGAAAAGTAAAAAATATCTAATAAATAACCAAAAATAAATAAATGTAATAATTATTTAATTTTAAAATTAAAAGTAATGAAAATATTTAATTAAATGTTTTCGAATAAGTATTTATAGACATTATTAGTTTCCTTTTTTTATTAATTTTAATATTAATATTAGTTAAATAAAAGCTTTTATAAACAAAAACCTTTGTATGTAATCAAATATATTTTTGTAATTTTTTTTTTTTTTGTATTTTTTTTATAGATCAAATTTGGGGACCCAAATTTATATAAACATAGCAATATTCGATTTCTAATTACACATAGTCAAAATTTTATCATTGATTTCTCCTTCAAAGAAGAGATATAATACTACACAAAAAATTCATGGAAATATATTATGGAATAAAACGAGAAATTGTGTGACATTTGATGGGAAAATTAAAAATCGATACAGATTTCAGTACTTTTTCTTTAGTAGTTGTCAAGTAAACCGTTGCCAAAAAAATTGTAATTTAGAAATGTACATTTATTTTAGGATTCGATTAAATTAATAAATAAAAATAGGCA
This sequence comes from Lycorma delicatula, assembly GCF_047948215.1. Lineage (NCBI taxonomy): Eukaryota > Metazoa > Arthropoda > Insecta > Hemiptera > Fulgoridae > Lycorma > Lycorma delicatula. The sequence continues at coordinate 72,762,088 of NC_134455.1, forward strand.
AACGAAATTTTGTTCAGAATTTATTTCAGCGAAATAGATATAAGGGAACTCAATCAAAAACAAATACAATTTTAATAGTTTGACAGTTTTAACAAAAAAATAAATAAATAAAAATCTGAATGATCTCAATAGTTAGTTATTTCCTTGACGTATGCTATTGGAAAAATCATCGAAAAAATTATTGATTATCGACTCGTTTCGATTTTAGCAAGAGGTCTTTCATCCTCGTATTAAGTAGGATTTTGATAATACCATTTGACTACTGACGAAATTTTCAACTTAGAAAATACTATATATAACAGTTTCATCACTAAAAAATACTAAGTTGGAGTCTTCTTCGATTTGCAGAAGACTTTTGATAAAACTTTGCATCATAGAATAATGTTTCAACTATATGAATTCGCAGCAACTTACCGGTATAACTTGGCAACTATATAAACGGCAGCAACTTTCAAGTATGTTTTTAATGAATACTTGTCAGAAAAATAGTAGAAAATGATGGTTAAATTTTCACCTTCTACATAAAAATAGAAAAGAAAAATAATTTGTATAAAAATTAGAATAATCAACCGTATTACATTAAACTATTAAACAATTACATAAAACTACACGAACAAGTAAAGTGTGAAATACCTAATGCTAAATCTCAATTCTACAATATAATGTTAATTAGTTTAAGGAGTAACCCGAAGAAAAGCTGGCGTATAGTAAATAAACTTACCGGTTTAAAATAAAACAAATTAAAAGTAGAGATGGTCGAATAATATCGGACAGTTTCTGTATTGCGAATAAATTAAATAATCACTTTGTGAATATAGTCCTGCCATTTTCATCGTACACAAATAACCGTAATGAAACCCTCCAAAACCGCTATAAAACATTATTCCATTCCGACAATTCAAGTCCGCCTTCAATGGTTTTTCTGCCTACACACAAAAGAGAAATAGAAAATGTAGTAAAATCCCTTAAACCAAGAAAGGACCCTGGGCTCCACCAAATTAGAATATATACAACAAAGGCTGTAATACACAAAAAAACTGAAATACTAATCTTTCTCTTTAATCTTAGCACGGCAACAGGAGTGTAATCAAAGCAATTAAAAAACTCTGTCATTGTTCCAATACATAAGGGCGGGGATAAAAATGATTCTAATAATTATTAATTTATTTATCGATTTTTTCGAAAATACTTGAAAATTCATGCGGATCCGTTTAAATAGTTTTTTAAGTAAAAAAAATGTATATGGTAATAATCAATTTGGTTTTAGGAAAGGCTGTAATACCGAAGATGCAATGCTAAATCTCTTTTTTTTGTATTAATAGCATAAACAGCAAGGTTGCTGCATTATTTCTAGATATAAGAAAGATTTTCGTTTCTGTCGATCACGGATTTTAAAAACTAAGAGATGTCGGTGTCAGAGATATTTGTGAAAACTGGTTTGCTAGCTTTCTATCAGGTAGGACCCAACAAGTTAGAGTTGGAAATTCTTTGAGTAACGCATTATCTGCGGTGTCCATCAGAGATCTGCGCTTTCAGCAAAGATAATTTTAGTATTCATTAACGATTTATGTGGAGGCGTTCTCAACAATGCTATCACAGCATTTTCGTATTACAACTTTCCTGTATAAGTTATACGGGAAACGATAAAAGTAAGCTGTGTAAGATAATCCGTGACGATATCCGGAGGCTTAGCGTGTGATTTGAATACAACTCTTTGCGGCTGAATACAGAAAATACAAATGTTAATCGCTTTTAAATTGAGGTCAAATTTAGAGGAACTATTGGCCCTACAAATACAAACAATACTCGTAAAGCTTATGGTTGCAATTATAACTGGATCAATGAAACTGACCACGTGAAGTATTTGGGAATAACCGTAGATCCTGGACTTACACGGGCAGTTCATATACAAAACTAAAAGAACAACTCGTAAAAGCGTGTCAAACACTTTCTTCCTCCGCAATAGTTGCCCTGATTCTGTAACGAAATCTCCGTACTACGCTTTAATCGAAAGTAAACTGTAATATAGCATAACGATACGGAGTGGTGCTCACCACATTGCAATGCATCCCTTGACTTAACACTGTGTCCGATTAAATTTATTAATGAAATAAAATTTTGTTCTTTTCATTTTTTAAAAAATATGTATTTATAATTTTATAGGCATACGAGGAAGTCATATGTGATGTCAGATTTTTTATATGAAAATATAATCTTTACAAATATAAATGAATGTTTGTTAGTCCCTTATGCCTTCCTATACCATTCATCTCATTGTAATATAACTTCGGTGACTTGTGTGCACGCCCGCGAAGATTTTTTAATTAATTTGGACCCGCTAGGTGGCGATGGGGTCGAGATATTTCGAAAAATTGTATTTTTAGTTCGATTTAGCTCATATTCAGAATATATATTAGTTACATGAAAAGAAATATTTTTGAAAAAATGGAAAAAAGGAAATAGGGAGAAAGGGAAAAAGAGGAAAAGGAAGGAAGAGGGAGAAAAGGAAGAAAAAGAAAAGGAAGAGAAAGAAAAGGAAGGAAAAGGGAAGAAGGGAAAAGTGAAAGGAGAGAAGGAATAAAGGGAAGATGGGAAGAAGGGAAAAACGGAAAGGTTAAATTTTGTGAAGTTCTGTAATGTTCAGTTTTTTAATGTTTTATCAAACTTTCATTTGCGTTCATTTAATATATATATATATATTAAAATCTAGCAATGGCGAAGCATTGCCCGGTCAGCTAGCATACCTCTAAAATTATGTAAAATATAGGAGAGGAGAAATAATGAATAAATAAATAAAATTACTCTCTCTTGGATATTTCACCTAAGTTTTAATTATGTTATCGTACTTCAATCGAAATCTGTAATTATTTATAATTTTTAAATTTTATACATCTTTCTGGTGTTATAGAGAAAACCCTGATTATCCTTAATTAACTTTCTGTACAAATTTTGTTGCTCTGTTCAATTTTTTTTTTTTTTTTTTTTTTTTATCTTTGTATATCTATCTGATTTATTCTTGGAAAGTGCAGGCCAAAGAAGAATGAAGAGGTCATCGGAAGAACAAGATCAAGAAGAAGGAAGACCCTCTACTCGTCCCAACATCACGGACAGGAGTTCGGAACAGAGCCCAGCAGAGATGCGTCCTGAAAGGCAGCCATAACAGAAGTGGATGAAGAGCTTCTACACAACCCTTCCTTTAAAACTTACATATAAATTAACTTAAATCAGCAATTGCGACTCCTCCGGAGAAGGGGGCGCATTGCTCCCTCCATATAGTTAGTGCCCCGTTGTGGCGTATTCCTGCTAGCCTATGAAGCGTTAGCACCGAAAGGACTTCAATGGACGGTCTGAAGGGGAATTACGTCGGGAGGACAGGTTTCATAAGCCTAGCCTTCCGCGGTCGGCCCATAAAATGGGTTTGGTAACGCTGGTTTAACAACGGATTGGAATGCAATTAAATCCGTCCTTAAAAACATTAAATATTAAATAAGACAAAACTTGAAAAATTAGACCCGTCATATTAAATAAAACTTTAAAAAAACACGCCCGATAGAATTATCCAGCAACAAGGGACTCTGTCCAGGTTCTGCGATCCGTAGGGAGAATCTATAAACTCCCGCCAACTTTGCATTCCATTCCCCTATCTGATTTTCTAGTAAAACTATTTTATTGAAAAAATATACTCCTTAGAACAAGTGATCAGCCCGATATTCAAAATGTAAATTGTGTTAAAATTAGGTAAACAGGACAGCAAACAAATTCAGTGTAAACAAAAACATGCCACTTAGTTGTATCCAGCTATTCATTATAAAATCAGTTTATCTGAATTATTACAGATCAACTTATCTTTTTAACATGCCGATCAGGTTTTACGAAGTCAGAAATGTCATGACAACTAGAAACGATAAATTGAAAACTAATAATTTTACAACTCCTCTGTTTGTCATTAACAGCATTTCTTTAAAGAGAAGAAACCAAAAATTAAAAAATCTTTGATATTCGATTCATCATAATTAATTCGTAAATCATATATATTTTTTTTTTTTTAGAATAATTTAAATCATAAAATAACATTAATATTATTTAATTGTTTCATAAAGTTTTAATTATATTAAAAAATTGTAGACAACAGGTTTTTTAGTTCATAATTAATGTCCGTGAATAACTAAGAAACAATCTTTCAGAATATATATAAACAAATATACTCGTATAATCATTTCTAGAAAAAAAGGATTTTAAAACGTTGGTGTACTGTAAACTACAACAGTGTAATAATCTTGTACTACACTACGATTTAAAAACAAATCATATTTATTGTATTTGTTGATGAAAAGCAGTTCTGGATCCAATCCAAACATTTCTTTATTAAATAAAATAAATATAATTATAATTTACCAAGCAAAAAGACGTTTTTTAGCGAATTAGTGTAGGTTAGCAAGATATATTGAGGTCAAGTATGGCAAATCATATTAAGCTATTTAAGTATATATTACGTGCGTAATATATTTAAGTTAAAACTATGTTATTTTTTTGTGAAATACCCTTTTCCTTAAAAATGGCTCAGTACTTATTCTAAAAAATAATAAGCCAAATTATTTATTAATATTTTCTAAAATAAATGTATATGAAAAGTAAAATTTTATCAATTCTTGCAAATCATAACGTTCAGTACTAACAAATTTTAACATGGCTATAAAAGAAATTGTCTTCTTATACATCAATTTCCCATTTTACTTTCCCGTCTAGCGCTATAGCAGAGTTATTTATAGCTGTACAAGGAAAAGTATTGTAATCAGTCCAATTTAAGCATATGCGGTTTTCACCGGATCTTGACGTTTTGACACCTAAGTACCCAAAAAACCGGATGGAAATTTTCTGGATGTTCGTATATATTTGGGTGTATGTTCGCTGTCACCCTCTAAATCACCTTATATCTCCAGAGCTACTCGATCGATTTTGACCAAACTTGGTAAAATTTTCAACTTAAGTCAAATGGTGAGACTGTACAGCAAGGTCATCAACTCAAGATATTGCCTAATTAAGGTCAATATTAGGCACATTTGTTAACAATTAAGAGATAATAATATTTCAATAGAAAAAATAAATAAATCGCTTCCCCACCCTAAAAAAATGCTCTAATATACTGATGGGTAAGTTGTTATGCATATGTATTATATGTTTGCTTTATATTTTAAAACTTTTTTTTAAGACTATTTTAAGTATAAAAAAGTATTTAAAGTGACCACTAGTACCGCCAAACGCGCACTAATGAAATACGGTATTCGCGAGCGCTTTAGTTAGAATTTTTGAATTAAACAATCAAAATATTAAATTTAAATAAAATGATAACATTTTTAAAATAAATTTTGTGTGTGTAAGCCGTGTATCAGAAAATAACTGCGAGAGAGGAAATTCCTCCAACTGTGTTATCAGCTTTATTTACAAAATATTTTAAATTGCGTAGGTAATACACGATCCCTTTTTTTTGGAATTTTTTGTTATCTCAATAAATCATTTGATTTAGTTCCACATTTTTTACTGATTAAATAACAAGCATCAAGAAGTATTAGAGAAGTCGCTAACAATTGAGTAAAATCTACTACCTTACCTTACGTAAAGAAGTAGTTGAAATTTTTCATCTGAGATCGTCACTTCAAGAACTAAATCGTGGAGTTCCATAGGGAAGTGTACTTGGTCTCTTGTTTTTCTTTTTGTTTATTAATGATCTGCTTCAAAATCTTGAACCATTAACCTTCTTCGGACAATTGTATCTTATCTGAAGATAATTATTTAAAAGGAATTGAAAGTTTTACGATAAGAGTTTAAAATAATATTCCCTGGATGGATTATAATTGTCTAATTAATCATCAAATAAACATCGATAAAACTGTATTGACTGACGCATATGTAACACTATAGATTTCATGGATAGTATTCCCAGTAATTATAACCATACGAATTTCTGCTGTTCATAAAAAAAAATTTCTGGGCGTTTTATTACATGGCAAGTTCTCTTAGGATGATCAAATTTATCAGTGTTTTTTTTACTTATATTTCTTAAAAAAGTAAAATTTCAAAATTGAATTATTCAAAAAGGATTTCAACATAATTACATCTTACTGTTTTGGTTTAATACGGCTTAATAAAACGTCAAGCTAGTCATCATTATTAAATATTTGTCATGCTTACCAGATTAACGAATAAAGTTTCATCTCTTGTGACACCCTCAAAATGAGTTTTTAAGGTACAAAAATGGGCTGTCAATATGAATATGGGATGATATTGAACGATATTTAGAAAATTAGATGTATTAATTTATCATTATGATTATTTTTGTCAATGTCCGCCTCCTCATTGGCACAACTCTATACAAAATCGGTCGAATGATGATTTCCCCAATCGCTGAGTCGGTTGGCATGAACCCAGTGACAAATCCTGTTTGGACTGGTATTCAAGGTCCCTCGATCTAACTTATGTAATATTTTCTTCGGGGTTTTATAAAGAATCTTGTGCATCTGCCTCCGCAGCTTACCGATCTATCCGATTTTAAGCACAGGATTGAAGCATTACTTCGATAATGCTGATTAAAGTATGGGATGAATTTTCCTGTCGGTTGGATGTGTACTGCATGAATAAAGGTATTCAAATTGAATACAACACTTGTAGGGAAAACTGTTTTAAAGTTACTCTTCCATTTTATTTGTGATTCATTATTTTAAGTTAAATTAAGAGATATTAAATATCTTCTAAAAATTCTTTTTGCATACCCTGAATAATGTGCCGGGTTTGTTAAAAGTGTGAATTGGAATGTCCAGTGGTTTTTTAGTTAACAAAGGATCTAAGCTAAGATACGCAAAAGAAAGATCAAAAAAGATAATTTTTTGTTCTCACGTTGATAATGTATCTTAAAAAGTTAAAAGCTTGATATCATCAAATACTTCATAAAATAATGTAAAAGGTGTTTTTTTTTCTGTCACTTACTAGTATATGAAGTATTCTTTCATTATGCCTCAAACTGAAATACACATACTTTCTGCGCCGATTGTAATTCACCATCTCGAATTCCAGTCAAAGGTTTGTATACTAGATACTGAAGGATAGCCCCAGCCTTATATATGGCTGTTCGTTATATAAATATGCTTCATACTTCCATAAGATTACTGTAAGCTTTTAATAATTAAATTTTTTTTAATGATTTTATAGTCGCATCAACAAGGAAGGAGACTACCCAAAACGTTTTTTTCTTTAGAACTAGGAATGGGAAGTTTATACTTGGTCAGTTTACTTAGCCTAAAGTGAAGAGTAGTTTTCTAAATTTTTAGATAATTACGTTCACTGCAACCCCTAAAATAGGGATTGGGGTGAAAAAATAGTTCCCGAGAAGAATAAATTTATCTTTGTTACTAAAGATAAAAACTTAGAAAAAACATTAAAATAAAACGAAAATAATTGTCTAGTGCCTTGTGTATATGCAAAATATAAATCTTGTAGAATCTTTGTTACAAATTTTTTAAACAAAAAATCATCCCCATTTTAATTTCAACCCCCTCTCATAATTATATATACAAGAGGATTATCACATGCGTCTAGATAAATATTTTGTGTATAACGTAAAAAAAATCGTGCAGTTATCTCAGTTACAACTAATGTTATGATTTTTTTTAGTTTTCGGAAAACCGAGATTAAAGATTGAAATATACCATAGTACCTGGTCAATTGTATCGCATGGTTGTAGCAATGTCCTATAAACTTCAAAGTGGCGTAACCTATAAGATGTAATGGTAACTAAATAGAATAATAAACAAGGTTTAAAATTGCGAAATATTCATATTTCTATCATTATTCATTTATAAGATACAAGCTATACTGAATTTCGTATTTTACACGGTGAAAATACAAAATATTGCTTTGGAAACAGGCTTACATTTTATTTTATTTAAATTTTTGTGGTCAACCGTGAATGAAATAATTACACAATTAAAAAGAGCAAACATTCCATAGAATAAAATTCACTAAAAAAAAAAAAATTCAATAAATTTTTTTACAGTATCAAGGGTAGAATCTCCCCTTAAAGTCATTAGCGACATATCAGCCAATCTAATAAAGTCATTAGCAACTTATCAGATTACACGATTACCGGTACAGTTACATTACACTAATAAGTGTAATGTAACTTTGTAATTACTTGTAACTTGTAATTGAACAAACTCAGGCCGACCATTCCTGAGACGTTTGGTTAATTAAAACCCAACCACTAAAGAACACTGGTATCCGCCATCTAGTATTCAAATCCGACTAAAAGTAACTAACTACTATTATTAGGATTTAAACCTGAGAACTTCGACTTCGAAATCAGCTGATTTACGATGACAAGTTTACCACTAGACCAACCCGGGTAAATCGTAAATTAGAAACTTGTTCAATAAAATTACACGACTGAGTACTGCTTATTTGAATAATGACTTATATAAACTGACCTGGTTAATTATTTTTAATAAATTAATTAATTCTTTCATAGCATTACATTTTTATATAAAATTTTGTATTACAAGGTTGTATAAATTATATATCATTACTTATGTTTCAATTTACTGAAAATATTCCAGTAATTATAATTCGAAATACAGTAATAGTAGTGAAATAACAGAAAACAGCGTTTACCTAGCTAATATTATAACCATTTTTAGTAGTGGCTCCTTGCTGTTTCGCAAAATTATTATTGAAAAGTAATGTTATAAATAAATAATCATTGAAATACTCATATGGAAATACTATTTCCATATACTCTAAGGAGGCGTCCCCCATCGGTTGTACGCCCGGCACGGCAGGTTAGCCTCCCCGGTCTGGGATCTTTATTTTCTTTCAGTGCCTGCCTCTAATAACCCGTTTCGATCCCCCTCTACGGGGAACCGCGTCTCGGTCTTGATGCCTGCCTCAAACCGACGATGCTGGCCCCAGCAGACTCCGAAGAGCCCCAGTGCCAACACCGCTGGCCGGGACTCGGTCTTTTCTTTTCTTTTCCCCACTCACAGTATTCCCAGGAGTTCCATCCTCATCACAGGTACCCGCACACCTCAGCATACGGGCCCTCCGAGGATGGACTGTCCTGACTTCCCTATTCCAAGCCTAAAGTCCTTGGCGCCTCGCTTCTTCCTCTTTCGTCCTGAGGACCACTGCAGCGAAGTTTGCGAACCAGTCCCAATTAGTGTTGTTACTAGTTAGCCAGCCTACTAGATTTTCCACAGTTAAATTATTTGTTGTTATTTCGTGTCTTAAACTCTCCCATCTCTGGCACAGGAAAACCGTGTGTTCCACGGTATCCACCTCTTGGCAATAGTTACATTGGGGGCTTGTTCTCTTACCAAATCTGTATAGATACTGTCTGAAGGACCCATGACCAGTCAATATCTGTGTTATATAAAAGTTCATATTGCCTTTTTCCTTGTTTAACCAGTTATCTAAATTTGGTATCAATCGTCTGGTCCATGTCTCCGTTTGCGATCCAACCCATTCATTCTGCCATTCACTCACAATGGTGGTTTCCACCTCACTTTTTAGCATTTCTGCTGCTCTCACTCTTCGCTTTTTAATTAATAATTCTATACGCGGAACCTCCGCCAGAACACAAAACGCTGCATATGAAATTTTTGGTACCCCGCAACTGTTCTTATTAGCGCTAGACGGTGTATACTCCTTAGTTTTCTCATGTTCCTCTGTGTGTTTATTGCCTCTCCCCATATTGGGGCCGCATACAGTATGGATGACATTACCGCAGAGGTTATCAACCTCCTGACCAACATTTTGGGTGCGTTATGATTGCTAAACAACCTCCTCAGTGCTCTGACGGTGGGAGCAACTCTTTTGCATAACATTTCTAGATGTGCATTATACTTGAGGATTTTGTCCAACACAACCCCCGAGTATTTCGCGTTACTTACTTCTTGTATACGCTCCCCTCTTATTTCCACATTGATATTCCTAATTCTTTTTCGCCCCGAGAACCCAATGCATTGAGATTTTGCCGTAGATATCTGCAGCTGATTGTCACTTAACCATTCGTCAATCAGAATCAAGGCCCTATTGGCTTTATTCTCTAAATTGTTTATATCCCCGTCTTCCACCAGGATTGCCACGTCGTCTGCATAGCCCACGATAGACACCCCCTCTGGATAGTGTAACCTAAAAACTTGGTCGAAGAATATGTTCCATAGCAGTGGACCGAGCACGGACCCCTGCGGAACACCCCCGAACATCCGGTAGGAAGCCAAGCCTTCAACTGTATTAACTTCAATATACCTCTCATGCAGGTATTGTCTGATCTGGTTAATTAAATAGCTAGTAATATCCATTCTCATCACTGCTTCAACTATAGCAGACCACGGCCCAAAGGCGTTTTTGATATCTAACTGAATCATTAGGGGTAGTCTTCTTGTTCTCCATGTGCTTCTTCTGACTGATTTTGACCAGATTGTTACTCTGCTTAGTGCATCTATTGTGGAAAACCCTTTTCTGAATCCATACTGGTCTGGGTGTGAACAGTTTTTCGCATCAAGTTCTTCCTGCAGTCTGGTGGCGTTCAACTGCTACGTTCAACTGCTTTGCCCATATTATTGATTAAACTGATGGGCCGGAAGCTTTCCTGTCCGTTATTCGCCCCTGGCTTACGTAGAAACACTGTCCTTGCAGTCTTCCAACATCTTGGCAACGTACGACGTTGTAGCACATCCACAACTTGCCATGGCACAACATCTGCTAACCCGTTTATAACCACCGCCGGTATCCCGTCCGGTCCCGGACTCTTTTTGTTCTTAAGTTTCTTTATTGCATTCATGACTTCTATTTGGGTGAATCTACACCTTTCGCAGATGATTGTCTGATGATTATCCCTCTCTTGCCTCGGAAAAAGGACTATCATTTGTTGTGTAACCTTTTCGCCATTAAGGACTGGCACATGTCTACCTAACCGTTTCGTTATGATCTGGAATGTCTTCCCCCAGCGGTCGGCATCCAGCTCTCCACATAACTGTAGCCATTTGTTGCGTTTAGACAGTTTGATCATGTAGTTGAGTTTTTTCCTGGCTATCCTGTATCGTCCTAACGCTAGGTTACCTTCCTCTGTCATTCCTGTGCGCGCACGTAGTCTCTGGAGTCTTCTCTTACTATTTTGCATCAAAGCACGTTGTTCTGCAATCTCGTTAGTCCACCAATATACCGGGCGGTATCTAGTTGTGTTCTGAGGGATTTTAGATATTTCGTCAACAATTATGCCCTAAATATATCAGGATCCATTAGTGTACTTGTCATCATTCTATTAGCTGATCTCCTTATTACCGGTTTTACTTGATTATTTGTCAATCTAGGATTGATACGTGATGGTAATGTTCTGAAATGGTGATCTCTGATGATGATAGAGACTGCTCTATGATCACTTCCAGTTTCTTCGTTGATTACAGAACATTCAACTGTGCCTAGATGAATTCTTCCGTCGATTATCGCTAAGTCTATAGTAGATTCGTGTCCCCTGGCACTAAAAGTGGTGTTCCGTCATTTGTACTTACAAAGCCCGTGGTCGCCAGGAGTTCCTCAAGGATTCTACCTCTTGCGTTAGAGGATTCTGGGCCTGCTAACATGGTTTTGCAATTAAAATCCCCTAGGATTAGCACCCGCTTACGGGACTGTGTGATGACCCGTTGTAAACAGAACATTCTAGATTGGAAATCCTCTATTGTTATGTTTGGGCTAATATATACCCCGACTATCATCAGTTCGACCAGCTTGACAGCTATAATGCCCTCATCACGTGACTGAAAACTATAATCTTTGTTACCAGTTGTTGTTGTTTTGAAACACCCTGTTCTGCCTTTTTTATTATGGGTCGTAATGATGCACCCAAGATTCGTTTACCCTCATAATACTTAAAAGAAAGTCATCTCGCTTCGACTCATAACGTTTCGCAGCATTCTATTCGTTGTTATTAATTTTATTTTGTTGGTTTGCGTAGTACCCTCTGTGAACAGATTTTATAGTTGGAAAATAATGCGTTCTACTCATTCTTTTGATATGCCTGTCTGGCTGGCGAAGCGACGGATGTTTTGAATTGATTCATCCTTCTCCTTTTGGAGCTTTTCATCATTCACAGAAACTGTTCACGTCAGTGAGAGGTTTCACTTTAATAATCGTTTTACCAGCTTCTGACGCAAAAAACTTTATTGCTCACCTATTCGTAATACTTTTATTCACGGTTTTATCACCACAAACGGCTTTTAGACGACAATGAATGTCACTAGTGTCAGTTTTTCCGCCGTTAAAAGTTTTTCACCAATTGACATAGCAGGCGTATTTTTCTCCATATAAATGACAAATGACGGAAAATGAGAGGGCGCTGGTCAACAAGCTTTGGAATATTAGTAGTAGGGGAATAAAACTTCAAGATGGCAGCACCTATCGTTTTGTGAGAAATTTTTTTATCCCGTTACATTCTAGTGTGCATTACATTTCAGCCGCCTCTCGTATTGTTTTTGATTTGCTAATAAATATACACAAAAAAATTTTTCATTAATTCCAGTATCTTTTTAAATAACAGCTCCTTAATGTCCTTTGCAAGATTTTTCAAAAATTGAGCTCTAAAAATGCCATCCTTTTTCATGATATGTAGTCTAAAAATCCAAAACCGCTGTCGAATCCGGAATGTTAAGTTTAGCAATCAAAATATGCGCGCACAACCACACACACACACACACACATTTATATATATTGAACTCAATAATAAACTGTTCCTTCGTTGAAAAAATAAAAGTTAGTTAGGAAAATTTGAAAAGGAATGTAATGTAATTTGTGTGAAATAAAAAACAGATTAGTAGTTTAACTTCCAAAGTTACACCAGAGGAATAGCAAAAGTTAAAAGTTCAAAAACAACTGGTGCAGCTAAAGAACTAACATCACAAATAGCAGCACTCACCAGATGTTCATCACAGAATAAATCGTTTTAAAAAAGAATAAAATATTAAGAAATATTGAAAGTGAAAACGCAAAATTGCTATGTAAATAAGAAATCAAAGTAATATTTTTTGATATTCATTGTAAACCAGAATATCCGTAATTTAAATAAAATATTTAGAAATACGTTTATAAATATTTTTTTTTTTTTTTTAAATTATTTACTTCTGGTTTATCTAGTTTTTAAGTTTCGATTTCCTTTGCTTTTGATAATAGAATATTGTCATTAATTTTTAAACAATATTTGATAATTGTATATTTAAACTAATACTTAAATATTTTATACGTAAAATGTATATTAGTACATAATAAATGATAATGTATTAGTTCTATATCACTATACTCCTAGTAACTACATTATTAAGATAACCGAAAAAGAAAAAATTCTTCTCCAGAACTGCGTAAGAAGATCGACTTTTCGTTATTTTATTTTGATTTGAAAAAGAAACTGTTTAGTATATTCTAAAATATATAAAAATAGAACCCTTGATCCATAAAAAATCGTTACACGTCAAAAAAGCACTAAAATAAAACGATTCTACTCTAACCACCACGTGAATTTTACCAATAGATTTTATTTTATGTAACATCTTCATATAATAAATTATTATAATTTGTTAGATGATAACATTAATTAAATTATCCAGTTGAGATCGTGTCGAGTTATTTAATTTTATTCGAGAAGAAATGAAAACTGATTTTTTGGTCTAGAGTGTCTCCAAGTATTTTACCCATAACTTTCTTATTTACGAACCGAATTAAGTAAATAAGGTGTCAATTTCTTTGTCATAAAACGGTTAATATTTTCTATAAATATAACATTTAAACAAACTAGCGGTTGCAAAAGATATATAAAATTAAAATGTTTATATGGCCACCATTTTGAAATTGATTGAGAAATCAGGTTCATTGTTTTTATACAAGTAAACCTGCAGGTACCAAGCAATATACGAATTTCACCTTGATACATTTAACCATTTCTGAAAAATACATTTTTATGTTAAAATTACAAATTGGCGGATAGCAGGTAAACTAAACTTTTCCGGAGATAAGTTTATATAAGTTTTTTCTTTATTCCGATGATGGAGACTATCCCCTAAATTCTTGAAACGGTTTTTATAAACACTCTATATAGTATGTAGGCATACGTATGTATAAAATTTCATTCTTATTATGTAACTTATACTATATATAAAAAAATATATATCTAGTATGTAACTTATATATAAAACATGTATATTATACTAACATATAAAATTATATATATGAGGAAACCCGATTTCAAGTAAATGGTATTTTCGTACTCCTCACACCTAAAAACATAAAGAAAATTCATTTTCACCCCCGCTCACACCAAACGAACGAATTGGTAAAAAAATATCCATATATGAAAAAATGAAATTGTACAGTGATTAACATTTTGTTTACTTGTCCAAAAGGCATTCCACTAAACAGATATTTTTAACAAAAGGGAAAAAACGAAAAAAAAAATGCTAGAAACATGGAGTACAAATGCTCATTTACGAAAAGGTAATGCTAAACCAGACATTTTTAACCTCACGGATTTACTAAAACAAATTTATCAAGCATGGGGATTTGACCATTTATTTTTAACTTTACACTCTTCAATTATCTAATTTAAAGATTTTAAAAAACACACACACACACAAACACACACACACACACACACACTTGTATTAAAAAATAATAATAGTAATAATAATAATAATAATAATAACAGTGTGTTTATTTATCGCAATATTCATTATAAAATCTCGTTATTGAGTTTTCGTCCAGTGTTTTAAATGATGGTTTCTGCCAGTTTGAGTACCATAGAGCTTAATAAATAACTTTATCAATACAACATTGAATGAAAGAGCATAAAATTAAACAAAAATATTTAAAAAACTGATAAAAATGACCAGTAAATCAAATTAAGACTCAACATTAAATAAATATACCCAAATCCGTGGTAGAGTGGTAGCGTCTCGACCTTTCATCCAGAGGTCCCGGATTCGAACCCCAGTTAGTTATGGCATTTTTCATATGCTACTAAATTCCATTTCCATATCCCACGCACAAGTATCAAGTTATGTGCTGGTATCAGCAAGCAAACAAAAAAAATCAAATTAATTCAAACCAAAATAGAAATATCCTATTTGTTCTCAATTATAAACTTTAGTTACACTTTAACCACAATAGTAATAATCACTTTGATATAAATATCTTTATAATATAACACTTTTAAAGTTAAAAAATTATAACTACCTAATTACGCGCAGGCTAACTCCAGTACAAATTCTGAAGTAGGCTCAAAATATAAAAATAAACAATAGTTAAAATTGCCTGTTACTTCGATCTGGGACTGATTATTTAGTAAAAAATTCCAGTTTAACTCTAAATATAACGTAATAAATGTCTATCTTAGTAGTCAAAAGTAAAGAATTATTCATTTAAATTCCAAGTCGGCTTAGAAATACCACACAATTCTGTAAACAGCCTTGGTGTTTTTACTTATTTTTTCACGTAATAATTCATATCATACTCTTCAGTGTTGCATCCTGAAAAGTTACGACCAGGTTTCTCTGCCATATTTTTCGCACAGTTTAGTACAGCTTAAATCATCCGACCCTTTCTCCCACTACCACATTCATACAACTTGAAATAGAGCCTACAATTTAAAAATTTAAGTGCATTTTCTACCTGCAATTTCATTATATACTGAATCATTATGTTTAGTCCAGTTCCCAGGTAGTCTATGAAGTTTGGATTATTCCTCTGACTTCTTAATGCTTTTTAATAAATAAAAGATTGAACGGTGCAGGGCCATGGAGTTAGTGCTTTTGCTGCGGTCGACTTGGCCCGGTCACACGCAAGAGTGACCGGGTCGGGACGCGCTGATGAAGCATTAAGGACCCTCGAGGTTTGAAGGGTGGGCGCGCGAGAGTCGGGCAGGTATGCATGTGGGCATACTCGGACCTCGACTATGAGTAGGGACGGGGAGGGTAGCCCTCCTGGGGAGAGGCACCACGGCATCCAGAAGTGGAGGTCGTGTTGCTTCAACGAACAAGGAGGGACCCTGTTGGGAAAGTCCAGTGGGTGGACTGTGCTGAAGGGTGATGGCTAGACATCGCCGCGTCGCATAAGGTTAACCGAAGCAACGTCTTCTAGGCGATTACCGGTTGGCCTTAAAAAAAATAAAAAAATAAATAAATAAAATAAAAAAATAAAAAAAATAAAAAATAAAAAAAATAAATAAATAACAGATTGCTGAATAGTCTTATAGAGGCCCAGTACACAATTATTCATCAGTAATCTTCATTAATCATACTGACATTTAGTATAGTGTTTACCACACTCATTTTCAGTTAATCTCAAACACCATTCATTTAATGGGAAAGGAAATATAGTTCTTTCAAAAAAAAAAAATGCCTGTCACACAACAATTACTACAAACTTGGCCCTCGTTATATCGATGTGATGGTAGAAAGACAACATAGGAATCAGAATAATTCCCAAATATTTATAAGACTTCACAACCTCTCCCAAAAATGTCCAGCTCTCATTTTTTTCAAATTACCCCCTCCTAAAAATTATTACCTTTAATTTAACTAAATTTACTAATAAATTCTAACGATCATCTATATAATGCCACCCTAAATAAATAATTATTTTCTGGAGTATGACCAGACCTTAGTTTAAAATATTATGTTATCAGCGTAAAGCAGTACCTTAAACCAGCATTATTTCTCCCCTTCTAAAAATGTTTGCAAATAATTTAAATAATGAAAGTAACAAAGGGAAATCAACCGATTTTGCTTTAACCTATTAAATATCCTATTTAATTAATCCATTAAATGTCTAGAAGCGTTCAGTTAAAACCCGAATGTCACAAATACCTATTCGTTTTTAATTTTTAAAAGTGAACATCCAAAAAATAAGATCCAATTCTACAAAAAAACCAATATTTTTTTATTATTTTCATTAATCTATTATATCTTAAAGAAGAGTGTTTATGTGTCAGTTGTCTTTTAGACAGATCTACTTTTTTATTCCGATCTTGATGAAACAGTAAGATCGCATACTAACAGTTCCAAAAAAAAAAAATTGTTATTTATTTCGTTTTTAAAAAACTACCTCCACCTTCTTTTCACTCGCTCTAATTTTGCGATTTAAGTTCACAAAATTATAGCAAGAAAATGAAATCGATACTATAGAAATCGATAATTATTGATAAAATAACTTTCGAATAACAATTATATGTAGAAGAAGAAGAAGAATATTGGGAAAATAATTACGTTGGAAAATGAATAACACTGGACATTTTTTACTGTAACGTTTGTTTCCGTACCCTCGAAACCTATCAAAAGTACAACTCGTACCGATGGCTTAGCGAAAGGGCCATTGTAGCTCTCAAATATGGCAACGTTCGATATGTTAACGATCTCATACAGAAGATAATTCCCGGCAATTCATCTATCTATTCATCCACTGATACAGTAATGGATACTGAACAAGCTGTTTATTACTTTACAGAGTTTTAAATTTTCTGGAACCCCTGGCAATACCGCCACATGAGATGACTGTAAAGAAGTATCCCCTATCAATCTATTACGTAACAACGACCCGCCAAAATTGTTCAACGGAATAAGACTCATCGTAAAGAATCTGTTGCCCAACGTAATAGGAGTCACGATCATCACGGGGAATGCCGCAGAAGAAAACGTAAATATCCCTCGCACTCCGTTGATACCCGGTGACAGAAATATGCCTTTTGATTCCAAACAATTGCAGTTTCCCATTCGGCTTCCATTTGCTACGAGTATCAACAAGGTACAAGGGGCAATCTTTTTACATGGCAGGCATTAACTTGGAAAGGACATGTTTTTTCGCACGGCCAATTATTTGTACCTTGCTCAAGATGCAGTACGCTAAATAATTTATTTATCTGTGCTCCGGACGGACAAAGAAAAACATAGTGTACCGTCAAGCTTTACAGTAAACACATGAGATAAAAAAAACTGCTGTCGGTATATCATTTATTAATCCCTCCTCTTATGTTAATGTTATTAATCCCTCTTATATACACCCAAGAAATACAATATTTAAATTAATCTTTCTTACTGTACTCTGCGTAAAGTCCGGTCATCGCCGGGTAACCGAACTGGTAATACTATATAAGTTAAATATTAATCGTAGAACAGCCCTTCCAAATATCGGCTCGGTCCAATCGCTCACGGTTGCTTCAAAGCATACTTGTGCGCGCAGGCATTGAGATCCTCCGCCGAGTGTGAACATTGCGGAAGGGGGGATACCGCAGAACACAGCTTGTTTGAATGCGACTGGTTCTTGCAGCACAGGGAAGCATTCCTGAGAAAATTCAGTATGCTTACCCCCGATAAAATCACGGGGATTATGTTGTAGACCGAACGGGCGTGGCATGCGGTGTCGAAAATATTGGTGACAATTATCCGTCCAAAGATGGTGAAAGGAATGAATATTTTTTTCCTAGGGGCTGTTTTCATAATTAAAGTAGGTCCGGCCCCAAGAAGATGTATAACATAAATAAATATTTCCTATTTTTATTCCTGTTATGGACTGTTATTAAAATTTAGTTATTCTTCTTTACCTTTTAATATCACTATTATTTGACTTTATTTAAAACCTGTCATTCATACATATTCAAAATGGATGAAAAATTAAATATATAATTGATATAATTCCACTTATTTTTTGTTAACTCTATTTGAAACATGATTTCTTAATCCACGTAAAGCTTCGAGGAACATATCAGGAAGATGAAATTAATAGATGATTAATTTTAGAATGACGAAGCTGTCATAAGTACTTTGAATTTTTTTGCTTAGTCTAGCATTTCACGTTTATTCATACTTATTTAAAATAAAAATATTGTACCTAATATATATATATATATATATATATATATATATATATATATATATATATATACATATTTGTACGAAACTTATCTCCGATGAATTGTTGAACTCTACCTGAGAGAGTACATTGAAGATTTATATTTTATATTTTTAATTTAATTCATTTTAGAAAAATAGTGTTCATATTTTTTCTTATGGATTATATTTAAATATTTATATTACTAGTCAAAACACTGTTCCTATCCTCTTAATTCCGATATCTTTTATAGCCCATCTTTTCGATATCACATTATGTACCAGGCTAATGATCGTTTTTACTTCTTTATTCATGTCATCCAATGAAATCCTTGCAATTTCTAAATCTTTTATTATTGTTCTATTGTTTGGTCTCATTTAATATTCTTGAACGGTTTAAACACTGAAGACCGTTTAAATACCAATAGAGAAGTATAATTTTTAATGCAATTAGTACCCTTAAACTTAAACTCTCCCTTCAGTCAACGAGTAAGTAAATTTCCTGAAAGAGCCGAGAATCCTAGGTCACTCAAACTAAATCGGCCGAAACATAACGGTAATCAATTGCTGACGCCCATATCGCCTAATAAGTTTAGGCTTATTTTTATTGCATTGAATAGAATCATATCAGATGTTTCATACAATTTTAACCTTTACACTTCTTTTTATTCAGTACATCATCATTTCATCGAATCAGATTTCGCCAGTATCAAACAGTACCTTACGTAAAACTTATAAGTCTGCAATTCTGGTATTACACTCTCCTATCGTTATCATTATACGCTGTTCTCTGCAGATTCATGTATCTACCACACCTTATAGTTAGCTTTCTATTTATTCAACGCAGCTTACAAAGTACTCGTACACCGGTTCTTCATAAGTTTCCAAATTTGCATTTTTAAACGAAAATACAAATTTCAATTTATTCTACTTTCATAAACTTGGACTTAGCTGTATTATTATATGTAGCTCTATGCTAAACAAAAGATATCTCACAGTTTTACCAAATGCTGCCGTTCCTAAAACCGACACAATCTTACTCATTTTGAAAATAATTCCTGTATTTATCCCCATTTACTTGACTTACAAAAACAAAACATAATAATTTTTTGTAAATTATAAAATGACAAAAATTCATATGATAATAATAAATCCTTAATTTTTTTCCAATATAACCAAATTACAAAATCTTGAATATGAATTATAAACGCAATCGAAACATTGAAAATATGCCATGAAGAAACAATTTACTGCGTGCAGAGGGTAAAATGTTAACTCAACATCTGAACGCAGGAGTTTAACTGTCTATAATACAATTTAATTTAAAAAATTGTAGAAATTAAATTGTTACAAAAACAAATTTAAAATTTATAAAACTTACGTGAAAAGCATATAATGTAATGTTAAAATAAAAACACCCAAACAATAGTTAATCTAACGTTATACAACACGTAACTGCTTTTACTGCTTTAATCACATCATCCGATTGGATCTTTATAACCTCAAAATTTTTCCTTTATATACCACCGATAACATATTTTCATTTTTCCTCCTATTGCAACAGCAAAAGTATAGCTGTAGAAGGTAAAGTACAGTAATCGGTAAAATTTCGGCATACGCGGTTTTCACCGGATCTTTACGTTTTGATACCTAAGGAACACACTTGTTCCTTAAAACCGGATGAAAATTTTCCGGATATTTGTATGTACGTGTGTGTATCTGGGTGTTGGCCTCTAAATCACCTTATATCCCCAGAACTACCTTATCCTTATACAATTGTTCCTGGTGCTCGCTCATCCGGAAGAATGAGAATGCAATGGATGTTGGATTTTGGTGTCACTTATTTATCCATTAAACTCGCTATGATGTCATTATAATGGAAAGATGACCATAATTTGAGCCTATATTTCCCTTTCCAGGGCTACTTTATTCTGAAGTTACATGTTTTTATCCTTTTCTTGCTCTTCCTAATCTACTGATATTTCACAAATCATTTTACTTTCTTAATCAACTTTCACCACTTTATCTTATATTCATTCAAATTATATTTTAGCCGTTTATAAAATATATTTTTTTTCGATAAGATCTGTCTTAAAGTTCATAAGTTTATTATTATTTTTTTTTGTAATAAGCCTTCATCGAAATAATTTGTTATATTTACTCCGAATCTCCTGTATGAAGACGTTTTCTCATGAGCATAGAGTTTCTTTGTAAATTTGGCTAATTTAGCAATTTTTTTACTTTATATAGATGCTTTTACTATTAAATTTTTTTGGATTTTATTTATAAGGATACACTTTTACTTTTTTTTTTTTGCTCAATTTATAATTACAATCGGCTTTCCTGCGGAGCCATAAGTAAGTTTCCGTCGGATGACTCTGCTGTTATCGAGTAGATTAACTCTTACATTTGACGACATTTTTGGTGATTTTTCTTTAGTTTTAAACAATGTGTCAAGGTTTATGTCCTTAGAAGTCGATGCCAGTTCTAAAAATAAAAAAACAGTAACGACAATGACAATTAATAAATATAGTAACAAAATTTTAATTGAGTAATAACAGGTAAAAATAATACTTCAGTATTTTTTATAATTTTCAGAAAATTTTAGAAATTTTTATTTTTTATTACAGTATATGTTGATGTTTAAATAATTTAGTTAACTTACAACCGAAAATAAGATAAATTAATTTCTATTGAGCTGCCGGCCTCTGTGGAGCGAGTTGTAGCGTCTTGGCCTTTCACCCGTAGGTCCTGGGTTCGAATCTCGGTCAGGCATGGCATTTTTCACACACGCTGTAAAACACTCATCTCATCCTCTGCGGAAAGAATTGCTTGACTGCGGACCCGGAATTTAAACAAAAAAAAAAAGGAAAAAGGTTTTATTTGAACTGAATGCAATCTTGATGTATGCCAATGTCTGGAACGGAACATGACGTAGCTATAGTCAGCAGTTTAGTGTCGAAAGGGTGTATGCGATAAACCAGATCAATTCAGTTTAATTTCTTAACGTCTGTAATAAAAGTAAAAATTTCACTTTATAACTAATCCTACGTAGATACCCTTTAGGCTTGACGTTATAACGTAATTCGTTCATTCTATCTCTACCCTTTAATTATTAATACATTTAACTAAACTTGACGTGATCTATATAAAGTGTTATTATGTACCCATTATAATAAAAGATATTTAGTTTATTTACTCATTTATTATTCAGGGTTTGTTCATATTACTTACTGCATAGATATTACATTTTTTTAAATTTCCCCTCTGTTCTAATTTTACAGATACTCACTTCAGTGTTAAAGAAACACTAAGAAACTTGTAGAGACGGTTTTAAATAATCCCAACAAATATATACATTTTGGTCCTTTCCAATCCGAAAGTTATCATTCTGTATTCACTATTAATAAAATTAAATATAAAGAACATTTTTAAAAAGATATAAAGCACAAAACCATGGACTTCCGCCAATTATATATAGACCTCGTCTGACAATTATGTTGAGCATAAATGCATAATATTTTTTACAATAAATTTTAATATAAAAATATTGGATTTATCAAAAAATAAAATTGTAGACCAAATTGGACTTTTCTCTGAAGATATTTAGGATTAAATGGATCAACTCTTCTGATAGATAATAATCACATTAAATTTCTAAATTTTTTATTTAGGCTAGATGAAAACATACAATATAGACATAACATATTTATTAAAACTCACTAGTCAGTAGGTAAATCATTTTTTTACCGCACTTTTTTTTTATCTAAATCATATTTTTATATGAAAACGACGAATGTTTGACTGATCCTGAAAGATAATCTTCTTCTATTACATACCTTCTTTAATACTAGGTGGGGATGTCACTTATTCTAAAGTAAACTTGGTCAATCCTAACTCTCTTCTATAATAAGTTTATCATCCCAAATAATAGTATTAAACTATTAAATACTTTCTGTTATTGCTATTGTGGAAATAATAAATAAATTTACATCAAAACAAGGATGAAAGTTTATTTCATATATATATATATATATATTTGTATAACATAAAAAGTATTTATTCAATGTACTTAATAATTAACAAATTAAATGAATAATTAATATATACAATTACATTGAAAACACTGTACATATAACTGATAAAAATAGTCTTTAACTCAACTGTTTATTCATTTATTCTATTTATTATTTTTACTTATCTTGCAGTACACCCTTAATAAGTTATGTTGCAAGAAGGAAAATGTTAAAATTCATTACAATAACAACATTATATATTACTGCCGATGTTAATTTATATAATCAATTAAAGTTGCCTACAATATTTTCTTATATGAATATAAAAACCACATTTTAGTATATACATAATTATCTTAGTTTTCAAGTTTTTGAATTATTAAGAAAAATATATGTGTATGTATTTACATAAAAAAGTAAAATAAAATTAAACATAGAACAACTGCATTTTAATATAATTACTTTGCTACTTAACTAAGTTCTATTTAGTTTCCTTGCATCATAATTCTATAGATATGCTGCAAAAAGAGAAGTATGGTAATCATTCAAAAAATGGGATATGAGTTTTTTGCATTTCATGACCAAGAGACGGTAGAAAATAAAACAAAAATGCGGGGTAATGTTCGTATGTGCATACATATTTACGTGTTTTGGCGAATTTAAAGTATAATAACTCTTAACTGAAAAAACTGATTTTTATAATATTTTGTTCGCATAATTGTATATATGGTTCAATTTTTTGGTAATATTTTGGGATGAGTATCTCCAGGGGGTGGAGTAAGTAGTTTATTGGGGTCAATTTTCTTAAAAGTTTACAAATATAACCCTACTTTATATCAAGCTCAATAGACATGTTTCTTACCATTTTTTTTTTTTTTTTTTTGTTAATTCCCCTTCCCCAAAAATCGAAAAAAGCTATCATTTTATTAATTACAAATTTTTTAACCGATTTTTTTTAATGTCTTTCTATGTAAGTATAGTAGTAGTGCAACCGACCCAGAAAAGTACTCTAGGGCAATATTTGAGTTAGGGGAGGCAGATTAAAGTTTAAGAATATCATAATACCCCCTACTCCAAAGTAGAAATCTTAGTAACTTTTTATTGCTGTACCTTTTGTAATTAATTTTTTTTTTAATTTTCTCTAAGATAGTAAACGTAAAAAAGTCAAACAATTTCTTGGAAAGTGATTTTGAAGGTAAATGAGCAGAAAAAAACAAAAAATTAGCGATTTTTAGAATTAAACTTTTTTTTTTTTGCTTTATTTATATAATATTACAACAAAACTTCATTTCTGGTAATCTTTGATAATCTGAAATTTTTAGTAATTTCTTTCATATTTTATTATTTTTTCATTGTATAAGGATAACCAATGCCAAGAAAGTATTACAACTTTGTTGTCAGATTTTTTTTTGTAGGAACTTATTTTATTATTTTGTTTTATAATTTTATAACTCAATAAAAGTTATAATTAGTTATTTATATTTTTTTTTTTATTTTATCTTTATAACATTGAAGAAGATTTTTTCTATTTCTTCTATCACTCTCTCTCTCTCTCTCTCTCTCTCTCTCTCTCTCTCTCTCTCTCTCTCTCTCTCTCTGTTTTGTATACATACGGCTTATTTAACTGTGCCTGGTGTCTTGCGGTCGAAAACAATCAGTGGTAGGCGGTAACCGTGATGTTGCTTCCTTGCCATGACTCATCATTTTTTAATATTTACTACAATTTTATACATTTATTAACATTAATAACTAATAATTTAAGTAATAAATTGTATGGATATATATAATCTACATAATAGATTACTTGTGTGTTACTGTTACAAACACACAGAAGTATATTTGTTCGAGAAATTACAGAGAACACATACTTTATCAGTGAAAGGTTTTTTAATAACAGGAAAATTTGATTGAACCCAAACTTAAGGTACACTGTAACCAAAGACATTGAAAAGCATTTTGCGGCTAAACAAATATCATTAAATCTAATGTATATTAGAAGAGTTGTAACTAAAACTGTTGTTAGAATCTTTGAAACTGCATGTTAAACCGATAAAAAGTAAGGAAGAATGCTGTGTTAAAGCTATTAATTTTTGTTTAAAAAAAATATTATGAGATAACTAATGAGCAGATACTGAAGAGTATGAAGAAAATACATGTCGAAGAGGATTAATTGTGGAATGTGTGGAAAGAAATAGAAAAGAAGCCAAGGGGTTTTAAGGACTACAAAAGAGGTAAAAGAAAAAGAAACAATAAATTAGATATTTAATAAAAGTAAATTTAGTACAATAAAAAACTTTACTTCCAGTTCTTGTACTATGATTATTCAAGTATCAGAAGCTGGATAAAATTAAGTATTTGCTCGATAAAACTTTCGTCATGTTTGCCTATGCAAGCTGAATATAAATATAATCTTTTTTATATGAAACGTCAAATAAAAGTTCCAGTTTACTATCAACAAAGATTTATTTACTTGCTTCTTTAATGCTGTGTAAAGTTTTTCTTTTGTTTTTTACTTTTTATTCGTATTTATAAAATAATTGTATCATTCTTTAAAATTTAAGTTTTTTAAATTTATTTTTATTTTTGTTAAAAATATATTTTATTAGATTTTATACTATATAACACAAACGTCATTCTTTAACAAAAACGAGAATATATTAACTGCTTAAAAAAAAAATTTTGAGTTAAATTTATTGATTGATTTAATAGTAAAATTACCATTTCATTATATTTCCTTTATTGTAATTAAATAATTTCCAAATGTCAAAATCTAGCCACTCATATCAAACAGTACATAACAATTCTCATGAAAGAGATATTCTATTATTTTTAAATCAATGAGCGTAGTAGTTTTCAGATATGACCTTCAAAATTACTATCGCGATTCACAACTTCACTTTTTTAATTAACATACATCCGTCAAAAAATACAGCAGAAAATTGCAGTCATTTTTAAGAATAAATTCAGTATTAGACAAAAGTATTATAGAAATCGTTCAGAATTATCACGTAAAAAAACTGATGTGGATACCACATGACTTTCTTGTACGCCTATTAAACTACATATACATATTTTTAAAAGTACATAAAATTTTATTTCATTAATAACTTCTGAAATTTTTTTATATATATTTTTTTTAATTTTAGTTGTTATTATTGAATAATTATTATATATAACTGTAAAAGTTTTTTTTTTTTGCAGTCATGGGTTAATAATTATTAATAAATCAATATATTTAAATTAAAAAATTTCTTTTTTAAATAGAAACGGAGAAGAAGTTTGATTCGAACCGATGTGCCTCCCCTTGTAAGATCCAAATATTTCATTGCCTAAAATTCTATTTGATTATAACTCTGGAACCAATGAAAGTAAGTACCGCTTATGATATATCGTTGAAAAGCGTTCAATGAGGGCTTACCACTGCAGTTAAGAAAAAGTGCAAAATCCAGTTTTTTTTTGTATTTTGGACTTTTTTGGACACTTCTGATTAAGTCGACTGCAATCAAAAGGGGAGGTGCACAACTAGATGTTATTACAGTCCTAAATTCAAAATTTTAACATTGTACGGCTAATCGTTTTTAGTTATGCGATATACATACATACAGACGTCACGCCGAAACTAGTCAAAATGGATTCAAGGATGGATATTCCGTTGAAATCTGAAAACCAAGATTTTTTCCGATCAGAGTACTTCCTTTACTTTGTACAAGGAAGTAAAAATTGAGGTAGGCAGTATCAGGGGTATACTCGAAAGAATTTACGTTAATTCGTATTATTTGACCCATCTTTGGATGCGAGGATGTTGATAAAATACAAAAAAGTTTACTTTTTTACTTTGCATCTGTTAGGTGGGACCTTTTAATATTTAATTCTTATTAATTATCATTTTATCAGCTCGTGTAGTCAAATTTAACATTTCGACATAATTTTGTAAGTTACTAGTGTCAACTGATAACGTCTGATAATCTCTGGAGAAGAAGGAAGTAAAATCGTTTTTCCTTTGTTAAGGTATTCCTACACATGGGTAAGAAAGTAAGTTACGTTACGCGTAAACATTGCGATTCTATTACGAAAGCGTATTAAATCGCCTGATATTTTAGGATAAGTCTAAGGTCATTCGGTTTAGTCTCTAGTCTGTACGCATCTTAGTGTGTGTGTCAATGATGTTTAAGAAAATGAAGACTTGCCGCGTGTAAAATTCGATCTTTCAGTAGTCTCTTTCACGTAAGGAACCTTAAACCAGTTGAAATCAGCAGTTTTAACATTTTCAGCATTTATGAAGAAAATACAATGAGTGATTTTATCATATGGAGATAAGTCATTTTTTAATGAAGGACGCGATAACGTATACAATAATGAACGGAGTAGGGTGGCCTTCTTTAATTATTTACAATGTGTTACTTTACAATTATTTACAATTTTACTTGCAAGTGATGATAGGATAAAAGATAACTGAGAGTTCACCATCATATCTCTTCCATATATATTCCAGCAATCTTACTTTCCTTTCTACACAAAATTGTGTCCAAAAAATTGAATTATGTAATCTTATTACGTATTATTTAGTACCAGAGAAAATCACAGAATGAAATGGTTCGGCAGGGTGATGAATTTTAGAAGTTTATAATTGATTATAGGAGGCAAGACATGAGTAATGCAAGTAACGCCTGAAACGAAACGAAAATCTGTGGAATGGCGTCTTGCATTTTGTCTCCCAGAAAGACAAAATCCAAGACGATGTTTTCTCCCTTCGCAAGTTCCTTCCTGTTTTCTTCCTTCGTCAAGTTTTGATTTGCGAACTATTTTGAGACAAAATATGAGTTTTGGTTGTCTAATTGTTGCAACAAAGCTGTACAGAATAGTAATGTCTACTGCGAATCGCTGACAAAAATTCGGTCTTGCTATCTTGCTAACCAGAAGAGTGAACTTGTTCAACCAGGCGTTGTCTTGATTTACAACGCTCGCCTACATGATCCCGCCATTGAGCAACGTTCCCTAGACCTTTGGCTGGGAACAGATTAATTATTCTCCATATAGACAGATCCTTGCAGAAAATGACCATCAGCTGATCTTGTGTCTTAAAATCTACTTGGCTGACTGTTCTATGACTATGATGAGACCAAATAAGATGTTGAATACGTAGCTTGGGTTGCAGGTGTCATCATTCTATGACAAAGAGTTAAACTTCTCTGTTGCTCCTCTAAGATAAGTCCCTCAACATTAGTGGGAATTATCAAGAAAAATTGAGTTAGGTTTATACTCCAAATAGCAATAAAACTTTTACGTGAATACGTTCTTGATTTTATTTTAATAGCGCTTCGAAACTTACATCTGGATACCGCGAATGTTAAAATTCCAACTCTGTTGAGATGCATTCAAAACACAGTCCTGCGAATTACACTCACCCAGTTCATAAAAGGGCTCTATTTTTTAAATTATTACTTTCATAAGCATCAATTTGGAAAATGTCACGGGTTCCTTAAAGTGCTTAATATCAATAAATAAACAAGAATGGATATTGATAAACAAAAATTTTCTTTAAATTTTCCCGTCGGATAGCCTGATTTTGCATCCTTAAGAATGTAAAAAATTTATTTGTTTATAGTTTTTGTCATAATCTTACATTTGCATCCTTTTTTTAAATTGCTGGCTTATAGTTTTTTTGTTAAAATTTGTTTAATTGCCACCATTTCTTGGGACAGGTTTATTAGCAGAACTTCGTAAACATGCATTTTTGCGGGAAGATCAAATAAATATTTATAAAATTAAAAGACACCGAGTTCTAGTATTTTTTTTATTATTATTTTATATCCGTAGTCAGTGATTCTTAATATTAAATAAGTAAAAAATACTTCTGTTCGAAAATAATAACTGAACTGAGACAAAATCAGTGGCTTTTTAAAAAACAATAGAACTTTTCTTTTGTCTAACTACCTAACTACCTTAAAATATTTTACATGACATTGTTAAATGTTACTGGCATTTCAAATATTCAGTTTGTTTATTTATAAATTACGTGACAGAATCTTCTAATATAATGTTGGTAAACCAGTTTTAAACTTATATATATATTAATGATCAAATCAGTATAAAAAAACCCTATTCTTACGTGTAAATGAGAAAGTTTGTCTGTTTATTTGCTTTGTTTTCACGCTAGAACCAACCTACCCGATTGCTTTCAAATTTTCAGAATACATTCATGTTAACCCAGGGAAGGTTTTAAGCCGTAGTTCGAGGCCGAGCCCCTTGCGGGTAGAGTTGTGAATTAAAGAAACAAAGAATAATTTTTTTACTTTATTATTCTTCTGTTACCATGGCAACAGAAATAAATTATGAACTTTTCGTCGTCGAAGATGTTTGCACTTTAATTACCATAGTTACTACTATTCTGTCTTTTGTAATTTTTTTTTTTTTCAAAAAAAATTGTAAAGTCTGTATACCACCATCGTCTTCGTCGTTCATCTCCTCTTTGAGAAATTCTCAAAAACTCCTAATCTTTCTTTCTTAACTGAGGAACTTTCTGAAGTTTTTACACATAATAAAATCATTTTGAAGGTCCGTAAATTTTTTATAGCATATTTACGGGTCATTCCGAGCAAAATAAAAAAAATCAGTCCAGTCCGCCTAGAAGAACGTCTTCACGGATTGTAAATAGGTTTTGAGCAAACATTTTTCCTGTGATAGCAAATAAAAGAGAAAAACAAGGGAGTTGTGGATAAGATTTGTTGAAATGGAATACATTTTTAGCGGCATAGATTTTTTTAATATAAAATATTACTTTGTAATAATAGTGTTGGGAAATATCCTGAACCCCGTAGGGGAACACACCCGCCTTGTGACGATCCCGGTCGCCACAGCACCCCCTCCGTTCCTAGCTCTGATGGGTTTTACCGGATATCGCCTTTTAGACCCTCTAAACCTGATAACACAACACAGTCAATCAGTTTGGCGTCTTTCAGGATGCCACCCATGCAAATGCCTCGAAAGATATTTCCATCAGTGTATTTTCACAACCTACTACGGCCTTCGCATGGCCTTTTCTAACCACGACCATCTACTGTAACTTACATCACTTAGCTATCAAATAACCGATTCGCGGAAGCGCCTCCCTCTAACACCAAAGAGTTTACACAATACCTCTTCCTATATGTAAATTCAATTAGACTATACAACGGATCATTACTTGATTGACCACCAAAAATACTATCCTCATACAAAAACACAAGTGATGATCGCAACAACACAATTGTGACCTACAATTCAATTTACTTAAAAATCAAGAAAAAGATTGACATATTTAATAATCCTAGTTTGAAAGCATATCCTGTCCCTCTCTCCTTTGGTCTGCTTGTGTCCTAGACTTCGGACAAAATCCCGAACTAATCAAGCCAAATCTGGCCAACCTACTTTGAAAAGCACCATGCTAGAAAGAAACTGTGCAAAATGCCGATTGAGAATACCACAATACTAGTTTTCAGAATAAGGAAAACACCATGTATGTAACGGTATGTAACAATTCAGTCCACCTGACCTGCCATAAATGGAAACCTTAGTCGTTTATTTCTTTTATGGGAGCAGAGTTAAGTTGGCCTACCTTTTTGGCATCGTAACGGTAGTTGGTGCTCAGTCTCAAGGATGTCCATGAGATTAATACCAGAAATAACAAGGACCGCCTCGCGCGAGACAGTCATTAGGCACCAGTCACAGATAACAAAAGGAGACGCTGGGCTCTCAATAAAATATTTCCAACTTATTCACTGAGAACATATTTTTTCTATTTAGCCTCCGGGACCACCATAAAGTATTACTGCAGAGAATGAATGAGGATAACATGTATGAATGTAAATGAAGTGTCTTGTACTGTCTCAGGTCGACCGTTCCTGAGATGTGTGGTTAATTGAAACCCAACCACCAAAGAACACCGGTATGCACGACCTAGCATTCAAATCCGTGTAAATGTAACTGCCTTTACTAGAATTTGAACCTTAGAACTCTCGACTTCTAAATCAGCTGATTTGCCGAAGAGCTCACCACTTGACCAACCCGGTGGAGTTATAAGATCGAATGTGTCTAGTTTATGTGTTAGAAGGCAATAAATTAATAGCTTCCTTTGCCTGCTCTAAATATGCAGAATTAATAGACGCAATACTCTTCATACCTTGTATACATAAATCAGCCACATTAAGCCAAGAAATTTTATTATAAGTTGGTTATTAGGAAAGAAAATACGCACATACAGGTTTGGAACATTGAAAAACGTAAAAAAAAATATTACTACTTTTTTGAAGTCTATTAACAAAATCACCATAGAAGTTTGAACGTATAAAAAGTATTTGTTATTTGCAGATTACCATTAAATCACTCTTCACTGTAAATATTTAATTAAAAGAATAAAAATTATAGAAGATATTTATTTACCTTAATTACTATCATCGGTGATCGATTTTCCATCATCTGTTGTATTACAGTTATTTTTGTAATCACAACAACAAATAATCGTCCTCATTTTCATCGAGACCGTTGGTAATGTAATATTTCTTGAACTAATTTTTAATCAAATCATCCGGTATTTCTGTACCGTGCTGCATTAAATCACTCATAAATTTGTATCAGACGCTTTCTTAGTGTTGCCAGATCATAAAATCTCGTGTCGTGTTAGCCATCCGGTTTGTGCAGTGTTTATGGAGTTTGCTCATAAACAGTCGGTTTACGCAGATATCGAGAAGAAGAAGAATAGATCTCACTCCTTCAGAAATAATAACATTATCACAATTTCCAGCAGTCGATCTTCGCTATACATTATTGGTCATATGGTTTCTAAAACTGTCCGTTAGAAGTACGGAAGGTTTTTGTAATAAAGCCCCTGGTCAACTATCCTAGATGCATTTTGAAAGTTAGACAGTATTCACGCCTGACAAGTGTAACTGCCTCAAAATTACTTGTTAACAAGCCCCAAAAGACGTAAAACTTTTCTTTGTGTCGTAATCATGGTGAATAAGGAGCTTCATGCTGCTATTGATCTTGTATCACTGAGCGCATAAACTGGTACTAAACTTTACTTAAGTTTCGTAACTTTGCATAGTTTCTCTTCATTTTGTCTTACACTTCACGTCTCTGTCACACTTTATTCTAAAACGATGACTTTTGAAACATCACCATTATTTTTACAAACACTTTGTATTTTTATTTTTATTGTTTTAAATTAAGTGTCACATGTTCAATTATTAATTAGTACAGATAGATATTTATTATTTAATTTTATAGTCATACAGCCACATGTATTTAAATGTGATCAGACGATTATTTATTTATATTATTGCGTAATTTAGATTTTAAGTAAAAATAAATCATAATTACAATATGAAATGCAAAACATAACATTACACATAATAATTCTTAACTTTGCCGTCTCGTTGATTTCATTGAAACCATTTTTTTTACCAGGAAAAGAGAAGGGACATATTTTTTATTTATCTATTACTTTTTTCATAAATTAAAAAAAATATTTACGTAATAAACGTTTTAGCCGTTCTGTGTCTGAATAACCTACATCAAATTTAAATAATTCTAAATAGTAAAATAAATTACGTTTTTTAATTAGAGGTTGAATATAATTTAAATCACATAAATTATTACCAATTAGGAAATTATGTACTTTTTCACAAGATATTTGGTCATTGTCAAATAAAAAATCTTAAATGAGAAAATTAGATGTACTAGTTTTATTGACTTTTTATTTTAAAAAAATGCTGCTGGCGAACTAGTAACTATTACATTAATCTTTTTACAGCTTTGCTTAAAAATATATGAAAAAATTAATAAAACATGCATTTATTTATTAAGGCCAAAATTTAATTTATAAGAATACATATAAGAATTCTAAGCATTCTAGATGAATATCCACAACTTCTGTTCATAATATAAATGATATTTATGGAAACTCATTTATTTTTCAATATGTCGGCAATCTTGAATTGATTACATTTTTATGAAAATATATTATTCTAATACAACTTTATCACCATTAATGTTATATTCAGTAATATTTTAACATAACCGTACTAAATTTTATGTTTAAATAAATGACATTCATGTAAATACTAAAATTTTTAAAAAAATTACTAAATTTTTATACCATAACCAAAAAAAGATTCTTAAAATCTAAAAAAATTAAGGTTAAAAAGATTCTTGACTAAATCTAATGAGTTTTCAAGTAAGATTTACGATTTCATATGATTTTTAATTAATTTAAATAAAAGTAGATTAGTAAGAAAGAAATTAATGATAACCTGATACTATTAAAAAGCAGCCGATAATAAATAACTACAAAAAATGTTCGTATTCAGAAGCTGCAAGCTTTTTTTTAATTAACGTGTACTATTTCTTTCTTATATAGCTGTTACCATTGATAATACACATATTTTAAGCGAATTTACCAGATTTATTATCATGCTGATAACGATTACTTTTAGTTGAGAATAGGTAACATTTTTTTTTTTTAATTTATCGCATGTAAACAAAGTTAATGATTAATTTTTTCGATTAAAAAAAAATAGGTATTTGTTATTTCTGTCATTACTGATCGTGTAAATTAGCTAATAATCGGAAAAAGATTTATGAACATCAAAGCAATCTGAATAAGTATTATAACAAAAGAATTTTATGATAAATGACAAATTACAAATATATTTAGATACTTATTTATACTCTCATATATCTTTTAGATTATATGTTTTCCTGATTTTTCTCTATATTCAACTCTTTTAGTAGTATTACTACTAAAAAAAAAAAATTATTTTTATTTTTTTGTTTATATTAATAATTTTTAATTTTAGAAGTATTTTAACCTTCGTTAGGTTTTATTTGTTAAGTGTTATTTCTAAAGTTTCTTACAATTTTAAGTTCGTTTCGAATAATGTTTCTCTTAATGGACTGACAGATATTGTTCTGAATTCCTTAATAAAGATCAAATTTTGGCCTTTATTATGGCTCTTAACAATTAATGTAAGGACTAAGTTCTGTGGTTAGGTAAGGACTTAACCACAGATTTGATCTTCATTAAGGCATTCAGAACAATCTCTATCGCTCCATTCAGAGAAAGGTTTTTTCTTTCATTCAGAGAAAGGATATTTTATGAGACCTCCGATAAGGACCGGAGACGTATCACGTAATGAATCTTTTGCAGCCGGAAAAAACCAAAATAGTGTTGACGGTGGGGGAATTCTGTAGTAAATTACTGACTAGGTGAACACCGTTTTCTTTCTGCAAAACACATTATTTCAGGAATTGTTGATTGGAGAATCCCTCAACCAGACATGCCAAGTGCGTTCTGCACTTTTCTTAATTCCCTCAACCTTATTACTTAGTTTTTTAAATGTTAAACGATAAGCGTCAGATTAAGTTGGATATAATTTTATTCGATTTTTAATGTAAATACTAGAAAACGAATCTCATCTAATCTGAATTTAAGACAATAAGTTTTTGAAAGGTAAAGTTTAAGTGAATCAAATGTGGATTTTTTTTAAATATTTTTTTTTTCCGGTGTACTATTATTAATTGTATTAAGTATTAAAATTTATTAAAAATGAAAACTTACTTCTGGAGACCTCCAGATGATAATTACAATTACATTAGATATATGCAAACTTAAAATTTTCTTAGTTTGATGTTTCAAAACATGAAAAACCAAAAACAATATATTTAATATGTTAAAGGATTACAAGAAAGAACCAATTAGTAACTATACGATTAATAGGAAATGTGTTTTGAAATTTTTTAACTATTTTGAACTGGTGTTTTACATTTTAAAAATACAACTTTTCATTAGTTTTCCTTCATCTTCTAAATAAAAAATTTGATTAATGCACTGGAAATTTGACAATAAATCAATGATAGTTTTTAAGGGCATAAAAACATCACTATTTAAAATTTTAGCGAACTATAAGTCTAACTATTTAACATAATCGAAAAATCGATTTCACAATTAGCATAAGAACTCGTTGATGATTAAGGATTCTTATAGTTCAGACGAAGATTTTTAATTCTGCATGATATCTTCATTTTGGAGTCTATCCAACTTACTGCATAATTTAACAGCTCGAGGAATCTCATTCCTACCATCTGCTACCTTCACTTGTATCTTTCGGCCAGTTCTCACTACGGTAACCCAAAGATAGAACAGCTATTATCTGATAAAATTTTATCACCATAATCTTAAAACTTTCCTCGTCAGGCTGTTATGCAGAGCTTTACACATTTAATGAAACCCGTTGACCTTACTATATTTACCTCTGTTTTTCAAACTGGTAAAAGAACATCACAACGAATTTAAAGACAAACACTTGTACAAAAATATTATTCCTCAAGATAATTTTTGATATCTTACAGGCTATTATTCTGCGAATATTATTAATTTTGTTTGATTTATTGGTAGAGACTTTATTCACTGCATATTTTATCCCGCAAAAATGGAAAAGCTCACGTTGTCCTCTGTCATGATAATGGAATGTCGTAAATTTAGAATGTATTAACTAAAGATTCTCATACCTACTGGGAGATTATCGTTATACCGAAGGGTATAATAGGCTGGGGTCATCTAGTAGTGGAGGAAGCTGATGTTTTATAAGCTTCACACTACCTGCCGATTAATTCCCGCTGGTATTGTCAAATGGGGTAGAGTCCTTTGTATATTGCTTCAGTACTGCCAGAAAATCCTACTTCTGTGAGTCCTTATAACAGTTTCTGGCGCACATACTTTATGTAACAAAATGAAAATGCGTGTTCACGCCTAAAGTAGGAGACTTTTGTGGTAACTCTGACAAAGTGGAAGATTCCTGGTCCTCAAGGTTGAGAGTTATATAGCAAGGTGGTATCCCAGCTACGCAATAATTTAGCTTCCTCAAGTAGAATTAATTTGTCTGTAAATAAAACTTCTTACGTTTTACTTTGATATAACCTTGGTTTCTCGCTGGCAAAAGCGTCAGAATAACATCATGTTATATCTTCTTACGATAACACAATAAGTCGGTAAGTCACTGAATCCCTGAGGATAGCGAATAATATTAAGATAACTATAATAAATCAATTTTATTTGAATTTTTCCTGAATAGAAATAAACTTAATTCTTAGATTAGCAGAGTGATTGCTATGAAAAACGTGCTTTTCAATTATACAACGATAAAGATAGCTTTCAGAGTGGAAGAGTGCCAGCTTGGTTTGAATTGTATTCTGCTGTTGCCAATTTCATTGAATAGTATATTAAAAATAGCTCGTAAATGAGCAAATGAACATCGCATTCATAACCAGTGAAATATTAAATTAAAAAAAAAAAACTTGAGTGTAAGTCCATTTCCACCGGCATTCGTCAACAAACTCTCAAATGCAGACAAGGAACATCGTGCCTGACCCTGCCATCTTCTTTTAAAATAAAATCCCTTATTCAATATCCCGCACAAAGTGGCTTTAGCGGATAAAAACTTAATCTGTTGCAGTTGGGATGCTAGAAATGTGGTTTCTTTGGAAAAGGAAGCTCCTCATTCCAAAAAGAGCGGCATAGAATTGTACACGTCTTGATATGTACTGTGATGTCACACGTCATTCATTAAATCCATATCATTTAAAGGGCTTTAAACTCCTAATCTTATTTAGAGTTGCTGAAAATATAGCTTATACCACAGGTACAAGATAAAAATTTCATAGAACAGGTATGGATGTAGCAGAAAAGGGCTCTGTGCACTTTCCTTTTACTCTGTTTTTTTCTGTCCGACCATTCTTTAATGAAAACTATCCTGGCCGCAAGATTGATCGTGAATTCCAGCGTCAAGGGAAAGGTTTCAAATCCAGTAAAACGTCTGTTATTACCAAGCCGTAGAATTCATTTAAGTATAAAGACACACTGACATGTGCTTTGCTACAAGAACTAATAATCGCATTCCACTATGAAAGATGCTTTCCACATAATTATACTAGAAATTCCAGTCACGTGTTACAGAGGATACAAAGGTGCTTACATTTGTGTATACAATATGACACTGCAGATACGGACCAATCCAATTAATAAATTGGATTTGAACCAACTTTCTAATTGGTTCAAATTACTGTGTTAATCTGATAAATAAATGAAATTAGATAATGTAGTACTGTTCGAAGTATTATTACAAATTTTCTCTTCTTACCGTCCGGAGTAAAGTAACTGCCCGGCCGAGCTGATAAATCAAAAACAACGAAAAAATATATTAATCATCTTTTTAGGTAATATAACTTTTCCTGTAAAAATTTTCCCACTTTAATATTTAGTAGAAAAGACTTATAGCTGGACCAAAAGAGGAATTTTCTCTGCGGAAAAAAAATCATCGAATTAATATTAAACTGTAAAAATTTTCAGTTCATTAAAAATTGTTTTGCTTTTTAGATTGTTTTATTTTAAGGATGACTATAATTCTAATGATTATAATCATTATTTTTAACTAAATTTTTAAGTTATCACGGTAAAAATGAAGCTTTATTATCATGTTGTGGTTTTAGGTTTTTGAAGAGTATCTTGACATTGTTCGCTTGTTACAATACGACCACTGGACCAATCGCATTCAAACTTTTACACAATCTAGCCCATTTAGTTTTACCTTATCATCTCTGAAATTCCAGATTAATATCTTTAATAGTTTTGTACGATTTCTAAATCGTATTATATTTGGATCTATATGCTAATACAATTATGAATAGAGACTTGTTACCTTAATCGTTATTTTTAATTTTTAAATATGATATTTGATAAAACGTACAGTATTGCTAATCACATATATATTTACCTTAATAGCTAGAAGGTTTAAATTTTGAAATCTATGCAAACGCTGGAAAGTAATTGAGAGCTTTTTTCATATTGTTTTTAAATTACATTAAATACATTTTAACAGCGTGTTTAATTATTGTATTTTAAATATTTATTTTTATTAATAAAACAAAATATCACGTTCGTTTTAAACGGCTTCAAACGGTAAAATGTAATTATATATATAAATATTCGCTGACCTTTATCTTTTCTCTTACTACCTGTTATTTTTAAAATTTATCTATCAATAATGATAAATGTTTTTTAATAAACATTTACATTTTTATAAACATGATTTGGGAATCATCTTTATAAAACATATAGTAGGATTGGTCCTACTTCCAGTTAAGTCATAAAGAATGATATTAATAAAATAATTCTTTCTAATTATTAGTACGATAATGTTTTTGCAACTATTCATAAGAAACAATAAATAACGAAGAATTTGGTTTTTATTAGTTTGTTTTTGTCCTTCACTCCTCTTTTATAAGTTATTTTCTGTTACTTTTTTCTTATTTATTACATCTACTTGCTAGTTGATCCTTAAGCATACTACATACAGTTATTATATCTGGTTATTTACATATAGTTACTCTATTTGTATATGTATCTGCATATACAAATTTGTTTTTTATACGTAAAAATGTACGTGTTTTACGTACATTTGTACGTAAAAATGTTTTTTACACAAGTTGCAAATAATACACACAAGTTACAAATAATACTAGCAGCAATTATTCGTTTATAGATTTCTCTAAACCTTTATCGAAGGGTGCCCTTCATTATCATAGGTATTAAAAGAAAAAAATATATATTCATAAAATAGGTTTAATTGCTTTTGATTTAACAGTATTAACTATTTATCTATTCAATTGAGTATTTATGGATTGATTTCTTTGATAATCCGTTAATTTTTATTTCACCTTACTTGATCGTGCCCAATAGACAGCTCCTTCCTTATTCTTGTAATGATTGTACCTGTTACTATTGTTACATCCACACGTTCCTAGATCGGATTGTATTGGTAATTAAAACCTAGCAACAAAATGGTGGCCGGATACAATTTCAGGAAGCAGTTACTGTTAAAATTTAAATGGTTCAGTCTGTTAAAATATAATGAATATCGGTGTTATAAATTTATATAATATTTATTAACGGGTGGATAAAGTGACAAATGAAGAGATGTTGCGGCAAGTTGATGAAGGAAGAAGCATTTTGAAAAATATAGTTAAAAGAAGAGACAAACTTACAGGCCACATATTAAGGTATCATGGAATAGTCGCTTTTTTATTGCAGGGATAGGTAGAAGGAAAACATTGTGCAGGCAGGCAATGTTTGGAATACGTAAAACAAATTGTTAGGGATGTAGGATGTAGGGGGTATACCGAAATGAAACGACTAGCACTAGATAGGGAATCTTGGAGAGCTGCATCAAACCAGTCAAACGACTGAAGAAAAAACTTACATTGATAAATTATAAATGAAATGAAAGATCAACTCAAACAGCTTTTCCTGTAAGTGTTCAATGTGAGCACCAATCGTTACACGGCACACATCCAGCCGATAGACGGGTTCATCCCATAATTTAATTAGCAAGTCTGTAGTAATTGATGTGATAGCTGCTACAATCCTGTGTCTCAAATCAGGTAGGTCAGATGGTAACGGTGGCACATATTGATCCTTTATAAAGCCTCAAAGAAAAAAAAATCGTATAGGATCATATCGAGTGAACGTGGAGGCTACGCCAAACACGCCCTGTCATCTGGTCTCCGGCGACCGACCGATCCAGCGGTCGGACAGAATTTCATTTAATCACTCACGTACAGCGTTATGCCAGTGAGAAGGCGCACCATCTTATTGCCAAATAAAGTTCTGTAGTTCGTACTGGAATTGAAGAAAGAGCCATAGTTGCAGCATAGCCAAGGATTTCCTAGACTATGCACAAAAGACTTTCTTACACTTCAACGTTGTCTTCGGGCACACTAGGTAGTCCTGTAATCTTCCCTTTTTAAATACAGCCAACGATTTCAAATTGTTTATACTATCTTCGAATGTTATTGTCATTCGGGGGATTACAACGGAACGGTAAGTAGAGATTCACACTTTGCAAACTGCAAAATTAGAACGCTTTATGTTAAGGGGTTGCCATATTTTCTACTAGCTCTTTCAAGTGGAAGGTACCAGAAACAGTTTATGAGCCTTCACACAACTTAAAGTGTTTAAGTTGATCTTTTATTTCCTGTGTAGTCAATCAATGTACATCAAAAGTTAAAAATACTGCATGGCTTTAAAACCCCAATATTCATTTTGAAACACCCGTATTTAACACTGCAATCGTATTGATATTCAACTCAAATTAAATTTTATTTATTACTTTACATTCAAATAAAATATCAGTTATTTAATTCAATAGCTAAATTTTCAATAGAAATATTAATTTTATATTTAACAGAATTATGAGTATGATTTTAAATGTGATTAAAATTTAATAGAAATATGATTTGTCAAGTTTTGATTTTGTTGTATGTAGGTATTAGTACCTCTGATGAAGTAAAAAACTACCTTCCAAAACTTTAATGTCAGAAATAAAACTAAATAATAACAGCTAAATGATAAAATAAAACCAGGCAAATATTTCTTTTTATACAGAATTTTCTTTTTGTAATATTAAAACGTAATCCTACAAAAAATTGGCCGACTTCATTCTATTAATTTGTAGAGTAAATTTCTTTGGCAGTTTTGTTGATTTTTCAAAAATATTAATGAAAAATTATTTTAACAAAAAATTACGTTTACTTCGACAAATTGAAAGTTTTTTGTTAACATCATTACTGCGAAGTACTTGACTGTTATAGCTCAATTTACATATAGAATTTGTTTATCGACTAGGTTTTCCTTTACGCTATCGTTTTTCCCTTCTTTTCTCATCCTTCTGACGGCCTCCTTAGTTCTAATAACAGGGTGTCCAAAGTCTCTGTCATGGTATCTTCATCCTTCTCCGATACCGGGTGTGTTCTGCGGACGGCATCAGGTGATTCCGACCTTGATGTGGCGGTTATCACTGTTGTCAATGAGTTCCGACTTGATTCACTTTCCTACCACAGTTTTGGGTCGGCTAGACTACTCACCCTCTCCGTAAAAGCTCTTTGCGCTTTTTGAGGTTCCACAAATACAAATTGAACAACTTCTGTATCCACGGTCTTCTTCTGCGACCTTGGTACACTTTTCTTCGCTTTATAACTCGTCGAAGGTCTGGCGTTTTTGGTCTTTTCAGATGTCTCCTTAAAATCTTTACGTAGAACGACCATCGGTGACTGCATCTTCGGGAGTTTTACTGGTTCTTTTTGCTGAGAAGATTCCATCCCTATGTCTATGATTCTCTCAGTCATAGTAGCAAGAAACTCTAAAAATTGTAATTCAAGAATCCTTTATTACTTTTCACTTTTAACCGATCGATTTTTTTTTATGTATAAATTACTAATCTTTTTGAATGAAATATGTCTCAAGTCAGATCATCTACGATTGTTTGCTTACTATATATAACACATAAATTTATATCAGAAGGGACAATTTTTTTTATGCCAGACGAATGTGTAATTAATAAGACTGCTAAATATTTATGTATTTGGTTATTGAGGAACGAATCTGTTATTTAATACTTTATACATATAGATATGCTTACGCCACAACATTTATTCTTCATGTTTATTGTTAATTGAAGATTTCATGATGGTTTAAATTTCTATGGTTGCGACTAGGACATTGTTTCGTTATTATTATTTTTTTTAATATTTACAACTTATATATTTTATTTTTCATTTACTAATCCAACAGTTATTTTTTTTTTTTAGTCATAATGTATGAGCATTTGTGTGTGTATATGTCTGTGTGTGTGTGTGTGTGTGTGTGTGTGTGTGTGCGCGCGCGCGCGCGCAGCTATTTAACGAGTTGAAAGTAGTAAACATTAATTTTACATTTCTTAATGAAAAAAAAATACATTTCAACAATATTTAATAAAAATTCTTCACACTTAATAAATTACCTTTGTAGAAATACTCCGCAAATAATTACAATATACGTCACGAAAGAAAATATATTGTCTTAAAAGGGAAGAACGTTTTGTACAACTTGATGGAAAGTATTATGTTTTTTTCCAGTTCCTAGTCCTTTTCTCATTTATTATTGTACATTACCATTTTTATAAGAGATTAAGAAGTTTACCAAATCTATTAAAATTGGCGTTTAAGAGTAATTAAAAAACAAATGTTATCTGTATTTATACATTATTTTACTTTTCCAATTGTCAGTCTCAGAATGACAAAAAATCGCTATTTGAGCTCTCTTTAGAGAACAATTTTTTTTCTATGTGTTTTAAAAACGTAATAAGTTTACCTTTTTCTTTTTTCCCCCTCCTCCTCCACTCATCCCTACCAAGGCTGAACCCGCTGTTAACACAACTCACCCTAGGGGGAGGGTCCCTCTTCCTGTAATATCCTAAGTGCGCTGAGTGCGCACCACGATTAATACTTTTGATACGAACAATTTGTCCAAAGTTATATTTGTGTTTTGGGGATAAAAAAGGAAAACACTGTGGTTAGAGCACTGTTAAAAATCACAACTCAAGAAACAACTTAAAATGTTAGGATTTTGAAGCTTTCGTTATAAATTTTTTTCTTATTGTTAGTACTCTAACAATCTAGTGGTGAATGGTCTAGTGGTGAACGCGTCTTCCCAAATCAGCTTATTTGGAAGTCGAAAGTTCTAGCGTTCAAGTCCAAGTAAAGTCAGTTATTTTTATACGGATTTGAATACTAGATCGTGGATGGCGGTGTTCTTTGGTGGTTGGGTTTCAATTAACCACACGTCTCAGGAATGGTCGATCTGAGACTGTACAAGACTACACTTCATTGACACTCATATATATCATCTTCATTCATCCTCTGAAGTAATATCTGAACGGTAATTACCGGAGGCTAAACAGGAAAAAGAAGTGTACTCTAAATTCATCAGCGTTATTTAGTTACAATCTGCAATTTTCGCAATGGGCCTTACGCCCGCCTTTTTCCTACTGGTCATTATCAAACACTTATCAGCTTACAAATCTACTTTGGTCGGAAGAAATTACTTTGAATTTATTTTTTATTAATTTTTTTTCTCTTAGTTTGTCCGTTCATTGTTATAAGTAGAGTAAGAAAATATTAAAAAATTATTATTATTGTTATTATTATTATTATTATAACAGCATTACTTAAAAAAAGCTGAATAAAATAAAATCTATAAAAATAAATATTTCGCGTCAGATTAGACGATATCTACTTTTTTTAAATGAATAAATAATTAGTACCTTGGATACAAACCAAATTAAGGTCCAGCATTTGTTATTGTGTATTTTTTTTAAATAACAAGTCGTAATAAGATTCTTTTTTTATTGTTAACATTTTTTTTTTTTTTGACAAAAGAAAAAAATGTTAATAATAATATCGAATGTAACAATGTCATATAACAATGTCATATCGAATATAACAATTCTTTTTTTATTAACATAACCATTTTTGATTGAGCTATTATTTAAAAAGTAGCCAATAACTGGAACTACCGTTTGATTAAAAATTTGATAAAGAATAATGTGTAAAAAACTAGTTGTTACCTTATTAATTGGGAATATCTTTATAGTTTTTTTTGCATTCTACTCGGAGATCGATGAAGAAGTAATTAAAAATTTATGTAAAATGCACTTATTTATTACTTTAGTTGTTTTTTCAACTTATTGAAGAAAAATTTAAAAATTTCAGAAAATAAAGTGAAATCATAAAAAAAGAAGTTATAACAATTATTTACTACTATTATAAACCTTTAAATAAAGCGGAAAGATACACCGTAAACAATTTTATTAGTTAAATCATTCGTTCTCAAAGTGGGCGATACATCCCCTTGTGGGCTCTGGAGGCCTTAAGGGGGGCGATAAAAGGTCCGCAGAAATTTGGGGGCGTTCAGGCGATCTAGAAAGACGATGGCTGATTAAAAAAATAGACAAAAATTATGTTTTCCTATTCAAACTAAAATTAAATACCTCACGATAAATAATGATTGTATTCAAACTACGTTGAATTTGCAACCAAGAGGCTTAGAGACGAATAAAAAAAAAATTAAAACTTGAATATTCTAATTTTTGGCACTATACTTCGGATTTCAAAAATCATCAAATAAAAACAAAAAGCAGCGAGAAGAAAATTTTTTAGATTTGAAAGTTTTTCTTCGTGTCTGATCGAGCGCATGGGAAAGTGAAATTTTTTCAGTAAACTGCATTAAAATCGTTTAAAAGCTTAAGACTAGCTTTAATTTCTTTTTTTTTATGTCTTTTTAAGATTTTTCTGAAGCGAAATATTCCACTTTAAGAAAAAAGGCTACTTTTGTTTTTAATTCTGCATATCTCACGATCCAAGCAACGAATTGATACAAATAAATATGGAAATTTAAATATTGAAGGGTTTTTTAAACGTTGTTTTTAAGAGCGCATTTTAAAAACAGCAATTGCAATTATTAAATATTAACAGATGGTAAGTTTAAACTTTTGGAGGCGCTAGAAAAGTTTTGATTCTCAATGTGGGCGGTGGTCGAAAAGGTTTGAAAATCAATAAGTTATACATAAAGAGAAAATCAGACACAAGCATGTGTTATGAAGCATTCGTTACGAGAGCATAAAACAAGCGTAATAATAATAATACTATTATATATAAGACATACCATCAGCCTTGTTAAAAGAAATTATCAATATCAAAGATGAGTATTTAAATCACAAATTGACCTCTTAACATTTTTAATTAATTCAATAAATATTCAATAGATACTCAGCAAATCATTA
Source organism: Lycorma delicatula (assembly GCF_047948215.1). Lineage (NCBI taxonomy): Eukaryota > Metazoa > Arthropoda > Insecta > Hemiptera > Fulgoridae > Lycorma > Lycorma delicatula. Next base: position 72,806,704 of record NC_134455.1, read on the forward strand.
ATTAACATTTTATAGTTTTATTAGATTAACAGAAATGTTTCTGAAAGTTACAGTATATTATGAATTCCTGCATAAGTGAATTCGTTCATCTCGATGGAATGTCATTGATTTTTACGTTTTACAACATGCTTTCTTATACCATGACTGAATGACCTTTAAATAAACGTACCGAAACAAAAAAACATCGTTTTATTTATAATTTTTTTTACAATATGTATATATTAAAATAACATTAATATTCAATTAATTTATGAAGAATAAGAATAATTTGTTTTTCTCGAGCGTTTTTACATTTAGCCTAGGTCATTCCTTCTCCAGTATCCATGACATATTTATATAACTGTTAAAAAAAAACAAAAAAAAAACATTATGACATAAAATATTACTTTCCTTTATTGGCCAAAAATATAATTATATTATTCACTCAATATTTTATACTATTTAATTTCAAAAAGAAAATTACCAATTTTAACTATTTTAATTATTATTATATTGCATCAGCAATCTAAGTTTATATTACATAATCACTTCACATAATTTCTAATTATTAATCTCAACTTACTAATTAATGAAGTTAAATAAATATTTATATTTTTAAACTCAAAATTACAATTCCCAATTTCAAATTTTAATATATTTTAACGTATTTGTATCAACAAATTACCATCAAAATAAAAGTTATCTTATAAATAAGATGTTCTACAGAAGTAAAATTTCTATACAAACAGTTTTAATTAAAGACGTGTAAATTTATAAACAGATTACAACTAATAAAATGATATTACTCATATACAAACGGTACTACCCCTGCACCACATACACCTTATTAATCTTTCTCAAAAGACAAAGACACTTACATTTTTGGATCTTAATTAAGCACAGTTTTAAGTCACTGTGTGACTTAAATTAGTTTAAAAAAAATTAGTTTAAAAAAATTTTTATTTATTTTCTAATGGTTTTTTAAACATCCTGAAAAGAATATAAAAAAAATTCTACGTAAATTTCTATTATGGCATCTTCGCCATCTCAATTCTTAAAATACCTTCTAGTCAAATACTACAATACAATGCAATACAGTAACACAATAGCTACTATAACTTCCTTAAAAGTAAAAGACCAATTTGACCAAAGTGAAATCATGTATAAAAATAAAATTTTCAAATATTGAGTTGATTAATATTTGTGATTATGTAAGTTACATTTTTTTACGACATACGCGGCAGTTAACTTCACTGATTAAGCTAATTTAGTTCTAGAAGATTCTTTGGGAAAAGTTTCATTAGTTTGAAATGGAGCCGTTGAGGTTTTATCACCTTTCATCATATTTTCATTTTTAATGATCTAAGCATTATAACAAATAACTTTTAAACATATCAGCATAACTAACGCTACAATGAAAGAAAAAAACTTTTAAAATATGTCTGAAATCTAGGAATTTCATTAAGATACCAAATATTCGACTAAATATATTTTTATTATATTTTTTCACTGCCAAAAAATTCACTAAATGAGTAATTATTTTTAAATTAAATCCAAAATATTTAACTAGTTTGTATACATAAAAATTAAAATATTAAAAATAAATTGATTAACTGAACTAACATCATAACCTGTCGTAGCGGTGGAAGGGTAACGTTTCTACCATTTATAAGAAATGTTCCTGGTTTAAATTCCGCTTAGGGTTGGGATTTTTCGTTCGCCAAAAGTTTTTTTTCTTCAGTTATAAAAGAGAAAAGCTGACTGTCTACACAGTTGTAGGAATTTCGCGTCACACGGCGTTTTTCTGATGCATGGCTAACACACACAACTTAATTTTAAATATTTATCACTGTATTTGAATACAATATTTTTATATTTAATTCAATATTTCTAACTAAAGGGCGCGCGCATACCGTATTTCATCGCGCGGGTGTGGCGGTACTAGTAGCCACTTTAAATAGATTTTTACACTTTAAATGTTATTCATTTATTTAATTCTAACGCTCACGTGTGGCGTCCCAACAAAGCGGACGACTGCAGCAGTAGTTCGGCCGCTAAGTGGGTTATGTGGTGTGTAAGGGGGGGTGGCTGGAATAAGATCCCAATTTGATAGGGAACAAATCTGTGGATCCAACGAGATGGTAATAGAAAAAACTACAACAAAAAATACCCACTGTACTGCCTTACAAATTTAGCGTGGCGATTTATTGAATTGGAGTGCACATTTATTAAGGCGCAAATAAATAAATGTCGGTTGCGATCAACCTAGCTGTAAATCCAAGCGGTCCTCAAAGTTGGAGCTGAAGTGAGAGACTAGAGGTTATACTCAGCACCCGAACGGACCAGACCTGAGGTCTTCTAGGACATTTATTCTCTCTGGTTATCACTCCACTAAATATATTGCTACTGTCGTGGCACGATTGACTGAATTTGTTAATATGCTGTCGTGGCATGAAATTACTGAAATAATCGTATTGTAAAGTGGGTATATACAGTTTAGGTGATTGTAGAATAGTAATAGAGTTAGGCACGCGAGGTCTTTCATCTTCCTTGAGTAGGCTGTTAGTCTAGCAGTTCCTGAGGGCTGCGTGGTAGAGTTAGGTGTCTGATGTCTTCTTAGAAGGCAAAACTTGACTAGGCTGGAATTTACTCATGTGAATGTCTTTCGAGGCATTTGCATCGGTGCCATCTCACGAGACCGACTGATGACTGTGGAATGTGATCAGTTTGAAGGCAAGAAAAAGGCCTCCGAATAAGCCACTCTTGGCCAGGGGTAGGGTGTGGTGTAGTGACCAGAAACGTCATGGGCGGGTGTTCTTCCTCGGGGGAAATTGAGATGTACTGCCTTGCACCGATTCAAAATTATTACTATTCTTTTGGAGTAGGGGTGCAATTTTGCAAAAAACGTTTTACACATAACATGTTTTTTTTTATAATTGTTTTCAAAACATTTTTTTTAAAAATGCAACGAAAATCTCCCTTTTAACTGCGTTTTATAACCCTTCAAAATTAAAACCATATTTTGGGGTGGGGTGAAATTTAGCAAAATCTTTTTTACAAAATCTGTTTACTTCATCAATATTCACAAAATTATAAAAAAAAAAAAAAAGAATACATAGCCTTAATTAGACAAACTCTGGAAACGATTTCGTTTTCCCCCCAGTACCCTCACCCCCTGACCTTTTGCATTGAAAATTTAATAGCATTAATGCCCCTACTATAAAAATATTATAGCCAAGTTTGTTGAAAATTGGTAAAGTAGTTCTGGATATATAAGGCGATTTACCCGCCAACATACATACGTAAATACGTACATGCACACATACATACGTACGTACATGTTTTCGCGGAAATTTTGACACCATTTTTTGGTTTTCTGAAATCCTTAGGGGGCCAATTCGTCAAAATTTGGTGAAAACCGGATATGCCCAATTTTGATCGATGACCATACTTTTTCTTCTACATATAGATGCTACATAGACGCTATATGCTATGTGTCTATATAGATGCTATATAGACGGGAAAGTAAAAGTTACCTGTAATATGAAAAATTGATATTTCTATAAAAATATAATTAAAATTAATAACTTTTTGTATAATTTTAACATTTTTCTGCTTTAAATGCGTGAGAGATTATTTGGATGGATCGAAATACGATGAAGATAAGATGAAAATCAGTTCTAGTCAATGGCAGAGTTTTAATTTTTCCCCTACTCCATAATGGTTGTGGTCTCTCCTAAAAATGGAGTGTCCATTGTAATAAAATATAACTTATTTTATTTTAATAAACTTTTTTTTTACTTTTATTGCTGATTATAAAATGTTCATTTTTGTGACCGTGACCGAAAAATCGAAACTTGTCTTCAAAAAATGTTATTTACTTAAATTCTTAATATGATCTTGTAAAGATTATTAAAATGTAATTGTAATTACAAATTTGTTTGTTCAATATTATAGAACTACCTCGAAAGTTTTTAAGAATTTATAAAACGTTTTACATATTAGATTACAAGACAGCTTTTTAATTACGTTTATATAAACATCACGTTTTAGCGATCTAATCCTGTTTACCTAATATATACATAATAGAATATGTAATATTCTGCATAATCTAATCTGTAATATTCTATATAATAATGTAAATATCTATATACATAATAGAATACGTAATTTATTTTCCATAATTTATTAACAAACTATTAGTTATCACTGAATACTAAAATGATGTAATTTGTTTTTAAATATAAAAAAAAATCTTTTTAGTCGACAACATCCTTTAGTGTAAATAACGAAATAAATAAAAGGTACTTATTTATTTGTTTAAGTACTTATTTTAATTTAGAGATGAGATCAAAGTCATTTGATTTAAAATTATTCATTCTAATAAGTTACGTGAAAGTAATATAACTCTCATTTTATAATAATAATTAAAGATACGAATAACTGTAAAAAAATATTTAGTTTGATGACAATGCTACTAACGCTACTTTTCAATATAATCCCCGGCTACATTTAGGCACTTGTCCCTAAGAAGTAAAGAATTATTTACTTTGGTGTGTGAACTATAACTTTGGTACCATGAATAAACTCTTTGAGAGGACCATACAAAAATAAATCTGATTGTGCAAGATCAGGATTGTATGTGGCAAAACCTCCCAACCCAACTTTTGTTTAAATTCGAATTTTCGGACCGATACTTGCAATACAAATTTCACTAATTCCCAATTTTTTTGCAAAACGTTAGTCAAAACTTCCATCAATCTTCCGCTACGATGAAAATCTACAGTTGCTGCCCGATTTAAACTGTTCAATCCACTTATAAAAATTTTCACACTTAATATGATTCTAATAAATAATAAAATTGTTAATGAAATAATCAAAAAGAATTATAAAATGGAAATTCTTGTCGAACAGCTGATATTTTCTATCTCAAGGATTCCAACCTGAATAAAAAAACAGTTTCAGGTTATTCTTTTAAATAGATTTTCTGCTGTTGCCATTCGTCTCTTTAATTATTGAACGATTCTCGTAATAAAAAACAATCGGTATTTTATAAATCAAGTGACATTTAAAAGGCAATATAACTTATCAGGCCTGTTATAATCAATTAGTCCTTCTGTTACGTAACTAGAATTATCACGCTAATTATTAAGCTTATATTTCAATTAAATATTAGTTTATTCACTTCAAAAAAAAAACAAAAAAAAAAACAAAACAATTAATAGAATAAAAATCTTAACATCATAAAATTTGCAAAATACTGTAATTAAATTTTAAACGGTAGCTCCGGCCTTGTTTTTTGGCAAAACAGTTTTGGCTTGATCAGGATGTTCTTAATAAAAAAATTAGATAAATATATTTAAACAAGTAAAATTTTATGAAACCTGCATATGAAGTTTTTTATAGTGCTTATCTTCTAAGTCGAATTACATTTTTTTTTTTTTTATTTCAGAATTTCAACCTTATAGCCTTGAGTTTTATTTAGCCTTGAGTTTTAATTTTACTTGATTATTATTTGAGGAAACTTTAAGACATGCTATTGCATAAATGAAAAAAGACGATTTTATGCTATTTCTTGAAACCAATAGTAGCTGTTAAAAAATAATTTATTTAGTTCTAGTTCTTTATTATAAAATTAAATTATCATTATTCCTTTCTAAATATACATCTCACAATCAGATTAAACACGATTTTAACGTAACAAATTGTTCAGACTGGACTGAAAATAACTATTATTAGAAAACACTTGCTGCTATTTTCTTCAAACCCTTGAAATCCCCTAATAATAAGTACATGTTAGGGAATGAACTACTCCCAAATAAAGTTCAGTTGAATTTATGAAATTACGTTTAATTTTTTATAGTACAAAAATGACATATGAATAACGGTAATTGTACTGTATAAATTATAATCCTATCTATTATATATTTGTATATTGATTTCTGTCCATTGTATAATAAAATGCATAAAGTGCAAAAACATAAACTGAATAAAATGTATAATATGTACCATCTGAACACTGCAGTTGCACGCACACTTCTCATCGGCAGCTCAACTTGAAGCCGACGACTTGTACTGTTCAATCCCCACTACAAGTACATAGTTTGGTTAGTTCTGTTTAATATAAATTGTGAATGCTTTAATTGTTCTCTTTAATATCGTTTTAAGGAAATTTTAGAATAAATCCTAACTGTATATTTCAATTTTAGAATTTAAAAGAAACTACTATGAAGCCATTCATACTTGTGGGCTTTTTAATCTTAACACTTACCTAAGAAATTAACAAAAGAAATTAATACCTGTTAAAAGTATCAGTTATAATATACATCAGCGTTTAATAAGTATTACTTTTTGTCACTATTTATATTCTTGATCAACTGAATTGGATTTGAAATATTTTTCTGCCCAACTTATTTTTACATTAGAGAATCATTTATTTAACAAACATCTAGTAGGTGAGTAAATGAATCTAAATTAAAGAACCTTGGAACAACTTTTAAATTAGGAAAATTATGTTATTTAATCTTCACACTCTAAATTGTTATAGAGACATTTCACAAGTTAAATGTAGTTTTAAATGGACAAGGCTCCATTTTTACATGGTTTTCTACGTAGTAGTGACTGCCTCTAAATAAATAAATTTAAATAAAAAGATAGATAATTTCAGAGAGTTATCTAAAATGTACTTAAACACGATTAATAAAGGAATTAAGTGTAAAATCTTTATAATTGTGGTTTTATTATAATTCTTTAAACAGAAGCAAATAACCTATATTCTTTATTTTTCTTAGTCTGAGCTATTTTATCCTCATTAAAATCGTTTTAATCCGGTCAGTTCATGAAATCCTAGTAAAGTATTTATAAATTCGCCTAAAATAATTTGTTTTATTTTCGTAAAGCCGCAATATGAATTTTGTTCTTTAATTATCTGGATGTTGTACAAGAAAAGTTCAGGAAGCGCAGTCTTATCGATTAATAGCCTCTAATTGGTGTTTTGAACAATCAGTGGTTAGAATACAAAATTACCAGATAAAGCTACTGGCAAAGCAGCCTCTCTAAATTACACAAACATTCATGGCTATAGGAGTAAGACCGTGTAAAGTTCCCTATGACATTATTACGTTCTCAATGAGCTCTTATCCAAACGCCAGAACATAACATAAGGGATCAAAAATATGGATAATGGGTAGAAAGTGAAAAAAGAACAATATTTTTCATCTTGAAACATGAAAATTGCTCTATTCAATGTTAGTGCTTCGTAATTAATCAGTTGTCGTCTAACCCGTCTACAATTAGGCCGAATATTTGGCCATCTACCCAAGACAGAATTATCTCATAATGATGAGAGTAGAGTTCGCGTTTACGAGCTCAATGTACTCTGAAACAAATTATTTTTCTTCAGTTATTAAAAAGCCATCTGAGTATTTTTTCCGTAATCCCAAGAAACTCTTCCTTATGGTGAGATTTAATTCAAATTTAAAAGTATCAAATTAAGCTAAAACGCGTTCAACTATACTCCATATTGTAGTCATCCATTGGGGGTAACTACTACGAGTTCCATATCCCATTGAGGAATGGACATATGAACCCTTCTTTAATTCTTATCCTGTATTTCTGTCAAAAAATAGTACCAAAAAAGTGATTAATTTAAACTCCTCTTTTAGAAGAGGTTACTGGGAGAATAAATATAATGTAAAATTTACCGCAATACAAAAAAAATAATAAAAAAGTAATATAATAATTATAATATATATAAAAATATATAATAAAAATAAAATAAATAATAAATATATCGCAGATTTAAAAACGATTGGAAATTACACAACAGTTGTAAAATAAAAGCTATCTGAATAATGTTTTTAATTAATGACAGTAATACAATAAATTATTATTTATAAATTGACAATAAAATAACAGTAGCTGATGAACAATGCACAATACTGTATTTGTGTTTAAATCATTCTGTAAGGTACATTAAGTATGTCGAGTACTGTGAACTGTACTGTCGTTAGCGAAATTTTTCTTTGAAATTTTGTGCTGTGTGCAAAATATATTTACAGCAAGATGCTGCGCCTCCCCACTTCTCTTGTACCGTTTCCACTCACTTAAATCATCATTTCACTGAGAAATGGATGATCGGTCGTGGAGGTCCACATTCCTGGTCCCAAGATCGCCTGATGTAACACCTTTAGATTTTTCCGCCTGAAAATATTGTATACAAAACAAAATACATTCTCGTGAGGAATTAATATTCCACACTATCGGTACGGCTGAGCAACTTTAAGGACAGTCCTGAAGAACTAAAAAGAGAAAAAAGCAGTACAGAAACGTGTTGAAAATGGCAGGCTCATTTTTGAACATTTACTTTAAACTGGTACGTATAATGTACTTTGGTCTAGCGTACAGATTCTAAAGAAATATCGGATTTTTCTAATTTTTCTTTCTTCTATTCAAGTTATCTTACACCATTTTGCTCAGAATTAAATTTTCTACAAGTTTAGTATAAGTTTTATGTTTATTTCCCATTTAACAAAGCTACTGTTCATTAAACATTAAAAAAAATCAGTATTTTATACCCCAATCTGTGGGTTTTCACCTCCGGAGAATTTCGTCATACACTGTGTACATTTATTGTTTTTTTTAATTAGCTTTTTACAAAATCATCTCAAAAATATAAACATAATATGTATTATTTTACTCTACAAAAACCTCAAATAATTCATAATAACGATAAAAATCAATATTTTATAATGCAGACATGTATTTTCTAACATAAATTTAATATTTTGCAGTAAAATACTACAAAAAATCCTAAATTATCGAATTATGTTCAAGCATATATCAATAAACAAACATAAGCTTAAGGGTTACTATCCTCAGGAGTGTACGGAACATATCAAACGAAAATAGCTTTCTAACATGTAGAATACTCATAAAATAAATAATGCTAGCCAAAAGCAATACTTTTCCGCAGTTTTTTCTTTTTGTGGCTCAATAAAACTAAGAATTAAAATGTATTAGTAATGTATACAATATCGTGTATCACACACACACACACACACACACACACACACACACACACACACACACACACACACACACACACACACACACACACACACACGCACGCACGCACGCGCGCGCGCGCGCGCGCGCACGCACACACACACACACAGAGAGAGAGAGAGAGAGAGAGAGAGAGAGAGAGAGAGAGAGAGAGAGAGAGAGAGAGAGACAGCAAGGTTCACCTTACATTTATTTGGAATTAATATCATATAATACATTGCTTTGCGTGTAAAGATGTTCCAGAAGTCCATGTTACAGAAAATTGGTATGAAAAACTGCAACTAGTCTATACAAAAATATAAATGCATCTTTTGTACCTACTATTAAAACATGTTTTTCTTCATCATATGTTAAATACAACCGATTATATTAAGGAATCTGGTTCCAGTTCTAATAAACAGGGCTCTATCATTATGTAGACACGAACAACGTAATCTGAATAGTTTGATCTACACTCTGAAAGTTCAACGAAGAGGTACAAATTAATCAAATTCTTTATTTACAATAACCAATTGGGAAGTTATCGATAACAAGTAATCAATCAGATATCGATTAAAGACATATTATTTAGATTAAAACAGTAAAATTTAATTATTTAAAATTAAATATTGTTACTATTATTTTTTTTTTCATTCGTATCTATTGTGCAAGTTATTTATTTTTACAATACAGTTCTAAAGTAACAAAATTTACTTGCAGAAAATTACTTGCGACTGTTGAAATTGTTATTATTTTTTTGTATATTTAATTAAAATTACTGAATGAAAGGTATTTAATAACAAACTTATCTTATGAGCTTTAAATAATTATTTTGATGAGGTATAATTTTACTATCATTGGTATTTCATCATGATATTTATGTTAATTAATTTTGTAATTTCCTTTGATTGCATGTATGTTACGTATGTAACTAAACAGTTAAAGGTGGCCAAAGATGAGTTCGACCCTTGATCATTCAATCGAAATAGAATAAGCTGTTTACAGGAATAACATAGCATTCCATATCATTATTAATAGGGAAAACAAGGAGTGAAGCAGAATCCCATTGAATCTTTTCACTAAGCCTAATGAGTTATTGCATAATAGCATGTTATTCTCATTTAAATGCCTCATATGCAGAAAATGACATCTTGACCTATATTCCCTACAGAGATTGGATCTATAATAAACATCGTTACTTTTGTAAAAAGTGCAGCATCCGTTTCTAGCTCAAATGCTTTTCAGGCGTCAGAGCAACAAAAAACTGTAAAGCATCAAGGTAAATGTACTTTATATAGAAAACAAAGAGTTACAGAATTTAATTTGAATGCAGTCCTTTAGATATTATCGATATCATATATTTTTTTATTTTCCTTTTATTTTCTTTGAAATCTCCAAAAAAACACTTATCGCACTGGTGAATACTCATCGCATTTCTTCACCAGACTTCAATATTTTTATGACGAGAATACAAACATCGAAAAATCAACTGATATTATATTGCTAAAATAACCAACCTCACTTTGTCAGGGTAAACAACATGCAAAATAAGTATTGCAAGGTTCCTTTTTGTCTAATCAAATGATCTAATGTAAATTATTTACTTTAACTTTGGCTAATTTTATAGCACTATTTGTTATAATGATGGTATAAAAATGATGATTATTTAGATTATTTTAACATGGTTAGCTTTTTTCTTCTATGTCTTTGGATTTCAGATATTTGTAACGAAATTAGTATGTACCTTCACAAACAGGTTTTGTTTGGTGGGTAAACTATTCTGAATAAAATTTGGATGTAAACATTTTTAACAGAAAAATTTATATTTTGATGTCATTATAAATTAAAAAAACAAAAAATAGAGAAATTATCTAATTTTTTCTTCTTAGTGAGATATTTTTTCAAACAATAAATTGCAAAATAAACAGATCATCTAATATATATATTTCCAGTTAGGTTTACGTAAAAATAAACAAATCACAAGGATTTTTTACAAATAACTTTTAGTAATTTATATATTTTCTGTACCTGATTCTGTCATACATTTCAGTCACTCATCTTTCAAATATAACTGAAATGTTAACAAGAACGTCATAATTTCTTTCCTAATGTGTACATTGCAATCTGTTCAACCGGTAAACAATAAGCAACCCCCACTTACGGTCCAATGAGATAAGGATTATATGTAAATGAGGTGTACTCTTGTACAGACTCAGGCCGAACACGAACACTCCTGAGACGTGTGGTTAATTGAACCTTAACCACCAAAGTAACCAACCGGGTTGGTCTAGTGGTGAACGCGTCTTCCCAAATCAACTAATTTGGAAGTCGAGTGTTCCAGCGGTCAAGTCCTAGTAAAGTCAGTTATTTTTACACGGATTTGAATACTAGATCGTGGATACCGGTGTTCTTTGGTGGTTGGGTTTTAATTAACCACATGTCTCAGGAAAGGTCGAACTGAAACTGTATAAGACATTTCATTCATACTCAAACATATAATCCTCATTCATTCTCTAGTTCCTTCGTGGAACGCTCTATATATATTTAAATATATCTTAAAATATTCTACTACAAACAAATAACGCAGCAAAATCAATACGTCGATCGAAATGAACGATGTAATTTCTAAGATATAGTCAGCGGGAAGTTTATAGTAAGTGAGAATTTTAATAAAGTTAAATATTTTAACCAATCATGTCGGCATAAAGCTTTCATGGATCTAATGGCAATGGTCCGAAATTTAGGGGATCTGCACTTCTACATTATACTGTCGTGATGATCTGCACTGACCGGTCATCCAAAACTTACCATAGCCCGAGAGGAATTGGGAGACATAGTAGAATACGTTCCCATGCCCCCTCCCAAGCCACGGCCCCAATTCCGGCAACATCCGACGGGACCAGGCCCCCGCTCGAGCCGTTTTCCAGCATTCTTCCCATTCTCGTCTTAGTAGTGTGTCCGCTTCTTCTTTCTGCATGCCTTCATACCTTCTAGTCCTTTGTTTTGCCAGTAGCCGGATCGAGGAAACCCCCGCCAACACTCCCTCGCCGCCGCTGATACGGTTCTGTGTGCACTGATTACAGAGATAGACAAAAAAAAATATTTTTAATGTTTCTCTAAGTGTGATACCATTTCTTTAATTGCTTTCTTGTGTATATTACAGATCTGTAAATACAATTTTTCTATCACACTTGGTTTTAAATAAATGACGTTCCAAAAAAAATTAAGGAAAATATAGTTAAAATCTGTAAACTTTATAATTCTGAATAGCCATACCTGTGTTAGAATGATTTCGCTGATGGTTTTCTTTTATAAATAGCCTCAGGCACATCCTGAATTAAAATCCAACAGTAATCGGCTAGCATTTTAATATTCCATTTCCCTCTATAGCGAATTTCCATCACCGAAATGTCTTGGTGGAAACGTTCACCTTGTTCGTTACTTACGTCACCAAGTTTGTCCGGGAAAAGATCCAAATTTGATCGGAGGAAATGTGTTTTCAAAAAACATATAACATCCCATAGCGCTGTATGAAGTAAGAAGTTGATTAACAAAATCGTGGTAATTGTCGGGTTTTTGTTTTCCGAAAAAAATTTTGTAAACGTCTTTAAATAAAGCCCAAGCTGCACTTTCTACAATATTTAACATTAAGTTAAATACATCATCTTTGACAAACTCTCTTATTTGAAGACCAACAAATATTCCTTCTTTAATTTCTCCTTTATTTACATTTCGGAAATTACTACCTGATGTACAAAAATCCGGGACTATCCTTCTTCATTGCTTTTACAAATGTTTCAATTGGTCTAGCTTGATTCTGTAGAGGGGGTATAAAAATTTTTTTGGGTTCAACTAACTGCTCATGAATAATATTTTTCCCATTTGGAGTTAAGTTGTCACGTTTCTTCCACTCTTTGGTAACATAATGTTTATACCTAGCTCGTCTGTCTCATTCGCAAAGAAAACACGTGTACTTAGTATAGCCTAACTGCATGTCTTACAAAATAGCTATAACTTTCAAATCACCGCATATGTTCCAGCTATGTTTTTTTATAATTTATTTATTCAAGAATGTATTTCATCACATCTTATGTCTCTTTCAAATTAATACCATAAGCGACTGGTATCGAAGGATATTTGTTACCGTTGTGTAGTAGAACCACTTTTAAACTGTACTTAGACGAATCTATGAAAAGGCACCAGTGCTCAGGTTTATGAACTTGTCCTAAGTGCAATATAAGCTCATCAATATTTGTGCAATAAACCAAATTATTTTCATCAATAAAGTACTGAGAAAGTTCTTTTTGTTGTCTTTGAAAGCCCGACATTTTTTATTATTTTGAAGTAAATTCCAAACTTGCAGTCTTGATCTAACAGTTCACTTAATTTTTTGATAAATTTAAATTGCTAACCAAGTCAATTAATTCACCTTGTGATGTAAGATGTGGCTCATTGAACGATAATTCGAAATCAAAATCTTTGATGTATTCTTCAGTATTGCCTGATTCTTCATCGCTGCTTTCGAAACATACATTCACAGGTAGCTCAGGAACTGGAATAATTACACTGTGAGGTACAGACAGCAATGAAGAATATTTTACAGTATGTTTAGATTTTTTTAAAATTCCAGACACACTTGTTAAACAAAAGTAACAATCGGTTGCATGATCCTTGGTACCAGCCAAAACACAGTACACCAAATGGCAAAGCCTTCCGTGTACCTTTCAGCTATCCGCGTACATATACAGAGCAATTAGTACGTACTATATGAGAAGCCCACGTCTTATACTGATCACCAATTTTACATTGAAAGTAAAAATGATATGCTTTTTAATTAAAGTAATGTTTTCTTTATTTGATTTTACGGCAAACTCACCACGTACATAACAAAAGGTATCCACATCATTTACACAATTTCGAGGCATTATGACACTGCAATAAGACTGAACAATATTAATTCATTCTTAAATCCAATGCTTAATACAAACAACACAGCTGTGTTTTCAGCTACATGTTTTGACCTGCACAGACATGATTAATCTTGTTATGAAGGCTCTCTTCAGTATTAGACATGATGTCATAATATGTGACTATGATATGATTTAATTCTTTGTCTAGTATTGTTTATTAATAGCTCACAAATTATGTTAACAAAGTTAAACAATAAAAAATGAGCTAACAAAATACAATATAGGAACTTAAAATGCTAACCATGCGGTGAAAAATGAAAAGAGCTCTTTAATTAAAATTTAAAACTTTTTCAAAAATGGTGGGTAATAGAAAGATTCTGAGTTCATGTTCGTTTTCAGCATCAAAAAACAGATTAAAATCATGTATCGCATGTTAGGAAACAAAAATTATGTTTATCGGTGTTATTTTTAAATTTTCTCTACGTTGTAGTGACTCTAGTTTCTTTCTGTTCCTCTTCGTATTAAAAGCTCTGAAGCAAGCCGGAACCGCATGCAGGATCACCGAGGTGCAGGCCGATTATAGTAGCCTCCGGTTGTCCACTTTCGGGCCCCATATACTTCCCATTAAACGTCCAAGTATGTGGGTAACCCTTTCAGCTTTATTTACGGTCTCTATTATGTTCAACATAACGTTGACATAATGTCATAGCTTTTCGACAGTGAGAACCAAACCCCCAGATATTTCACATGGGGGCTTGATTCCACCTGGTAGCCGTTTACCTGTATTCTAATCCGTTAATTGTTAACATGTTAATTTGAACCAATATCTGTTTCGGTTCTGCCTGGCAGCTGATCAGCTGTGGGTCTGCGGGGTCCAGTCAAATGAACACCTGATGTCTGACTGCCCTGCTCTTGGGAGAACCAGAGACCGGGCCACCCTGGAATTTAGAGGTCAAGGGGAAAATTAGCCACTCACAAAGCGGCGAGTCAATGTGGCGAGAGCCGCATTGTCGGACCGTGTGGGAGTTCCTTGATGCGGTTACTGTGTTCAACTGACATCAGTAGTTTACTTAAGGTAAAGACTCCTAACGCACTGATGTGGGAAGCTAATCTTGAGATATATAGCTGACTACCAGCCAATTTGGGCTCCAAGCACCTTAGTATGGTGGACAGTTACTTGCTGGAATTCAGTGACCTAGACGTGGCAGCGAATTGCTGTCTTGACAAAGTAAATTTTAATTTATGAATGTCATATATATTTTTAGTAGTTGACGGGGTGCGCATACTCATTTCAATAAATATATGACAAGTGAGCGGTTGGGACACGTAAGTCGGTGGTGTTTGTCATCGCGCTTAGTCTGCTCACACTGTTAGGTAAGCTCTTGGAGCTATTTAGGACACTAGTCGCTAAACTGTTTCGAGGGTCAGTAGCCGTTTGTGGCACAGACATTCGGTCTTATGCTTTAGGGCGACCGAATGGGGTAGTGGCGGGAAAAATGCCATGCAAAGTAATTCTAATCCGTCCAATTTTACGTCTGCTCTTTACAGCCACCATCTGTTTTCTCAGGTGGCAATTCCAAACATTTGGTTTGTAGCCAATTGCTCACACAGTCAACTGCTTAGTTGGCGTTTGTTATCACTTCTTCCTCAGTGCGTCGAGCTGTTAGCAACGCTAAATCATCAGCGTAGGCGACCAAGGACACTTCCTCCGCGACATACAATTTCAATACTCCATCAAATGTAACATTCCATAGGAGAGGGCTTAAGGCTGAGTACTAAGGAACTCTCCATTTCATGTGGAATGTGACGTATCCCTCTTCCGTAGCCGTCAATAACTCTCGACCTCATAGGTAATCTCTGATCGTTGCTTGTAAATATGGGCTAATATTTCTCTCGTTTAAATCTTCCATAACTGTCGACCAAAGAATGCTGAGCATTGCGGACATCCAGGAGGACCATCAAGGGAATCTTTCTGGTCCTCCAGATGCCCGCGCTGTACTCCTCAATCAGTCTTGACACCCTACAGATTGTGTCCACCGTAGACTTCTCGCATTGGAATCCGAACTGGGACGGCGAGAGGTCTTCTGATTCATTTAACTCAAACCAGAACCTTTCTGCTAAAAGTCTCTTGTAAATCTTTCCCAACGACGGTAACAAACAAATCGGCCTAAATGACGGAGTCCCGCCGATATGCTTCACCTTGGGGATCAATACAAGTCTCTCCCTTTTCCACGTTTATGGGAATTTACACATCTCCAGCGCCTAATTTATAGCCTCTAGATCGAGCCGGGTTGTATATTCATCAGCCCTTTCAATAATCCCTTGGAGACCCCGTCTGAGTCCGAGTTTTCCCAACTACGGGTCCTCGAAACTGCCCATTCAAGCTCATCTGTACTGAACCTCTTCTCTCATTGCATGTTACCTCCTCATTGCAGACCTCATTGTCTGTTCAATTACTTCCGTCTTAAAATGAAGGTCGACCGCTCGTGTCGGTTGATCCCTGAATAACAGGGGGAGGGGCGCACCAAACTTCTTCATCAATACCCGATACGCTCTCCCCCAGGGATCCTCATCTAATTTTGCAATTACTTTCTTCCAGGCTTCGTTGGAAGTATTAATCGTAGCGAAGTATGCCTTACGTGTGTTTTTGCATAAATTTTCTGCCATTTCCGCCTCCTCAGGCTGATCACGCCGAATCCGTTGTAGACGACGTCTAGTCTTCATACCAGTCAAACGTAGCTCGGCGATTTCTTGGGTCCACCAGTATACCCTTTTTATAACTTGTGGGGCCTGTGGTTTAAAACATTCATTCACCTCCAGTAGGAAACATAAAAAAATCATCTTGGTTCCATTCCTATATATTCCCAGTCCTGATTGCCACCGAATCCGCAAAAACTTGGGTTAGAGTCTCAGTTAGTTTTCCACCCGTAGTTAGTGGTTTGGATTGTCGGAACCTTAATTTGGATACGAAACATGATCCCTACATGATCTCTCTAAAGTCTTCATCTAGCACCTTTCAATACCTCACTCTAGATGAAAGCTCATCAGGGAATGCCGCAATATCTATCACTGCTTCAGCACCTCGTCCCATAAACGTCCAAACGCCCATACTGTTCAGTACTATCATATTTATCGACCCCAAGAGAGCCACCGATATATACACGCGACGGGTCGATCTCATTCCAACCAGTTCTATTGATTCGGCATTAAAATCTTCCATAAGTATTACTAGCTTTCTCGACCTCCTCATCAGCTCATCCAGAAGAAATTCGTCAAATCTTTCCATGTTGCTATTCGGTAAGATATAGCAGCTTACAAGCATACATGGACTTAAGATAATTGCGACAAAGCCCCTTCCAGTTTTCACCGCTCCAACTGCCCAATGACTGGCTATAATTTTTAGTGCGACGTCTTCTTCTACGTCTACTAGCCAATCTCCTGATGAAATTACCCTCTTTTTGGTTCTGAAATTATTAAAAGGTCGACCGCGATATCTATCCTAGCATGCCATGCTACGATAGCTACTATCGTTGCTCATCGTAGCATTGCTACGATGAGCAATTTCCCTTCTATTCACGTTAATTTGGAGCAAATTCATGGTTTTCCTGATTGACATTCCCGGCCTCCGGTCCGGTGTCCGAATCTCCCGCAATCCAGGCTCTTCTATGGCTCTCTGCACGCACTAATTCTGTGGCCCACACTTAGACAATTGTAAGTCTGAGCGGTTGGCCCCCTTATAGACTATCGCTTTATCCCCTATACTGTAACAATGATAACATCTTATCTCGTCAACTCTAGGTTCAATGCGGTACGAGTGCCACCCAATTTTGATTCTCTGCTTGTTTGCCAACACCTTGGCTCCTCTTGGAGACAGTATCACCGTGGCCTTCTGGGTCTCTCCAAAGGTGAGCCTCAGAGCATAAACCTTGATCGGTCCACTGACCTCACTGTTTTGCTAACTGCAGTGTGCAGCTCTTCTACGGTGGTATCTATCTATATGTAAATCCTTGACATGGAATTAAATCATTCTAACATTTTGGGGCCCTTTCCCCACCCAGAATTCTCCACTTTTGATCCGAGACGACTTCTTCCCTGTCACTGGTCGACTTCTTCTTGGGTTCTCCCTCAGTGAAGAAGAGGGGCCTTTAACTCATATCTCTTCTTTTCTGGGTCACTTATCACAGACTTCGCTGAATATGTAACCTCCATTTCCGCCTCACTTGCTCAACATGACGGTCCTTGTTCCTTTTGCCCCACTAGGAGGCGAATAAGGCTCTTTTTTGCCCGGGAAGGATTTTCTTCCATGTAGCTGGAGTCTGGATTATCCTATCAGTAAAAAACCTCCAGATTCTTGCTCTACGCCGAATTTATTTTAATTTAATTTATTTCCTAATGCATCCTAGGATTGTAAATTAAAATCGTTTCACCCTTAAGCGAGCGAGTTTAATTTTTTGTCTTATTATTTTTATTCATTTATTTATTTTTTAAAGTGCTGCCTGAAGGAGTAAATTTCAAATATCACTTTTTCGTCTAACATGCGTCTTATATCCCACAAATATAACTTTATAATCTTTTAAATCGCTATATCTGATTAAAATAAATGCACTCTGCAATTTTTATTAAACTAAGTTTTTCAGTTCATACGTAATCCTTTAAAAAACAGATAAAGGGAATAATCTAAAATAAAATACTAATAGGACTATAAGCAAAAATTGAAATAATGCTGGATTTTTGCTCAGATTTCTTGGAAAAAATAAAACATCGTAAAAATCAAATCATTCCTAACTTTTAACCGGTTTTAAACATAACCTAAGAACACTTTGCTGACAAAGCATAATGTCAAGAACAGATTAATTAAGGATTTTTTTCTTTGTAATTTTTTGTTGTTTTACTGTGGATTTCAAAATTAGAAAGTTAAAGAAGAATTTAACAATATTATCATTTCTTTATGGTGATATTTTTTTATTGTTTTAATTTGAAAATATTGATAATTTATTGTTTAAAACTAATAATAAGTATTTATTTCTTTTATATATATATATATATATATATATATATATATTAGTGTTTATACGCATACCCATATTAAAACCATTGTTGCATCAATCACCATTATGTGATCAAGACACTTTAGCCATTTATATTCTCTCCTCTAATTTTAGCCATAAAAAAATTACAAATAATATATGTGATATTCAAGACGGTTTAATAATCGTTGATAGTGAAAAAATGTCATAAATCATTAAATTTTAAAATAAAAATAAAAAATCATCCAGCATATTTAGTTACGATATAAGAATGCAAAAAATCAAGTCATGTAAAACGTTATTATCAACAACTCTTATTGAAAGAAAGCAAACGACCAGATAAAGAATTAAAATAATTAATGTCCGCTAAATCTGCATTCACTAAAGTCCACTAAATTTGCAAAGAAGCAGGTAAAAGATTTGGTTGAAAAATGCCTGATAAAAAGGTCAAATATAAGATTTTTTTGCTTGATGAATTAATTCATCCCAAAAGCTTACAAAGAAAATATGGAAAGTGAAAAATTTGGAAATGGATTTTCTTAGCGTTGAAAAATGCCATGCTTGTCGGTGATTCGAACACGCGACCCCCGAATAAAAGGCAGAGACGCCACCACTCCGCCACGGAGATCGGAGAGAGGTTTAAAATTTAGATTAAGAAATCGTCTTGGAAAAAAACAAAAAATCAAATAAAAAATTAATAGAACAGTGTTTGAATGAAGATAACAAGAAAGAAGCGTTTGCGCTAGATGAATTGAATTAAATTTCGTGAATTAAAAAAGATATTATAAAAGCTATAAATTACCTAGGATTTTGGTGCGGTTGACCAATTTTATGAAAATCGTACGATTTTCATAAAAATATCGTACGATTCGTTTTTGAAAAACTCATTTTGAAATTTTATTTTTTTAAGAAATATAATTTAAAAAACACTGATTATTGATGAAGATTCCTTGCAAGCAAAAAAAGTACAAGCTAGAAAATGATATTAAAGTAGAACCGGTTATGCTTTTCGTATAAAATGTTGTTATCTTTTAGCACAAAAACACTTATAAAACTTCAAAAAATATATTTAGATGTACACAATAAAAAACTCTTATGATATTGTAAATGAGATAAAACAGAAATATATACGTATGTAACCTTTACATATATTTTAAATTAATTCATATTTTAAAATGGTACAAATATAATATTAGAAGAGAATATAAATTTATTAAAATACTTAACATGAGTTAGTTGAATTATTTAATGTTTAATTTAATCAAATTAAAGTGCTTAATTAATTAGTTTAGAGAAGATCAATATCTGTGCGTTGAAAACATGTTTCCAATGAGGTCAATGATGTTCCTCAATTAGTATACGTGGATTCTGGCAGTATTTTATATATATATATATATATATATATATATTTTTTTTTTTTAAAGAAAATAAAATGAATTTTCATCATAAAGTAAAGGAATTGATAAAAATAGGGATATCGTAAGACGTAAAAATCTAAAATGTTATTTCTCATCATCATGATATTTTTAATTTTTTTAAAATTATTATTGAATTATTATTTATTGAATTTTTTTTAAATGAAGGGTTAATAATGATTATTAATAAATCAATACATTTAAATTTAAAAAAAAAAATTAAAAAAGGGAAAATGAAAAAAGGAAGAAAATGTTGAAAAACAAAAAAAATAAACAGGAAGAAAACGTTAAGACCAAGGAAGAATAAAAAGATTAAGAGAGGATGATGAATATAAAGAGAGAGAAAATTTGAAAACTAGAGAACGTATGTAAAAATTATGATAAGAAGAATTATATCAAACCAAAGAGCGATTAAATGATTGGCAACAAAAAATAAATAAATGAAATGATGATCAACTCCGACTTAGGGAAAATATTGTCCGACAATATCAGAAGAGTAATGAACTAAAACATAAAATATTTTGCAATTTATCAAAGATCGAGCATGTATGCCTCAGTGTATATGTTGTTCTTGTGAGGGTCTGTTTTTCAGTTACTCTGTAGTTAATTTTAATTTAGATTAAATTAAACAGAAATTCCAGGATAATTAAGTAAAATTGAACAGAAATTAAACTAGAAAATCCCAAAAATAATACGATTCTAAATTATAATTTTTTAATTAATATTAAATAATTAGATGTTTCACTAATTCTCTTACACATACACATATATAATAATGACTATTAAATTACGTATACACATTTTTAAAAGTACATAAAATTTTATCTCGGTAATAACTCCTGATTTTTTTTCGATTTTTTTTCTATTGTTATTGAATAATTATTAATGGCAAAAGTTATTTTTTACAATGATGGGTCAATAATTATTAATAAATCAATCAATATATTTAAATTAAAAAAAAAAAATTAATAGAAAAGGAAATGAAGTCTGATTCGAACCGTTGTGCCTTCCCTTGCAAGATCCAAATATTTCATTAATTAAAGTTTTATTTGGCTATAACACTGAAACCAATGAAAATAAGTATCTCTTATGATATATCGGTTAAAAGCTCTCAATGAGGGCTTATTATTGCAGTTAAGAAAAAGTCCAAAATCCAAGCCTTTTTGGATTTGGGCTTTTTGGACACTTTTGGTTCAGTCGATTGCAATCAAAAGGAGAGGTATACGTAGATGTTACAATAGTCCTAAATTCAAAATTTCAACATACTACGACTAATCATTTTTGTGTTATGCGAGATGTGTAGTTACATACGTACGTACAGACGGTACGCCGAAACTAGTCAAAATGTTTCAGGGATAATGAAAATGGATATTTCCGTTGAAATCTGGAAACCGACATTTTTCGTGATCACAAAGCTTCCTTTACTTCGTACAAGGAAGTGAAAAACAAGTTGGATGAAATCAGAAATAAACAATGTCGTCTAACATAACAGTAAACTTGTTCTTATCTGGCCATCACCAGTTTCTATTTATTTTTTAACATGTGACTGCCATGAAAGCGGTTTATCAAAAACAAGTCTTTGGTATATTCTTTACTTTTCTGAATTATTAGTTTGCTATACGAGCCAACTGTTTATTTAATTTTTTTTTCTTTTTTCTATTTGATTAATGTTTTAATACGATTTTTACATATTTTAGAATAACATAAAAAATGCAATATTTAATTATTATTCCTGAATAAATAAATTACTTTAGTGAAAAAAAATATATCGTAAATAACCAAAGTATAATTTTACAATAATCATTTTCACTTAGAAATTTCGTTTCCTGTATTAAATAGTTGAAAAAACATTTATAATTACGTTCAACCTTAACCCACACCTGTACTTAAAAATAACCCACATAATAAAACAACAAATTGACTTACGGCAAATAAACAAAACGTTATTAAGAAATATTATTTTTTTTTTTTTTTGTCTTCAGTCATTTGACTGGTTTGATGCAGCTCTCCAAGATTCCCTATCTAGTGCTAGTCGTTTCATTTCAGTATACCCTCTACATCCTACATCCCCAACAATTTGTTTTACATACTCCAAACGTGGCCTGCCTACACAATTTTTCCCTTCTACCTGTCCTTCCAATATTAAAGCGACTATTACAGGATGCCTTAGTATGTGGCCTATAAGTCTGTCTCTTCTTTTAACTATATTTTTCCAAATGCTACTTTCTTCATCTATTTGCCGCAATACCTCTTCATTTGTCACTTTATCCACCCATCTGATTTTTAACATTCTCCTATAGCACCACATTTCAAAAGCTTCTAATCTTTTCTTCTCAGATACTCCGATTGTCCAAGTTTCACTTCCATATAAAGCGACACTCCAAACATACACTTTCAAAAATCTTTTCCTGACATTTAAATTCATTTTTGATGTAAACAAATTATATTTCTTACTGAAGGCTCGTTTAGCTTGTGCTATTCGGCATTTTATATCGCTCCTGCTTCGTCCATCTTTAGTAATTTTACTTCCCAAATAACAAAATTCTTCTACCTCCATAATCTTTTCTCCTTCTATTTTCACATTCAGTGGTCCATCTTTGTTATTTCTACTACATTTCAAATATTATTTATCAACATTAAAACGGATAGTATTTTATCTAGCAGAAAGTGAAAATAAATTAATACGTAAAGAAATGTGATAAACACGCGCGCGCGGAACGGAACACAAGAATGGCGGGAGTTTCAATATTTCTCCCTACAGTTCTCAGAGTCTGGGCAATGTCCCTTGCTGCAGTATCTTTCTATTATCGGGCGGGTTTCATGGATTTTTAGTGGCGGTTATAAATTTTAAGTTTTATTTATAGATTTAGTAATTTGCGTTCCTATGCGTATGGACCAGCGTGAAATTTATTTACTAGTTCTGACCGTGGGAGACTAAGCTTTTGAGCTTAGTACTCCCGGCGTGACTACCCTTCAGTCCATCTGCTGAAGTCTTTTCAGTACTAGCACCTTATGAACTGCAGGAATACGCCTGCCGGGGCCCTAGTTACTTGGAGGGAGCAAGGAGCCCCCTTCTCCGGAGGGAGTCGCATATGCTGACTGAATTAAATTGTGGTCTCTTCGTGGGACGGTGTGGAGTGTTGTCTAGGTTTTTATAGCTTTAACAAAATTTAATTGTGAAAGTCAATTGCGGCCAGAATTTTCGCGCGGTTTCCGCGATATAGAGGCTCCTAAGCCTGGTTTGTCATTTTTTTGACTCCCATACCGCCTCTTCACGGTGGTTCGTCTAAAACGGCATGAGGCCGTTTTCTTATACTCTGTGGAGTACGGTCCTCTCGAGAGATGTCCTGGAGATGGCCGTGTTCGGACACGACCGCTCTCCCGAACAGTCTGCGTGCCTGCGCCATCCCCACCTCAGATACGGTGTGTAGTACCGTATCGTGGCGAAGTGTGGCGTTTCTGACGACCACGGTGCTCCAAATATCGTCCGCAAGCTATGTTTTGGACGGCTTCTAATTTTTTTTGAAGCATGGAATTCAAACAAAGCTCCCCATGCCGGATAAGCATATGTTAGAATCGGCAGGACGTATAGCCGAAGAATGAGCAGTTTGGTTGCCAGTGGATATGGGCTGGCATTGTTCATTACTGGTGATTCACATTAAATGTGAATCTTCTTGGAAGGAACATATAAATAAAATAAAAAAAGATATCGAATTAAGTATATACAAATTTTATTTCTTAAAGAATTTTTGTATAACAAAGTTACTGAAGATGTTGTGTAACTCCTTTATAGAATCGAGATTAATGCACGGTGTAACTTGTTGAGGAAGTAACAGATTTTATTCGAATATAAAGCCATTTTTGGTATCACAAAACCATATAATTAGAATGATTTCAAACTAAAAATAGATTTAACGAATCTTTTACACTTTTTAAAAACCTTAGCATATTGCCCTTAAGATATTTCTATGTTTTTAGAGTCCTACAACCTTTTTATATAAGGTAAAATATATCAAGAATAATTTAAGTAGGAATGATAAATTTGTGTTACCTTTGACAAAACGAGAACTATATAGAAATTTTTATTCATTTTTTGTTCCGAAGGTGTACAATCTGTTACCTAATAATAAAAATGAATCAATAAAATTTAAAGAATACAATGCTTTGTTATTTATAACTAGAAATCAATGAAATTGAAAAGTTATTATTCTAACCTAATTACAAAAGAAATTGTTAAAAGAAATCACTATTTTAGGATTACAGTATTTATAGATTTTTATCGATATTTAAAGTTTCTGAAGATGTATCTTATAATTTCTGTTTAATTTTATAAAACGTTATTGCGATGGTAATCCTCGACACGAATTTGTCTATAGAAGGTATCTAAATTTTCATACAAGTTACACGTTTTATGTTACATTACAGAAATTGCTTTATTGAATTTTCTTTTTATTATTATCAAAAATAAAATATATAATTGTGTATAAAAATAATAAATAAATATCTAAACAACTTGCAATATGTAAAATTTTCTGATTCAAAACATAAGTGAAAATAAGCGTCGATCTTAATCAGATGTGTATGTTTAAGCGAAAGAGTTTTGTGTTGCTGAGGTTAAAAAATATCACTTTTTGAGTTCAATGAATTACTAATTTATTAAAATTATTCGAAATATTTTCGAGAAATTCCCTTTTTATTATTTTTTTATATTTTATTTTTTTTTTAATTTAATGTTTAGAAACGGCTGTTATTATTGAAACACATCATATTTTTTCTTCAACACCTTATTTCATGTTATTTTAGTTACGCAATAGTTGACTTTCTGGATAATAAAGAAAATATATTATTTTGATGATAGTAACTAAAAAAAAAAGTCTGTTGGTAGGATTTCTCTGGGGTTTACTCAATCTGTGTTTGTGCTGTAGTAAATCATAAAAATTAAAATGATTTTTATTATTAGATAACTGTTTAATTCAAGATATCTCCAAACAAGATTAAAAAAAGATGATTCCCAATTCGACTTCGAACATGTTTTATGTTATATTATATTTAACAGATTTCAAGTAAAGAAAGTGGTTTTTACTTTAATCCTTCAGCTTTTTTATCTATGTACAAGCCACACTGTTCACTGAGTTGGCCTGTAATTATAATTATTATTTAATATTTTTCACTAATATACAGTGTAATAGCGAGAAGTATTGCTAAAAGTAATTTAAAAATTTTTTTTCTAAATGTGTCCATGAAATGTCGAGATCCGGCAAAAAAACGCTCAAAAAATATGTGTGTGTGTGTGTGTGTGTGTGTTAGCCTCTATTTTTAATAATATTTTAGGAACAGAATGATAAAGGAACATGGAATTATGAAGGGTGAGTACGTACTGACGAATTGATCCATTTAATTTTATTTTAAAATCCGTCGCGGGAATGGGAAAATCATTGAGATAAAGATTGCCATATCTCAATGTCCGAAGTGTATATTTTTTACAAACAATCAATCTCTTTCCATAATTTCGATTAATATTGGTTTTTACAAATTATATTTTTTTTATTCCTAACGTGTACGTGACAATCTGTTTAACTGTCAACAGTAAGCAATCCCCTCCACAGCCCAATGAGATTAGAATGAAAAAAAATGAGGTGTAGTCTGTAGCTACAATTATTACATATAATGTCGGTATCTGGGGGTCAGAAAAACCTCATAAACCCTTACAATGCTAAAGTGAGGTTCCAAAATGAAACGTTTTCTTCGCTATATCCCTACAGCAAGTATATGAATCGTTCTTTTTCGGTGAAGCAAGAATAACAGGAGTTTATTCTTTTTATATGATGCGTACATGGTTCTTACCTCAACTGCGATATGGAATTGTGGGTTTAATTTGGCAACAAAATGGTGTACATACAACATGTATGTACGTGTATATACTCGTATATTATATATAAGTGTATGTATATATATATATATATATATATAAAATTTTGTGACTTTCTGAAAGCTTAAACGTAAAAAATATTTGAACAAAATATTATTCTATACTCGGTATTTTGTTTTTCAGATGTTTACAATAAATTTCCTATTATTACAAGTAAACTAAACTATTAGTTAATATCCAAACTTTAAGTTTAGAAATCAAAATAAGCATTTAATTTTATATTTTTATAATAAGGTAGGGTTTCTTGATAGTTTTCTTACACTAATTTTATATCTGTAATCATTTAGCACTATTCATACTTTATACTACATGACCACTAAGAAATACATGCACCAGCGCTCCCACTAAATAAGTAAACATAGAAGATAAGTCTTGAAAGTATTTTTAGTCCATTCTTGTTTTTTATCAAATCATCACTTGTAACGCCTTAATCAATTACTGTTTCATCATTATTAAACATAATCGAAAATGCTTTAGTCAGTAAGAAAAAAGTTAAGGTTATCTTATTTTTATTAACTACTTAATGTTAATAAAGATGTTAAGTGACTTGTATTTGTTTTTGTGTTTTTTAAATTTTATCTTGATTTTTAAGGGTTTTTTTTACATTCAATATTTATATCCTTTTTTTTACATCTACGTTAATTATGGGTGTTTTGAAGCTTTGCCAAACACGTATATTGCAATTTTTGGCAACCATGCGTTGTACATCTTCGGTGTAGGTTTACACAATGCCATTTATTTATATAGATTAATTATTTTTTAACGTTTATGTACAGTATTTAAACTGTAATATTTTTTTTATCTTGTATGTGATTACAAATGTAAAAAATGTATTTTCTTAATATTCAATGTACTATGTTTACTGATGTGCAAAAATATAAGGTGAGACTTTCACAGTGGCACATTACTTCATTAGCATATCTGAATCCTAATAATTATGCTATGATTGTCTATATTTAATATCGGCATAACACATCCTTACTTATAAACATTACACCGTTATTGGTGTTAGGTCAGCGAACCTTTGACGTGATCTACACTTTAATTTCGCATAGATTTTATTATATGTCAAACGGAAACTATAATATTGTTTTACAGGAAAATTAAAAAAATAATAAAAAGAATCGGGCGGAGGTATGTCGGGGCGCACCCCCGTTTGTTTAACGTGAAATGTTACAGACCGTTGGTTGAAGTTCCTCCGAGCTACAGACTGACCAACTTATCCTTAGAGTTAAATGGGTTTAGTACATCGTACTAATGTCGGTACGACATTATATGTAATAATTGTAGCTACAGACTACACCTCATTTTTTTTCATTCTAATCTCATTGGGCTGTGGATGGGATTGCTTACTGTTGACAGTTAAACAGATTGTCACGTACACGTTAGGAATAAAAAAATATAATTTGTAAAAACCAATATTAATTGAAATTACGGAAAGAGATTGATTGTTTGTAAAAAATATACACTTCGGACACTGAGATATGGCAATCTCTATCTCAATGATTTTCCCAATCCCGCGACGGATTTTAAAATAAAATTAAATGGATCAATTCGTCAGTACGTACTCACCCTTCATAATTCCATGTTCCTTTATCATTCTGTTCCTAAAATATTATTAATTTTAACATAAAACAGTATGGGTGTTATCTTTACTCGTTGTGTCCATTAATTCGGGTGCAGCATCGGTAGAGGTGCTCGCGCCGTCGGCGTCGTTCACTGAGTGCGCTGTGCCAGCTTTGTAACGCTCCCGAAACAGTCTCGCTCGCTCGGCACAGGACATTGGGGTACCTGTGCGTGGCCCATAACCTCCCCTTTCAAACGATATGCGTAATTTACATTTCCGGCTGGCTTCTGCGAGAGCTGAGGCTGACATATTGAATTTTTATTATTTTTTACGTGTTTAATTTTTTGCAGTTAAATATTGTCCAAAATACACTTATTATTACTTAAATCGATCTAGCTCGACAAACTCTAAATACCAACACACGAATCATTGCGCTATAACATCTAAGTCGTGAGTTACACTGAATGGAAATGAGCGAGAGCGCCAGTTTTGGCCGATTTGCGCTGTGCCCTCTCCCCACCAACCAGCATGCCAGTGACGCAAACTCAAAGTCGTATCGGTGAGCTGACCATGTAAGTTATAAAATGACACCTATCTCACCTATCTACGTCTCTCAGACTAATAGTTAGAGAATTATTAAGACAGGACGATGTAGACCTTTTCGTTACGCTACAAATTTCTATTTTGGTACCCGTATGTTTCGGCGTGATTTTAAAGACATTTCTCTTCTTTTTTTTATTGTGTGCAACTGAAGGTCGATATAAAGATGTTGTAACTGAAATGAAATGAAGTTAATAAAAAATTGCTGGTGCTTTAAGCATACCGCTAAACCTGTGTTAATACACTGATAAATACACTTCTAGTATTAATAACTGGAGTTTTAGACTTTATTTTTACCATTTTGATGTGTATTTTAATAACATAAAATTAACTTTTTCTTATTTTTTCTTTAAATAAGAAATGGTATGGTAGAAATAATTTTTCATTTTTTTAAAACTAAGAAAGGGTTAAATTTTAAGTTCAAGTCCAAGAAAGATCAGCAACACTCCCACTCGCTTTAACAAAAATATTTTTTTTTCTGAATGCTGTAAAAGGAATCTAAATGGGGATTAGTTATCATTTTTAATTTTTCAGAAATTTAATTTCGAATGTCAGTAATTTTAAGAAAGAATTATTTTTCATATTTTTATGAAAAATAAATGCGGATGAAATTTACGTGATCAAAATAAAATACTCTATGCAAGAATACATGCATAAATTTTATTTAAATTTTTCGAACCGTTTTTTGTATATTGATGTTTTAGGTCCAGAAGTAGCACTTAAAACTTGCTATATAATTCTGTTTTTTAATACTAGGACAGACTTAGCTGTTCTTTTTTTGTCATACCCTCATAATCTAATACAGCAGATTATTAAATAAATTCTAGATTATCTAAGCCGATATTGCATAAACTGAAATTTAGTGATAGTTTGAATATAATGCAGTAAAAGCAGTACATATTCCGTTTTCTCCATTACTCAGTTAAATTAAATTTACTTCACATTGTCTAATAAATTCAAGAACTTTAGATAAATTATTAATAAGCGACATGTAAGGATCATTAGTAAGTAGTAAAATAATTTTTATAATTGTTAGGTATTAGACCAATTTCGCGTATAAAATGAAACGATAACGTTGGGGAATACGGTAAACACAAGATTTCATTCCCATATTACAATAACTTTCTTATTAGTTTACATTACCAGAAAATACCATCTTCTGAAGAGCCTTTTGAAATTTAACTAAAATCTATGCTTCACAGATGTTTTAAATAAATGCTGTTCTTTTAGATTTCTCCCATAATTCTCTAGGTATTGAAATTAATAAGAAAAATAAAAAGAACGATTCATTCATCTATTTTGAAGAAAAACATAATTTCTTATCTGTTACTCATGAGAGTATTTTATTATTTTTATTACAGTATTTTATCTTTTTTTATTGGAGTAGTACATTATTTTTAAAGTTTAATTATAAATGCCATTATGGCGTATAGTATTAGCGCTGGGTTTACTGCCCAGAAGATTGACCGTTCGAGACTAACACGTACCAATTACAATTTATCGATGTTTTTTCTTGACCACACTCCTTGGCCATCATCTATTTCTGGATTCTAATAACCAACATACCCGATCCTGTATACAGAAATTTAATAAACCAATTTACCACACCCTCACAACATAAAATGGGAATAAGTTTATGGCGTGTAAATTCACTACATTAATGCATAACATGCTGTTTAACAGTGGTGTACTCGATATCCAGACGCGTCTAAATACAATATCACTTAATCAATCAATACATTATGTCTCATATTTCTGGATAAAAATATAGTGATGTTAATATAACTTCTGTAATTTTTAATAAACATTAATAATAGAATAAAAAATACGTATATTTAATTATTTAAAATGAAGGTGTATCAGACCGGTACTTATTGTAACAAGAACCGGTATAACGGACCTGAGTACCGGATTTCTGCCAAATAATAAGAAAGTAGTAGAAAATATAATAATGGGCGGAATCAGAAAGAGGCTAAACAAAACCCTTATAGTGAAGGTAAAATCAGGTCCGTTTAACAATCGTCCTTTGTAATAATGTCCACTGTTACACCTAAACAGATGTTCTTCCGTGAGAAGAGTTACCGGATCCAGGTTTGGAATCTCACGGAAAAATGTGAGGGCGGACGATCATTCTCACGCTTCCAGTTACTTCCGGTCCTGCAAGTAAATAGAATAGGAGTGAGTATAAATACTCTGGGGAAGACCAGTTGACGGTCATACTGGGAGAAGAGTCTGCGAGGCATTCTGCGAGAAAGTTCTAAGCGAGGATTTATTACGCAAGTTTGAAGCAAGAGTACTCTGCGAGGCGGTCAGAAAAGTCGCAAATTTCTAGTGTATAACTTCGACGCGATTAAGGTGACGTCACAAGTAATTCCAGTGTGAACAGTACATGAAAACAAGAATTGGGTCGATGAATTACTGCTAGAATATAAGTGAAAGAGATAATGTACTAAATTTCATTCATAAATTGTTGTTGAGTAGTTTTATTTGTGTACAGCAAAGGTATTTGC
Source organism: Lycorma delicatula (assembly GCF_047948215.1). NCBI lineage: Eukaryota > Metazoa > Arthropoda > Insecta > Hemiptera > Fulgoridae > Lycorma > Lycorma delicatula. The sequence goes on from NC_134455.1 coordinate 72,837,686, forward strand.
TGTGAAAAAACTTAATAATTGTCTCATCTATTGTACTATTATTGATAATACATGAATAATGGTTAAAAGTTTTAAGACTAACGGTCAGACTAATGTATTTTATCAACGGGACTGAATTCTGGTTTTCAATATTTAACTACCTCTAAATAAATCCTGACGATTACTTTAAATTCTGATTGGTATAAAATCGCTATTTATTATTATTATTATTATTACTATTAAGGTTGTGATTACTATGATATTATCTGTTTATTATTAACTTTTATTTATTTTTTTTTAGTTTTACGGGCATCGACTGCTCTCATTAGCCCTCGTCACATTCTTAAAAAGAGGTTAATCTCACAATCAGGGTCGTCATATGTAAGGATGTAAAGGGCCCTTACATTTTTATTTAAAAGCACAAAAATACACAAAACATTAATCCACAACAATAAACAACACTTATGGGGTATAACTGACCCGATCTTAAAATTTGAGAAATTAACGCAAAATACATAAATGGAAAATATAAGTCTTTACAATACTTATTATCATTGTTTGCTTTGCCATTATCGTTATAATTCTTATTATATTGTCATTGTTATTATTGATTTGTCTTATTTTATCTACGTTCTTAAACTAATAAATTGTATTTATACAAGCATTATCAATTACTCAATATTCTGATCGAGACGCGAAAACGCGATAATATCATAAATTTATCGTCCACTGATATGGAATAATTATAAATATAATGTTATCTATTGACAAATTTATTGTCAATAATATTTTCCAATCTTTGGCATAGTCAATTTAAAAATGCTTTTATCGTCAATTATAAAAAAACAAAAACAAAAAGACTTATTTGAAAATATATGAAACAACTAGACAAACTTAATAAATGTATTGTTAATTACAACAAATTTGTCGTAACTCATCCCAGTCACGAACTAGAAATTTCAAACATATTTTGGACTGAGGAAGCCCAAAATAAGATGAGTATCGTATCTCAATACAACCGAAAAACGTCTCTATAGAATATAGTGGCTTTACGATCAGACATTTTTTCAAAGCATTAATAAAAAATACATTGTCTTCCTGTGATATAATATTAGCCGGTACAATTTTTAAAAATGTTTTGCTCCAATGATAAGCGAGCTGAACCCTTTGGCACTAATCCCGTCCTTTGAAATTCCTCATGGAATTTATGCTAGAAACGTTAACGTTTATTTATATATATATTAAGTTTTGCAAACATGGCACCGTTGATAAAATATAATTTAATTTAAATATAATATTAAAATCTGCTTACCAGTAGATTAGTTAATTCCCTCAAACGTTTTTGGCTACTCGTTTTTCGCCATCTTCAGGGCAATTGATCCTATAATACTTTAAAATTAAAATATAAAAATGTATAAAAGTTAGAAGATAAAATTGTTAGAACCATAACATCTATCGTCATAAGTTAAAAATTGCAAATTTAAAGTAAAAGTTAAATAAGTAGGTCCGTTTTGTAAGAATGTCACAATTGTTATAACCATTAATTATTTTTATTTTAAATTTACAATTTTTAATTTATGACGATCAATTGTTATGATTCTAATAATTCTATCTTGGGAATTTTGTATAACTTTATATTTTTATTTTAAATTATTATAAGATCAATCCTCTTGAATATGGCGGAATAGCCGAAAACGTTTGAGGGAATTAACTTATCTATCGGTAAGATGATTTTAATATTATATTTAAATTTATATATATATATATATATATATATATATATATATATATATATATATATGATTGTGTGTGCGCGCACGCGTAATTAGAAGAAATATTGATTACTTTAGCAGAGTTATGAAAATTGCTTATGAATTCTTAAAATTGCTTTGTACATTTTAAATATCATTAGGTTAAATTTATTAAAAAATTTAGATCAAAGTTCAAAATAAATAAAAATCATTAATTTTAGAAAACATCCCTTGTTACGGGTTTACATGTCAATTAATCGTTTTAAAGTGTATTCCACTTACGTTTTAACTTTATACATACAATACTAATTATGTCCTTGAGCTCTTACTTTTTGAAATTTCAATTTTTTTTTAATAATATCAGACGCTATTTGTAAGCTGGTTATTTTTTTTTTCTTATCACTACTAAAGCTTAATTGCATCAAGAGATATGATAAGTACATAAATTTATTAGACATCGCCTGAGCTTATAACAGTTTATTTACGTAAGTTATCGTTAAAATTTTTCTTTGAGCTCATTGAGAATTATAAGGGTATCATATTTCAATATTATTAAATTATGGATGTAATATTACATTGTTTCTATGTGTTAAAATCATATATAATACTTTTTAAATTATCTATTTTTAGTTTGTATCACTAACGTTTCTTGTCGTCGCTCATGCTCGGTTGTGTCGATAAGCAGTCTATTAAATACAGAAGACATATCAGCCACGGCAGCAGTGGTTTTAATAATACAAATTTGTGATAGAACAGTTAGTTTTTAAATCGGTTCCTAACATAAGTACGATAAATTACGTTACATAATTGTTTCTTAACCTGTGGGGCGCGCTTCCCTAGGGAGACGTGATAACACTAAATGTGGTAGGGGTGTGAGCATATTGAAAAGAAAATATTATTAAAAAAAATTATTAATTTACTAAAAGGAAAGCAAAACAAAATACATTCTTACATAATAAATAATAAAACACACATTTACACTGATATAATACACTTATAATAGGATTGTATCATTACTACAAAATGTATTTAATAATTACCTTAACTTATCAATACTAAATTAAAAACAAGTTACCTGCGTAGGTGGGCATCTCACCAGGTACATTACATATCTTCAAACCCACTGGGTTAATGTAGACGGGCGTCGGCTTTTTGGTGGATTGAACATCGACGTTATCGTTGGTAGATTTATTTCTGCCAATGTTTGTAACTAAAAGATGGTTGACGATAGCTCAAGCGATCATCGATTTATTGTGTATGAATAATATAAGAATATATGTTGTAGGAATATGTAATAATTTGGTAATAATATGTAATATGTAATAATGTAGTAGAAATATGTGGTTGTCATTTCTGTAATAAAAAATTTTGTTCTGAGACGTGTGAATAATTAAATTTATTTTTTATTTTATATAAAATAAAGATTAATCAAAATTTGCCATATAAACACTTGCCCCCGACCCATTACTTCAAAAAAATGGATTAAAACCTAGAAAATTCTAAATTCTAAATCCCAAACAGGTTTGGGATTTTCAAAGCTAAAACCTTCCTTTCTCACTGTCATAAAAAAACTTAAATATAAAAAAGAGTAATAATAAAATAAATGTGTTTAATGTTAGTTATGAAACGATCGTATCCACTCAAAATTATCCAATTAAATAAATAAATAAATTTTAAACTATCTACTAAAAAAAGGTTCTTATTAAATTACAATATTAAATTAGTTAAACATTTTTTTAACGAGCATAAGTTTATCATATTTTATCAAAGTAATTTAATTGATTACGCTTATTACTTAGTAAGAGTTATGACGTACATATTTTCATCTTTTTAGATGATATTTATTCGTAGAAATGTATAATATTCCATTATACATTATTCTATACTCTATATTTTCTTACTGACGTCAACTTAAAAAAAGTTAGGAATACAGTGATTTCTACAAACCAGATCTAAGCCGAAGCTGAATGAAATTTATGCCAGGCAAATGATACTTAACTATGCAGAATGGCACCGTAGGTAATGCATTTCTGCTGTTCCGAGAGTAACATCATTACTCTCAGAAAAAACAACCCTTAAGTAGTACTACTTATACCTAAGGTGTTTTATTCTAACTACAGCCATATGAAAGCGTGTGATAGGTATCATAAAGCAAAAATTTAATTTACTCCTTTCTTTCGAAAACAATTCATTATAAACATCGTCTCAACTCAATCAGAAAATGCTGAAGATAATTTTAATAATATATTTAGTAGTTGGAATAAATAAATTATACTTATAATAAAATTCATTATATTATTTAATAAAAAAAAAAAAAAAAAAAAACATTTTTAATTGTTCGTGTAACGCTTTTTATTACAGTAAAGAAATAGAGAAGTTGTTAATCTTATTGAACTAAGTGTAATTTGTTCTGACAAAGTTTCTTCAAACTTGTAAGATATCACAGATTACACCTTATTTCAGTATATTACTTCTATCTACCACTTACTTCCACAGCTACTTACTGGATGAATCCGTATATGTACGTCATAACTCTTACTAAGTAATAAGCGTAATCAATTAAATTACTTTGATAAAATATTATAAACTTATGCTCGTTAAAAAAATGTTTAACTAATTTAATATTGTAATTTAATAAGAACCTTTTTTTAGTAGATAGTTTAAAATCTATTTATTTATTTAATTGGATAATTTTGAGTGGATACGTTCGTTTCATAATTAACATTAAACACATTTATTTTATTATTACTCTTTTTTTATATTTAAGTTTTTTTATGACAATGAGAAAGGAAGGTTTTAGCTTTGAAAATCTCAAACCTGTTTGGGATTCAAACTTAGAATTTTCTAGGTTTTAATCCATTTTATTGAAGTAATGGGTTGGGGGCAAGTGTTTATATAGCAAATTTTGATTAATCTTTATTTTATATAAAATAAAAAATAAATTTAATTATTCACACGTCTCAGAACAAAATTTTTTATTACAGAAATGACAACCACATATTTCTACTACATTATTACATATTACATATTATTACCAAATTATTACATATTCCTACAACATATATTCTTATATTATTCATACACAATAAATCGATGATCGCTTGAGCTATCGTCAACCATCTTTTAGTTACAAACATTGGCAGAAATAAATCTACCAACGATAACGTCGATGTTCAATCCACCAAAAAGCCGACGCCCGTCTACATTAACCCAGTGGGTTTGAAGATATGTAATGTACCTGGTGAGATGCCCACCTACGCAGGTAACTTGTTTTTAATTTAGTATTGATAAGTTAAGGTAATTATTAAATACATTTTGTAGTAATGATACAATCCTATTATAAGTGTATTATATCAGTGTAAATGTGTGTTTTATTATTTATTATGTAAGAATGTATTTTGTTTTGCTTTCGTTTTATTTTATTTTGTTTTGTTTAATTATGTAACGTAATTTATCGTACTTATGCTAGGAACCGATTTAAAAACTAACTGTTCTATCACAAATTTGTATTATTAAAACCACTGCTGCCGTGGCTGATATGTCTTCTGTATCTAATAGACTGCTTATCGACACAACCGAGCATGAGCGACGACAAGAAACGTTAGTGACACAAACTAAAAATAGATAATTTAAAAAGTATTATATATGATTTTAACACATATAAACAATGTAATATTACATGCATAATTTAATAATATTGAAATATGATACCCTTATAATTCTCAATGAGCTCAAAGAAAAATTTTAACGATAACTTACGTAAATAAACTGTTATAAGCTCAGGCGATGTCTAATAAATTTATGTACTTATCATATCTCTTGATGCAATTAAGCTTTAGTAGTGATAAGAAAAAAAAATAACCAGCTTACAAATAGCGTCTGATATTATTAAAAAAAAATTGAAATTTCAAAAAGTAAGAGCTCAAGGACATAATTAGTATTGTATGTATAAAGTTAAAACGTAAGTGGAATACACTTTAAAACGATTAATTGACATGTAAACCCGTAACAAGGGATGTTTTCTAAAATTAATGATTTTTATTTATTTTGAACTTTGATCTAAATTTTTTAATAAATTTAACCTAATGATATTTAAAATGTACAAAGCAATTTTAAGAATTCATAAGCAATTTTCATAACTCTGCTGAAGTAATCAATATTTCTTCTAATTACGCGTGCGCGCACACGCAATCATATATATATATATATATAAAATTTAAATATAATATTAAAATCATCTTACCGATAGATAAGTTAATTCCCTCAAACGTTTTCGGCTATTCCGCCATATTCAAGAGGATTGATCTTATAATAATTTAAAATAAAAATATACAAAATTCCCAAGATAGAATTATTAGAATCATAACAATTGATCGTCATAAATTAAAAATTGTAAATTTAAAATAAAAATAATTAATGGTTATAACAATTGTGACATTCTTACAAAACGGACCTACTTATTTAACTTTTACTTTAAATTTCCAATTTTTAACTTATGACGATAGATGTTATGGTTCTAACAATTTTATCTTCTAACTTTTATATATTTTTATATTTTAATTTTAAAGTATTATAGGATCAATTGCCCTGAAGATGGCGGAGTAGCCAAAAACGTTTGAGGGAATTAACTAATCTACTGGTAAGCAGATTTTAATATTATATTTAAATTAAATTATATTTTATCAACGGTGCCATGTTTGCAAAACTTAATATATATATATAAATAAACGTTAACGTTTCTAGCATAAATTCCATGAGGAATTTCAAAGGACGGGATTAGTGCCAAAGGGTTTAGCTCGCTTATCATTAGAGCTAAACGTTTTTAAAAATTCTACCGGCTAATATTATATCAACAACATAAACAAGTTTTCGATCTCTCTTACAGAAATTTTTCATAAAAAAAAACATACTTTTTTTTTATATAATAAAAATATAATACTTTTTGAAAGAGGGTAATAATTCCGGAGGAAGTTAACGTGTTTGACTGTAAGTTTACCAAATCACCCCGTATGCATCGTTAACTAGGAAACTTGATAATTTCTATAAATCTCACCCCAGCAGTTTTTAATAGTTGGAGCGTTTGGCTCAGTAAGCAGTCTTAACTTGGTAAGTAACAAAAATTATTTACCTAATGATGACTCTAGGTTTTAATTAATTGTACTGATATAATGCAAATAAGATGAACTGCTAAATTGTAACTGGATCAATGCCTGTAATGAAACTGTACGATTTTTAAATAAAATAAGAGCACTTTAACGAAATTTTTCTTTTAGTGAAAATGAAAAAATAAAATGATAGTCTTCAAAAAGAGAATTTTTAAAATCCCTAAATTAAACAAAAGAAGTGAATTTTTTTTTATTACGATAAGCAAATATACTTTTGCAAATATTTAATATGTTTAAATACATTACATATCTACATTAAATTGTTAGCTTTCCCAGACAGTTTATATATTAATTTAAAGATTACTAAATTAACATACATCTCGACCGTTTCTGAGATGTGTAGTCAATTGAAACCCAACCACCAAAGAACATCGGTATCCATAATCTAGTATTCAAATCCGTATAAAAGTAACTGCCTTTACTAGGATTTGAACCTTAGAACTCTCGACTTCGAAATCAGTGTAAATCACACTTGCATTCTCTGTTTTATTTTAATTATCATTATACGTATGACACTACCGGAATGCAATAATTTGTGCGTTCGTTTGTAGTAGGTGCGCGTACGCACTATGTGTGTTGATCGTAGTACAATTTAGTAAATCGTTTCTATTGTTTACGCTGATTTTATCAGTTTCATTTACTATTTGTTTTGTTTTGAAAATAATACTGCGTTTTGAAAGTACTTCTGATATTTTCTTTCGTGTTAAGATTGATCAATTAATTTCACTGTCCTCTTGATATTAATGATACAAATAATAAGCTTTATACAAAAATTTAAAAAAATAATTTAATTTTGGAATTATTGAATTAAAATAAGTAGTTTATTAGCTACTACAACTAATTATTATTTTACTTCAATACTTATTTTAATTAATTTTATTTTACAGTAATTTTTATCTAGATATATTTGACTAAGTTGGATTATTCAAATATTGTAGACAACCTGTAAATCAGTAACTGTAATCATTATCATTCTTATTTCATTTTTTTTTTTTTTTTACAAAAAATACTTTTCAAGCATTGTCGTATATGTTACTAATCGTCGTATATCTACTAATCTTGAATATTCTAAAAGAGATTGGTAGTGGACGATTATTATTATGCCTATCTTTTTTTTTTATTATCCCTTACTCCCCTGGGCCGGAAATAAAATCAAGTAAACTCAGCCTTAGAGAGCGTGCTTCAACTCTGAGGGCCTCCCCACCTACCGGCAGTACGTTCGCATGGCAGTTCAGCCGTGCGAGAGGCAGTTCTGCCTCTAATCTCCGAGAAGAGGTGTACCGGACCCAACTGTGTCGTTGCCGGGCCCCTCCCCGGAGACCGAGTTTCGGTCTATACTTTTTAATGCCTCACGCCTCTAACCACTAAGCAGTGAGAACCGGGCTTGACCAAGTCGCCCCCGGCCCCCCAACCCAGCAGCCGGGTCTGGGTCTTTTATTTTACCCATCCTAGCCTAAGGACACCGGAGTCCCCGGTCGATCATCATAACCGACACACCTCGGCATACTGGCCCTCACGACCGGGGGCTATCCACCATTCCCTAACTCTAAAATCCACGCAGGCGCCCTTCCTCGACTTGGTTGCGTAGCACCTTAGTGGCAAACGAATTAAAAGCCCTCAAATCTTCATCTAATATCAAAATAAAACGTATTAAATTCTTTGGCTGGAGCCCATCCAGGCCAGCCTGCCAACGTAAAACACGCCATTCCTCCCACTCGAAGATCGTATATTCCGCATATCCACCCTAATACAATACTTGCAACAGGGAGAACTACGTCTGCTGAACCTATGCAAATAATACTCGAAAGTCCCATGAACTGTTAACATTTGTGTCATGAAGAAATTCATTTTCCCATGACCCCTATTTAACCAACGATCTATGTCTGCCCCCTGATCCAATTAGTACCTTCACCTGTCGTCCATTTCATTTTCCAGGAATTTCTCGTAGCCTCCATCGCGTCATATTTCCCCATACCTTCATATCGCTTCATTATTTCTTTCACTTGCAGCCCAGTTGCCGAGGCTGAAGCTAGCAAACAAGCTGCGTCATATGAAACGGTCCGATATTCACATATCCCGATCAACAACCTACGGCGATGTAAACTTTGAAGACGAGTTAAATTTTTTTTAATCAAACCGGTGCAGCATACAGAACAGAAGACATAACTGAAGACACTATTAATCTTCTCTTGGAAGCTCTCGGAACAAATTGAGTAGGAAGCAACAGTAGTTCAACGACTTAAAATTCTTCTCAGATCTCGTGCAAGAGTCAAGAATGTGTTGCGTAAACTTACAGGATTTATCAATCCTGACACCCAAATATTTAATGTTTTCATTGAATTGCAACAATTGGTCACCCAGTCACAGGTCTACTCCGCCAATACGTCTTCTCCCCGTTAGGGTGATGAACATACGTTTCTGTGGAGCAAGCTCCAGTCCTTGATTAACCATCCAGTTACTAACACTAGTTAACGCCAAATTGCCACGTTCTGCTACTTCTGCTTCCGTCCTGCCACTCACCAGGACTATGAGATCGTCGGCATTGTGTGGGCCTCAATCCACCTCTCTGTCAAGTACTTTCCTATTTGTCTTCTTAGATAGGGACTAATTCCCTTCCACGCAAGCGCTGTCATTATTGAATCCCAAGTAACAGACCCGAAAACATTTCATACATCCAGCATAATGATCGTGGGTATTTTTCTGGTCCTCCAGGTGCCCCTTCTTTCCGTAACAGCCCACTACCGCTTTCCGTACAGCACACCGTAACCACTTTCTGAATACCCTGCACCGTGGACAGTCCTTTCCAGACGTTGTACTGACTTGTATGAATGGCCTTCCTCTTTCCACGGCCTTCTCCATGTTGTTAATTAAACATAGTGGTCTATAATCAACATTAGGCGCATTTTCAGCAGGTTTCGGAAGGAAGACCAACCTTGAATTCTTCCAGCACTTGGGAAAGCTGTTGGTCTCAACACCGAGATTAGCAATGTCGATCAGCTCCCAAGAAACTTTATATGCTAGACCTTTGAAGACCGCGCCGGCATTCAATCAGGTCGGGGGCTTTTGCGATCACGTAGCAGATGAATCGCTTTGATTACTTCCTCCTGCGTGAATCTCTTACGATCACATTCTACGATTTCGGTTAAACCACTCTTCTCCCTATTGAAGAGTTTAGATATCTCTCTAGTAGCAGACTCTTCCGTGAGGACGGGTAATCGCCTACCAAACCGCTTCATTGCAATCCGATAGGCTCGCCCACAGATCTGCGTCGAGTTCACCACATAACTCTCGCTACTTCATCTCTTTTAACTTTTTAATCTCATAGTTCAGAACACGTCTCGCATTGACATATCTCCTGGCAGCCTCTTCATGCTCTTCACCACCAGCCACTTTCAACCGCTGCTTTATGCGTCATATTCGCTGTAGGTTCCTCCTAAGTTGAGCAATATTTTCGGTCTACCAATACACCGGATGATGCCTACTCGCCGCCTTTGGTATTTGAGCAATCTCTTGTATTATAATCTATTGAAGAACTTCAGGTGACAGTCTTCGACCATCAGCCAGCTGTCTTGTGACATTGTTTACAACTGTTGCAACCTGTTTCCGACTCAATATCGGTGGCCTCTGCACTGCGGCTGTTCTAGTCAGGAGGTCTTTGATCTCTAACATCGTGGCAAGATGGTCACTGGCATCTATACATTCGATAAAACAGCCCTAATCATGCTTCCGTAAAGCGCACGTCAAGCCTCCGGTGCGATGATCAATACTACTACTACCCAGACATTTCATTCCTTCCCTACACTCTTGAATCTTTTGACCCTTCCCACCACAATTGTAACACACATCGGCCCGATTGGGCCCATGAGAGTCCACATTCCTATAACCGGTGCTCCAACATCAGAAACATCGATCACTTTCTTGGTGTATATAAGCGCGACAATGGACCTAGCTTATTTTGATGCGTTTTCTCACCAGCTTACAGGCCAAACGATATGTCCTCACGATCGTCGCGTTGTGCATATCCTTGTACGCCTGGTGAAACGACGTAACGCGGAACACTGCTGTCTTGCCAATAAAATTCTCAACGGCCTCTCTAACCTCCTGTTCTGTGTCATCATCTTCGATATCTCTTATATCCACCACAGCGTGTCTGCCGCCTTGAGATCTGAGGTCCACTTGTAAATAAGCGGCTTTATCGTGGAGTGTAGCTGTAAATTGAGCTGCTTTCTCAGAGTCTTTGATTCTGACTTGTAACTCATCCTTATTGTCCTTCGGAAGTGAAAGAACCTCACCGGCTTCTTCCTCAGTAACAGAAGACTTTATGGTTTTAAGTAGGTCGACGTAGGATCTGCCTTGTGCCTTGACTATGACCACCCTGGTGTCCTCAGCGGGAAGAGTTGATTTCCTTACAGATAACGATCTTGATCTACTTGATCTCATGGTAGTGCTATGAAGAGCCACGGCCACCGGTCTCTCACTTTTCTTAAATAAAAATACTAAGATCTTTCTTATTATTACCCCAATAGAGCCACCTGGCAACACAAACACGGGAGCTGAAGACTTTACAAACACTCGCCTAATAGACGTCAAGATTACTTCCAACGCCCCTTCGTCCGCTCCAGAGAAGTTACAATAAATGCTGTATTTGCTTCTCTGAATTAGCTCGACATCTTCACCCGTAAGTGACGACACTTCACACATGAAGTCTCCGGATTTGAATGTAGCATTGCGGGATTTATCTTCCTCATTTCTCCCAGTCCGGGCAAGATCCACAAATAAGCACGTGTCACTATTCTCTTCAGCAATATTCTTCACCTCTCTAACCTTGTTAGGTAGAGCCGATGGACATCTAAACGACAGTTGATCTAAAAATTCCACATCTGTCAAATCCCCAGCAAGGGCATCAACTCTCAACTCATCAATCTGACTGGCTTGGCTAATGCCAGTTATCGGGGGTGACATCTCCCATAATTGTCCGAATTTTTTATACAGTTCACACAAACCCTTAGCCTCTATAATATATCTTTCCACACCTCTACCCAGATTCTGTTGCAGTGCAAGGTGAGGTTAATGTCTCTAGTACCTCCGGGGGGAGTTCCTCCTCCTCAGATGATATCTGCCTCGAGCGTTTCTGCCCCTTCTCCACCCTCTTCGCAACGTCCTTCTCTTCAGTCAAATGTCGTGAATCACCTACACTTTCAGTACTCGATGTTGTGGGTTTTGAATCACAAACCACTCTGAACTGCGAGCGCCTTTGACTCCCAGTCCCGACAGTTTCGCTCGCTGTTTTGCCTCGCCCGTCTTTAGCCATTACGTCCTTTTCTTTTCGTTTAGGCTTCGGTTCCATATTTTTAATCACCTTTTAGGTTCTATACAATTCCAATGAGGTTGAAAAAGAGTTCAGTCACCACTAACGTGTACTACTCCTAAGTCAGTAATTTGATTACTCACTTGGCTACGTCCGGGGGAGCCCTTTTTGAAACCCTCCTAACTTCTCACTGATACTCTGTAAGTAGTTAAATAAATTCTAACGTATTTTATAACAACAGATATGTCAATAAAATAAAATATTATTGTACCAGTAATATGACAATAGCTTTAAAAGTAAAGCTACAGTAGTAACCTTTCTTATCAGACCTGATATGATAACGAGAAATTAAAATCAAATTATCAAATCAATAATTTAATACTAAATTATTATTTATTTACCTTCCGTATAATAAACTACTGTCAGGATTAAATAAATTGCAACCAGTACATTAAACACAATTAAAACACAAAGTTATCAGAATAGATAATATATCACCCTATCTACGTGCTGTAATGATAGCGTCTCTTTCTTTCATCCTGAGGTTCCGGGTTCAAATCCCGGTTTCACTTTTCACATGTTACAAATTTATTGTCATTCATTATAGTAATTCGGCCTTGCGTCGTAAATTTAAATTTCCCAGGACTTTTCGCCAAATCCTGGGTAATAATGAAGAACTTTTGGACAAGGTGTTTTTGTTTCTCCGGGTACTAATATTTTACGAATTTTTAACTGTGTTTTTAGATTTTTTTATAATTGTACATTTTGTATCTTAACATTTCTGTTTAAGTCTTTTGTTCTGTCTTTGTTACTAATATTTTAGTTTGTTTTGATTTTGTTTTTAAATTTCTATTCTCAGTTTTTATTTTGTTTTTTATTTTTTTTTTTTTATCTATTAGGCCTTGTATTTATATTTCATGTTTTTTTTCCGGGCGTTTTAATTTAATTTTTAATTGTGGATTTTTAAAGTTTAGTTTTTTAAACACATATATACATCGTGCTCGGGTGATGATAACACCAAAGCGTTTTTCGCCTAGAAAAAAATTAAATAAACAATAAAAATTATAATAATTGTTATTCGGCGCCAACCTGTTGTATCATTTATTGTAACATTGTTTAGAAGGCAATTCATTTTTTAAAGGATAGACCTATTTATATATATACATATCTAAAAGTAAGTAATCTAAAGCAAAAATAATCTAAAGTAAGTAATATTTTTTATTAAAAAATTAGATTAGATTGCTTATTACAATATATTCAGTTTTGAGTTAAAACCGAAAATTAAGTACTTATAATAATTAATGTTTTTTTTTTTTGTTTTTTTGTTTTCTTTTAATGGTAATTATGTATTTCAAATAATTTCCAAGAAGAATTATAAAAAATAGTTAATTGAATTTTAGTGCTTAATTTATTGTAATATTAAAAGTAACTTTTGATAATTATGGCTTTTTATTTAGCATATTAATATTGGTTGACAAGTTTTATAATTTAAAACATTATTTAGCAGATTGACGTTTATGCATCGGTAAATGCGGACAAATACTAAACGTATTCTGTGGAGAGTCTCTCCTTGAAGATACCCGAAGAATTATAGTGGAGGGGAGAAAAGGTGGTTACATAACATAGAATCGGAGAGCATTATGTAAGCAGTGTACAGCAATCCGTTGCAGTTTTGCTTCCATTTGAGAAAGGTTCACGTGGTCATACGGTTAACAAGTTCAATAGACGATAAAATGCTTCAAGCTTCAAGTTCAAGGTACGTAAAGAAGTGAAGTTAAGTCGTTATAATTTGTTTTTATCGATAAAATTACAATTTTAATGTTTATTACAACTTATAACCTCAACAAATGTGGACTAGTAAACTCTTAGATTGGTAGGATAAAATTAAACTTGTTGCACTTTAAGCATTGTGTATGTAGTATTTTTCTCTTATTTCTATTAAATATTTCACATATCTAGCTGTGACTTCTTTTGGTTATAAAGTTACTTAAAAAATTAGATTTTTTTTTAATTTTATCATCCATTGAGATAATTTTATTTGTTGTTTGTTAATAAAGAATGAGAAACATATTAAAGTTTAACATTACATAACTAAAAAAGTATATATTATATTTGAAAAAAAAATGGAAAAACTTAAAAAAACATATAATTATTAATTTTAATGAATAAAAAACTCAAATTTATGTAAACTAATGTTCATATTCTGTATAAAATACAAGAGGACCCACTCATTTAACAAGAATTAACTTTCTTTTTTTTAATAAATATATTTATATAAATAATTTCGAAAATCGGGAAAATCTTTTAGCGTTATAATACTTAAAAAGTAATTAATTCACGTTAAAAATGATAGGTATGTTGTTAAAAAAGTAGAAAGGAGGACGGTGCTAGCATTTTCCTGGAACGGCTATAGGAATCCATAGGAAAATATAGATTAAATAGATTAAAATAATTGTATTTTATTAAAAAAAACTTGTCTATCAGTATGATATTTTATTTGATTCTTATAAAAAAAATAATTAAAAAAAATAAAATAAATAATTTAATAATTTTCTTAAAGTAAAGACGTAAAGTAGGTATTAAAAACACAGACTGATATAAAATAAAAATAAAAATGTTAAAAACATCAAAACTTTTTTTATTAAAAATAATTTATCTAAACATAAAAATTTTGTATAATATATCTTGTACCTGAGATCAACATAGAAAAAAATTATTTATTGAAGAGACTGATTTATTACGTAACGGTTTTTTAGTTAAATTTTATTCATAGGTTTTTCAAATTTGCAGTTTTTTCAAACTTATTTGCAATTTGAGGATTTTTTTTATCAAAATTAAACAAATAGATGAATTAAAAAATATTCAGTATGATTTTTTTAAGGTTACTGTTTCTTTTAAAATAAATATTATTTCTGTATAACGTAAAAAAATGTTTTTTGTTATCTTTTACAATACAATAATTTTTTTAATAATTTTATTATAGTATTATAATAATAGTGCAACAGAACAAATAATTTTAAGGTTATCATATTTCTCTTTTTATTATTTATTTATATTGTTTTTATTGCTTCACAATTATTGAGTATACTAGAAGATGACTAGAAGATACTAGAAGATATACTAATATACAATACTAGAAGAATTTTTTTTTTCTACAATTAGTACAAAATTTTCGTAGCCTCTAAACAAACAGGTTAACCTAAAATTTTATTTTAAAACCAATAAATTCCTTGCATTATGTTTTAGAATGTACTCAAAATGTTTATTCTTAGTAAAATTACGTAACAGCTAAGATTTTCTTAAAATAATATTTATAATTAATATTTTATAAATTTTTTATTTTGTGAGCTAAATTATATTTCTTTTTTTTTTGCTTCTAAATTAAAGAAATTTCGAATTATACAAATTTCATAAAATTTTATGTTATTTTTTTGAAAATAATGAAAGAGGACATTAAAAATATTAATAAGACATTACTATAAATATTAATAATTAGAAAAAAAATAATAAAAATAATGATATTTTTTACACGATTGCCCTAATAAGAATGTAATGTATTTAGGGTATATGTTTGTTCTTTGATATCAGCTGAACTGTTGAACCGATTTGGATGTATGACCCCGCCGGTCTCCGTGGCGCTAGTGTTAACGTCTCGGCCTTTCATTCGGAGGTCCCGGGTTCGAATCCCGGTCAGGCATGGCATTTTCACACACTCTACAAATCATTCATCTCATCCTCTGAAGCATACCTAACAGTGGTCCCAGAGGTTAAATAAACGAAAAAAAGAAAAAAAAGATGTATGTCCCCGTGTTACCGTGAGTGTCATAGACTATATATATATATATATAGAGTATGTACAGTACTATTTACAAAATTGTTACCCACAATGCTCTTTAATTATTCTATATTAAAGAATAATGTTTGTTGCAGTGTTTTTATTCATTCATGTTTTTTTTAATTTTTATTATTTATCTATTTTTATTCACTCTAATACAAGTTCATATTTTTTTATATAAAATATAATGTATAACTTCTATAAATAAAAATAATTGTTATCATATGTAATTAGAATTGCTTAATCTATTTTTTAATTATAATGAAATAAAAAAATAAATAATTAGTCTCAGTCAAAACGATTGAATTCCATAAATACATTTTATCTATTTAATAATGACTAAATTAAAGAAAAATTACTGATATATAAAAAAAATTCAATCAATATTGTATATATATTCTACTTTAACGAACGAAGAACTTAGTTCAACCTACGTAGCATTTTCCGTTTTTATACTGACGTTCAAGCCTTATTAATGATCAAATTCACTGATTTCAATGATTAATTTTATTTTGTAGAGGAAATCCTCTGTTGGCTTTCTATAAGTTTCTTCAAAGTAATCTAACTGAAAAACTTTTTACAACAGAAATTTACATAAAAAAAATAGATAATTTCAAGTTATATATTTTTTTTAAATTGATTAAAACTGTTTTTTTTTATTTTTAAGGTGATGTTATATTGCTAGTCATTCTAATATTTAAAAGTATTTTCACATAAAAATTTTTAAATGGGATAAATATATATAATCATATATATATATATATATATATATATATACTAGCTCCCCAGCGCAGCTTTGCCTGCGCTATGTGGTTAGTTGAGTTTCCCATAGCGATCAATCTTTTTATTAGTTTATTAGTCAAGTAACCGGAGGCAGGTGCAGCCAGTCATACATACAGTAACGGTGGCTGTGGCTGTGGTGGTTGAGCTACAGCGTCGTATATCTTCACAGCCCTTAATAAAATCGGAATTAAAAAAAAAATCAAAAATGGTTTTTAGTATTTATCTGAAGAGTATTCGGAAGCTCAAATCTATTGAATATCTCGTTTACATAGTTGTGATTGAAAAAATTTACAATCATTGTTCAAAATTTTTTTCTTTTTTTTTAATCTCCTGGACTGCCGTTTGGTATTTCTTCAGAGGATAGGATGAATGACAAGTAGCGTGTGAAAATAGCATACCTGACCGGGATTTGAACCCCGGGACCTCCGGATGAAAGACCGAGTCGCTCTACCACTCGCCCCACGAAGGCCGGCTTACCTTTCTTCATCACCTTTAAGGTCGAATTTAAAAATTTAGAAATTGATTTATTAAAAATTGGATTATTTATTGAAAAAAAGTAACAGGGTTTCAAAACAAAGTTCAAAAATCCATTTTAACCCTTGAAACTCGGAATTTGAAAAAAACTAGAAACTGGAATTTAGATATGCATAAGCAGTTCAAATCCACTCATACAGTGATAGACACTTACAGTTGACGATTCATTAAAGTTTGTGCTTCAACCAGCTCTCCTCCACTTCCACTTCTACATATATATTTTTTTCGATATTTTTCAATGTAAAAGATATCTAAAACCTTTTTCAGTTGTGCCAAGAAACATGGGTAAAAATTTGATTGCGATTGATCTGGGTAGTTTTTAGGTAATACAGATATATTTAATTTATTTATTTGTTATTATAATCCAGACAGCATTTCCTCACATTGTTATCACTTTTTTAAGATCGTGTCTGTGTATTTTTTTCTGGAGTATATATCTAAGTAATTTTTAGCCATCAAATAATACGCATAACACCTTCTTCAATAAAGATTACGAAAAAATATACATAAAGATATTCAGTTAAAATAATATGACTATACAACAAAATATAAAACTAATTAGAAATAACAATTTAGTTAAATACCCTGCGTACTTATATGATTAAATAACCGTAATGGCATATCAAAATACCAACATTGATGTCTGAAATATTGCTATACCGATAGTTACATCTAAACATCTATATAGACATACATTTATATATAGATATACATTATATAGATAGTTACATTTCGTTTCTTGGGAGGTACATTGCAAGGGAGGCACTGAAACTTGTCAACCAAGGAAGCCGACTAAGGAAGGGCTTTTACTTAGTGACGAACAAAATGCTTGTCATGCTACCCCTTAAAGGCGTCGAGTATCGAGTACATTAGGAATCTGTTTAACGCTGTTCTGCGGACGCCATAGGGAATCTTTGGTCATGGGAGATTATCAGGAAGTGAGGAAATCCAGGCGGAAACGCAAGCAGGAGCCCGTGCCATCCTCCCCCTCATCGAGCGATGAGTCGAGCGCGATGGACACGGGAGCACCCACCAGGGCGAAAACACCGCCGGCTGTGGACGGATTTCGAAAGGCCAAGGGCAGACCTGGTAGTTCTGCCCAGTTAGCGAAGGGGGTCCAGGAAGATCTGGATCACCTGATCGATTTTCTTACTCTCCCGGGAGCCCGGGAGAGTACTCAGCCCCAGGGCTGAGTACTACTCAGCCCTGGGGGTAAGAAAAATATGCTGCCACGGATACTCAGAGTGAAGTCTGCGGTAGCAGCTTTGTCCGAGGGTTTTGAGTCCCTGGCCTCCAGGCCCCGTCCTCCAGGGAGGTCAGGGCTGCTGCTCTAAAGGTAGTGCAGGCCCCGTCGGCGCAGCCCAGGCGCTACGCCGACGTGTTGAAAAGCGGGAAGCTGGCTAAGAAGCCAGAGGTTATTTTTATCAATAAGGCTGAGGGCTCGAAGACCACGAGCACTGAACTGAAGCGCGACTTCCAGGTTGCTCTTCGTAATGACCGGAAGGAGCTGCGGATTAGGGACATAAAAGAGACTAGTAAAGGTTTGGTGGTAGTTGCTGACAACAAGGAGACTGTCCGAGTCATCACGGAGTCTCCCGCGGTAAAGAAGCTTGAGGTCAAGGTGGACCCCAAGCGAATGAGAAGGCCCCGTGTTATAGTGTATGACATTGAGCGAAGCCTGCCGGACGAGGAGGTTCTGTCTCTCATTCGAGAGCAGAATACCGACTTGGACGAGGCGACGTTCAATAAAGAGTGTAGGCTGGTCTTCAAGACCGGAAAGCGTGATGCCCCACGGTATCACGGTGGTTTTGAGCTAGGGACTGGTCTCTTTCAGAGGTTCGTGTCCGAGGGACGAATCTTTTTGGACTTCGCATCCTGCCGCGTTAAGGAATACCTTGACATGCAGCGGTGCTTTAAGTGTTGTCGTTATGGCCACAGGGCCAAGTTCTGTAGATATGCGTCGGTCTGCGCGCATTGTGGTGAGGAGGGCCATAAGCGCGAGGACTGTCCGCTTAAGAAGGAGGCTCCGACTTGTGTCAACTGTAAAAAATTGAGCAAGATTAGTAGGCACTCAGTTACTAGCAGGGAGTGCGGTTGCTATCTGAGAGCAGTTGAGATTTATTTCAACTCTCTCGATGGTTAGATTCGGTCAGCTTAATGCCCAGGGTGCCTACGCGGTCCAAGTAGAGTTAGGTGAAGTTGTCGAACACCGGAGCCTCGATGTTGTTCTTCTACAGCACCCTTATGTGGTTAAGGGTGATCTGCCAGGTTTTTCAGGCTGGAACAAGTTCCATGTTGGTGAAAGTAAATCCGCCGTGCTGTGCAGGAATTCATTAGACAGTGTCTTCATACGGCAGGCCTCTGACACGCATCATATCGTTGTCAAGCTTGCTGTGGATGGTGTAGACTTTATTGTTATTAGTTCGTACTTCCAGTACAGGGATCCCACTGAACTTTATTTGGAAAGATGGGATAACATTATCAGGCTGGTAGCGGGCTATGCTATTCGTATAGGAGTTGATGCGAATGCCAAATCGCTTCTTTGGCACAGTGGGATCTCAGGTGACAGCGGTGAACTTCTGGAAGGCTTCATTGCGCAGCATCGTTTTGATGTGTTTAATGTAGCCGGCGAGTTGCCAACCTTCGCCGGTGCAGTTGGTTTGCGGGGGACCTTTGGTGGCACCAACATTGATGTGACAATGGGTAAGGACGTCCCTGGTAGGACTCTTAACTGGTCAGTAGTCGATGATTGCGAAAGCGATCATCGGCTGATAGTCTTTGATTGGCTGGGCAGGCTGCGCAATGTCTATAGGGCGGACGTTCCTGTTCAGCAGGGACGCTTCCTGCACAGGCGGGCGGATTGGCCCAAGTTTTCTAACATTCTTGCGGCCAAGATGCGGGCTTACACCCGCACCTTGGACGATGTACCACTAGACGACCTGGCAGAGTCTTTTTCTTCGGCGATGGTTGAAGCCGCAGAACTTTCTATCCCCCGGAGTACGGGTCGAGAGAGAGGATCTAGTTGGTGAACTCGGGACTTGACTGCGGTAAAGAAGGCTGTGAACCGACTTAGGAGAGCCGCACAGCGTGCGCGTGATCCTGATCGGCGTGTAGTCCTGTTTGCGGAGTACCGTCAGAAGAGGACCGAGTATTTACATACAATTAGGTCTTCTAAGCGGGATTCCTGATGCTCTTTTGTCCAAGAGCAGGGGAACAGAGACCCTTGGGGTGTTGTGTATAGGGTTCTCGGAAACAAGCGGAAAAAAGACATTCTTCTGTCGGCTCTCTCGACCCGAGACGGCATTGTAATAGACATAGATCGGGTCCTAACTCATCTTATGATACGGAGGTTGGTGAGACCTCGTATCATCGGCGAGTCCGAGAGGAAGTTGTTGGTTTTAATTCTGAAGTTGCATCTGCTGAGATCACTGAAGCGGAGGTCCGCCAAGTGATCTGCAGCCTGGCTAGGAATAACGCCCCCGGATATGATAGTATCATGGTGGAACTACTTGTTCGCACCCTGCCTGTCATTGTAGGTGTATTGACTAGGGTATTCAATAGGTTTCTGTTTGCTGGGCACTTCCCAGCCTGCTGGAAACGAGGAATTTTGAAGCTTCTTTTCAAGGGTGGTGACAAGGAGCCCACTGTTAGCTCCTCCTACCGTCCTCTGACGCTCTTGCCCGTAGTTGGTAACGTTTTCGAGAAGGTCCTGTACCTCCGCATAAATGCTAGGTTAACTTCTAACCATATGCTGATGAACGATCAGTATGGCTTCCGTCCTGGTAAGGGCACAGAGGACGCAATAGTTAGGGTTATGAATTTGGCGTCAGACAGCGAGTGCAAATATGCTCGGTGTCTTCTTGGATATATCCGAGGAGTTCAACAACTTGTGGTGGCTCTCAGCCTTGTTTCAGCTACAAAAGCGTGGTTGCACGCGAGACGTGATTAGAACTCTCTGAAGTTATTTCAGCGGTAGAACTGTCGTTCTTCGTGACGGCAGTTCTGAAGTAGGAAAGACCCTGTCTAAAGGATGTCCACAGGGCAGACACAGGGCAGTGTGCTAGGTCCACTCGTTTGGGTCGTTGAGTTCGATTCTCTCATGCGATTGCGGATGCCCGGCGGTTGTCGTGTCGTGGCTTATGCCGACGATGGGCTGCTGCTGGTTGAGGGCAATTCGTGTGCCGAGATCGAGTTCAGAGCGACACAAGCATGTAGGGTGCTAAGGGTGCGGAGTCTTCAGCACAAGATGGTTTTCAGTGCGGAAAAAACCACTATGATGTTTTTGAAGAGCCGGCTAGCCGTAACTCGTCATCCGCGGGTTGTGATGGGCGGCCTTCCGATTAGGTAAGTGACAGTTCAGAAGTATCTGGGTGTTATCCTTGATGAGAGGCTTCTCTTCAAGGAGCACCTCCAGTTTGTGGCGAAGAGGGCTATGGATGCCTTCTTCGGCGTCCGTAGGGTGATCCATCCCGATTGTGGGTTGAATTACCGTACCATGCGTATTCTTTTTAAAGGGGATTGTGAAGCCATACTGTTGTACGCTGCGCCCGTCTGGGCTCATCGTTTGCGGTTTCAATGTTATAGGGACATCCTGTTACGAGCCCAGCGTTTTCTATTATTAGCTGTTGTCGCTGGCATCAAGCCAGTAGATATTTCGGCTACGGAGCGTAGCTAACGGTATATTTCAAAGAAGGCAGGTCTTCTTACCACCGGGCGTATGCGGGAAATTGAAGACCAAGGTTTTGACACTTGGCAAGCTAGGTGGGCCGACTCTTCTACTGGTCGACATACGCATGGTGTTTTTCAAATGTTAGGGATTTGCGAGCAATTAGTTGGGTTTCCCCCAATCGGTACACAACTCAATTTCTTTCGGGACATGGTGCCTTTAGGGGCAGTCTAGCGAGGTTCAGGTTGGTTGATTCCGGGTTGTGCCCTGAATTCGGAGTTGAGGACACAGTGGACCATGTCCACTGTGTCCTGGGACACAGTGGACATGATCCGGGGACCATATACTTGTCCCCGGTACGAAGCTGAACGTACCAGAGTTGGTAGGGAACTTGAGAGAGTACACTCCTTTTTGGATCTGCGAGTCAACTGGAGGACTCACAGTGAGTGGACGATAGTGGCCAGCTTCCTAAAATCCCTTGCCCAGGGCAGCGTGGCTGAAGGGAGTTAGGATAGGAACCCGGATGGCTAGGTTCCGTCTGGACAGTTGATTGACCGAAGGTAGGCACTAAGGCAGCGTGCCTCGGTTAGATGTAATTGGTGTCTTTGTATTGGAATTAAGCTGTCGGCGGAGTTGCGGCCACTGCCAACGGGCATGCTTATCCTTGCCCGGGAGGTGCGGTCGCGCTCCGACGAGGGCATTTATGAGCTAACGACACTGTCGGCGGGGCGTCTCTGGGTGCCGCTTCGGTGGTATGCAGGGGCGTCTTGACGGCGGTTTGCGAAAGATGGTGAATGTCACGCGGGACTCCGCGATGGAGCTGTGCGGGAGTAGGCGTTTATTCTCCTCTCCCGGGCGGACCAGAGCGGAGTCAGATAGAAACTCATTTTGATTAATAAGCGGGGTTCTTAAGGGAACTAGGTCTAAATTTCGATGTGTGAAACTTTTAATGGGAAAGTTTGTTATAGAGGCTGTTAGTATGGATCTGAGACATTCAGTAATTGGCTCTTTAAAAGTTAAGACTAGGCGCGGGGTCTTCATTCTACTGTTAGGCTTCTAGCTTAGTTCCTGAGGGCGACGTGGTAGCTGCAGGTTTCCGTTGTCTTCTTTCTGAAGGCATAAACACATAAAACTATCTCGGGGTGAACTTTACCGATGCGGATGTCACTCGGGGCATCTGCATCGGTGGCATCTGCGGGGCCTGGACTGAAAGCTGTGGTGCGCAATCAGTTTGAGGACGAGAAGATGTCCTCCGTTAAAGCCACTACTGGCTAGGAACGGAGGGGGTGGTGTAGCTACCGGACACGCTACGAGGTGTGATCTTCTCCCCTCGGGGGGGAATCGAGATGTTCTGCGGACGTCTTACTTCCCAGTGGAATGGAAGGCTTGAGAATCATGTAAACCATTTTGCAATTAATCTACTCCATAACATGAGGGACGTCTGACGGTTGAGGGGTGTCCATGTACTCGACTTACGGTCTGCGTAACAGTTTGGAATCTAACATCGTCAAGTTTAGTGGTATCGTATCTAATTTCTTTGTTATTACTCTTTCTTTTTATTCTCATTTATTTTTTCTTTTTATTCTTTGTTTTAATATTTGTTTTTGTGGACTATGTGTTGCTGAAATTAATGTTTTGTGGTTTATGACTGATCTATAAATTTCATATTGGACTTTCAGTTTACTTACAAGTATTTACTGTGTATTATTTATTTTTTATCACGTGCCCACTGCAATTTTTATTATATACTATTTCTTTTTACGTATTTTCACAATTTTCTTAATATATTACCTTTTTAGGATAAATATTTTTTCAGGAGTTCTTAAAAATGCAAAAAAAAAATAGTTTTAAATCGTATTTGTAAGAATTATGATAAATGAACAAAAAATAGTTAAACAAGTTTCTCTTTCTTTATTTACAGATATTTTTTCAGGATACCTTAATCTAGTCCACGATGTGAAATGTAATATTGCTTCTACATTCTATGTTGTAATCAGGTATCTGTCTAGACTATATGAGATGGTGACTTTAATGTCCTCCATTTTGTTTTGTCTTTTTCTGTTTAGCCTCCGAAACCACCGAGATTTTACTTTAGGGGATGAATGAGGATGATTTGTATGAATAAGAATAAAGTGTACTCTTGTACAGTTATAGATCGACAACTCCTGAGAAGTGTGGTTAATTGAAATCCAACCACAAAAGAATACCGGTAACCACGATCTAGTATTCAAATCCGTATAAAATTAACGGTCATTACTAGAATTTGTACTTAGAACTCTCGACTTCGAAATCAGTTGATTTGCGATAACGAGTTAACCACTAGACCAGCCCGGTGGGCTACTTCAGGACTTACTCTATCCTGAAAAAATGCCTGAATAAAAAGAAATAAAAACTTGTTTAATTTTTGTTTTCGTTTCTCATAATTATTTTAGGTAGATATATACAATTAATAGTCGGGTTTTTCGTTTTTTAATAATTATTTTATTTAACACTTATTTGTTGTTTGCATAACTTTATCATACTCAATTTAGTAGTCATCTAGATATGATGCTGGTATACTTTTTTTCCCCTAGCTGTTACAACGCTCATTCGATTCTTAACGTTTTCTAGTAGCTTATTTCTGGAATTTAATGATTCGGTTTTTCATTTCTCCTTCATTTTCCTCGCTTGTTTAGTTGTTTCTAATAATCCCATTATGACATGGACCAGTTGTATACTTGCGAAGAAGAACTTTTTTCTTTTTCAAAAAATTTTCCGAGAAATAAAATTTCATAAGTAGTATAAACTTACATACATACAGTAAATATTTACATAAAATAAATAAAAATCAATCAATAAAAACTTACAAACCGCACAAAAATTCAATCAACATTAACCTACAGACCATACCTATTTCTTTGTTTATTCACACAGAAAAAACGAGCTTACGCCATCTTACAGTTGGGGAAATTAGATGAATGATAATTGAATTTTTTAGTGTGTTTATCTTGAGAATGATGAATTTCTCAAAAAAAAATCGTACAGCAAAAAAATGTTTTTTTTATCGTTTTATGGAATAACATCATTAAAAAAAAAAAACGTTATTTTTAAATCTTTTCCGCCAGTGTATCTGGAGGAAATCTTTTAAATATTGCCCCCCCCCCCCTGATTAAGACAATTTAAGATAACCTACATTACTTCCAGACCGAATACTTGTTACTACCCAAAAGTTGGTTGTAATTCGTTGGATTTACAAAGCTACAGGGGGAACACACAAACATAACAGTTAAACACATTACCCACTCCTATGTATGATGTGGGTAACTATGAAACTGTTTGATTGGTTTCATGCAATTTTTTTACACTTTTCTAGAATATACATAGAATATGAAAAAGCACATATATTGGAAAGTAGTTTGCAAATTGTAAAAAGTTTTTACGTTTACACAGAAGTATATCATAAGGTAAATTCATCAAACAAAACAGTTAGATCACATAAAGTAAAATTTTTACTTCCCGTCTAGCGCTATAGCGGTATAAAGAGCTACTGCGCTTTAGAAGGGAAAGTATTGTAATCGGTCGAACTTGGTCAAGATACGTTTTCACCGTATCTTGACGTTTTGAGACTGAAGGAATCCAAACAAACCTGATGGAAATTTTCCGGATGTTCGTATGTACGTGTGTGTGTTCGGTGTCGCAATCCTTATATCTCCAGAACTACTGAATCGATTTTAACCAAACTTGGTTAAATTACTTGTATGTATGGGGCATTGATGGCATTAAATGTTCAACTTAAAAAGGTCAAGCGTGTGAGACTGCAGAACAAAGCCATACTCAAAATCTCGAGATTTCGCCTAATTAAGGTCTTATTTTCTTAGGCACGATTAAAAAATAATAATATTTGCAAAAAACGTTTTGCAAAATCGCATCCCCACCCCAAAAAATTCTCTAAATAAACTAGTGGTAAAGTGGGTATACTGCGTCAATAGTAATCCCTCTCGTCACAAGGAGCGCTAGTGTAGCACTGACGTACAGCTGTTGTAGTCATCGCTATGTGTAACTTTACAGGTGAGCGGTAAAATTAAATAAAATGAATAATATTTAAAGTGTAAAAAAGTATTTAAAGTGGCCGCTAGTTCCGCCACACCCGTACGAATGAAATACGGTATGCGCGCGCTTTAGTTAGAATCATTGAATTAAATGCCGCTCGCGCCAGCCTCCGTGGCGCAAGTAGTAGCGTCTCGGCCTTTCACCCGGAGGTCCTGGGTTCGAATCCCGGCCAGGAACGGCATTTTTCATATGCTACATTTCCATATCCCACCCACAAGCCTTAAGCTTATGTGGCGCTATCATCAAGCAAAAAAAAGAAAAAGAAAAAAGTTGTGTGTGTATGCCGTGCATCAGAAAAAACCGCGTGAAGGAAAGGTCGTACAACTGTGTTGTGTGTTGTCAGCTTTTTTTTTATTTTATCTGAGTTTATTAATAATGGTAAAAGCAACAGTAAAATAAAATTTTGGAAATCAAAGTAAAATATACAAATCTTGTATTCTATGATAAATAACAAAATGTAATTTTTTGTGGGATGGAAAATTTGATCATTTTATATTTTTATTTTTTATTTTTTAACCAAAATCACCAGAATTATTGTTTATTTTGGGAGCTAATTATATAAATAATTACAAAATAAAATGCCACGAAACTATTTCAAGTTCGTGCAATTCAAATAACCATGACATACTAATTTTTATGTTTTATTGAAAATTCATTTTCGAAAAAGTAAGCTTTTATTTATTTTTCACTCAGAATTTTTGGTTTAAAAAACTGTACAATTTTTTTTATTTTAACAAATTATTAGAAATCTTATACACTAATATGCGGATTCATTGTAAGTAGATCGATAATAATTATTTAATATTTTTAATTTTTTCACAATAATTCAATAATTATTATTATTGAATTATTATTTATCATAATTATTTTACAATCAGAGGTTAATAAATCAATATATTTAAATTAAAAAAATAAACATAAAAAAGGAGATGAAGTTTGATTGGAACCGATGTGACTTCCCATTGTAAGATCCAAATATCTCATTAATTAAAATTTCATTTGGCTATAACTCTGGAACCAATGAAAATAACTACCACTTAATATACGACGTGTGATCAAAAAATACGGTGAATAATTTTATATTAAAAAAAGTAATAAGGTTACATAGAATTCGATTTAATCTCCTTCAAAGTACTGTCCTTGGCTAGCAATGCACTTATCCCAACGTTGACTCCATGACTGGAGGCATTTCTGGAAGGCGTCTTTCGGAAGGGCTTTCAGCTGCTCGGTCGTGGCCCTCTCAATGTCAGCAATGGTGTCAAAATGTTTTCCTTTAAGTACAGTTTTAATTTTTGGGAAGAGCCAAAAGTCGCATGATACTAAATATGGTGAGCATGGATGATGTGGACAGACAGGAACACTTTTTTCGGTCAAAAACTCGTGAATGAGAAGCGAGGTATGAGACGGCGCGTTGTCGTGGTGAAGAAGGAAGCCAGTGGCCCATTTTTCTGGTCGCTTTCTTCGTACGTCGTTTCGCAAACGTTGCAGTACACCCTTATAAAATTCACAGTTTACAGTTGTTCCCCTTGGAACGAACTCTGATCGCACCATGCCCTCACTATCGAAAAAACAACGAGCATGACCTTGATGTTGGATTTTGACTGACGTGCCTTTTTAGGGCGAGGAGATGAACTGATTTTCTATTGGGAACTCTGTATTTTGGTCTCAGGGCCATAGACGTAGACCCAACTTTCATCTCCAGTTACAATTTTGGCCATGAAGTCCGGATCTGCATGAAGATCCGGACTTCATGGATCGCCTTCAACGCCTTCAACGCCTCACGCCTTCAACTCCGTGCAAATTGACACACGATTTTCCTTCTGTTCATCACTCAAAAGTCTGGGAACAAATTTTGCACTAACTCGTCTCATTTTCAATTCATTAGTTAAAATGCTTTGAACGGATCCGTACGAGATGTTAAGGTCTTCCGATAGCTCTCGAATAGTCATTCGCCTGTTTCAACGAACCATTATTTCCACTTTTTGCACATTTTCAACTGTTTTTGAGGTTACTGGACGTCCCCCACGCTGATCGTCTTCAACAGACTCATTTTCGTTTTTAAATCGGTCATACCACTTGTACATAGTCTTCAAAATTACCCCATTATCGCCGTACACCGATTCTAACATTTCGTGAGCTTCTTTGGCACTCTTTTGCAACTTAAAACAAAACTTAATGTTAATGCGTTGTTCAAAATTCATGTTGCGCGACAGACACGATAAACATAACCTCACTCTAGCGGCTCTGGCAGCTGACTGGAAAGCTCGAACGTGTTACAACTTGTCCCTGCCTGTCTCAGTTGATCACGCTATTGGACAAATTACAGCATATGGATGTAGCGTCGGCAGTTGCCGCTAAAAAAATTCATTCACCGTATTTTTTATCACACCTCGTATATAGTTGAAAATGACTCAATGAGGGCTTTTATTACTGCAGTTAAGAAAAAGACCAAAATCCAAATTTCCGTTGAAATCTGAAAACCGAAATTTTTTACGATCTCAATACTTCCTTTTCATCGTATAAAAATATAAAAAAAAACTTATGCTACACATGTGCTAACAAGTTTAGTGTACTTACTTGCTAAATTGTACAAATTTTAAATGTATTAACTCAAATTAAATCTTAATCTAAATATTAATTTGATAATTTCTTTAGACCTTCAAATTTCTTTATCTCCCCCAAAATGCGTTTAGCATTTTAAAGAAATATCATATTCAATTAAAAATCTGGTATTTAATACTTATAAAGCAGTAATACTGAAGAATTTTATTAAATCAATAGGTGGTTGAAAGTTATATCCCTTTTCTATTTTACCTTTCCAATTACTATTTGTTATCCACGTCACATCGTTTACTTTTATAAATAAATAATTCTGCATT
Source organism: Lycorma delicatula (assembly GCF_047948215.1). Lineage (NCBI taxonomy): Eukaryota > Metazoa > Arthropoda > Insecta > Hemiptera > Fulgoridae > Lycorma > Lycorma delicatula. The sequence goes on from NC_134455.1 coordinate 72,866,675, forward strand.
ATTAATTTCCTTAATTTGTTCACATGTAAAAGTTGCTCTTTTTAATTTTAACTGCTAACTTTTAATAAAAAGGCTGATTCAAATTTGATACTTTTAAGTTTTGTATTTTAATAGATGTGAGAATATTTTCTTACATATTGAGGACGTTGAAAATAATTTTTTTTTCTCCACCTTTTACAAATAGATGATTTATGGGATGGAATATTCGATGATGTTTTGATCAATGATATCATGTTTTTATAAAAACGTGATGTCATTATGTTTCTTTAGGCAATTCAGTGTAAAATATATTATCCAGAATTATACGATGAACAGTAATAAGACCAAACAAGTAAGAAGTGATATTTAAAAAAAAAATGTTTAACATTTTGACTCGCAGATCGAAGAAGGAGTTGGTAGGGAACTCTCTCCAAGTTCCCTACCAACTCTGGTACGCTCAGTTTCGTACCGCAGAAAGATATATAGGACATGGTCCACCGTGTCATCGACCCTACATTCCGGACACAAGCCGGAGTCAACCAATATAAACCTAGCCAGACTGTCCCTAAAGGCACCATGTCCCAAAAGAAATTGAGTAGTGTACCGATTGGGGGAAACCCAACTAATAGCACGCAACTCCCTAACATTTGGAAAGATACCATGCGTATATCGACCAGTAGAAGAATTGTTCCACCTAACTTGCCAAGAGTCAAAACCTTAGTCTTCAATTTCCCGCATACGCCCTGATGTAATAAGGCCTCCCTTCTTTGAGATATACCGCTGGCTACGTTCCGTAGCAAAAATGTCGACAGGTTTCATGCCAGCAATCACAGTCACTGCCTCTCGCAAAACAGTCATGTAGCCGCCGACAACAGCTAACAAAATAAGACGCTGGACTCGTAATAGAATGTCCCTATAACTTTGGAATTGTAAACGATGAGCCCAGACGGACGCAGCGTACAACATTATGGCCTCACAGACACCTTTATGAAGAATATGCGTGGTGCGGTAATTCAACCCCCAATCGTGATGGATGACTCTACGAACACCGAAGAAAGCATCAGTAGCCTTCTACGCTACAAACTGGAGGTGCTCCTTGAAGAGAAGCCTCTCATTAAGAATAACACCCAGATACTTCTGAACGGTGACATACCTAACTGGAAGGCTGTCCATCAAAAACTGCGGATGACGAGTTGCGGCTAGCCGGCCCATCAAAAATATCATAGGTGGTTTTCTCCGCACTGAAAACCATCTTATGCTGAAGACTCCGCACCCTTAGCACCCTACATGCTTGTGTCGCTCTGAAATCGATCTCGGCAAGCGAATTGCCCTCGACCAGCAGCAGCCCATCGTCGGCATAAGCCACGATGCGACAACTGCCGGGCACCCACAATCGGAAGACTCAACGACCCAAACGAATGAACCTAGAAGACTGCCCTCTGGACAACCTTTAGACAGCGTCTTTCCCACCTCCGAACTGCTGTCACGGAGTACAACAGTTCTGTCGCTGAAGTAGCTTGAGAGAGTTCTAATCTCATCTCGCGTGCAACCACGCTGCTGCAGCTGAAACAAAGCTGAGGGCCACCACAAGTTGTTGAACGCCCCGGATATGTTCAAGAAGACACCGAGTACATATTTGCACTCGCTGCCTGAAACCAAATCCATAACTCTAAGAAGCCCGTCCTCTGTGCCCTTACCTGGGCGGAAGCCATACTGATCGTCCATTAGCATATGGTTAAAAATTAACCTACTATTATTGCGGAGGTACAGGACCTTCTCAAAAACCTTACCTACTACAGGCAAGAGCGTCAGAGGACGGTAAGAGGAACTGACAGTGGAATCCTTGTCGCCGCCCTTGAAAAGAAGCTTCAAAGCAACTCGTTTCCAACACGCTGAAAAGTACCCAGCAAACAGCAACCTATTGAAAACCCTAGTCAATACACCAAGAATCACAGGCAGAGTGCGAACACGGAGTTCGACCGGGATACCATCATATCCGGGGGCTTTGTTCCTAATCAGGCTGCAAATTACTTGGCGGACTTCCGCTTCAGTAATTTCAACAGACACAATGTCAGAATGAAAACCTACGACTTCCTTCCGGACTCGTCGATGATACGAGGTCTCACCAACCTCGGTATCATCTGGAAGTAGATCGTCCATTAGATGAGTAAGACACGATCTTTATCAACAACAACACCATCTCGGGTCGAGAGAGCCGACAGAAGAATCTCCTTTCTCCGCTTATGTCCAAGAACTCTATAGACGACACCCCGTGGATCCTTATTTCCCTGCTCTTCAACAAAAGACTGCCAGTAATCACGCTTAGAAGACCTAATCTTATGAAAGTACTCGGTCCTCTTCCGCCGATAATCCGCAAACAAGATTGCACGCCGATCAGGATCGTCCTGAGATGGCCCACAGTTTGCTTTATCGTAGTCAATTCCCGAGTCCACCATCCAGCTCTCGATCCGTACTACGAGGGATAGAGCGTTCAGCGGCTTCAACCACCACAGAACAGAAATTCTTTGCCCGGTCGTCTAATGGGACCTCGTCCAGGGTTCGAGCAAAAATCCGCAGCCTGGCCGCAAGAATGTTAGAAAACTTGGGTCAATCCGGCCGCCTGTGCAGGAAGCGCCCCTGCTTGACAAGAACGTTGATTAAATTAATTCACCGCTGTCGTTCGAGATTCCACTGTGCCAAAGATGCGAGTTGGCGTTCGCATCAACTCCTATGAGAATAGGACGACTCGCTACCAGGCTACAATTCTATCCCATCTTTCCAAATGTTGTTCAGTGGGATCCCTGTACTGAAAGTACGAACTTATAACAACCAGTTCCAGATCATCCATGGCAAGTTTAACAACGACGTGATACGTGTCAGAGGCCTGCCGTATGAAGAACTATATATAGACTTCCTGCATAGAACGGCGGATTTACTATCACCAACGTAGAACTTATTCCAGCCTGAAAAAACTGGCAGATCACTCTTGACCACATACGAGTGTTGTAGAAGAACATCGAGGCTCCGTTTCTCAACAACCACACCTAACTCTAGTTGGACTGCATAGGCACCCTGAGCATTGAGTTGACCGAACCTAACCATCAAGCGAGTTGAAATAAATCTCAACCGCTCTTAAGTAACAACCACACTCCTTACTATTAACCGAGTGCCTATAACTTTTGCGCAACTTTTTACAGTTAACGCAAGACGGAGCCTCCTTCTTTTGCAGACAGTCGTCACGCTTGTGGCCCTCCTCACCACAATGCGCGCAACCCGACGCATACCTACAGAACTTGGCCCTGTGGCCGGACCGACAGCACTTAAAGCACCTCTGCACGTCAAGGTACTCCTTAACGCGACAGGATGCAAAGTCCAAGAAGATTCGTCCCTCCAACATGAACTCCTGGTGGAGACCAGCGCCTAGTTCAAAAAACCCTGTAATACCGTGGGGCATCACGCTTTCTAGTCTTGAAGACCAGCCTGCACTCGTTTTTGAACGAATCCTCATCCAAGTCGGTGTTTTGCTCTCGAATGAGAGACAAAACTTCCTTATCAGAGAGACTCCGCTCAATGTCACAGATTATGACACGGGGCCTTCTCAAACGCTTGGGGTCAACCTTGACCTCAAGCTTCTTAACTACCGGAGACTCCGTAATGACTCGGACAGTCTCCTTATTATCAGCCCTATGTTGGTCTTCTTGATGTCCCTAATGCGAAGGCCCTTTCGGTTACCGCGAAGAGCAACCTGAAAGTCCCTTTTTAGTTCTTTTCTCGTGGTCTTCCAGCCCTCAGCCTTGTTGACAAAAATCACCTCTGGCTTCTTAGCCACTTTGCTGGCGTCTCTTGTTCTTCAAAATAACGGCGTAGCGCCTGGGCCGCGCCGGGGCCAGGACAACCTCGGGTGCTACTTCGACTTCTTTCGGCTTAGAAGCCAAGGATTCGAAGCCATCGACCAACGCCGCTACCGCCTCGTTCACCTTAAACAGCCGCGGTAGCATTGTCTTCCTCGCACCAACGCCGACGCCGCCGGGAAAAGAGAATAACTCTACCAAGTAGTCCAGGAGGACCTGGACTACTTTTGCCAGCTGGGCAGAACTGCCAGGTCTGCCCTTAGCCTTCCGGAAATCTTCCACAGCCGGAGGTGTTTTGGCCCGAGTGGGTGCGCCCGTGTCTATCGCACTCGACTCGTCCTCGGAGGAGGTTGATGGCACAGGCTCCAGCTTGCGCTTCCGCCTGGACTTGCGGACCTCCTAGAAACCTTCCATGACCGAAGATTCTCTATTCCTGACGCTAACTGACGCTAACAGATTAACGGTTCTCGCTCTCTACCTACGACTCTGGGTTGGGCAAGCCCACAAATGTGATAACTGCTCGCAGCGAAATGGGCAGCCGGGACCCTTATGTTCTCCTGTCACTCTTCGTACCTCTTGGCCGCTGCTGGAACGGTTGATAGCAATACTCTACGTACGACAAAAAACCACGGATTACTGTTTTCGCCCTGAAAAGAACGCGAGAGGACTAAAGGGCGCAACCCTTTTCTCGTTACGAGGGCAAAAATGAGAGCACATACAACAAACAAACAAACTCACACATCATCCTTTTTTATGTGAAAGATAAGTTCACCACTCATGATGTTAAATTTCACCACTCACATGTTTAAATTTCTTATTTTTTCTGATTCTTGTGTTTTTGGAATTTTTTATGAACACAAAGTTGTGGGCATCTTTGGTTTGTTATAGTTTCTAATTTTAGACAAAATTGGAGAGATTTTTTTAACTTATTTTTTAGATTAAATTGAAAAAGCTGCTCAATAAATAATACAGTTTATTCAAGATTGTAGAAATATTTCAAATCTTTTTTCTAAAAATTTGCCAATACACATTACTTGTAATTACATATAGGAATTATTTGTAATTTCACCACATTAATCAGTTAGTTATAAATTTAATTACACGGATTTTTAGAATAATCACAAGAAAGGTATCTCTTTATAACAGGAATCTTAATAAAATACGATTCTTTAAAAATTTAAAAATGGAAATGAACTTCGTAACAGCATGCCCTAAAATATTAATTAATTAGCAGGCTTTCGACGCTCGGCCCAGCTGATCGTGGTAAACAAATAACTCGACTCTGCTGCTTCCTCTTGTTACAGGGGAATAGTTATGAGTATGGCCGATCAAGATACAATTTGGAAAAATGTATGTGATAAGATGCCTGACAGCAACTAACTACAGACAATCTGGAGTAATGCTGGTGAACCATTGTATGAAGCTGACCGTTCAAGTAATGGCACCTGTCTTACTAGGCAGACGAAGAAACCAGGAAGTTATGCCATCGTAGCCCAGAAACTAACTTACCCTAGTAAAACTCAAGCCATCGTACTGGATGCCGTAGGAGATATTCCGATTAGTGCATATATCGTGGCCATCGGTAAATTAGTTATTCCCAAGAATATCTTGTATGCATCTAAGATCTCCATGAACCGGGTGTGTATCTACCTAGCCAATAGTGACCTTGTTAAATCAATTACCGATAAGTACAACAAAGTTAATGTTGGGAACAACCTCTTGGACCTCTTTGTTGACTAAATCCCAAAGAGTAGTTCCTCTAATATGTGTCCAGTTATCCCGAATAGATATTAGAAGAAGAACTTAAGCGTTCTGACATCTGACTTGGATCGGCTATAAGCTCCCTTCGTTTTGTTTTCCCAGAACCGGGCTAAGAACACATCCTGAGTTTTCGTAGCCAGGTATACGCACAGCCTGAAGATTTTACGAAGTTACCAAGCACCATGAACCTAACCTACGATGATTCGCAGTACTGGATATATCTCTGGGCTGATGCTGTATCTTTCTCTGTACAAAAATTCAGGGCATGTAGCGATAAATTTCAACCTGCTAGAGGTAAACCCGTGCAGCCTAGGAGCATCTCCAGGGAGTACAGACCATCGGGTTTCACAGACCGATGGTTTTCCTAGCCTTTTCCAGCCTCCGGATGCACCTAGTAAGGCGCAGAAGAGGGCGCTGTCCACCAACTGTAACACAACCGGTCATCGGGGAGACATTAGAAATGCAATAGGGGCGCCGAATGATCTTTCTAACCTGAGACTAGTTGGCAAAACAAGATCTAAGAAGTCAAAAAAGGACAATGACAAGCTTGACGCGGGCCTAAAACCCCTAGTAGAGATCTTCCAAGCCATGGATAATCCATGTCCTGAATTCGCAAGCCTGAAAATATTCCTGGAATGCTGTAGGAATAACTCGGAAGTACTGAAGCTTTCACTAGAATACACATCTAATACGAAGGAACTGATACTTACGCTTAGAAAAACATACCTGAAAGTACCAGAAAGGAGTATTAAAGATAGGTTCACACATCTAATAAATAAATTGGTGCGTCATGTCTCGACTACTGAGTCAGTTGAAGCTGCTGAAGCTACGAGCATGTCTTATGAGGATTGACAGCACCGCCGAGTTACCTCTCGATGATAGCCCGCTTGCTGATCTTAGTGCTTAGTCGCCCTTACAGAGAATTTTTTATACACAGACAATATTCACCAATGCAGTGACTTAATCCTATAGTGGAATATCAATGACATTCATCCTCAGAGAGAAAATTTAGTGTCTAATCAATCGACTCAGTCCTTCTCTGATATGCCTGCAAGAGATTAATTTTAAGAGTAACCATTATGTAGTTCTGAAGGGTTATAATGTTGTTCTCAAAAACAGATGGGATGTCTCCCATACCAGCGGTGGTGTAGCCATCTTCATTAGTGACCATCTAGCCAATAACGAAATTCATCTGGATACTAGCCTTGAAGCTGTGGCTGTGAGTTTGACGCTACGTTTATGTAATATCTACCTCCACAGCAGTTGGGAGTTTACTGTAGAAGAAGTAACAGATGTAGTTAGGTAATTGCCCAAACCATTCCTACTGATGGGTGATTTTAATGCTCATAGCATCAGCTGGAGCTGCAATAGGTTGGTCGCTAGGGGCAAGTTAGTGGAAAGATTCCTTGAGAAACTGAATTTTGTTTTCCTAGACCTGGGCTCATAGACATATCTCAAAAGCTCATAGGAGACTTTTAGTGTCATTTATCTAACCATTTGTGACGTCTCCTCAGCCCATCTTTACGAATGGGGAGTCCTACAAAACTATACGGCAGTCACCACTTCCCCATTTAAATAGCAATCAAACACCGCAAAGAAACCAGTATTCCCTGAAGAGTGAACCCTAGACGGCTATTGCAGCACGCTAACTTAAGTAGGTTACGAAATTGGTTACTGAAGACGTTGGAGATTTACATTTGACAGGTGATGGGACTCAAATAAATAAATACGTTAAGAACTTAGCGGATCTTGTGATTCGAGCTGCTGAACTCAGTATACCCGAAACGTCTGGATTCATTGGTAAGAAAGTATTCCTTGATGGAATAATGAATGCAAATTAGCGATGCAGGCGTCAAAGAATGTTTTCGAACAGATACAAACGGCACCCGGAATGAGGCAACCATTGTAGAATACAAGAAACGACGCTCGAAGGGTAGAAGGACAAATAAAGAAAGTAAACATATGGAAAAAGATTAACAAAATCAAAGGAACCTATAAGACCAATCATGAACACGATCTGGTTGAGAATGGTCGAGTATGATAGTTCAACACTATCTTAAAGGAAGGAGTGTTTCCGGACGTCATCCCTGTGGCTAAGCCCAATCGAGACATCACTTCAGCAGAAAACTATTGTCCGATTGCTTTAACATGCACACTTTGCAAGATGATAGAGAAGATGATAAATAATAGACCGAAACGGCATCTGGAGAGAATAAAATTCTTCTCCCAATACCAATACGGATTCAGAGAAAACAGATCTACCACGACAACCTAATATCGATACAGACGGATGTATGTGAGACATTCGCCTCCAAGGAGGATTTCCTTGTGTGATCTTAGATATTGAAAAGGCTTGGAGAGAGTGGAAAATTGATACCTTGTTACAGAACGACGTTAACGGGGATGTGTTGAGCTTTATAGCTAATTTTCTGAGTAAACGGACGATCCGTGTTAGAGCTAATAGAGTACTTTCTGCCAGATGAAGAATGTATCTTCGCCAATGATATTACTATCACCTGCAGAGGTGAGGAAATTAGAAATACTAGAGAAATAACGCAGAATTCGATGAACTCAAGTCACAGTTGGGCACAATGTAATGGTTTCAAATTGTCGGTAGCCAGGTCTAAATTTATTGTTTTCTCCACACGACCAGTCGGATACAAAGACTTGGTGAAATTTCACTTAGATGAAGATGAGATAAAGGGAACAAACGAGATTAGACTTCTTGGTGTGACTTCTGATGAGAAAGTCAACTTTGTGAACCACATTAAATACACCAAGGCTGAATGTCTAACGAAAATGAATGTCCTTATACTCAATTAATCTTGCAACTGGGAAGCGGATAAATCCGTCATCCTGAGCACATTTTGCATTGTACATTCGAAGCTAGAATACGGGTCTGAATTCTATAACTCTGCGAAAGAGATATTAAGTGCATACTTGACCTCTTGCACAATACCTGCATTCGCATGTTGATAGGGGCGTTCCCAACTTCCCCTATACCAAGCTTATTGGTGGAATCCGATAAACTCCCATTTCATTACAGGAGGATATACCAGACTATCAAACACGCGATCGACTGCTCACGGCAAATGACCAGGCACGCTTGCACTTCACTACTTGAAGGAAGGACGTCCTTACCGCAGTTTTTCAATCTCAGGCTGCTTCTCCAAGAACCAGATCTGCTGCCCCGCCGATCCTTGGAAAGGAAATAGGATGCGACGCTCCTTAATTACGCGCATCTCCAGAGATCGTACATTTACCATGTGGGACCGTAAACGGGATCCTCGGTTCCAGTCTGCTAGACTTCCTAGCCAGTTTAACAAACTGGCTAGGAAGTACAATGGGTACACTCTCATCTATACAGAAGGCTCTGTCTCAGCAGACGGATATGGCTATTTATTGTACTTACCGACACCGAGATATTATTAATCTTAGTGTCTGTTCCTCTACGTTCTTTTGCGAGACCTATGCAATTCATTCTGCCTTGAAAATTATCGAGACAGGTAGATACAACAGCTACCTAGTAATTACCGACTCTAGGAGTGTACTTGATAGTTGTGCTGCAGACATTCTGAATCCATCGTTCAAATTATTCATGATATCCTTTAAAGGATAAATAAGACTGTGGTATTGTTATGTGGTATTGTGTCATTCTCGGGAACGAACGGACCGATGAGGCTGCCAAGAGAGCGGCAAGAAATGGCCTCCGAGTACAATTAACATGTAAGAGAGACTGAGATCTTTCCGTGTAAAATTGCGAGCTCAGTGGAATAAGTTCTAGCTACTAAGTCCTCCACGACATTACACAACATACGGGAGAATTTCCTCGAGAAACTCTTTCCCCAAGCAACAGAAGAAACCAAGTCACCTTAACTCGAATAAGGATTGCGCACACCAGGCTTACCCACGCTCATCTATTTGGCTCTCCGCAGCAGATCTGCGAGGCGTGAAAGATCAAATGGTCCGTGCACCACCTGCTCCTAGATTACCCAATCTTAGGAACCATCCGACAAAACTTAGACCTGGGTTCACATATGAAATCTCTACTAAACCGAAAAGAAGGTATAAATGTCTATTACGGTTCATCTCCAGCAGTGAAATGAAGAATGCAATTTAGTGGTTTTTGTCTGATTTATTTAATTTAGTTTGTGTTTGTTGTTTCTTGTCTTTGTTTATTCTTTATTGTTCCTGTTTCTTTATTGTTTATTTTTGTTATTTGTGATCATATAATGTTATTTTAGTCGCTAATGACTGTAATTGTTGATGCGACTGTAAATAAAAGCATTTAAAAAAACCTCTTAAATGATGCAAATTATGAGTAATTTTTTTTTTATTTAAAGAGAATATGTTTCCGGAATTTTTGATTGCATGTGTAATTTATATAAACTAGTAATACAACAAATTACTTTATCAGATACATAAAATTAATCAAATGCATAAAATACCTATGTTCTGCATCAATTTTCTATACACAAATTCAGAAACTAGTGAAATTTATTTGCATTTCTAATTTATCTAATCGGTTTCTTCAGCCTTGAAAACACCTGAGTAATTTAATTAAGGTTCGCTATCCAGAACATACTGGTATTATAAGTATCAGTTTCTTACACCGAGATAATCGTCACAAAACAGTCATTCTTTACCACTTCTATCAGGTGCATTCAAGTTTAAGACTTGAATTCTTTTACTTCATACGGTAATGCTTCAGAATATTTACAACATCGCTACCGTGTCAAGATGTGAACTGTTATCTGCATTACCTTTCTCTTTCATTTAATATTATAAATTTTGATATCATTTATGTCACTATATATAAATGTGTGTGTGTGTGTGTGTGTGTGTGTGTGTGTGTGTGCACTGGGTGCTATAAACCATTCACTAAAAATGGACTGCCAAGAACCATAGATCAGTGCTTAAGGATAATAAATATCTCATCCAAGATTTAATATAGAAAATAAGGAACGAAGTGGTTCCTTTTTACTGCACTCCATAAATGCAGTTCCATATCAGTCAGTGTGCCTAACTCTCAAAAAATTTCAACCATGACTACACATTTACCCATAACTCTAACTTCTGTGTAATGACTATCATTTATCTCAGAAAAGCAACTATAGAATCCTGGTTAGGGTCATTTATACTAGCTCGCAACCACATTGCTGTGAGAGATAACATAAATCAATCAATCAATATCTCTTCCCGCAAAAAAAAACAGTGAATTTATATTCACTAATTTTATTTTTGAGATAGTAAATTATACTTTGAAAATGTTTTTAATATTTTTTGTTCAATGTGTTATTGATTTTTATAATTAGTTCTTTAATACTCTTGACAATTTTAATTTTTATTATATGTACATATTTTCATTCTAAATCCCGTTTACTTTACGAGGGTTTCCTACGTAGTAATCAACAAAAGCTTAATTACCTGCTGTTTCTTCAGATATCATATCTTACTTATTACCCGGAAGGTAACTCTGAAATTAAAATTACAACAAAAAATTTAATAAAGAAATTGTTTTAAATATTATTTTTTTTAAATTTTTCTCCAAAATCCATAATCTTAGATGTAAATTGAAGTAAATCTTCACCAAGTAAATCACACAAAAAGTCTCCTGCAAGACACTGAAGGGGAGGGGAATAATTTAAAATGCTTTTAATTTTTGTCCCACGAAATGTTTCACTAATTTTATCGTCAGCTAATAAATCACAAAAAATTGACATAAAGGAAAACTGTATACAATTTACTCATAAATGGTATGTTTTTAATGCATTCATTACATGTTTTGTTGAAATATATCTTGGGAATTCAATTAAAATAAATCAACAAAAAATGGGAGAAGTTTTAACTATTTCAAATCTTATTTTTTTTCGGAGATGGACAAACATTTTCTAATTGTGACTACAAATTTGGATAAGGTACTTTTTCTTAGTTTTGTGAGAAAAGAATATTGAAAGCAAATAGTGGCGTGGCAATTTACAGACTTAAATTGTACATATATGGTTTACTGCTAAATAATTGCATAAAGATTACCTACGGTAAAATTTTTCCATTTTTACATTAAACCAGATTTCAAAAAAAATTAAATATCAATGGAAAGTTCAGAATATCTTCTAATTTCATCAGTGAAATCATGTCTTAAATAAGGTGATTTAGGCAAAGATTTCACGAAAAATGATTGTAAAATCCGACACGTTCTTTGTTCAAGCCTTACTAATCACCAAGTAATGGCGTTATTTGAGAAAATTAAACTTAAAAATAGCTTTGAAGTTCAATAAAACAATATAAATTATTTACTCAAATCGGCTATTAGTTCCTGAACTTTAAGCAAATATCAGTACATATAAAAACAATTATTTATGTGTGATTTATATTTAAATGACATATTTGTTGAACTTTTTTTTATATTTTTTTTACTGCAATTCCTACTTTTTATGCAATATTTTGATAAAAGAGTGATTTATTTGACCTTTTTTAAATTATTTCTATGCCAAACCATTTAATATACCGATAAAATGCTGCTAAATTGATTACGTAGTTTTGAGATAGATCTTTTCTCCTAATTTTCTTTAAAATCATGTTGGAAAAACTGATTGTAAATTATGTGCTAAAAAGAAAATATTTTAAAGAAATATCTATTTTAATTGAAACTGTTAGAAAATTCTGTTTTACAAAGTTGTACTTTAGTTACAACCTTTTTTAAAGGATTAAAAACTTTACTTAGATTTAAAACTTTTTAAATTGTTTTAACTAAGCTTAAAATCATTTACAAAATTAGATTTTATTGCAGAACTTACTAATTAGTTGTTATTTTATTAATGTTATCTATCAGATTAATTTCTTCATGAAGTTAAATTATATTTTAATTATTATAATTAATATTCAACTGTACAATTTTCATTAACACTGCAGAAGTTTATTCTTAAAGATAAAAAATACATAATGTATTCAGTTCGTGTTCCTATTCATGTTATAATCGAAAATACAAATCTGAACAGCAGACCAATCTTTAAATTAACTAATTAATGCAAAACCCCTTGCCTTTCTGAGACAGGACAGGTTTTTAAATAGCCTATATCTCTACTAAAATAAGCCATTGACTTCCAAATAACCATCTGCAGTAACAAATAATGTAAATGATTCTAATCTATTATTCTAACATTTTGGTAATGAAGTAGACAAGTCAAATAAATAAAATTAATAAGTAATTTTAAATATATTATTAATTTAATAATTACTTATAAAATAGTAAAGCTGACTGAACAATACATTAGGTAATAATTTATTTCTCGCCGCGTTGAAGCTGTAATTCATTAATTATAATGCATGTTTATGTGGTTATAAAATTGTAAAGAAAAATTTTTAAAAAAACTGTGATTATTTTTCGTGTTCAAATCAGTTAATATATTTAGCGCCTTCTGTATTTAGTGTATTAAAGGATTGTCTGATTCCAATAAAATAATTATTAAGCATTCATTCATTGTGTTCTGCCATTAGGGCAGGTTTTCTCACCGCTATTCTATTCGTCTTTTCGTATTTTCCGTTCTCCATAACCCAATCCAGCATTTGACTCCTTTCTCTTCCTCTTCAATTTTTCATTTACCAAACCATCCATTTCATCCACCATTAAACAATTCCTTTTCATATAATGTCCCAGCCAGTTCCTTTTCCTGGCTCATTCCTTGCACGATCTTGACATCTGAAAATCACTCTACGCCTCACCAAGATCTCAAATGCCTCACTTCGTCTTTTCCACCCTCCGTTATGTTCACGTTCAGCTCCATTTAGCTTCACATTCCAAATATAACACCTTGCCAATCTGTTTCTTAAATCCTAGGTCAATTTTCCGCACAATAGTTTTCTCTTCCTATTAAATGCTTCCTTAATCATAGCTGTCCTAGTTTTAACCTCTTCTTACCTACTTGAGTTATAATGCTCCCCAAGTATTCAAATTTTTCCACCAGCCTTAATACTTCATCTCCCACTCTGACCTCAATCTTCTTCGCTTTTTACCGTGTATTTTATTTTATTTTTATTTATTCCTATTCCTTGATGTTTAAAAGATTCATTTAAGTCATTAACCATTTCAGTTAGCTTTGTTTCACTCTCTGCTACCACCACCATATCATCAGCGAATCATATGCATTCCACTTTCCTTCCTCCGACTGCCACTACTCCTCTTTTGCCATTAAAAAACCTTTATTATCTCTTCTAGATGCATATTGAACAAAGTAGGCGACACGCAGCATCTTTGCCTATCTCTCCTCTTCCATTTCTATCATTTGTGTCGTTTCATCTCCTACTTTAACTTTTATTCTCCAGGAAAGAGCTCTTTTATCAAGTGTCTCTCTCAACAGTCAACCCTCTTCTTTTGCAAAATTAACAATAATTTATCCCATCGATCTTTGCTGATAGCCTTCTCCAGGTCGACAAATGCCTTTCGTCTCTTTTTCCACATGTCTCTTCCTTATCACTTTTAGCAGACCTATAGCATCTCTAGTTCCAACTCCCCTTCTAAAGCCATACTTTTCGTCTCCCATATCTTCCTCTACTTTTTTGCAAAGCCTGTTGTTCAAAACTTTAACTGTACCTTTGCTGCATGAGATATATGTTAATAGTCCTCCGTTCGTCAGATGTTTTGAGTTTCTTTTCATTGCAGTTGGTATCATTATTGTATCAAGGAAGTTCCTCGGCCACTTCCCGTCTTCATATATTGCATTGCACAAATTTAGTAAAATTTCTTATTTCTCTCTCAGAGCCTCAGCTCAATTGTCTATCATATCCTTTCAGCCTTTCATCACATCCTTCAGCTTTTCCTCTTTTATCTTTCTAATAGCCTCTCTTACTTCACTTCTTAATAAACTGTAACCTTTTTGATCATCATTGTCTGTTCTACTTTTATTAATAAAAGTATGTTTTTTATATGTATAATTAAACATACGTCATTTACAAATTTTCTTGTAACATTTTTAACTGTTATCTACATTATAGTAGTTGTTGTTTTTCCCCTAAGTGTTTACATATCAGGGAAGAGTTTAATATTATATATTTATTAGAAAATTTTAATTTGTAATGAAATGATGGTAAAATAACAAAGATATTTGTATTACAAATATTGTTATAGGTTAGACAGAAATCGTACACTTATTCAAACTTTAAGGAGTGTCCAGCGCAGAGCCTTAATTGTATGCACTGGTGTTTTTAAAACAGCCTAAGAAGCTACCACCGTATTGGGAAGGGCTCTCCCAGTCGATTTAGTGGAAAAAGTTCGGGCAGCCAAGATGGATGTTGCGAAGAGGTAGGGAGACCAAGGCATTTGGGATGCGGTTTCGAGCTGAACCAGTACCGGAGCGGAACGGTGATGGCAATGCACCGGTTCTAAATTTCGAACAGTTTTCCATCTCCCGCTTTCGGAGGAGGCTTTACAACCTCGCGATGGATGATGGAAGCAAGAATGGCACGCCACGACTAAGGATAGGTTATTATATAGATTTATAGAGGACTTGAGGGGATGGTACTCCTCTAGTTCGTTTTTAAAGCCAACGGGAGCCCAAGTGCTTTCCAACCGCATGAATTTAAACCAATATTTGTTTCGGTTCCGCCTGGCAGTTGATGAGCTGTGCGTCTGCGGGGAGATCCACTCCCCGCAGTAGTTTATGTTTGCATTACATGCGAACATGTTTATGTTCGCACTACTGATGTCCCCGACATCAGTAGTTTATGTAAGGGAAAAACTCCTGCCTCGCTACTGTGGGAAGCTACCGAGAATTACGGCTGGCCATCAGCCAATTAAAGCTCCAAGCGCTTTAAAGTGGTGGACAGGTACTTGCTGGCATTCAGCGATCTAGGCATGGCAGCGAATTGCTGTCGACGATTTAAATTTATTTATTGAAGTCATATATATTTTTAGTAGTTGGTGGGGTGCACCTACCCATTTTAGTTATATATACAAATGAGTAGTTGGGACAGGTAAGTCGGTGGTGTATGGTACCGCGCTTAGTCCGCTTATGCTGTTAGGAAAGCTGTAGGAGCTATTAGGACACTGGTCGCTAAACTGTTTCGAGGCTCAGTAGCCGTTTGTGGCACAGACATTTGGTCTCGTGCTTTACGACGACCAAATAGGGTGGTGGCGTGAGAAATGTCAAGCAAACAACCTTTACGTAATCCAGCGTTCTTCTCGGGATGAGTACCGTGCCATTGAGGGCTACATCTTGTATATCTTCTATTATCAATTTGCCTGGTATTTTCTGCAGGTCTGGTGGTTCTTAGCGATCCCTTCAAGGTCCCTAACGGTTATCGCCATATGCCGATAACCGTTATTGCTGAGTCTTGCTGGGTCTATTGCCGTTGATTGCTGGGTCTTCATGTTCCACATTCTGATAAACTTGATCTTTAGATCTTGGTATTTCATTTCTCCGCATTCTTTTGTGTAATATTCACGTCGTTGGTATCGAGACATCTATTAGCAGCGCTGTTCTTCCAACAGGATCTTTGAGTATAATGTCAGGCTTATTTCTATTCATTTGTCGGTCTGTGTGAACTTGTATATCGTTCGTAATTTGTATCTACTGTTTGAGAACACACGCTGCGGTTTTTACTCAAACTAGCCTCCCCACCTACGGGCTGTAAATCCGGCATGTCAGATCGGCTCGCCGGTCAGATCTTTTAATTTTTAATGTTGCTCAATCTAGTGAGGTGTGCCAAGGCACCCTCATCGGTTTCGGGTTTTTTCATTTTCCCTATTCTATCCCATGAAGTCCCCAACTGTTCATTGGTACTGACATACCTAAGCATGCCAGTCCTCGCGGTTGGGGTTGTCGACCCTTCCGTACGCTAAAATCCCCTGTTCCTCCCCTCTTGCTCCTTTAGTCCTATCACCTCAATCGAAAATTGTTCCACTACTTTTCATTACTCAGCTGACGCCAACATATAATCCATCAAGCTACCATGTGTGAGCCCTGATATCCCTGCCTGGGCCGCTGGACCTCCGACATAGAGCAACTGAAAACGGTGTTCCATTATGTCCTCTGTAGAAAAAACATACAATTAGAGGTATCCCTCCTCCAAATTCTCTTCAGGTATACTTCGACATTACTGTGTCCGGTAAGCACCTGGGTAATGTAGAAGTTAACTTCTCCATTCTTCCTACCATTCCACGCTGATAAATCGTGTATTATTCTCTTGATCCACAACGAGACCCCGCCCGCTCTCCATCTTTCTATCCAGCTAGCCATAATTTTCTTTCTAGCTTCATGTTTGCTCATTCCTCTACAAATATCCGTCCTTTTAATGATCTGCAGTTGAATCGGGGGAACCGACGCAAGCACACAAAGTACTTCATACAACACCGTGCAATACGAGGACACTACTTCAAGCAGATATCTCCTGTGTACTCTCTGCACCCTGATCAAATTCCACTTTACTCAAAGCGATGCTCCTCAGACCGGGATTACATGTAGCATCGACGATGTTGTAACTGACATTATCAACCGTCGCTTTGATGCCTTAGGTGCTCTCTGCGATGACATCAATAGATTCAGCGATTAAATTGTTTTTTCTGTCCTGATACAACTCTCCTGGATATGCTCAGTAAATTTGCACCCTTTATCAATTATGACTCCCAAATATTTTTAATTAGTTTTGGACTGAATCCGCTGATCATTTACGTTCAGAGTCATTGGTGCAATCAATCTTTTCCCTGTTAGAGTGATGTACTCATGTTTATTGGGAGCGAGTTTTAAACCACATTCTCGCATCCAATTGCTTACCAATTCCAGTGCCGTGTTACCTCGTTCCTCCAGCTCATTTTCAAATCTGTCATTAACTAAAATTGCGAGATCGTCCGCATACGCTCGCTAATGCCTCAGTACCCTCTAGCAGCTGTAAGCGCAACACCCCATCGTATGCTAGGACCCAGAGTAACGGCTCCAGCACTGAGCGCTGTGGGACTCCGCTAAACGTCTGAAATCTTAGTAGCACTTCTTGCGCGTGTATTGTGTTCCTTCTGTCAAATAGGTACTCTCTGATTTGCCTTCATAGGTATCGACTTATACCCTTTTCTTCCATAGCGGACTTAGTCACCTTCCAAGGCAACGAGCCAAATACGTTTTTCACGTCTAAAGATATAAATAGAGGTATGCCTCTAGTTCTCCAGCAGCCTGCTCTAGTTTCTGTCACCCATCTCACGACTCCCTGCCCCCTGCATTGCTGAGCGATCTTTCCATAAGCCGTATTGGTTTACACTAATTCTTACACCTTCGTTTAACTCGCAAATTATACAGCAGGCCAGGATTCTCTCTATTACTTTACCCATTGTATTTATCAAACTTAATGGTCTGTATTCAACTCTCTCTTCGTTTATCTTGTTCTGCTGGAGAAAGACCACCCGAGACTCTTTCCAACACCGAGGAAAGATAGTATTTTCAACGCCATGACTTACAACGTCTGCTATCTACCAGAGAACTTTGTTCACAAGTATTTTCAGAACGGCCGCTGGTATGCCGTCTGGACCGGGGCTCCTTTTATTAACAAGTTGGCAAACAGCGGTCGATACTTCCTCCAACGTGAACCTTCTTTTCTTACATTCCACGACCTCACCTACTTCCTCCTCTGTACAGAGGAATAACTTAGAAATTTGCTCACCCGCCTGTTCCTTTGTCAGTATAGGCAGACGTCTACCGAATCGTTTGGTTGCGATTCGGTAGGCCTGGCCACATGGATCGATGAGCTCTTCATATAATTTGTTCCAATGTTCGCACTTGGATCTTTTAACTTCATTGTTTCAGGAATGGTTGACCTGAGACTGTGCTACTTTTCATTTACATTCATACATATCATCCTCATTCATCCTCCGAAGTATTACCTTACGTGGTTTCGGAGGCTAAACAGACAAAGGAAAGAGAGAGTAATCTTAAACAAAATAATAAAAATAGTAAATATACAACTGAGTTACAACAAAAGACAGCTGATTTAAAACTCAATTCAGTTTAAACAACTGAATTAAAACCATATTATTAACTACAAAAACAGAAATTATGAAATATTTTCCTATTTCAATTTTCTTATTTCTTTACTTTTCCTTTTTTACGCATTTTACATTTAGTAAATAACATACATATACCTCAAAAAGGTTACATCATTTTCGAGATTGATGTCAACTCAGATCTACTACAACCTTTTACTTCAAAATACATCAGTCGTTAGACTGGTTTAATGTACTTCCTTACTCGTTTCTGTTCAGGGCAGTCTCTTGACCTTCCTTAGATCCTCAGTTATTTATTTCATAAATTTTATTCTAATTTTGTCTTTGTTTACTGTTTTTATCATTTACACTTCTCTCCATAACCAAATTCACAAATCCTGCAAGCCTTAATATATGACCTATAAGTTTTTATCTATTAATTTTAGCTCGTAATTACAAGCAGACGCTCAATTACAATTATCCTATGTTTATGTTGAATGAGTGGTGGTGAAGTTTTGTTGATTATGAAAAAATATTCCATGCTTGACCGGCATTTGAACACAGAATTTTCTTGATAAAAAACAAAGTCGCTAACATACCGCCATAGAGGTTACCATGGAATACAGCCTTCTTTCACAAAATTATGCCGATAACATTCTTTTCTAAAATTCATCATAAAATCTCTTCATTTCGTATTCTCAATTCACTTAATTTTCAACATTATTCTTTCACGCTAAACTTCAAAAGTATATTCTTTGTTTTAGTGACTTTCCTATTGGTTGTGTTTTGCAACTAAAAAGCGTTACACTTAATTTAATTTCATTTCTTTAAATCCTAATTCCTTAATCTATTTTGATACAAATAGATTTCTTTTCTGTCTAAAGGTTTTCTTGGCTTCTAATTCCGTTTTAATATTTGTTTTGCTTATCCATCCATCTTATTTAGTTACATAAATACTAAAACATTTACTTCTGGTTGTGGATTCTGCTGTTTTGATATTCCTTTGCTCATTATCCATTTTCTTTTTATCTCGTTTCATTAGTTTTTTTTTTTTGTTTAACCTCCGGGACTACCGTTATGTATTGCTTCAGAGGATGAGATGAATGATTTGTAGCGTGTGTGAAAATGCCATGCCTGACCGGGATTCGAACCCGGGACCTTCGGATGAAAGGCTGAGACGCTACCACTCGCGCCACGGAGGCCAGCTTCTTTCATTAGTTTAGTTTTACTGTTGTTCACTTTTAAATTAAATTTACTTTAAAATTAAATATCTTCTTAACGTAATGAATTTATATCACTCATTTTTTTGTTTTTTTGTTTACTCATCCCAATCTCATCCCATCTTCGGCTACAATAACAATATCTTAACCAAATTTTTATTTTTTGTTCCTAGACTACTACTCCATTCTGAATTTGTTAGTATTTATTTTAGACTTCATTCTGTTGTCGATTTTCTCTGTATAACATTAGGCAAAGTTGTAGCAAGGTTTTATGCTTTTCAGTCAAGTAATCGAAGACCGGTGCAGCCAGCCGCATCGCATATAAATTAATAATGACAGTGGCTGTGTTAGTTAAGACGCCGCGATGTACATGTTTATCTGAACAGTATTTACAAACCCAAATTTACTGAATATCTCTTTTGGTATAAATGGGGAAAATTTGCAGCCATTATCTAAATATTTCCACAAGCACGCGCACACGCACACACACACACAGACATACATACATACATACACATACCTTAACAAATTGATATTGTCATTCGTTACTATCTGATATCTTCAATTCGAAATAATAAAAAATTGTAAATTTCATTGTTATTCCAATTTAAGCCTTCAAACTGGGAATCTAAAAAAAATCCTTTCTTAGTGTGAATTAATATCGTAAGAAGAACGTGTACACAAATTTTCATCAATTTATCTTCAGTAGTTTTTGCTGGGGAGTGTTGATTATGAATGGATCACGACATTATTTTATACACACACACACACACACACACGCATATATATATATATATATATATATATATATATATATATATATATATATATGTGTGTGTGTGTATTCAAGCATCTTTCTCGCGCCTTTACTTGCGGAATATGGTTACTAGCGTTTCCCGTCGTGGTCAGGGGATATTTAGCCGGTCGTGGCTCGCTTCGCTCGTCTTTCCCGTCTAGCCAGAGTGCTCTACCCCATGGATCACGTTGTGTCCATTAAACTCATGTTTGTGAGAATAATAATGAAAAATAAGAATTAAAATCTGTTTAGTTTATAAAAAATATCTATATATTATAATTTCTTTGCAGCAATAGTTTGACAGTATAGGACTCGAGATTTTAATCTAAAAATATGAGTTTCTAAACAGTCCTCCTTCTTAGAAATATTAGTTACAACTTGTTACCTGTACTTCGTACAGGTAAAAATGTATTTTGCCCGGTTCTTAATATTACCCGACAAACATCACTAGGAAGTGATCGAACCTTCGTTTCTCATTTAAAAATTGTTTAATTACTTTTATTTTATGTTTTTTAGTCAAGTAACCGGAGACAGTTCCAGCCAGTCGCGTCGTCTTACATACAATAACAGTGGCTGTGTTGGTTGAGCCGCTGCACCGTGCACCGTTACACCCCTTCAAAATTCAAATTCAGAAAAGTCCGAAAATGGTTTTTACGTACTCGTATTTACCTGTAGAGTACTTTCAAGCCTCAATCTAGTCAATATCTATTTAGTATAGTCGGAATGAATAAAACTTACAATCATTATTGAAATTCTTGTTTACTTTCTTCACTCCTTTTAAGGTCGAATTTCAAAAAATCATGAAATTGGTTTTTAGATATTTACATGAAGATTACATGAAGTTGATTTTATCATTTGTTACCGAAAAATTTTTAAAAATTGAAATGTCATTGTTACTCCATTTTAAACATTTAAACTTAAATTTCAAAAAAATAATTTCTTAGTATGTACACTTACATTGTAAGATAAACGTGTATAAATTTTCATCAATTTATCTTCAGTAGCTTTTATTGGGCAATGATGAATCAAGCACGGTCAGGATATGTTCTTTTATATATATATACTCGTATATATAGATAGGTATAAAATTGGTATAAATTTGACAATATGCTTGTTGACTTATTAATGCAGTAATAATTTTCAAATTTTTATTTAAAGGTTTAGTAATCAAGGTCATTAGAATTTTTAGATTACCAGTTTGTAATTATATTACGCAACTGCAAAATTAGCAATGCTATATCACGTTTTGTACACATACACACACCCGCACCCGCGCGCGCGCGCGCACACACACAAACAAACAGATTTGTACCCGTAACAGGGAAAAGTATATGACGCTTTAGCAGTAAAATATTTTAACATTGTACTGCCCAATGAATTTCAATTAGTGTAACATTAGACCTTCATAATAACCCTCTCAAAAACATGTTTAACGTGTTTTAAAACACAATCTAATATCTTAAGTTTTTAAATACTTAAAATTTGTTGGTATTTGCAGTAATAGTTGCTAAAATAAAGTCAAAGCAATCATATTTATCTTATTTTTAAAATTTATGAACTATAAAAATACCAGGAAAACAAAATAACTGTACACAAAGATTTGAGTTATAGAATAATGTTTTACAATTGCAACTTAATAAATAAACTCTTAACACATCATAATTACAGGACGAGCCGTCCTGAAGTCTAAAGTGATTTATGTAGTTAATGAAGTTACGACTAGTAAAATAGATAAATTGAACTTCGTTTGATTCATCAACAGGGCAAAGTACACAAATAGACATCATCATCATATGGTTATCTACCCTGAGATAGTTCTCTGAAACCATGTTCTTTATCTACCAATTTCTTCTTTATCTAGAAATACCATTAAGATCCTGATAGCTCCCTTTGCTTTTTAAATATTGTAAAGGTTTTTTTATTTCCAGCCTCCATTCTGGACATTTTATTTCATTCTTCTACCATTGTTTTAATCAGTTTTTCTCTTTCCATAATATTTTCTAGTTAATTAGCTTACCTAATTAACCGTTTCGTTTTACTATTTTAGTCAACTCTCCATTAGTTTTTAATTTTGTCATCTTTTCTATTCCCTTTAGTCTTCACTCTCCTTCATGTCCACATTTCAAATGCCTTCGCCCTCCTTTTACTTACTATTCATAATTCAAATCTATAGAGAAGTGCATTCCAAACAGAAAATTTCACAGGAAACGTCTTCAAATCTAACTTAATCTTTACTGTCTAATAAGTTTTTTGCTTTGTTAAAAGTTTGTTTAGCACTTACTATTCTAGTTTTTATTTCGTTTTCACTATGTAATCTTCTATTAACATTACAATGCGTTAAATTACAAAAATAAGAAAAACCTCTGTCGCAGTATGTGCGTCAAAAAGGCGAATTTCCGTTTTTAGTTAACGTTGAAAACTTACCTAAAATCCAGTTTTTTGTTTCTGGCTCCGATTCCTGCGAACCGATTCGATTTTAAAGCAACAGGGGTCTAATTCTATACTAGGTTTACATCATTCTACCAAATTTAATCAAAATCGATTAAAAATTACGTATAGAAAAAACGAAAAAATAAACTGAAAATTTTCTCAAAAACCCCGTTTTTAGCCCGAAATCCGATTCCTGTGAACCGATTCGCTTGAAAATCAATAGACCTCTATTCCCAATAGGTTTACATCACTCCATAATAGTCAAAATCGGTTAAGAGTTGCATCCAATAGAGTAGACGAAAAATCTTATGCATATACATACGTACATAGCAGAATCGTGTTCAGGAGACTCCAAAACGTAAAGAAAGTTGACCCCCCTCCCCCAACACTGTTTTATAAGATCTGACCTGGCGCAGTAGCAACATCTACAAATTCTTTGTAAATCATCTAAAAAAAAAAAAAAAAATAATTGTATTGTTTAAGTATTTATATTCTTCGATTAGGATATAAATATAATCAAAGAATTATTTCAAGTGGTATACAATTAAACATTTAATTTATATATTATATCATTTAGGCTTGGTATAGAACAGATAGTAAGCATAAAACCAGTCTTATCTCTTAAAATAAATATTCTTAAGAAAATAAAAGGAAATGTAAAACATATTGCGCCCAATAGAACGAAAAATAGCTGAAAACGTACTCAAAAACCCGTTTTTGGCTCTAACTCCGGTGTCTATGAATCGATTCGCTTGAGAATCAATAGGGCTCTATTCCCAAAAGATTTTCTTTACCCCACCAAGTTTAGTCAAAATCAGTTAAGAATTGCGTCCAGTAGAGCGGACAAAAAACTTTATACACATATTATATATATATATATATATATATATATATATATATATATATATGTGTAAACATGACCGGCAATTTCCAATTTTTTTAGAAATCCGCTAAAACTTTCTTCAGGTTTGAAAAATATCCTAATGGATTTTTTAAATACCATTCGTTATTTTGGATTTTAAAACTTGTATATATCAAGTCTCGCTCGTACGATTAAAGTGAAAATAATATTTCACGAATTTGAGAAAACCTTTTTAAATTTTATAGTCTCAAACGAAAAACTTAACCATCCAAAACATTAGCCCACCATCTAAAAATAGAGTAACAAATTTTAATTGTGTTAAAAATTAAAAAACACGACTGCCAAAAAAAAACTAAAAATATAGATATCCGGCCAGTGCAGATCATTACACGATAGTGTAATTTAGAAGTGCGGAACTCTAAATTTCTGACCATTGCCATTAGATCTGTGAAGACATTATGTCTATATGATTGAGTTTCTCAAATATTACGCATCACAAGGTGAACGTTTTGAACAATATTACTTGGCTAAACTCCATTTTAGCGTAAGTGACTACAAACAGGAACATTTTGCTAGCTTTATGTAATTCTACAGTTGAGAAGACGTAAAACACACACGTTAGTTTGAAATTTCCTTTCATCACCTTTCATTGGAAGTAGTCAAGTGAAGTTATGGACATTGACCGGTATTCTCTGAACCTATTCCTACCTCCTGGAAACAGTTTGACCCGAGCCAATTCCTCTGCCCTTTGTTCTCTCATAAAGCTAATCGGCGGAAGTGCTTTTATGCTTCAACTGATAGATAGATAGATATTAGATGGTCGTCGCTAACATCAAGAAAAACAGAGTTCATGTTTGGTATATTATTGAAATTAATAATGTTTGGTAGTCGACATTATTCTAGTGGTAATGTAATGATTTCACCGTCACTCATATTATCAAATAAATCGCCACATACATTTTCATAATCCTCATCATTTGCAACAACTTGCGGTTGCGTTTCATGAGCAGTAGAAACAGGGCTATTTTCAGTCACAAACGATGCAGACACTGCACGGATGGAAAATTGCAGATCTCTTGCGTTCCCACTTGTAAAACCATCAACAGGTGTCTACACAGCGAAATGTCTATTGCAAAACGCATTAGCATTGACGTTTCTTTTTCATTCGCTACAAATCCTTTTGGCCCTCTCAAATTGAAATCAAATGTATACAAAAATGAACATTATCCTTAAATATAGCGACTGAGTACTTCCTTTTTCCTGTTTAGCCTCCGGGAATTACCGTCAGGTATTACTTCAGAGGATGAATGAGGATGATATGTATGAGTATAAAAGAAGTGTAGTCTTGTACAGGATCAGGTCGATCATTTCTGATATGTATGACCGCTAATCTTAACACTTTTAACCACTAGTCTTGTATTTATAACAATACAATAGATAAGACAAGTATAAAGTTCTTTTAAAATAAAACTTTTAAGGTTTTAAATAAAACTACCCTAACAATTTATGAATGAAATTTTATACATTGTCTCTTTCACTTATAGTCTAACAGTAAATAGCAAAATACTTCTTGTTTTCATGTACTGGAATTACTTGTGACTTTAACTTAATCGCGTCGAACTTCTACATACTAGAAATTTGCTCCTTCACTGACTTCCTCATAGCATACTTTCGCTTCAAACTTGCATAATAACTACTCGCTTAGAACTCTCTCGCAGAACTGATTTCAACTCTTTTTCCCCGGAGTATTTATACTCCTGTCCACTTGATCTGCAGGACCAAACCCCAGTTGAGCGTGAGAACGATCGACCGAGCCCGTTCTTTTTCCCATGTATTCCTAGATTGGGTTCGGTAACTCTTCTCACGGAACAACATCTGTTTAGGTGTGTCAGCGGGCAGTATTCAAAGGACGATTGTTAAACGGACCTGTTGCCTTTACTAAAAGTTTTCCTTTTAGCCCTTTGCTGGGTTCCTCCCATTATTATATTTTCTACTACTTTCTTCTTAATTGACAGGAATCATTATTCAGATCTGTTATACTTGTCTTGTTACATTATATATATATATATATATTCTTTTTATGGGATGATGAAAAATCAAGATCGGTAAGAAAAAAACCTGCTTATAAAAATGTGTTTATATTTTTTGGAATATTTTGCTTAAAATCTAATGAACGGGGTGACAGAAACTAGAAATATGGGATAATGACTTCTATATTCGGGACTGAAATTCAATTCAATTTTTTAAAACTCTACTACGGAGGTCCAGAGATAGAGATGTAAATTCTCAGTAAAATACCAGGAAGGAGTTCTCATTTTTTGCTTCTTCGATGTAAATAATAATTCCAAAAATTCTTTTCAGAAGTACATCCCCTCCGACAAAAACTCTAAATATTTGTATTTTAATCAGAGCTGATTTTTACTAATAGTATAATAATTTAATCCTTAAGATTGATATAAAATATGATTCATCATGGTAACGTTTTAATTTGATGAATATTTCAAAAGTAGAGAGGAGGATAAATTTCAATCATTTCACGGTAGAGGAATGTTTTTAATGTGGCTAATAGAAGTACGATACCATTAAAATGCACTGCAATGCACTATACTCCATCACATTATCACATTAATGTGTAAAAACCGGTATATCAGTTGAAGTTCGTGTATGTAAAACATTTTGTGTCGTAAAAAGAATATAAAACTTATTGTATTGTAATTTATAGCATCGTCTCTGAAGTAAATCGTAATATTGTATTACTATTCAGCAAGACAATATCAAAGAACAAGCCATCATTGCATTAATCCGGTTTGTTTATACCTAATCGAAATTTATCTACGCATTATTATAAATATACACTGCCTTAAACAAAATATTTTAATAGACGGTGTTTTGATTATAATTTTCCATACGTTTAACATCTTACTCGTAATTTACACATATTTTTATGAACATTTATCTATTAAAAACCATAAGGAAAAAGTTAATTTAAAAATATATATAAAAAATAAAAAGTTAAGATTTGCACATAATACACAAGAAAATCATTCGTTGTTACATTATGATTTTCTTGTGTATTATGTGCAAATCTTAACTTGTTTTTTTTATGTCTATCTTGTTACTACATATATGCCTAATTTAATATCGACGGGCGACAACGGTAGCAGTTCAGATGATATTTGGAGCACAAAATACGTACGCGCTGGTACAAGCGTCACTTCCGCCGCGCAGATGACCGCGCAGTTCTTCCACCTTAGCGGCGCTGCAGGCCCTCCATTCCCAGGCATCAATAAAAAAATGTGCGCAAGAGTGAATTTTTAATTCATCGTTGATCTCCACCTGGAGAAGACCAAGAAGAAGAAGAAGATAGAAGAAGACAGTAGAAGTTCCCTGGCCGCCTCAATGTGGGATCTCCCGGCGGATGCCAATATTCTCGCCGGAGCAGCAGGCCTAGCCGGCCCGCCGAGGGAGCCGCTGGACACGGACACTACATTACCGTTCCAGCTCGCCGGGCTTCAATCGCCCTAGTCGGCGGACTCAGCAGCAAGAGCTGGCCCAACGTGAGATCGTTCGGGGAGAATCGCCTCGCCCGCGCTTGCGAAAGACGACCGACACCAACTCGACATTGCGGGGCTCTGAGGGCCACCACTGTCATGCTATAGTGGGTACCCAACTGCCGCTGAGGGGAAGCCCGGTCTGATTTCAATGGACGAGCCGCTACGTCCCGACTTCCAACTTCCAACGACTTCCAACGTACCAACTTCTGGACCCAACAGCTCTTCTCTAGAGCTAAAACAAGAAACGGCCCTTTTCAGGGCCACCACAAGGTTATAAATTACGAGCCGTCGAAGATATTCGACGACAACAGCCCTTCTCAGGGCTACTACAAGGTTATTGAGTGACACGTGCCACGACACGAAGCCATTCGGCGACAATTTAAAACGTGTATTTAGTCTCATGTATCATTGACATTTATGTAATTATTTTTTAGACTACTATATTTTTATTAATTTTATTTTTTGAAGGTGTTCCTTCAAGGTGGGGGGCATGTTGAATATTTTTATGTATGTGCATGCGTGTATTACGTGTCTGTGTGTATGATGTAGTGGGGAGTTCTCCCACTCCCTTGACCATGGATTTTGCTCGCTCGGTTGGGTTCGTGAAGTTTCATGACGTCGGTCGGTTTTATCACAAGTTTTCTTTTAGTATAACGGCATTCAATTACAGAAAAAACCGTTCCCCTAATAATAAGCTCCGGACTTAGAAAAATTGATGAACACGATCTCCCGCACGCACTCACGTACATACTGGAAGATTTTTTACTGCTATGTCTGTTGCAGTTTGCAAATACTGACTCACGGAGCACAGAAACTCAATAATAATCCTTATAACTACGGTTATAAGGACCATCCCGTTTTTCGTCTAAATAAAGTAGTTAGTTTTCCGTTATCATGAAACTTTATAACAATACAACTTGAAGTCAACCAACACTTTCCAACGACCATACCGAAAATCTACCCACGTAAATCACTATAAAACACGAGAAATGACAGAGCGAAATACCAGACGTCCGTACACTATGAGCTCTCCAACTCAACTTAGCTGGAGACCTTTTTTTATCTTTTTCTTTTGCAAGTAGAAAGTGGAAATGAATTTACGTACGGAGTGTTGGGCTCCTGCTGTTTATCTCATCCAACCGCCACCAGCAGACTACCAACTAAAGCCACCCCACTTTTATTGGAGTAAACTCTACGCACCCTGGAATGGCCGTATGGCATTACTTTGGGGAGCGCAGGTCTCCTGACGAAACCCACCGGGTTAGTCTAGTGGTTAACGCGTCTTCCCAAATCAGGTGATTTGGAAGTCGAGAGTTACAGCGTTCAAGTCCTAGTAAGGCCAGTTATTTTTACACGGATTTGAATACTAGATCGTGGATACCGGTGTTCTTTGGTGGTTGGGTTTCAATTAACCACACATCTCAGGCATGGTCGAACTGGGAATCTACAAGACTACACTTCATTTACACTCATACATATCATCCTCATTCATCCTCTGAAGAATTATCTAAACGGTAGTTACCGGAGGCTAAACAGGAAAAAGAAAGAAAGGTCTCCTGACGAGTTCGCCCGCTCCGAAATAATGCGCAACAACATTAAATTAACTATACAAGCACACAATACTAAATAAAAAGTTTACCTAGCCTAAATTAAATTGCCAAACGAAGACAGTAACCACATTAAGAGTACGAACAATTTTTTGAAACAATCGAGCACTCTTCTCTAGCTTTCTGTACTAATTTCAGAACTTGTACAACCTAAATTAATAAACTGGGTAGCTCCGACACATTGATACAGGAGCGACTGACAAAAAAAGCAAACACGCAGAACACAACAGCGCCAAAATAATACGATTACACAATATTAAATAAAATTATATACAGCCTAAGCTAGTAATTACCACATCGAACTAGCGAAGATATTGACCACAGAAGGAGCACGCTGCAATTTTATTTCACTAGACCCTCCTCTTTTGTTTTCTGCGCCAACACCGTTCGAATATAGGTAGTGACGGCAGTCCACCTCTCTTTGAGCATAACCCGCAGATATTATCGGAGTCTAAGAGGCGTATCTCCGCCAGTAACTTCCTTCTTTCCGGCTCCCACCTCAAATATTCGAAGATAGTGTGTTCAGCAGAATCTACCGCCGCCGCGTAATAAACACATGCAGAAGTGTTCCTTTTTCCTATTTTAGAAAGATATGCATTGAAACACCCGTGCTCCGTGAAGAATTGAGTGAGATAAAGGTCAATCTCTCTCACCCTCATGTTCACCCATTCGTTCACAACTAGTATCAGACGCCTAGTCCAGCTCCCTTTACGACTACTCTCTCACATCCTTTGCCTGCTCGCAAACAAACCCTTTCTGGCTAAATTACGCTCCACGCCTTCTTTCCTCTCCCTTATCACCTTGACAACCAACTTAGAGGAGAAATTCCGGCAAGGACCATTGCCGCCTCGTAAGATACTGTACGGTACGATGATGTTACGCGAAGGGCCATCCTCCTCCGTATTCTTTCCAAAGTGCCCTTACAGGGCACTTAGCGTCCCACAGGGCGTTCCTCAGAATAAGGTCCCATGACAACGTATTGAACGCGTTCCTGATGTCAAACATCATTCCCACCATTCCCGCCATTTGCCTGGTTCTGCGGGGTTCGCCTGCAACGCATCTTAGACAACAGGTACCACCTTCAACACCGCTTTCGTGGTCGACCTGCCTTTTCGAAACCCAAACTGACTTTCCGACAAACCACCCCTGGCCACGGCCTCTTCTTCCAGCTTTGAGAGCAGCAGCCGCTCGAAAAGGTTGATAGGCCGCTGGTTTCTCGGCTAGCCTGCCCGGCTTCCTCAAGAGAATCAATCAGTCTTACCCTCGTTCAATTCGCTGGGAATGTTTCGGTTAACAGGAGGTCACTCATGAGATCGGCAACGAGTTGAGGGGCTAATTCAGCCAAAGTTCTAATCACCTTAGCCGGTCATTATCAGACCCGGAACTTTTACCGCAGCTGATCCTGCTCGGGGCCTGGACCAATTCATCTGATGTGAAGTGCCTTATAACTTCTGCAACCAGCTGCTCTCTGTAAGATATCACGGAAGTTGGAAACAACGCCTCAACTACCTTGTCTAATAAACCAGATGGCAGGATGGGCAAGGCCCTACCGAACTTCTTAGTCACTATGCGATATGGGATATGGCGTCCCCCCACAGAATAGCATCAAGTTTCAGGCACAGCTCCTTTTACTTCTGCAGCTTAGCTATGCGGACTGACTCCTTGAGTGATTTCCTCGCCACAAGTAGCTATTCCAGGACCTCTGCTCTGTCGCCACTGCCGACCCTGCGACTCTCTCTAACATATCTCCTCCTTGCCCTCACGCAGTCACGTCTCTTTGCTGCTGCTTCAGTGATCCACCAATAAACCGGCTTTCTTTTCGTGACCTCACTTCAACGTACACCTTATCCAAAATGCAGACCGAGTCTTCATATGACAGCATTTCAACGTCTGCCACCTCGTTCTTCAGTACATCCTTGATCTTCCCAGTCTCCACGGATAGGTCTCCACCTTGATGGTCTAACATCCCTCGGGGGCATGCCTACTTCAACTG